>NC_051164.1:63157799-63757799 GCF_013339745.2 Dermacentor silvarum
ATGACCTTTGAAACGCTACCAGAGCGCTCTAACACGGCCTCCCGAATATGCTATAAGATTAAAATCCAAAATAAATTTAGGTTTTCATTTAAAGTTTGCATAATAAATTTTCCAAACACAAACTATGTTTAACAAGGCATATGAAAATGAAAATTTACGCCAACTGTCAAATGTCTTTGTTTATTTCTACATTTATACAGCGCCATCTACCTTTGACGGTGCGGTAACGTAAAACGCCGCCAGGCTGCCAGGCCTTACGAGGGGAAGCACTCCTCTCGATAAACTTTACTTCTCTCAAAGCAACACAGAGGGCAGCAGCAGACAGCGCGTACGTAGTTCGCGCCGCCAAGCGGCAGCTTGCGTCGGTGGCCGCTGGATTTTGTCGTCAGCAGCTGGTCGCCTCGCGAGCCTAGCCGATCCGGCCTAGTAGAACCCGTGAATTCGCGTCGCCTGCGCTGCTCGGCCGTGTTGTGCGTGTGTGTGTGTGTGGTGAGGTGAGCCTGCAGTGCGCGACCGCGAGCTCGAGTCTCGCGCATCGGCCGTCCGTTATTCCTGTGCGTCAACTCGCTCTTTCCCGACGCCGGCTTGTGCGTGCACGCGTGCGCGTGCGACATTCCGCGCGTTCGTCCCCGAAATCAAGCAGCAGCAGCAGCATTCGTGAACGCGCAGAATTCCCGAAGCCATGTCGGCCGTTGCACTGTCTCCCGACGCGCCGGCGATCCGGCTGTGCCATGTCGTCAAGTGGCCCGACTACGAGGGCTTCGGCTTCAACCTGCACAGCGAGAAGTCCAAGCCGGGCCAGTACTTGGGCAAGATTGACGAAGGGAGCCCCGCGCAGCTGGCCGGCTTGCGCGAAGGGGACCGCATCGTCGAGGTGAACGGCATCAACATCTCCAACGAGAACCACAAACAGGTGGTCGAGCGGATCAAGGCAGTGCCGAACGAAACCAAGCTGCTCGTGGTCGACCCTCTGGCGGATGCCTGGTACAAGGAGCACAAGATCATCATCAAGAGCAGTCTGCCGACGGTCAAGCAATGCCACAACCCCGTGCCCAGGCCCGGAAAGGTGAGCGCCTGTTTGTCGCCTGTTTCTGCTTGAGTGCATTTCCACGTCGTTTTCGGCGACCGCGTTAAGCGGTGTGTTTTCGGAACCTTTCTTTTTTTCTTCTTCTTCGCGGGCTGTCATGACACGATTCGGTACGGCGGTCGCCGTTGCTCGGGGCTGACGTCGCAATCCGGTCCGCGTAGCGAACCAGTCGGTGCAACTCGTACCGAACGAGATCTCTGTCCGGCGGCCGCCGGGTGTGTTGTGTTTGTTTACGCGTCTCACAGCGTGCTCCCAGCGCTGGCCTTCTCCGCGCGAACTCCTCCTCTAGGTGAAGGACGAGTCACGCCCTTTTTATTCTCTGTCATATTTCGTGTTTCCCCACACTGCAAAGACGCACCTGTCTCGGCGAGCGAGTTTCGGTTAACGCGCCGTTCGCTACGCAGCTGGGCGTATTTCGCGTTGTGTGTGCGTTTGGTTTTCGCGTGGTTTTCGGGGCTGGCATGTCCGAGCACGAAATGTGTGAGCGAAACCTTGCGGACCGATGCATTTGTCGACCAGATCGACACTCGCTGAAAGCTGACGCTTAAAACGCGATAAAAACTGCCCCTCTGCGTTGGTTCACTGATAGCATGACGAAACCGCGTGATTGGTGAGACGTGCAAATCCCGAGGGGATTATCAATTGGTGATTGAAAAGTTTGAGAGTGAGTTTCGCTCACACGGGAGTGAAAATTTGCCTGCGCTGTGCAACCGTACTTAACGTAGGACGCACGGATGTTTTTTCAACGTTCGCGCGTCAAGTCGGAGGGTACGAGCCTTTACCGTTCTGCGTTCATCGCTCAGCGCTAACCTCTATAATATATCCCTGTCTGTCGCGTTTGTTCGCGCTGCAGCTCAGCCTTCGTTCGCGACATTGAACTAGCAGCTGTGGGCCTCGTGCGATGCACGGGGTCTCGTATAAACAGCAGGAAGTCTCGCGGGAGAAACAGAAACTCGTCAAAGCGAAGGCCAGCATAGAATCATTCGCCTGTGATTCATTCTGTCCGCTGAATTCCTGCCTGTATGGGAAGCAGGAAGATGCCATGACCCGTCACAGGCGTTGCTCATCGGAGGGGGGAGGGAATGGGGATGAAAGCGGTCTACCGATTTATTTATTTATTTATTTATTTATTTATTGTGGCGACAAAGCAGCGATGTCTCAACATAAGACTGAGGCAGCTGGCGCGCGTACGCTTAAGGATCCTTTCTTTTTCTTTTTTTCTTTTTTGGTGGGGGAGGGGGTTTATCTTGTTGCCTGTATGCTGTAACTTGGTGGCGATATGTGCTGACATTAGAGCGAAATTTCACCGTGTATCGTAAGGTTCACCATTTGCCACTGCCAATAGGAGCGAAGAAACGGTCTTGACCGTTCGCAGAATCCTACGAGCGACTTGCATTGGATATATGCGGCAGTCTGCATATAACGGCTATAACTTGTCTGCATGCTGACGCATATCGTACGAGCGAAAACTCTTATCCGCTGTTCTTATCCCTCGTCTAGTCTTCACTTTCTTGTCTTCCAGTGCTGTAGGTCGAACGCAGACCGTCTGCAAATTATTTTCACGGACGTGTTTCAATAAATCTGCGCGTTGTGTTGGCATCCACTGCAGCGTTCTTTTGTTATGTCCGCCTTTGCCGCGTCTTTGGCGCTCCTCTTTTTCGGCGTGCATACGACCTCGTTCGGAATGAACCGTGTAGCTACGCCGGGGGGCGTTCCCGATAACTTGCCTGTAGGGACGGCCGCCGGTGGCCGGCTGAAGGTTGCGTACGCTATATGCCGCTCCTGATACGCCATCGTTATAGCCACTCTATCTCTCTCTCTCGCCTTGTTCTAAATGCTAGGGAACGCAAAGGAACCGCAAAACACGTGTTCACCGCGTGTCCTTTTTTTTTTTTTTTTGCGTGTCCTTAACCGTGTAATGATTAACGTATCATGTGTGCTACGCCGAGTTTTGATATTTTAGCATTCTGATTTAAGCGCGGGAAACTTGGCGCATTGCGCATCGTGTGCGTTTTTGATGCTCTACTGCGGGTTTTCAGTGGTGGATAAGTACAGCAAGCAAATTGCCCATTAATCACTGTATTCCTTAAGTTTTATCAAAGAACATCTCGTTATTGGTGTTGTCGTTGTTGCTGTTTTGCATAATTGTACTCTCCGTGTCGAAAAATAAATGTGTCAAAGTTATTTTTAATTTTCCTTAATTTGGAGTGTGTTACATCGTTAAAGGCAGACAGATCGAAACAGTAAATCAGGTTGTACCCCCGTAATGCACTCTTTCAAAGCCCCGTTTTCGATAATTTGGATGGAAACAATGGTTGAATATTACAATAGAAATACGAGTTTGGCCGGTCATGTAATCTGTGTAGCAGCGGAGGTGTCTATTACAATAACGGTTTAGTGGATGCAGAGGGAAAGGGCCGCATTTCGATGAGGGCGAAATGCGAAAACACCCGTGTACTTAGATTTGGGTGCACGTTAAAGAACCCCAGGTGGTATAATTTCCGGAGTCCCCTACTACGGCGTGCCTCATAATCATTCTTTCTTTCTTTCTTTCTGTGGGTTTATTAAAGGCAAATTCGGTACAAAATTGCCTTGGGAGACACGGCTAAAGGCTGAGGAAATGCCTGACTTGGCCGTGCCACCCTGGCAGCAAAGCAGCGACATGATGCAGTGGGAAAAAGAGAAAAAAAAAAAAAAAAAAACACAATAAATGCATGTTTATGCTGTACAGGTCAAAACAGAAAAGCGAGTTGATTGTACATACAAGTAATCGGTGTCCGCATGAGAGAAATCGCAGTACTAAACAAAATTGTGAAAGGCACTATTAGCACTATTACACAGCTATAAGGAACAACATGTCAAAGTGTTAAGGTACGTCAAGTGTTTTAGGCATCGTAAGAACGTTCGTATTCTTCAGCTAGTAGTTCTCTTGTTACTCTTTTAAATGCTTTAGATGAAGTTCCACACTCCAGTAAATGTAGTATGGTTGGGTATTGATTAAGCATGTCTGGTATTTGATAAGTTAATCGTTGGTCTCCGTAGTTGGTGCGTGATCGAGGTTTGTATATTAAGCTCTGGCGTAGGTCGTACGGGGTTTGCTTAACATGATATGTATCCAATAAAAGTGATGAATTTAACCGATACTGACGTAGTATCTCCAAACATAGCTTGTGTCTGTATAACTGCTTGATAGGCAATATTTTATAGGTTTTGAAATATGGTCGTGTGCTTTCGCGAAGTGAAATGTTTGAAATTGCACGTATTGCACGCTTTTGAAGAATTAGGAGGGAATTAAGGTTTGTGTCAGTCGTTGTTAGCCACACCAAGGAACAGTATGTTAGGCGGGAATGAACTAGAGCGTAGTAAATTTGAAGCTTAACATTCGATGGTACGTAATACCTTAGTCTATTTAAAATGCCGATTATCCTGGAAATATCTTTTTTTATCATGTCAATTTGGGGGGACCAAGAGAGATGTTCGTGGAAATGCACTCCTAAGAATTTTATTGTTGTTGATTGCTGAATCTCGCTACCTTGGAAGTAGATTGGTCTGTATGGAATGTTTGTTACTCCTTTAGGTTTGAAAAACAGGTACTTTGTTTTAGCTATGTTTAACTGGAGTTTGTTTGCATTTAACCATATATTTAACTTGTTCATCCACACGTTAGCTTCTTTATACAGTTCACATACGTTTGGACCTGAGAAAAATACGTTTGTGTCATCAGCATACAATATCATTTTCTTATATCCCTCAATATTTACTATATCATTAATGAACAGCAAGAACAGGACAGGTCCTAGGATGGATCCTTGGGGGACACCATATTTAATGAATTCAACTTGAGACTGTATATTATTTACTGTAGTGTATTGCTTTCTGAATGCTAGATAACTTTGTATCAGTTGCAACGAGGTACCACGAATACCATAATAGGGAATTTTCCGCAAAAGCCGGTCGTGCTGTATGCTGTCAAATGCCTTTCTGAAATCCAGAAATATCCCAAGTGTATATATTTTATTTTCAATGTTGTCAAGAACGTATTCTTTAATCAATTATTACTAATAATCAGATGGTATTGGCACGTAAAACCCCATAATTAATTAAACGCAAGTTAGGCACGCTGGCGGCACAGGCCGGGGTCAGTTTTTGACGCAAGAAAGGGTATAATTGGAGGTCCATGATTAATTAGGCTGACGATCGAGACTATACTCAAGGTACGCCGAACGTACCTTTCTTGGATTCCGCCTCAAAACCTCGACTTCCGTACCTTAGTATGAGGTCACAGATTTCTAAGTATTTCCTCGTGTTTGGGCCGTTTCGAAGCGCGAAAAGTTCTCGAAACCTGCAAGGCCGAGTATTTGGTTCCTTTGAAAAACAGTGCACTCCTGCTTCACTGAAAAGAACAGTTACCTACGTCAGCGTAGACGCTGGTAAAATCCAGGATATCGCGGTGAGATGGTACGGGAACTTCACGGTGGCGTCGCTACCTGTCTTTCCTTTTTTTTTTTTTTGTCTTTTCTGACTTACCAAGCTTACTCTCACGGTAATTAAGAATATCACTTTTGAGGTTGCAGAACGAAAATTCGCTAATACAGCGCAGCTTCAAGGGACGCTTAATAGGAAAAAAAAATATTGGAGCTGTGTTTGTAAATTACTCTATATAATACCGAAACAGAAAGAAAAAGGAAATACGAAAAGATACATTGGAACCTGTGACGTCACGATGACGTGGCAGCGCTCGCGTTCTGGCGCGATTAAAAAAAGCGCTTGACTAGCACTGAAGCGCTTGACTAGCACTCGGTGGACGCGCACTTCTCAACTGAAATGACTGACAGCGGCACCTCGCAGACGGCGCGAAAGAAACGGGCAGATTATGCAATCTATTTGCCAATTGGCCACGGCAGCCGTGAAAGTGCATCAGCGTTGCTCAAATCGTTGCTAAATTCGTTGCCCTTCCTGTATACCCGACGCATATAGTGATACACGCCGCGAACAACAAAGCCCAGGGCCGCGATTTTGTAGCGATGCCTTATGACTTATTCTATACTAGTCTTATCATCCACCGCTCACGGCCGGCTGATCCCGTTGATAACGCGAGCGGACCGTCGCTCTGACCACTGACAAAGCGCGAAAAGGCATTGTTACCGGAAAGGCATCGCTACAAAACACCGGCCCAGCGCTGCGTGTGGCAGCTGTCATTTGTGACGCGGCTCTTTGGTATCAGCCGAAACCTCTGACGTCATTCGCGCATGCAGGTCACTAGACTATCATACACCAGATGCAATATAGCCACACCGAAACATGGGACGAAAGTGGAGTGTTGTTCCGCGTGTCATCTTTCCGTCAAGGCATTGTTCAATCCCTGCTGGGAGGCGAGAAAGACTTGGGTAACACCAGTGCATTCTGTCGGTGAACTGGGGGTAAGGAGGAGGGGGTAGTACATATATTTATCTAATATTTGTGTAAGCTGTGGCATCAGGCGTTAATCTTGCGGCGTTATTTGTTACGCCTGACCTTTCTTAATTTACACGAGCTCACAGTTATCTAAACACAGCGAGGCAGTAAGTCTCTGCTCCCGTGAGTAATTATTGCAAATCGTCGCACTTGGTTTAATTTAGTTTTAATGCAATATATTGTTCGAAAAGATGCAGGGAATGGAGCGAGTTCCTATAGCTGAAGGGCGTGTCGTAGGCTAGGCACACGCATAGGCGACTGATCAGTTTGCCGCATCCGGAAGTG
Source organism: Dermacentor silvarum (assembly GCF_013339745.2). NCBI lineage: Eukaryota > Metazoa > Arthropoda > Arachnida > Ixodida > Ixodidae > Dermacentor > Dermacentor silvarum. The sequence goes on from NC_051164.1 coordinate 63,164,626, forward strand.
ACATGGTTTATTCGCGAAAGCGCGCTGTTCGAAGAGCCAGAGCATATCGCTAAAGCGCGTCCAAGTACAACTGAAGGACGTGGAAGACGAAGGAGCCGCTATAGAAAGACAGAATTGCCCAGTCTCAAATCCGTTTGGAGCCTGAACGACGAAGTTTATGGGCAAATCTACGTACTGCCCATCATTCCCATTCGGGCGCGTCATTCGGAACATCACTTCCGCCCTGTATTGTCGTATAACTCTGCAATGGCGGCTTTTTGCGCCAATCAAGAGAAGCCACAGCAGCACTCTGGGCCAATCAGAGCTGACGGGATGGCGAATTGGACAATATGACGGAATTTGTCAGTGTCCAGAATAACACCCGCGGATGAACCGACATACCTTCATCTCACGCTTATATATGCAGACACTAGCGCCGGAGTTCTCTCTAGCGATTGTTGTAGAAAACTCTAGGCCCCAACCATGGCATCCGAGATTTGCGCGCATCGGATGGTTCGCGCGCGCGAATCTCAGAGGTCATGCTCCAACAGGGTACCTCGCGTTTCCACGAGGCCGACCAAGAAGAGCGTATGCGTGCGACCTTATCGCCGCAGACCACCGCGAGTTATACACCCCGATCGTTTCCTTTATCGCACTTTCGGTTTTCCTCGTTGGCCAAAGGTGCCGTCCGCAGAAGCGCGCGTTACCTTTTTTACGGGGTCACAGTTCGGCGTGGGCCGTGTGCAACTTAACTGCGCCCCGTAATCTATACGGGAGTACGGTACCCGGTATCTCATCTCTTCATGCCCTGGAGTCGTGCCTAGAGCGTGCGCTCGTAACACCGATAACTCCTGGTCGTCACGGCGTAAAACGGAACGTACCCCACTGCGGTCGACTGCGTAGCCGTTGCAGTCAGTACGCGAAACGCTGGCATTGTATGCAGCGCTCACAAAGGCGCTCAGCAGTCCAAGCTTCTCTTTGACTCGTGAATAGCGTGAATAGTATACGTATAGTCGCATCAGATCAGTTAAGAGCTTTGAGACGACTTCTTGGCAATTCTGTTCTACGTATGTACAAAACTTCTCAACAAGAACTCGACTATAAGAGCCCGTCAGACCCGGTTGTGTCGGTGTCAGATTTGTAGGCTTTCTGGTAGGTGATATCAGAAGAGAAAAAAAAAAGTATTTGGTTCCTAATGAAGTGTGTTATCAGACATCGACGTACCAACTATGCTTCACGGTTCGTAATTGATAGCCCCGAAAATGATCGATCGAGAATGTGTCGCCTCCAGCAAGGGAGCACGTTTAAAACAAAGAAAGCCGAGAAACAGCGAAAGTCTTGTTTCTGCGTGCCTATTTCGTCCCTGTAAATTTCGCGCCGCAGTCATTTGTTTAGTGAGCCAATTATTTTGATAGTTTGTATAGTTCGCTATATACTTAGTATAGGTTGGTTGGTTTATTTGGTTCGTTTGAATTCGAAACGGACTAGACACCGCTGGTTGTATAGGAGAGAAGAGAGTTTCGTACTAAAAATTACGAGAGAGAATTCTGGTGCTATTTAGTGTCCCTGAAGAAATGGAGCTGGGCAGGCCATGTAATGCGTAGGATGGATAACCGGTGGACTGTTAGAGTTACAGAATGGACACCAAGAGAAGGGAGGCGCAGTCGAGGACGGCAGAAAACTAGGTGGGGTGATGAAGTTGGGAAATTTGCAGGCGCAAGGGTTGGAATCAGCTAGCGCATGACATGGGTAATTGGAGATCACAGGGAGAGGCCTTCGTCCTGCAGTGGACATAAATACGGGCTGATGATGATGATAGTGTCCACAGGAACTGCAGTCATGGTGGTTCAGCCGTCATGGTAATGGTGGGTGTATATGCGTACGGATTTGCCCAAAATTTCTCCTTCTGGCTTCGAACGGCTTCGCGACTTTGCAAACTGATCATGTTCAACGAAATATTGCGTTGTAAATGCAACAACTCTCAACGACTACGCATACGCGTAGATTCATATTGCCTATAGATGCGTTTAAGAAAAAAAAAAGCATTGCTTCGAAATTTAAGCCAGCAAATTAAGGTAGATAACGCGTAAATATTCCACGTACTACCTTAAAATTAGGTGAAGTTAGAATCCACGTACTACCAATCATTCATTTTGCTTTCGAAATTGCAAATTGTTTCACTTTGTAGTGAAATATGTGGCTTCATCTTAGGCATTGATATTATTTTCTCTGGTGTCTACGCACGTAAAGGTGTTTGATTCTCACTAGTCTTTTCATAGCTGCAAAGCTTTATCACTGTGTATTTGTATCAGACCTCCTCACTGTAATGCCCTTTGGGGATGTGACCGGGTATGTAATAAATAAATAAATAAATAAATAAATAAATAAATAAATAAATAAATAAATAAATAAATAAATAAATAAATAAATAAATAAATAAATAAGTTATAATTATGGCTGATTGATCGCAGTGCTGGAGTTAATTACCTCTAGTTATGTATACCTCTAGTAATTTTAGTGCTTTATGGGAGCAAACTGGCTCGTTCTTCTTGGTCCAAGCGGCGGCAGGAGTGCCATGGGTGCCACGGCTTATCTGTTTTGCGCACGGCACGGAGGTTTTGAATTAATCGCGCCCTGGAACTGCAAGCACGCGCCAGAAGTGCGTTTTTTATCCCCCTTTCATAAAGATAAAACAGTCCGCAGTGCATGCAGAACCGCCACAGCTTTTTTCTTTCTTTCTTTCTTTCTTTCTTTCTTTCTTTCTTTCTTTCTTTCTTTTTTCTTTCTTTCTTTACGCCATTCCATTCGAGATAAGAACAAGAAAAAAAAGTGCTCAGTTTGTGCGTGTTCGTCCTAGCAGCAAGGAATGCGACTCGCCATCAGAACGGAGGAAAGCCGTTTTTAAAAACTCTGCAGGTCGCGAAGGACAGGTTGTCAGTAAAGATATAGGTGAGGCTTTAGAACTCGACAAAACGCAGAGGCATATGATTAGTCATATACCGGTGAAAAATGAAAATAAAAAAAGTCAAGGGAAAAGAGAAGGTTTGAGAAGGAGAGACTTGTTTACAGAAAGGCCTGATACTCTGCATTTGGGAAGCGGAACGCGTAGGAAAGAGAGGAGATGATGATGATGATGATGATGATGATGATGATGATGATGATGATGATGATGGGTGAAGGAGATGCGTATGTACTAGATATAAATGGCGGGCGCTGACGTCACGTTTGGGTGTACTATAGCGCGGTGAGAATAAGCGGCGTCCGTGACGTCACGCGGAAACTATCTATTGTTGTAAAGGCAATTCGCACGTGCTGGACACACGGACAAATACAAAAAAGTGTACAAACACGCGCGTGAAAAACACAAGTGCACTGCCTCTGCAACAGTGATAGTATACAGCAGGGCCAGCGATGAACAAGCTAACCGAAACCAAAGTTTTGCTGAAGGCAAGTCCACTTGTCTGAGACAAGTCCCCGTCTGAGACGTCCCTTTTTCGTACGGGGTGTAGCATGTATTAGGTGTAAAAAGCCGCAGTATCTTTAGCAAGCACTTGAAACATTGGCACCAACCTCCGTCGGCAAGCCCATTAACAGTTGCGTAATTAGCTCGTCGCTACCGCCGCTTACCGTCGCTGCTACCGTCTAAAGCCCCCTGATCGACGCTCTTTCGAGCTTGTCGGCGGGCAACCTCAGGGAGGGGCTTTACTGCAGTCCAGGTCACGTGTCATCTCTCTTGCGTGCGAGCTTACCGCATCGCAATGCACCTGGCGAGGATCAGGCTCTACCACGCGTGTATATAGCTGCAGTCGCTGGCGGAGTCGCTAGAACTATAATGAGAACAAGAAGGCGCCGTCGGTCGGGAACCTTCAGACACTCTTGGTACCCCTTTCGTGTGACGGCTCGGTCTTTTCCCCCGATCTCTTTTGACACACGGCACACTCCAGACGGGCAGGTGTTTTCACTGAAAGGCGCTTGTGTAGTCTCTATGGGTGCATACGATGGTTTTCGTTGCGACGATTGCGAATGTTGCCCGGAGCTCGACGCATGCGCCGTCGTGTCGTCTGTACAGACGCGCGCTGTGTGTTCTTGATCAATCGCTTTAGCGTTCTCTTGACGCAGCACACCGCCCAGCTGTGTGCATGCCGCATTGTGTATGTAGCGATCGACTGGCATTCGGTGACGTCGGGACGCATCTGCTGCCTCCCTTTGTCAACGCACCCGACAAGTGGAGCGCTACTCGGAATGGATCTTCGCGGAAACTGCACACGCCGTCCGTTTGTTTTAGGCCAGCCTTCTCTCAGGCGCTGCCAACGGAATTGCCGTGTGCCGAAAGTGATGGCCGCCTGCTAGAAGGAAGTAAACATTTATATGTGGCGATGCTTTCGTCCGGATCGCTTGGAGGGAAGATCGCCTGAAAATGCGGTCCTAGCTGCCCTGCTGAAAACTTATTTTTACGTGTATTATACTAACTCCGTATTTGTCTCTTTCATGTACAGTCGAACCCGGATACATCGAACCCACAAATAACGAAATATTGTGTATAACGAACAGCAGTAAAATCCCCCCTTGAAAAATTTTGTATGAAATTTTTATTTTATATATCGAATTACCTGTATATATCGAACTTTTCTGCTATCCCCTTCAGATTTGATATATCCGGGTTTGACTGTGTAATCTCACCGAATTGATACTGTATTCTTAATCATTCACGCGAGAATGGCACGAAAGACGTGCGTTGAACATGTGCCGTTAGATAAGTTCTGCGAGAACTCGCTAGGTATGAGTTTTATGAGAGGAAATAATTGCGATCTGGCGACCAGTTTACTAGAATGCTATACGAAGGGATCCGTTTCCGTCTTCTTGCAGCCTGCAGCGCCACGTGTTTTATTCTACCATCTATATTAGGAATTGGCGGTATACAGAGCGGCTGTTACAGAGCGGCGCTTGTCCGTAGTTCGACTGCCGAACCAGAGTAGATTTCGAGAAACTGCGAACTTTGCCTATCGAGCAGGTCGAAATGCCCCAGCTCGCTCTCTGTAGCGTCCTACTACAATTAAGTGCATGACATATTTAACATTGACATAGGTGGGCTGGTTGGTTGATCGATCAGCGCGCCGTGATTTGCTGTGTCAAAAAAAAAGGAAATATGAAATAAAGAAAGAAATCGGTCGTAAACATCAAGGGCGCTAGACCAATAACTGTCTTGTTGTTGGTCCAGCGTGATTCCTGTCTGTCTGATTCATTCATTCATTCATTCATTCATTCATTCATTCATTCATTCATTCATTCATTTTCTTTTCCGCTGCAAGTCGTGGGAGTACTTGTGCATCGCTTTATTTATTTATTTATTTATTTATTTATTTATTTATTTATTTATTTATTTATTCATTCATTCATTCATTCATTCATTCATTCATTCATTCATTCTTTCTTTTCTTTCTTCGGCTGCCAATTATGGGACGTTACTACATGTGCGTGAGCTTTCTTTCTTTCTTTTTTTTTTTTTCTTTCTAAGTGTTTGGTAAGGTGGCAATTAGGACTTGTCTATAATCCATTACGAGCAGTAGAAGCGTCGCGCGTTGCGTAGTACGAGGACACGCTTGACGCCACATATGTCCTGTCACTTGTTTCGTCCTCGTCAGCAAGGCGCTATATATATAGTATATACGTCTATACTATAGCACGTGTTTTCAACCACTGCATACAAAGTGCGAAATCGTTTCAGCGGGGAAGCAACGTAATCTCAGCCGAGAAATCATCGACTCTCAAGGATAACACGTCATTGGCGGAACAGCTTGCGTCGGTATGCGCAATTCGGCCCGTTTTTTTTTTTTTTTTTTTTTTTTTCACCGATAAACCGCTCGCTAAATATCTCTCCGGCACTCACGTGCGTACCATGAGGACGCCGTATATACGCGCATGTTTGCCGTGCCCCGGCCCAGTCGCATGTGTTTCCCCCCGTTGTTTTGCGACTGCGTTATCGGGTCTGCGTACACAAATGCAGATCCGTGTCACGAAAAAAAAAAAAGGGGTGAGCTTCGGGTTGTGGCAGACGGCCCCGCGCTCAGCCCCCGCCGACGTCCGTGGCCGACTTTCTGCGCGCTGACTGCCAATAACAGTTTGCTGTATACGGTGAACGACGCGCGTTGTTCGGAGACTCGAAACAAAGAAGTTGCTTGATTAGGGCCGGCACTTGACCGTGTGCTCAGTTAAGGGTGGGAGAGAAAGATGGCCGCGACGGATGCTTTATATATAGACGACTCGGGTACGAGGTGTGTTCTTTAAAGGGACGGCACTGTAGAGGAAAATACTGTAAGCCGAGTTGGATTGACAGATAGAAGTATACCGCCGTTTTCTGGCGGGCGAACGTAGGAGTTTGTTGCGTAGAAAGTTGCCATGGAAGCTCCCACATGCTGCACCTGCAGTTTGAAACGCCGCGCCAAAACGGACGAGAGGACGCAGTGATCCCCCACGTGACCTCCCTCTCTGCCGCGCTCTGTCACTTGCCACGCGAGAGGAACCATACACTGTAAACCGATCTACACGCTTAAAGGTCCTTAAAAATTAAATTAAATTATGGGGTTTTACGTGCCAAAACCACCGTATGATTATGAGGCACGCCTTAAGGGTGCACCCTTAACATAACTTTACGGGTGCGGGTGCCACCCGTAAATAAAACCCCCTGAAATTTTTCCGAGGGGCTTTAACCCGTAAAGGTGTAAGGATGTGAGTTGTAGACGTAAATCTTTCTTAAAGGTGTAAGTCGGTTTGCAGTGTAGTCCAATAAATGGCGCCACTCCGATTTCTCATTTTCGCAATTCTCTCGCTCGCAAAAGCCCTGTTCTCGCTACGAGTGGCCGATTTCGTTATTGCAGAAGCCTGTACTATAATCTTTCGATCTATAGCTGTGCTTATTTTTTTTTATTTAGTGTCCCTCTAAATTTAGCGCTGACTCGGCACTTTCGACGTCGTTGTTTTGCGTTAAATGATGGTCGGAGCACTCTAAACGTTAGAAGGAATAATGGCGAACGCAAGATCAGCCTGAATAATTTACCATAATGTGTTCCTCGAAGCAGTTTGTGTACGCAAGAAGTGTATGAGTCATGACGTCATATTCTTGTGGTTGTTTGAAAAACTGTTCAGGAACGGGAAGGTATAGGCTACAGCAGAGCTGGCTAGTACACCAACGCACAGTTGTGAAATTGAAGCTACCTATTTCCTCGTATAACATGCACACACGTACCACACACACAACTGCATAGTAAGGCCACAGATAAAAAAAAGAAATAAAAAAGAAATGAACAGCGTCAACAAGACAAAAAAAAAAAAATCAGAAGCGTCTGATATGCGGTCGCGCCTAACGGAAGTGCGTGTATACGCGGTGCAATGAAAACACTATCATACGCACTAATGTCACATTATTCAAGTAGCTCTAAACGCAAACGCAAAATGTAAGTAGAACAGAATCTTGGTTTCCAGCTATTTTGTGGGCCATGTTCAAAGAAAATTTACGGCGCTGACTAGACGAAGTCAAAGAACACGATTTCTTGAAATGCGATTTCTCGTTCTGAAAAAAAAAAAAAAAAAAAAAAATCAGTCGGCACCCGTCCTCTCGTTGTGTTCTTTGTCCTCGTCTAGTTAGTGCCGTAAATTTTCTTTTGACTGTGTAGATAGATTACAAAAAGAATCTACAAATAGAAGCAAATTAGGTTGCTCTCCGCGTCTGACGTCACCATGTATGATGACGTCATGATACATTGGCTCACAAACGCAATTGCTGCGCTGTTGTTTATTTTTATTTTTTTAAGTGGTCAACATCGTCATCATACCCAGCCTTATTGCTTACCAACGTCGACCAGTGCGTCGTCGCGTCACGGTATAATGTCAATGATGCAGCTAAATATAGAATGCTCACAGCACATAACCGAAGCCAGATGAACAGAAAAAAAAAAGAGCATAAAATTGTACACGCAGTACGTAGAAAGTTCGTAGACGTTTTCTGTGAACTTTATAGATTGTCAATTGACGACCCGTAGTCTTACGGCCTTCCCATTTTTTGTCGAATGACGTCTGTAGCTTCGGTGCAAATTGCTTCGCACGTCTTCGGACTTACGATATACCCAATGAACTGGATTCGTTAAATTGTCTCCGTAGACACAGTATGTAATTTATACAGTCAAAAGAGCAAATCTATAAGAAGGCACAGTGGCGTACAGAAGCTGTGCCGAAAATCGACTGACTGCCTGAGCCGCGCATCAGGTCCCTAAAATGCTCGCAACCAGGAAACAAAACCCGTTCACCCCGAAGTTCACCACCGAAAACCGACATACTTGCGGAAATGCCGGAGGTTGAGGTTTTGTCCAATTTTGTTTGGTTATATACGGGAAATGCTGGCAACTTTCGGCCCCTTATTTTGCGCAACGTTTGATTGGCGCGTATGAACAGATAGAAGCGACTTGCAGGAAGCAGTAAGACGTTAAAAGAGATGACATCCTTGGCTCAGTGGTTGTTCGACGAACTGCCATCGCGGAAATTAATTATAGGCGTCCCTGGCGGGCGCTGTAAGAGCTGCCCTGAAGGCCCTGCGTGAAAACATCTGTAAACTTGTGTGAGGCTGTGTGCTCTGTCATTTTACTTCCATTGTCTTCCTGCTTTCTTTTTTTTTTCTCTTTATCCGTTATCTAGATATCTTTATCCTTTAATTCACGCTTTACCGATGCTGGGTAACTGGATAGAGCATTCCACCTCCTTCACCCTCCCTTTCTCTCTCTCTCTATCTCTATCACACATTTTTTTTGTCGAAGCATGCTTGTGACGTTAGGTATTTGCGGTGACGTCAAAAGGCGTGCGAAGCCATAGCTCATGTATACGCCGTAGCTGCGTGGTTGACGGGCTTTAATAGGTGGGGTCCAAATCCGCGACCCTAGCGACGGCTCTCTATACGAATAACAGAAGCTGTAATCTCGAAGGCCACGCTTTTGTTGACTGCATGCACCGGAAGCAATTGCGGAGCCAGAAACACGCGTCATGCGCGCCACGTTGTGGGCACCACCTGTTGGCCTGGGAGGTGCCGTTCGTTGTGTGCTCCTGAATCGCAGTCCGGCGAGCGGGGACCTGTTAAAGGAATTCAGAGAGAGAGAGAGAGAGTATCAACGGAGGAGGGCGAGGAGGAAAAGTTGGCTCGGCGCAGGAAATGCGCGCATTTTGGAACGGTGCCACTTACCGCTTGCGCTGGAAATAATAATTAGCATAGGGGGTGAACGCGAGCTATGGTTAACAAATTCGAATAGTAGCATGGTGCGCAAGAGAGAACAGATAAAAAAAAAACACACGGCAGAGCGCGATAAAGAGACAAAGAAAGAAACGAGCAAAGAAAGGAGAAGAAAATGACACGAGAGCTGTATAGCCTGAACGGTGAGAAACGCCACCGGGGAAGCGCGAATAAATTTCGTCCGCCAACACGTGCCAAAATAGCGCGCGCATAACGTTATACTTGCATTACACTTTACTCAGAACGTGGTGGCGGGAGTCGACCCTGCGACCTCGTCACACATAGAAGCCAGCGAGGCAGTGCGGCAAGTATAAGAGAGAGAGAGGAGAAAAAAAAACTCGCAAATGGCGAAATAAATTGAGTATCAAACGGAATAAGGAAAGACAAGCGTAGTAATAATCGTGGAGGAAAAGAAGAAAGAAAAGGAACCGGCCTCCTAACGGGCGCACACGTCACCGTGAGAATAAGCGGCGTATAGTAAGCCTTGTAGGCCGGTTGCGTGACCGCCGAGCTGTGCCTAACGAGGAAGGAAAAAAACAAACAAAAACAAAGAAATGGCGATCGCGACGCGGCGGCGGCGGCGGACAGTGCAACGTTATTGCCGAAGGTGCCGAATGCCAAGGTCGCGCCTAGCGGAGCAGTTTGCGTCGGCGGCGTTGGTGGTCGAGGATATATAGGAATGTACAGTATGCGTATATGATATGGCACGCACCGAAGAATGGGGATGGAGGACGAGAATTTTAAATCGGCGTGTTGGGGATCGGGCGCCTCCATCTGAAGTGGCGTTGCGACGTCGTTAGAGGCATTCGACGCCTTTCTAAGTGTAGACAGGGGGAGGGGAAAAAAATACCTTTTTGGTTTTGCTGTTTTCGAAACGGGACAGTTATGGCCTACGCTCTGCCGAGCCGGTTCAAGTATTTACTTTATTAGTGAGTATTTTTTAGCCAGGTATTTTAGCCAGTTATAGCCAGCTTTTCATTCACGCCTGTGGTCCTCGCAGAAAAAAAAAAAAAAAAAAAAGAACCATTATGTGCTTGCTGTCTCACTGCATTATGCGTTGCTGTGTTGGTTACGTATTTTGGCATCCTCGAAAAAGCGCGAACTTAAAGCGTTCTTTCCTTTCTCGTTTCAAAGAAAATAGTAAAATACTGCCAGTAAATAGTAAATACCGCCGCTTTTCCCGCATTAATGCAGAAATGTTGCGCCGTAAACGTCCTATACCGAGCGTACTTCAAGAACCTAATGGCACGTCCCGCCCATATTTTTTTTTTTTTTTTTTTTTACGTCGAGCCATTTCATGAAGCTTGCCATGAAGCATATCATCGTCGTTGTTGTCATCGTGATCATCATGACCGAACTATATTATTAGCACTGCAGGACGAAGACTTTTCCCAGCAATCTCCAATTATACCGCTGGTTTGAACGACCCGACTCAATCCCGTGTACCGGCTACTTAATCATGGTTCCAGCAACAGGTGTGTGAAAGAATCTTCCGTATAATAGGTACAAAAATGTGTGTTCCGGATAACAGTGGTTACATCACTGGAACATAGCTGCACATGTTTATTTTTCTGTGAGTATAAAAAAAGTAATTAGTTCAAGTTTATTGAACGCCATTCCTTATATTTTGATTTTATTTTCCCTTTACATTTGGAACGTAAGTAGAACGAAACTAAGAGTGTTCCGCGGTCAACCAACCAGAGTAATGCGTCTGCAATCCGTTCGGTGTTGTTTTGTCATAGCGCAGCCGTCGTTTAATTAACGATGTTAAAAAAAAGAAATAAAGAAAACACAATCGCGGTCGAGTCTCTTCTCCCAATGTAAATGCGATGCTGCGGTCGGAATGCAGTTTTTGTGCAAACGAAGGAAAGAAAAAACCAGCCTCTCCTGCACAGACGTCGTTCCCAAGCCGTCATTCGTGAGAGAATCAGGATCTTTCTCTCTTTTTTTTTTTTTTTCTCTGTACAACCAGCCGTCCATCTGTGGATCTCGTTTTCCTGCTGTACGTGTGTACCGCCGTGGAATGGACGTCCGCCGCCATGTTTTTCTTTTTTTTTTTTCTGCCTCCTCGCGTAATTTCCTCTAAACCGTGCGCCTTCGGTAATCGCTGCAGAGGACTACTTCTCTCAAGACTGCGCGCTCGATTCGGTTGCACAGTGTACGATCGGCGCGCCACCGCGCGTGCAAATGGCACTGCGTGCCTGCGCGCGCACTGCACTTGCGGCGGCTTGGCCCTGAAAAGCCGTTCTGCTAGAGTAGGCAATAAGAACGCGATGAGAGCGGGCCTACGCGTAGAGCCGCCGCTCGAGCATCTCGCGCAATTAACAGGGGGGGGGGGGGGGGGGGAGAAATTTCGATCAGGTATTCGTGTCTTGCGCGTGTACAGTTTGTTATAGGACAATAGCTGGCAAAGTTTCGACGAACACGGGGAATTAGATAAAAGATCACCGCCCCTTCCACTCCGTGAAGATGGTCGAACAGCGAAGCCGTGTTACACCGAGGGTTACGGGTGTTACATGTGCATGTGTTGCACGTGATGCAATAGCGTAAACACAAGTAAACACAGATCTACAACAGGAACTTATATTGAAACGTTGCCAGGCGAGAAGAGGCAGCGACTTCCGACGCTACTCGGCGAGTGTCCAGTTCTCTGGTCGAAACCTGCCGAGCCGCCGCCAGAGGCATCGGCTGCAGTCACGGACACCGCGCGCGTTCGGCGCGAACGCGGGGAAACTTGGACGGCGTCGGCGGCAGCTCTGCGCGTTATCCGAAAGGGCTCGCCGCACAGAAACACCTTTTCTTATCGCCTCTCCTCCTCGCGCCCAGCGCGGCCTCTCATTGGTCGCTTCCTCCCCCAGGGCGCCTCTCCTTCTCTGCTGTTCACGTGTCCTGCCCTCCCCCGGCGCGGCTCTCGTCGTATCCTGGCCACGTGACCTGCGTGACGCTGGACAGACGGCGAAGGGTCAACTAAGAACAGCTCCGCTGTTAATTAAAAAGATTAAAGTTTTACAGGTGTCAGCTTGTATGGTGCGAAAAAAAAAAGCTCGTCATGCTTTCGAACGTGTCTGCATGTTATCGATATCGTTGGCAGTGAAAGCAGCGGCGGGGCGTGATAAATTTCGAATGTATGTGGACTATTGCCGGCTCTCTGTATATCGCAGAATATATAGTGTAAATATACGCGTCACTCAACTGCTTCCATAGCTCCTGTTTTTCCATAAAAGTTCGGCGGATCCCACGCTTATGCGTGAATCGCGGTGTTAAGCGGAAGTTCATTTGGTGCCGGCGCAAATGTCAAAGCAAATGTTTGTGTTAACGCGTTAATGACGCGAATGTTTGCCCAACATTACACATATATTACTACATTATGGGATGCAAATGACTCTAATCCAATGCAGTGTTGTTCTTGACTTATCTGTAGCTCAACGGGTGGTCCCCTTATAAAGTTTATTCTCTCTCTCTCTCTCTCTCTCTGTAGCTCACAGCGCGCCGTTCAATGCACGCATGGTCCCATTTTGTTCACTTCTTTCTCTACACTTGGCTGCTTCCTTTGCCGTCTACTTCTTCACCTGCCTGCAGCCGACTTCTTTCATTTTTTCTGCGGCCACCTTCTTCGCTTCTTGCCTCGTGTACTGCTTGTTCGTTCGGGCACACACCGAGTTTCGCATACCCTCTGCGGGGCATAGGCGAAGATTGGGTACATATACACAGTGTCACGTGCCTATACAGTTGCACATACGTGCAGTGACCCGACTTGTCTACTCGGCAAGACAGCGCCCGCACAGTGGGATGAAGAGGCGAATAAGGCCTCGCTTTTAAAGCTCCTGCTGTTGGGCGTATATGCAAACAAACCGCGGCGGTCCTGCTTATGCATCATTCGCGACACCGAATTGTCTCAACTCCGCAACGGCGTGTAATAACACGATCACGACTGTTCGCGTGCTATATCACTACGGACAAGACATACAGAGCACTCCCCACTAGCCAAACGCGTTGGTGTTTCGGCCTCCCGAAGTTTCTGTTCATATCTTTCTTTCTTCAACCTTAGCCACATTGTATTCTCGACTGACACTCGGACGCGTTGTTGAAGTTCTTATTGCAGCGGACTCCTTGAAGCGCCAGGGCCGTATCCACTTCGCGTGCCGTCCTCTTGTGTGTCAACTTTTGACACGCCTTATGAATAATTCAGGAGCTGAAAACAAAAAAAGAATTATGCCGTTGTCACGTCCGACCTGCGTTGGTCTGCACTTCTCGTTCCTTTCTTCGTCGATGTAGCGTTCGCATTTTATTTTTTATGTTAATTCGTTCCTCCGCGACGTGTGCCCAGATGTGCGCATTTTAAAACAATATCGAGGCTAGATACATGCAAGAAGGTTGGGGGATGTAGGGCGTTGATGTGAAAGATGCCCGCGAATACACGCAAGGTGCCTGGAGCGGCCAGTCGCACGGCAATTTTGGCATCTTTCACGCTCGGAAAAACACTTTTTATGTAGCACGTATTGAGCAACAGAAAGCTGTATCGGGAGTTTCTCATGGTTCTCTACAATTTTATCATTGACACTTTTCACCCAACTATAATATTTGAGAAGTTTATTAATTCATTAGGACTAATTATGTAATTAGTTGGAATACAAAGAATAATCTGAGTACCTCCAAGCAACGGCAAACAACATTACGTTTCCCGCGGACTACCCCGACTGTGGCTGCCGCTGTCCTGCCGAGTTGAGCACGTGCTCAAGTCGCAACAGCACGTGCTTCCGCTCCGGTTGCCGTTGTAGGCCAAAGACACGGGAACGAAACGGAGCCATAATAGTTCACTTTTACCGCCGTCTTTCGCGTCCTACTTATGCAAAGGTATCCGGGTACTTAACACGGGACCAACGCCCGAAAAGGCGTTGGTCCCAGGGTTCGAATCCCGGACCAGGACGAATTTTTCTCGAAGTGCAAAGCTTTCTCGCTGAAAAACCAGTATGAGTTTCCTTTCATTAGCCTGGTTGGATGAAAACTTTGCCTTTCACGCGTACTCATCCCTGCATGCTTGAACCTCTCCTCCCCATTTTTTCCCTCCACAAGCATCACATATTCGCACTCGTTCCCACGACATCTGTGCGCGCGAACTGCATGTCGCCACCTATATCTGCGCACGGTGCAGTACATAAACGTAAACATTGGAATGATTACATTTGTGTCATTGTGCGGTGCGTAAACATAAACATTGCGTGAGACCGCGCGTTGCACATACAGTATGAAAGTAAACACGGTCGTAAGCGTTGAATCCAGTTTTATAAAACACCTAATCAGCCATTTCACGAAAGCTTCGCTGGCACATAAATTCCATCCTGTGCGCTGGATCTGCATCACTCTTTTTTTTTTTTTTTTTTTAGCGAGACCAGCTCCCTGTCTCTCTCTCTCTCTCTCTCTCTCTCTCTCTCTCTCTCTCTCTCTCTCTCGGCCTCTTTATATACAATACCCCCTTTCCTTAAGGCTCATTCACACTATAGGCCGACACGACACCGATTTTGGTCTGCCGACTGTTGGCGACAGCAGCTTATATAGCACGAAAAACGCTGTGGCCAACGGTCTGAGGTAAGGAAAACGCTGTCGGCAACAGTCGGCAGACCAAAATCCGTGTCGTGTCGGCCTATAGCGTGAATGAGCCCCTCCTTCCTGGGACGTCCGAACAGACAACGATACCGAAGCGCCCGGCGGTATACGTCGGTGCACGTCGACCTAGAAAATGCCTTCGGCCGTGCTTCGTCGCGCGACCGCCGTCGTCACGGCGTTTTTCCTCCCGGAGTCCGGGAGTTTGGTGGGCGTTGTCTCGTGCGTGCGGTGTTGCCATTGGGGACGCTGTTCGCCCGAGGGTTATCTCCCATTGTTCTCGGCCCGATAAGGGACGCCCGCGCCTTGTGTAACGCGCTTTAGCGCGCCGAGAGCTAGGAGCCGCGCCGCCGGGTCTTACCTAATAATGTGTATGCCCTGCGCGTCTTCGCCGCGCGTATCTCTCCCGTGCTTATATATACGCTCCGGAAAGCCGTCCTCTGTGTAACTGTCCTGTCTCGCGCGCTCGCGTTTTTGCTGGAGTGTCGTTGCTACTGTATAACAGCGCGTTCAGAGTGCATGGGTTCACGCTTGTATACCATGAGCTGCAGGGGCCTATGCGGCTTCGCAATAGTTGTGAGCGTATTCGGATGTCACGTCTTTGACGTTCGTGTGCCCACGGAAGAGGTCACGTGTTCACCATGGACCAGACGGCACCGGCGTTCGCGCGAGCGTATTGCCCCTCCTTTGGGCATTTATCGGGGCTCCCTTAAATTTTTCTCTTTTTTTTTTGTTTTCTTTTTTGCTAGCACCGCCTAGGTTTAAGGTTGTGAACGGACCCTTAGGACACGAACGTGCATATAATCGCGTCCTATTTGCCTCTCCTCATCACCACTCCCCGTACCCCTCCTTCTCTCTTCTCTTCCATTTCCCTCTGAGCAGAGTACAGGCCGACCCCTCTGCGTTTCCGCCTTAAGTTATGCCCTTACGTGCGTATGTATTATAGTGTGAGCGCTTCCTTTCTTCTTCATTTTTTTTTTCTCACTTTCTTTCTTAAACTCTGGTTTCTGCCGGAAGTGTATTCGGTGAAAACGTGTCCAACCTTGCCGTGTCGTCTGTATATACTTATGCAGATAGATACTAAAAGGAAAGGCTGCATTTCTTGCAAACAGTGAGGAAAGCTTCGCTCGAAGCGATTCACGAACCACGTGGAGTCCGCATTTCTCTTCTTTTTACGCGTTCGCCTGACAAAGCGATGCGCAGAGACATTGACGTGTAAAACGCTCCCGTTGCGAATTTATCCAAGAGGCGCGCGAATCTGTGGAGTGGCGGCGATAGACTGTGTACCGGGTGTTTCAGCGAACGCTTTCAAACATTTTAAAGGTTGCCTTTGGCAGATAGCACAATTCTAGTTCATGAGCTGGTCTACTCGAAGAGGCAGACATTACTTACACAAGAAATTGGAGTGCATAATCGACTAATTAACAAATTCACTAAATAATTTTAACTAATTACCTTATGGCCCATATATTGCAATTCACAAATTCAAAGACAATTAGTTAAAAACCTAGTTAGTGAATTTTTGTTACTCGATTATGCACTTCAATTGTTTTTGTGCATGTCCGCCTCTTCGAGTAGCTCATGAACTAGAATTGCGCTATCTGCCAAAGGCAACCTTTAAAAAAATTTTTTTGAAAGTGGTCGCTGAAACACCTGCTATGTGTGGTCTTGTTTAAATGCTTGCAATCCGCGAGCGATTACGTGTGCCGCGCGATACGAGGAAAAAACTTTGAACGGGCTTTTCCGGAGACGGAGCGTCGATCGTCCGTCGCGGGGAAGGGGGCGTGCGTGTGTCCTCGCTGTCGACGCGCTTGCTGTGTGCCGTTGCACATTGCGTGGAGTTTCCTGCAAAAGAAATTACTCGACGGAGCTGTGTTGCTGTGGTGTCTACGGATCGAGCTGCGAGTGTATTTATTTTTATTTCATTTACATATACTGCCGTCTCAGCGCGAGACTCAGGATGGGTTGGTACAGGGGTGGGTACAGGGTATATATGTGGCGGCTCAGCTGCAGCATGCATGCCAACCATGGCTACGTGAAATTGCCTAAACATGGGGACCGTCTTGGCTTCGAGTTCAACATTTTCAACAAAATAGTTCCATTATAAACGCAACCGTGAGCAAACGGTTGGGCATGTGCTCAGTGAGACTCATCGCTATCGTGCGTCTAGAAAAAGAATTATGATTTCCTGGATGGGGAGGAGATGGAGCGCGGTAAATAACGCCGCAAGAATAACGTCTGAGCGAACAAGCACGATGGTTATAGAAATAGACGCGTGCTGTAGAGCCTCATCAATAGATGCGCTGCCCAAGAATGGAAAAGCTATCGCCTCAACTCCGTCATGCAAAGCGTTGAGAGTAACATTGTATCGTCTGGTTACAAAGTGAGGGGCTTCTGTATAGGAAACTGCAAGGTTGACTGAGTTGGGTGGGAAAGTATATACCACGGATATATATATATATATATATATATATATATATATATATATATATATATATCCTATAGTCATTTTTCTAGGAAACTGTATGGCGTATACTGCCGTGTGTGCCCAAGTTCGCGCTGTGCCCTATTCTTCCGCGTATTGGCCGCTGAAAGTGACGAAATCGTGGCCTACCTGCCTACCTGGTCGAAACTGGCGGCGCGCGGTTTCATCCGGTCGCGCTCGCGAAAGCCCCGCTGCCTGCGCTGTGCGAACGCGCGCGTGTTCATGTCTTGCTCTGGTGCCTCGCGGGGCCGTATACGGTCGGTTGCGCCTTTTCTCTTTATTTAGCAGCGATATATGAAGCTTTTGCGCGACGTGTACTACTCCGGGCATCTTGCCCGTGTGTCGAAAGCCCCCTTCACCGGCGGGGGCGTGCGACCTAGAATAATAATAAAAAAAAAAAAAACAATCGCGCAGCGATGTGCAGTCGTCATCAATAGGAAAGGGAACCCCTATTTTTTTTTTCATACGCCCGTAGGGGCTAAACACACATGCCCTCCGTAAAGTGTTGAATGGGACTAAATATTCAGCATTGGTATGTATCAAGTTCCTAGATTAAAAAAAAAGAGACATGCAGCCAGTTACACGAAGGGAAATCTGTCTAAACAGTGGAGCTGTAGTCGTTCTGGTTCTGGAGATTGTCGCATATGTTTATTTTTTTTCGCTGTGGTAGTCTTCCTTTTAGACCGAAGGAACGACCGCATCTCCGCTGTTTCGACAGATCGCGTGCCATCCCCCGCGACGCGCTAGGAACGCCGTCGCCCGTGGACACCGACGCGTCCCATCCCCCGCAACTAGCGCCGTTCGGGCCAGCCAAGCCGCCGCGAATGCACAGCTTCCCTGTGGTCGCCTCCTCCCCCCCCCCCCCCCCCCAGCGCCTCTCCTCTCCTGTTCACGTGAGCTCTCCGGCTCTGCTCCTGCGTGACAGTAGCCATCGCCGGCGCACGCTCGACTAAGAACAGCTCCGCTGTTAAAAAGTGACACGCTGGTCTAAAAACGATACGTTGTCTGTCAGTCTTTGCTGTTCCAAGCTTGCTTCGCTGTGTTGAGAAATGAATGACCGTGAATATAAGGGGCGTATGTATCGGAGAAAAGGTGCGTCCAGGACAAATAAGTAAGAAATGTAGTGCTCGCAAGATTTTTTACTAATTTTATGCATGTGTGGGGACGCCCAAATCCATATTTTAAATTAATGTGGCCAAGTAGCCTCAGCGTCTTTCGATTTGAGGACGGATATGCATTGTCTGGAGCTAACATATATGTATTACAGCGAAAGCTGTATATGGCTCGGCGAAACGAAAAACCGTTCGCCACATGTTTCGATAAAGGTCTCCATTGGCTGCGCCGTCAGTTACGTCGTTCTCTACGTCGCATCTAAGCGCGATCGTTATTGGCAATGCCGTTAGTGACGTCGTTCTCTGCGTCGTACCCAAGCACTAGTAGGCTCTCTACCAAGCACGCGCGCCAAGTGCCGCTCGAGAAACTCCCGCCGAAAGCGGGCGTTGGCCCCGGCGAACGCGTTCCCGTCATTGCCACGTTGACGCTGCTCTGCCCGCAACGCCGCCTCCTCGGCTCGCCGTTGTCGCATGCGTTTGATATCTCGAGTTAGCTCGGCGTCGTGGTTAGCCATATCCGCCCGCCATTGGCGCTTGCGTGTCACTAGAAACACAAACATGTAACCAATAATTGAGAAACGCTTCAATACAGCGTCCGGATTAACCCACTGCTAAAAACCGGGGCCGCACGTTTCAGCTTCGCTGGTTAACCATCTGTACGGAGTGCTTGGGTGGTCTTTTTTTTTTCTCTCGATCCCTTGCTCCGAAAAATTTTGCGGTTGTGCGTACAAGGCTCACCGATGTCAAACGCTTGCAGCGAGTTCGCATGTGGCATCACGAGATCGCGAGGAGCGTATAATTAGAAGGGAGAAACAGCTATTTGTGGAGCACTTGGCTCTTAAAGTTCACCAAAGCGGAACTCCAAATCAGTTTAGATTGATTCTTTCAAAACATTATTTTTGTTAATCTCGCTGTATAATAAGTAGACGATTAGAACAAAAAATAAAGATTGAGATTCGTTCTTTTTTTTTTTTGCGTCGAATCCCCAGCGCCTGTGCGTCATTGTGACGTCACGCATTTCTAATAATATTTGTTCTCGTGTTTTGGCCGTTGTGATTCAGTAAAGGTTCGCTAAAGTTTTTAATTTCAGTCTCCGGCTCTTCTTGAATACGATGTAGTCCACGTGGGCAGACGCCGTCAAAATCTGTGACGTCACGGTGCTGGTGCGAGAACTAAGACGGCGGCGCCACGTGACTTTATTTTTTTTTTTACATGTATTATGGCTTATCAAGCCTCCTCTGGCAGTAAAAATAGGTGTCTCTTTTTCTTCTGTCTATTGCGTAAGGGAGATTTACTGATACACCTCATTTCCTCTCTCTCTCTCTTTTTCTCACCAGCCGCGGTATCTTAGTGGCTTCAGCGTTGCTCTGCTGAGCTCGAGGTCACGGGTTCGGTCCTAGCCGCGACGTCCACGTTTCGGTGGGGGCGAAATGCACAAAACGCTTCACTTCATATGCGCTGTTACCGTTGCTTTAAATCCCCCAGGAGTTCAAAATTAATCCGCAGCCCCGGCACTACGGCGTGCCTCGTAATACGATCGTTCTTTTGGTACGTACGTAAGAATCCACAATTTGGTTAATTTTATTTAATAGTTCTTTTCTCTCTCTCTCTCTCTCTCTCTCTTCGGGGCCCCTTTAACCCTGCACAATGCTCAACATATCATTTTTGAAACGCTGAGTTCGATACCTCACAATACTGATTTATTTGGTCCCAGGAAAGTTTAATGCATTTTCTACAGTATAGCATTTTTTATGTACGCTGGAGCTATAGTTTCTAGTGGCATATAGTTAAGAAAACTGACAAATCAATAATCAATTGCTATACTGAATAAGTTCACTCAGATGATATTTCATTGTTATATATATACTCTCCATGGCCATAAATTAAGGTGAACAAGTCGTTCTAATGTTCCGTTATGTGTAAATGTGTTCGTGCATCCCGGAGTGAAAGGAAACCTCCGTGGAGCTTTTTGTTTCGTTCGTGCTTTCGACCTCGCCGAGCGCATGCGCGCAGCGTCGCTCGGCTGGCATGTATATATCGCAAACAGGTTGCCGCTCCGCGAGCCATTCGCTGACAGCTCATTAAAATTCCTGAACAATCTTTCTTTCTTTTTTACATTTTGTTTTCTCACCCCCGCGAGCGCTGTCCATCATCTCGCGATTCCTCATTAATTGGAACTTGCGCCTAAGTCCACGACCAGCTGCGCACACTGTCATTATAGTGTGGCCGCATAATAAGCTGAGCTAAATTAAATGCAGGCAGCACCAACCTTCAGTATTTTTAGCCTCTGCGTGTGTCGGAACATGAAATTTTCAGTGGCGTGTTCCTTACTACTAATACTAGTACTAGAGTGTTTCATCCCCTTTTTTTTCTGTGTTGCAGTGTTTATTCAAGTTTTGTCACTTCTAACAGATTCATCTATTCGTTCACTTTTACGTGCAGTGTTATTTCTTTTATTTCGTGCCATATTCCGTGTGGCAATTTCTGATGAAACAACCTGCTGTGATCTCTCTGAGATCGCGGTATTGATAAATAATATAATATGTACGCGTTCGAGCGCCGAATGTTATCAATCGCAGAGCAGTATTTTCCGAAACTGAATAACTAATTTGCAGTACCTTCTGATGTTTCGTGACTCTTCTAGTGGAAAATTTTCGCTCTCTCTCTTTATCCTGATTTTTTTCTTTTCTTTACGGCGCACATTTATTGCAACTACCGAGCGTTCCCAACCGAGACCAGGTTTCGAAAATCCCAGGTGTGTTGGGTGCGTTGACGTTGGCGCTTGCGCAAAAAGGCGATGTGACGCGACTACACTGTAAGCTCATTTGCACCCTTAAAAGTGCATAAGGATGTAAATTAGTTTACAGGGTAACACGCCGGTGTGCTTGCGCTCTAGGCGCTATGAAGGGACGGGGAAAATAAATTCGCTGCGGGGCTTTCGCGTCGCACAAAGAGATCGCTTCACTTGCAATTCATATTATTAAACTCTTTGTTGCTGTTGTGAGCATATACGCGCATAAACATCACACACAGAGTACATGCACTGCAGACAAACCACGCTGCTTTCATTTCATCTTACACACCCCAAGTGAGACGGAGAGAGAGGTGTACCATTTGCGTTTCTAACGAGGCACTGGCGAAGTAACGTCTTCATTAATTTTTGTTTTATTAGGCATAATAAGGTGGTACGTTCACAGCTACGTATACAAAAACAGATTTTTTTCGTGAAGAAAGCGTAAGCAGTGGATGGAAATGTCGCTATATGTGAACAGTGTCAAACTCCATCGGTACAATCTCGCAAAAGTATTTTCAGTACCAAATAATAAGGCCGGCTTTTCTAAATAAACATAGGCTTTGCAAAAAGCAAGAAAGAAAAGAACAAAACGACAATTCGTTGAAGATGACTAAAAGAAAGGACAAAACAAATTCAAGAATCACGCGCCATCCCACTGCTGTGAAGGTGGAATGCCAGCGAAGCAGTTTAGCACACAACATAGAGGCGACATAGAATTTACATCAAAGGTATGAGCAAATTTTATTTCTCTTGAGCGGCGACGGCGGTCATCCCGAAGAAAGACACACGCACACACACTTTTATTTTGATCGGCGGTCTCGATCGGCGGCATACATTCGCGTGTAAGACTACCGCCACCTCGTGGACCCGGAGAAGACTAGACACGCACGACGGGACCGCCACGCCGGGAGAGCGGAAGGAAACTAAGCGCGCAAGCGCTTGGAACGACAACAAAGGGAGGGCGGTGCGAACGTATACATGGCCGATGCGGGTCGCACAGCGGCAAATCTCTGAGAAACCCTTCTTATCTATACCCGAGAGTCTACTGATCTTGAAAATGGTGCCTATTGATAACTAATCCACTGAAAATGCACTTCCAAGTGATGCTTATGTTTTTGATGCTTATGCTTTTGATGCTTATGCTTTTTCCAAGAAAAGCTTATGCTTTCGCATATAATGAAGCGATTTTGCATAAAGTCTGTTGACGGCAAAAAATGCATAGAACCTTAGCCATAGACAGCTTCGCTGCAAAAAAAGACAGTAAGCGCTGGTCGCAAGAAGCACAGAAATTAGTTCATCATATGGCGCAGCATATATATAATGTATACCGCTTTTCCGTTATCTCGGCCCCGGTTCGCAGCATGCATGCGCATCATTTCTTTTGCG
Organism: Dermacentor silvarum; assembly: GCF_013339745.2. Classification (NCBI taxonomy): domain Eukaryota; kingdom Metazoa; phylum Arthropoda; class Arachnida; order Ixodida; family Ixodidae; genus Dermacentor; species Dermacentor silvarum. Next base: position 63,187,254 of record NC_051164.1, read on the forward strand.
GACTCGCCCCGCGCGTCCAACTCGGAAACAACTCGGTCCTAATCGGTGCGGCGGTCGTTGTAGGAAAGGAGAGTCTTAGGGCGTTTCCTGCGTGTTTAGATGTGTGTACGAGAGCCGGAGGTAATAGGTGAAAAGAAAAATAAACTTCCTTCTTGTGAGAGTGCGACCGCACTACGAGGTAAAAAAAAAAATAAGTAAACAAAATAAACTTCGCAAACTTCGCCGTGGTGACGACGACGGCGTGGAAGTCGATTAAGGTGACGCCCGGATCGACGACGCCCCCACCCTCCAGGCTGGGTTTCCTCGTTCCCGGTCCTCGAGTGATGAGAAGGGATGGCGAGGAGGAAAATAGTGGTGAGGGTGGGGGGGGGGGGGGGGGGGGTATCGCTGTGTACACAGCCTGAATATAGCGAACGTGAGCTGTTTGTTCCTCGCGCACATCACGCGAAGCCGCCGCGAAATAGTTTCTCGAGTTTTCCGCCTGAAACGGAGCCGATTATACGGCGTCGTCCGCTCCCAGATGTCGGCCTCTCTCTCTCTATCTTCTACCAGGAACCTAATCTCTCCCGATGGCTCTGTTTAAAGCTGTGCCAAGGACTAAAAGTGGCTCGTTGGAATGCGCTGACGACGATGTATATATAAAGCGTGCCGAGAGCTCGCGTTTGTTTAAACGGCAACAAAGGCCGTTCGAGAGAAGATTCCAGTTCGCGGTTTGTGCGATACTTGTCCCGTTATAGAGCATTGCCCAGGTTGCGAAGTTGATGATGTATGAGGTTTTTATGGCGCAAGGGCCAGACATGGCCCTTGCGACTTGGCCCTTGCGAGATATGGCCACAAACATAGGTTGCGACTTTTGCACCGTCCGCTCGTAGCGAATTATATTTGAAGGATCGAACGCGTTACGGTCGAACCCGCTTATAACGAACAGGCTTACGCTCTAAAGATAGTTCGACATATCGGCAAATTCGATATGCCCGAGTTCGCCAGTAAACGGTTCGACTCATTCTAACGAACTCTTGTAATGAGTTCGCTATGCGCGGATTTGTTATCTCTAACGGAGAAGGCGAGGCTGTTATTTACTGAAATCTTGTGCGCGTAGTTGACAGTTATTTTTGCTCGTGCTTTTACGCATTACTCAGCGTGAGTGAGAGGGGCGTTCTCGGTGCGTGAGATGAGCAGTTTTGGATGTGGCCATCTGCAACTGCTGAGCACGAGACCGAGGGTTGGACTCACGGATATGGTAGCAGAATTCCGAGGGGGGGGGGGGGGGGGATTAAAAAAGACATTCATGTATTTATATTAGGTGCCCGTTAAAGACACGAAAAGGTGGTCGAAACTAAACTAGAGGCCCCTACTGCTGCGTCTCTCGTAAGCCCAAGTGTTGCTTTGGGACGCTAAAGTCCATCAATCATTCAATCAGCCAATCAATTAACAAGGCACTGATTTTCGTGAGCTGTAATTGCGAATGTATGGCATGCAGGGCTTTGTATATGCTTTCGATCCCGTGATTTCTGCGTAAATTACGCTGAAAGCCTGTGGTTAGAGGGCTCTAGTAATGTATGTCGCTCAGTGTTTCCGATATAAAGTTGTGAGGGAATTTGAATGGAAGAATTTCATGTAGGCTATATGCACAGCATCTTTTTAGTTGCTTTTTAGTTGCTTGCAAAATCGTAGTTACTGGGGCACGCTTAAATTCCGTAAGGTGTGTACCGTTTTGCACATAACACCCTTATAGCAGCATTCTGAAGTAATCGAAGGTGCAGCAAGGCTGTACAGTTGAGGGGGTTTTTCGATCAATCAGTCAAGCAGTTTATTCCAGTTTTTCTTCACAATGCTGAGGGCGGCGAGAAAAAGAAAAAAAAGAAAGAAAAGGCAGCGTCGCAAACTGGCAGTGCCGCTTGACTGGCCTCGCCAGCCCGGCAAATCAGCAGATAGCAGAGTACACGCAAGAGATCTGCGCGACACCTGTAATTAAGCGCAGTAACGATGGCAAATACAAATGCACCCATTGTTGGAAGATAGAGAAGCGATAAGGGATAATGGCAGGAAGGTTAACTATGCTGAGCCCTGTTGGCTATAGTCTGCGCTCAGGAAGTGAGTTAACTGAAAGATGAGGAGATAAATTCACAGCGAATCGCAAATAGAGCGAGAGAAACGGGGTGGCAAAGGCAGAAAGGTAAGGGGAAATGAGAAGCGAATCACAAAAAGAGCAACGGATGCAGCATAGATGGCTTGCACTGACGTCATTGTAGCCGCCATGTTGGTGCACCGACATGGTGATAAGGTGGGTGCGTGACGTCACGTGAAAGCTATCGATAGGGAGTTTCGATAGCCGACACACCATAACGATGGCGCATTTCTTTATTTCGTTCCAGCATTTGCCACGGATTCGCAACCACTCAATTACCGCAATTAGACTCATTATCGCACACCCGCCCGCCCCCTATAGCTAAACAACGCTTCGACAAGGACGCGGCGCGGCTAGCTCTTTCAGCAGCCGGCTTGTTTGTGGCCGCGGGAGACATCTTCGCGTCTTCGAGAAGCCGGTTGCTCCCTCCTTGCTCGAAGGTCCTCGTCGAAGGCATCGGTGGAGTCGGGGGGGAAGGGAGGGCTCGTGTTTCCCGCTATAGTATATCTGCTTCGCACGTACAGCCTCGAGCTCGCCACAGCGCGCGCGCGCGCCCTCTCAGCCGTGGCACGCGCACGCGCTCTGCATGCAAATCGCGGCGGCGCGAACGCGTGACGCAACAGCCGCGCGCGCATGCCTCCCGCGACCTCATTACGATGCTCGACTACGCGCCGCCGCCTGCGGCATGCCGGCCGCTTTCCGCTCGCCGCAAGTATGGCCGCCGCTGCTGCCGCCGCTGCCTTGGCGGAGGGGGGGGGTTCACTGCCAGCGCTTGCTGCGCCGCCGTGGTTTAGTGCGCGTCTATCGGCGGTGCGCTGGATTCTTTTCCTTCCTCCGCGTGACGACGGCGCTCTTCTTCCTGTTCGGCCCAGACTGTTTTGGAAGTCGCGTGGCAGAAGCCGCTCTCGGTTGCAGAGCATCTTTTGCAGCCTGTTATCTTTCGCATTCTATAATCGGGCGCAGCTATACAAAGCTGCGCATCAAACTTCCCGGGGTGATCGTGCTACGCGTCGTCATGGTGATCCTGCGGACCTCTGCGTGTTGCCAAACTAACTCGGAAATTGGCAGCGAGGATTCTTTTTTTTTTTTTCTTTCTTTCATCGCGCGCGCGCGTGTGTTTTTGTGTGTGTGCTTGCGTAGTATATTCCCCTCCTCCTTTATAAATCCACCCTTCCCTAATGAAGAGTGCTCACAAGTGTTGGGCAATGGTCTTGTTGATACGACGTATATACTGGCGGAAACCAGTATCCGTCTCAGTGGTTTTCGCGCCAAATACCAGTTTGGAGGAATACTAAATGCTGCGGCGCCATCTGTCAGGTGCAAATCGGCACACTTTCCCGCCTCGGTGCCGTCTCCCTAGGCCTGGCGCGACGTCACGATGAATAACTGATCTCAATACTAACGACAAAACAGCGCTTATGCCTTGTCCTCGGCATGACGTGACACTAAGCAATAACTGATTTTATCATTTATTTCTTGCTATCACGAAATGGCAACGCGGGTGAATTAAGATCGAAGCAGGCAGCCCGGCACTGCCTCGTTGCTACGTAATCACGATAAGCCAGTAATCCGAAATTTCTTGAATGTTGTCGCCGATTGTTAGCGAATGAAGCGCCTCTGATCAGATTATACGAGTGCGTCGCAGATAGTGCTGTATTATGTTCGAAAATGAAAATGTGAACATTACCGATATTATTCCACTGCATTGTTTCGTTTTCAATTTCACCTGCATTTATAACAGCGGCCTAATGCAAATTCCAAAACCTAATGTTGGTACTATACTATGAATGAATGAAGCTTTATTTCCCATTGCACAATGGAGGATGCTGAGAAAAAAGCCGTAAAGAGATGGCTTGAAAACTCTCGACCCCCTGACAACACATGACAGCGAGACAGGTCAGGAAAACACGCAATTAAGAAAACTAATAGCAAAAGAAAAAAAAAACAGTAAAGGCATAAATTCGGTGCAGCATGTCAGCACATACAGCAAACGCCGCTGGCACGTTTACATTGACAAATGCGTAAATCTATGAGGTACGTTATGAAATTTGTGAACAAGAAGCAAGCGATGGCAATAACTACAAAAAGACAGTATGTCACGCTTAAAAACCGGCTACCGGGCGATTACGCGTGGCACTTCCGTGTAATGACGCTTAAAAGGCGTTCGTTCCTGTTCGCGTTTCAGTTATTGCTGATGGCACATTCTCGAAGGTATGCGAGCACCATCGCTTACTCTGGAATGTATGGTGAGACGTGTATAAATAGCGGACCAACACGGCCCGTAAAGTCAGATTGGACGACTCTGCTCGCCGCGGTATTGTTGTGACTTATTATCAAACGATCATCGAGTCGACGCTCTTCCTCCACCACACCGAGTTGAACGCCGCCCCGCTCATCGACTGAAAAAGACGCTACGCTTCTCAACAATTGCCGTTAGGTTTCTAGAATAACTTCTTCTTGGGCGAGTGTCAAAGCATCGCATCCGAGATTTGCGCGCGCCGACTGGTTTTCCAGTCGGCGCGCGCAAATTTCGGGGGCCATTGTGCAGCGCGCGCAACGCTGGAAGATTGGGTCGGGCGCGCTTCTTACCTCACCGTGCATTCAAGAACAGGTCGCCTAATTGTAGAGGACTCGTAAATGGTTCATCTAGGCTTCTTATAAATGGATGCAGTGTAACTGTATTAATACATCGAGCTTCTTTAAATTCACTGGGGCTGCATGCGCCGGGAGAACAGCTCTGCGCCATCAAATGCATTTTTAGGAATGAAAATAAATATTTATTGCTCGTATGCACTTACAATGGTTGCCATACTTTCAGGCGAAAACTTGCGGGCACAGTATCTCAAAAATGTCTTAATTCACAATTACAATCTAAAGTGTTTTCTTGGCGACTTGTGTACATAGGCTTGCCGTTTTCTTCAGTCAGTTGGTTTGACTGATTTACAAGGAGTATTCTCAGAAACTTCTCGGTAATTAGATTTGCGGATCGTATCGCATGACTGTCGTCAACACCTTCAGGGCAGCTCAAGATGGGAGCGCGTTGTAAATAGGGCTGCACTGCTCTTTCGAGTACTTCTAGTACATTCCTGCGTGGCAGCTGTTCGGAGGCTTTATCGCAAAAAAAACCGCTATTATTTATTTATATTTACTTTATAAATACTGCAATCACCATGCGGTGATTTTAGCAGGGTGGTACAAGCATAATGAATACATTGGTATGTGCAGAAAATGCACACGTTAATAAAGAAAACTGTTATTTGAATAAATACAAAGCGTACAGGTTGGGCACACGCAACGTTACTCTAAAGAAGTAAAACACTGTCACTGCAAACATGGCACAAACAAAATAATGTCATTGTAAACATGATAAAAAAGAAGTTAATGTTGGCGCAGAGACGACGTCATTTTTTTAGCTGGTTCCAATCCACTACTGTGCATCGCTGAAAAAGACGATACGCTTTCCTCAACAATTGCCGTTAGGTTTTCAGAATAACTTCTTCTTGGGCGAGTGTCAAAGCATCGCATCCGAGATTTGCGCGCGCCGACTGGTTTTCCAGTCGGCGCGCGCAAATTTCGGGGGCCATTGTTAATGAAGCGCATTTCCCACTTCGGTCGAGGTGCGGCGCTGCCATCTGCAATGAATATTTACAAGAATGAGAGGAAAGAAATTAGAAGGGAAAATCTGTGCGATGACACTAAGGGCAATGCCTTGCTATTTGAGGCTCGAGCCGGTTGCCTAAGGACCAAAACATACCGGAGCAAATATTCGGAACTAGATGAGGCATGTGTATGCTGCATCAAAGACCCGGAGACCACTCAGAACATCCTGATGGAATGCGAAGGGATTCACCCAGTGAGAACAGTAGGTAACGTATGTACACCTTCCAGAAGCGCTTGGGTTTAAAGTGGACGGAAGCACCAACCGGTCAGCAGTCGAGATAAGCAAGAGGTGTTTAGAGTATTGGTGAAAAAAAAGCAGGGAAGAGATTGATGCGACTTGATTTGATCTCTTAGTCGTAGCTAGGGTTACAAGGTAAATATCGAGGAAAATAAAAAGGTTAATTAAATGTATACGAAAATGATAGATAAAAAATACATGTATAACATACCTTATTAAATCACGCAGGCGAGGTGGCTATTTGTCACCGCCCCGTTTCAAAGGGGAGGCCATTAAATCATAATCATCGTCGGTTCAGGGTGGAGTGTTGAGTGTTGTATAATACGAGGGTGAGTGTTGCTTGCCTTTCCGAGCACATGTTCTCTAGATAAAGAGTTGGATTCTTAACTGGTGCTTATGGCAGTATTTCTAGTTCTTCCCCATCACTATACAACGTGACAGTACTTACTATCGAGGTGCCCTCTAGCGGTCTTGTGACACGCCGATGACGCGCGTGCGCAAATGAAAACATTCAGTTTCTCGAGCACAATCGCGACTGCCACTCGAAGAGTTTCGCTTTGAGAGAACTCCGTTGTGAAGGGCACGGTCGTGAATGCCCTATTCCCCTCGGAACATTCTATTGCCTATGAAAGGCGTTTCATGGGCTCCTGGATATATATACTAGAATGAAAGAGGCAGCTCCACCGAGAAGCGTTGCTTTTTCTCGGCGCGGCGACGGCCTTGCCTGTCCCTGTCAAGGACGGCCAATCATCCGCGACCTTCCTCTTTATGCAGGGAGCATCTCTTCTTTTTGAAGAAAGAGCTTCTACCATATATCTGGCTCTACAGCTGTTCAAGAACACAGCGCTGGTTCTGTATTTTTGCGAGGTCAATTACACTCTCTATTCACCTTTTCGAATTGGCTCGCAGAAAAGCCGCACGCCCCGGCCATCGCAAGGACCGCCCGCTCAGTGAGACGGATGATGAAGGAATGAATCGCGTTGGAATATAGTGCTTGTAGAACACGACCCGTGGGTTAGATTTATTTTAGTGGAGCAACGCTTTATTTAATTAAAGCGCCGAACTTTAAAGGTGCTGGCTTATGCTGCTGTCTTGCCACGAGTACAACTTGAGCCACCGAAATTGTGCAGCTGGCTATGCGAAACTGGACACGTGCATGCCACTGGGTGTGTATATGTGTGTCTATTCATGTGGCCCAGTCACCGAGCAGGGATATGTGGCGCTGTGGCATGTAAGGGGTGTAGAAGTCTTAAGTGCCATGCACCACTCATCCACATTCTTTCCACGATAAGAGAGAGAGAAACAGGAGAGAGGAAAGGCAGGGAGGTTAACCAGACACACGTCCGGTTTGCTATACCCTGCACTGTGGGAAGGGGATGTAGAGATGAAGAGAGAGAGAGGTTAGAGACCATCACACATGGCCTTCGTCCTGGTTACACAAACATCCAACAGCTGCAGGCAACGAGGCTATGCGCGTGGTCTGTCCTCCTGTCCTCTAAGCTCGCGAACTCAAAGAAGCTTCGCATTGTTTCGATTCCAACATTGCGTTGCATCGGCGTTTTTTTTTTTTTTCAATTAGCCCCTAAATGAGGTGATATATGGGAACCTACCTACCGCATAGTGCCTGATGATGTGCGGCAAAGAATACCTCGCAATAAAGCAACAGTACATACCCCCCCCCCCCCCCCTTACCTGACTTACTTACCCAATGCTATAGCTTAAACAGATGAGAAAAAGGAGTGTAAGGCGAAATGTACAAGGAATATTGGCATATTCTCTCTGAACATGTTGTGCTGCCTTTTCAAGCATTAACCGTCCTTTCCGATAACTTACATGTGTTTGCCGAGCCTGAGCGTCGTTCAGCTGAGGTTCTCGTCGTAATGTTGTTGTTGTATGGGTTAATCGGTACTTTTAAATATATTTTTTTCTTTTTTACATGCCCCACCTCAGAGAAAAAATGCATGGCAACGCACGCGCGATGTGACTAATATTTAATAATAACTGTAGTGTATTATACGATATCCTGGGCTTCCAGGTCTCCCAATGAAAATAGAAAAAAAAAACCAAGTTTTTTTATTAGGTACCACAATGTATCAGATTCAGAATAGGGTCCTCGCGTACCGTAAACAGGTATTAAGCATTCCAGCGAATATATGGTTTTCTTTTGTACGTGTCGCAGGCGCAAGTTGGAATCAGCTAGCGCAAGACAGGGGTAATTGAAGATCGCAGGGAGAGGCCTTCGTCCTGCAGTGGACATAAATATAGGCTGATGATGATGATGATGTTCGTATGTACATCACCGTGCACCGTGCTTATTCGTTCAATCTGTCAAAAATCACACAATCGGTATGTCGGTGGTTAAACAAACGAACAAACAAAGAAAAAAAAAAGCTCAAAATAAGCGTTATGCATGCCGCCTATACTGCCAGGATAGCTGTCCATAATTCCTCCCGTGTGCTGCGCCAAGTCTTAACGGAAATCGCCCTGCTGTTTGCCATGTTGGCGGCTGCGGTTGGGAAAAACAACAGGAAGACGCTCTCGATCAGTTTCGTTGCTAAAGAGGCTATTAAAAGCTTTCAGTGGCCATTTCCGGGGCTATGTAGAAAGTGAACGTGAGGCTGGCGGTACCATGTGTTGACGAAAGCATCGCGTATCGATAAAAAACAAAAAATGGCCAGAAAAACTGTCTTGAAATTTTGCGTTGGCAAAGTCCTCGTTTCTCTCTCGACCCCCCCCCCCCCCCCCCCCCACACACACACACACACGCACTTTTTTTTTCAATTTTCCTTTTCATTGTTTCGGTTTTCGAGCGTCCATTTTGTTTCCTTTCTCGTCCTTCAGTGCGTGTGTCTGCGCGGGCGAATATCTCTCGCGGTTTCTTGTCAGTAAATGACGTGCGGGATTCCGTGAGCATTTTCTTCAACACTTATAGTTCGGCTTAAGCCAAGGTGGCCGTGTTCCCGCAAGTATGGCACTGTTTAATCTGAGACACGCTTTACACCAACGCCTCCTAGATAGCACTATGCCGGTGCACTTCGATCCATGGCGCGTCATGCTATACCTTGCCCGACTGCCACGTAATCAAATGGGGATGCTCCCGAATATAAGCCGCGGTTGTTTTGACGTCACCGCTTCGTCACTCCCGGTTCGGCAGTGTAAATTTCGATCCAAGTAGCGTGACGTCGTAAAGCAGAGTGCACAGACCTGGTTACACTCGCTGCTGCATGTAGCTAACGTTGCATTGCTGATGCCTCGAATTGGCGGGGTCGATCGCAGACGGCCGCACTTCGACGGGGGCGAAATGCAAAAACCCTCGTGTACTTGAATTCGTGTTCGATAAGGTTGATAACGACCGATGAGGGTTGATAAGGGTTTATACTGGTCGGATCAAGTTTCGTAACATTGATGATGACACCGGGCTGCGTGGAGCTGAGCTAGTGGCACAATGCTTACGCATACTTCGGCAACTCCCGGAGGAGTTTATGCGTGAATTTCCTCTTTTTTTTTTTTCTTTTGTCGCAAGGTTTTTGCGAGTGCTGCACAAGACGAATACGTATCAAACGTGCCCAGTTTCTAATCCTAGTTGATATATGCTCACTTGCAGATTATGCATATGGTCTATAATGCGCTCTGCATGCCAGCATTTCTTATTCCCACTTTGAATGCACGGGATTGGGCGCTCTATGGCCATAGTAGCCTTTGTGTCAATAAACTCCATAAATCACCATCACCATATCGTCTATTGCGCCATCGTCTTGTCTTTCTTCCCCTCTATACCGCACGTTTAGCAGATGCGCGCGGAATTTATCGGGTGTTTTGAATTAAATGTTGCGCCACACTCGGCGCCGCGCAAGTGGCGGGATGTTTGCGCTATCGTGGGCTCGATCGAAGTTTTCCCACCGAGTTGGAAGAAAGGCGCGCGAAGAATGTAAAGTGTGTGTATAAGCAGATTGAACGCTGGCGCGCGACCTTCGAGAAGTGCCTCGTCGCGCGCGACGCGCACTTTCGATTTTGTTTCGCGCGCGCGAAACTTTGGCGCGCACGCTGTAGAGAGAGAGAGAGATTCCTTCATTGTGTTTTTCTGGCGAAGCGGTGTTGTCGATTTCGTCTGCAGCGTCGTCGATATATACCGTATAATATGGCGTTCAAGCGTCCACGCTATTGGTTCGTACGTGTATGTCAAATATTACAGGGTGTTTCACTTAATTTGGGCCAAACTTTAAAAATATGCAAACGATACGTAGCTGGACAGAAGATATAGGTAATGTTGTTTGCCCTCGCTTGGAGATACTCAGATTATTTTTTGCATGCCGCCTAATTAGATAGTCTTAATTCATCAGTTTCTCTATTATAATTAAATAAAAAGTGTAAATGAGAAGAAAATTGTAATAACCACAAGATTACTAGAGGGAACTCTGGCATTAGTCGTCTGGGAGCTTGCGAGGTGGTTCGTTCCACCTTGCGCGTAAAAACTGACAGTCACTTTAGCACATACGCCAAAGGCGGTGACGCCGAAAGCCTGCGCGCTCACGAGACATTCATTACTTAATTGACATTCTCATTCGAATGCGTTGTTACTACTTATTGCTTGTTTTCTCCCACCAAAGGTCGTGGATTCGAGTGCCTTAATTGACGCTACCTTAAATAACTGCGCCCTAATTAACACCAAAGGTCGTGGATTCGAGTGCCTTAATTAACTCTAAATTAATTGACTGTGCCCTAATTAACATCGCCTTAACGCCAAAGGTGGTGGGTTCGACTCCCACATAAGCTCGAGGGTTCGAGTGCCTGGATGAACTCTAACTCTGCCTTTTTTGGCATGGGGAGTGGCATCGGAGCCAGCTGTGGAAGACGACGACGACGAACGCGCGAGCAGTGGCACGAGCGCGTTCGTCTTTGTGACCACGTGACTTTTTGCACCTTTCGTGTAGTCGCCGCGTTTGTCGCTCAAGGACTTTGAAGGTCGTTTGAGCCGTGAAACATATCAGGCTTTTCGCCTTGATAACGCGACAAGAACGTGTGAAGTCACACGCATGGAGACTAGGGAGAGAGAAGTTTAATGATACGAAATGCAGAGAGGTCGGCCTGAGGTAAATTCCTCTAGCCAGCTACTCGGCGTTGGGGGAAGGGGAAGAGGGAAAGAAAGAGGGAAGAAAGAGGCGCATGATGGGTGACGATGACGAGAGAAGGAGGATGTAAAACATATGGAAAGTACTTTGGCATGCTGAAAGCCTACAGTCAAGGCCCGTACTTTTTAAAAAGTTCAGTAACGCTCTGGATGGCCTTGAAACTCGATTGAGCGTCTGGCCAAGGGCCTAAACTAGCGTCCTCCGACAACGGTGGGCAGTCGAGACGCGTAAGGTCATTGTTCAACTTTTTGACGCTCTTCCACGTACTTATAGGGCAGTCACAAAGCACATGACCTGTAGTCTCATTCACATTGCACAACTCACAGTCTGGAGACTCGGTGCGTCGCATGAGGTGCACGTATCCGCAGGTAAACGGTATACCCCCAGCCTTAGTCTGTGCAGAAGACTGGCACAGCTGCGTTGAATTTTCGGTGGTAGCCTAAATTTCACGGAGACTATAGACAAATACACGTACTACCCAGGATTCCCGTGGTATAGCTAAGCGATTTGAAAGGCCAGAGTTCCCGATAGTAAGGAAACTCATATGAGAATGACGCTCCAAACTTGGATGTGAATAATAGATGGCGCTCGAATCAGCCTATGCATGTAGGCTCCCTAGGAGCTTCTCGCGCCTCCTCGTGGTATCGCTTCATATATTATGATCGCATTATGCATATAGGCGAGCTAACGAGTAGATCAATCATTCACCACTGACGGTGAGTCATTTCACGCTTGCATCTACTCTTGATTACGGGAGAGCCAGCATGTTTTCTTCAAGTTTCCTGTACTCGTGCCTTTGTGTGCGTGTGTGTGTACGTGTGTACTCCACGCGTTATACCCCCTATACGTCAAACCTGCAACGTTTGGGGGCAAGGAACTGCACGAAGCTGCGATCGTCGCGAGAGAATCGCGTTCCAACTTCGAATTCCACCGGTGCCATCCTTAATCACCGAAGGTGCGTCGCCCATCCCGCATCTGTATGGACGCGTATACGCCCTATTATACGGTATATACGGCTGAGATTGCGCGATCGCCAGCCATCGGAGCCCCGGCGGCATGCGGGAGCAGCCGCGCGCGCCGCGCGGCATAAATAATCGGCGCTGCAGCGCGTTCGCAAAAACAACGTCGCCCGTCGCCGCGACGCTATAACCGCCTCGAAGCGCCTGGCACCGCCGCTAATTGTGCCATCGCCGCCTGCGCCTGTATATGTACGCCGCGTTTGTCGTCCAATGGCGTGGCTTGGGTGCTGCGCGCGCTCTGTGTATGTGTGCGTGTGTGCGCGCTGAATTAATTAAGCCCGCGGCGGCAACAGCGCCGCCGCCGTCGTCCTGGAAGTAAGAGAAACCGGCCGGCAGCGAGAGTACGGGTGCACCTATACCACCGTCGCGACTGTGCTCGGCACGGTGTAACGCCGGTTGTTGTCGTCAACTCGCGGAACGATCGACGCTCGGTTGCCCGTGTACGTCGGCGCAGGAACTCATTTGCATTGTCACCTTTTCTTTCTCTGTTTTTTTTTTCTTTGCGAACGCGTTAGAACGTCGCGGAAGACCGGGACAGGATGGGATATGCGTTTACTGTCGCACGCGTGTTCCTCTAGTTGCCGGCGCGTTCATTGTGTATGCATTGTACGCAGATGGATGTAACCGGTAGTCGCTGACACGGAGAAGAGCGAAGACGTAGCTCTGACTATAGAGGCTATGCTCTGACGCTAATTAAGACATGCAGCGCGGTGAAATTAGCGTGCAGAGTGTTTCACGCGGAAACGAAAAAAAAATATTCACCAGCCCTTCCCCTGTCGAGAAAATGGGGGTAACCGAAGCTTGTGGCAAGACGACGCTGTCGCAGACGTTCCGCTTCGTTTGCCCTAAACTCAGGGTCGGCGGCTCTTTCGCTGACGTTTGGCCTCAACATCGCGCTCCCGCAACTCGGGGTCCGCGGCTCTTCGCTGACGTTTCGCCTGGGCCTCGGAAGCCCTCACGCTAGAATCGGCACATCGACGACGAGCCCTTTCCCGAGCGAGTTCGCGTCGCCGTTGCTCAAGCGCAGCCTGCTCCTCGGCGGAACGCACCACGCGCGGCCTTCCTATCCGGCCGCCGAGACTGATCTGAGGCGAGGGAAGCCCGGTGGAGTGCGCACCAACCCCGTTTCCTTCCCTTTCCCTACCCGCGACACACCAAACGACCCTGATTGGTCGCGCACGTCACGTGATCCTGCGCCGGCGCAGCGTTCCCCGCACCTGCTGTACTCAGGGAACAGCCGAGCTTTAGCGTGACACCACGATCACCGCCACTGACACTTGTGAGGCAATACAAGCTTCGCTTGAAATTTTGAGGACAATTTCGTTCCGAGTGGGAAGCCTTGAACAGTGACAATTTGTGTAATTCAAGTTCGTTGGTTGGTTAGTTCTGCGTGAAATAGGCCCAGCACAGTATACGGGGGATATAGGCAATCAATCTGACGGTATTAAAACCAAAATTTAAAACAAAATGTTATAGAAAAGACATATTAAAGAATAGCATTTAGAGAAGCGGAGGAAGATAAAAGAACTTTATAAGTTCAGTGCTTATCGTAGTGCACGACTCGAGCTTACAAATATAGTCCTACAAGTCTTCGCCCGCTATGACATTAATTGCGTTGCTGCGCGCGAGGTTTCGATGCGTGCGAAATGCAAGAACGCTCGTGTACCCAGCACTGGTGTACGCCCCAAGGGACAATACTGTCCCCTCTCCTCTTCAATTTGGCTATGCGACCTTTAGCTTTCACTCTCAAGAAGATTCCCGACCTCCGATTCACATTGTACGCGGACGATATTACGCGTTGTGGATGACCGGAGGTTCGGACGTACGCGCACATCAACGACACCCTCCAAGCAGCCATTGACCAGATCGAACAAGTAGGTAACGACTTGAATCTTTGATGCTCCCCCACCAAATCAGATCTTCCTCTTCTGCCCCCCACGAGACGCTTCAGGACGTCGCCCCCGAATATCCAACTCACGGTTGAAGGACACTCCATACCCCAGGTAGACAGGATAAGGGTGCTAGGACTTGACCGAGCAAATCATCGTACCTTGCAAGCATCACATTCCATGAAATTCGCACACATTACAAACACCAACGCCTAACGTATCCACCTCTCTCTGTGCCGAGCACGCGCCAGAGAGAAATATTGTGGCGCCAACTACAAACTCGCACTTTTCTTACCCCACGCACTTTGCACATATTCTTTCCCGACACATACCCGGCACCCAAGTGTCGCTTCTGCCCTGTCCAGACAGCAGATCTTTCCCATATCATGTGGAAATGCCCCATCAAATATCCCCCCCGCAACCTCAAACCATTAATTAGTAGCGAGGAGCTGTGGGAGACTGCCCTGCGCAGCTCGGATCCCACCCTGCAGGACTGAGTCCTGAGGTGGGCTGAGGAGGTATACCGGAGGCCTACCACGACTGGTAGGCGGACGTCTGGCAGCAGAAGGTGCTAAGACTGGAGCACACAGGCCTCCCTCTCTCCCGCCCGGTCCCTCCCCTTTCTTAAACAGGGAAATAAGTTTATTCATTCATTCATACGCAACTTAACGAAATGTGTCTTCATTCAACTTCAACGTTTAAAAAAATGCGATCCTAAACTAGTAATCAAATCACATATATGCACTGCATCGGGTCCCTCAGCATTTCTTGGGTTCGTTGCGTGGTCGTTGGCTTTGGACTGGATTCAGGTTGCAAGGGAGAAAGCTTCGCGTTCAACCATCTATCTTTAAGAAAGGGGCTTTGATTTTTTGTTTAGGTCTTTCTTCGTTATTATTATTTTTTTTTTTCATATATCTCTCCTTAACGTTCGGCTGATGTTGATTACGTTCAACGCCGTGCACGTGATCCCAGAGAAGAGCCCGAAACAAGTGTAGCTCTAAAAGGAACACGATGCAGACGGTCACTAAGTCAAAAACATGGAGTGTTCTTCGTAAGCTTCCTTCGCACAAACTACTTACCTCTGACATCGCCGCTTTGTGTCTTTTGTATGCATAATATATAGGGCTCTACAATAGAAGCGAGACATATTGCCCAATCCAGCGGTTTTTTTTTTTTTTTCCTTTTGTGTGTGTGTGTGCTCCGGAAAATCCCGGAAGAATCAGAGAAAGAGAGAGCTAAAGAAGCTAAAAGGTGTAACGCAGAGAGGTTAAGCAGAACATGCAGAGTGGCCTCTCTATATGGGCCAGCGAGAAAGGTGCGTCGATCTTGTCGTGGTATACCGCGGCCTGCGTGCCATGACTGCTGTTACGCCTGCCGTTGTTTACCTAGGCGTTCCCTTAAAAAAATGTATTATGGAGATTAAAACAAAACAACGCTTGCACACAAGTTAAGGCGCGTATGATTGTCAGATGGAAATGATTGCGAAAAGGGAGCTTGGGGAAGCGTCCGGACAGAATTAAGATAATTGCTATCTTACCCTGCGAAGAAAATGAATGAATAATGAATGAATGAATGCGAGATCAGTCGTTTTCGAAATACCAAGGCTCAAGTAACGCTTTCATTCCGTCTATTTGGTGGCTGCCAACAGCAGCCCGCCCGACTTCTCGGCACGTTGGTTATATGTACGTGATATGTAACTCGAAGACGTGTTGTTGTCGTAGTTGTCGTTTCCTTTTGTTAGGAGTGGTGTTTCTCTCTCTCTTGCTTGCCGTATACTGGAGCCAAAACGTGACCGAACAAACGAACATGATCGCCCCCGTTTCCTATAGCTTTACTGTTCGCGGTAAAATATGTTGGGTAGGTCGGCCTGGAGCGCCTCTGGCCCACGGACTACCACACTCTGCACTTAAAACTGCACTTTTTTGAAGACGACTGGTCTCTTATACGACCGCCTCCGATTTCACGCTGTGGATGATTAGTGCCTATGGTGTTGGGCTGCGCCAGCAGCAGCCATGCACAGCCGGCAAACTATTGGCAGCTCCGCCTAGAATGCTTCGCTTTAAAAAATTAATTCAGGAATTTTTTTTTTTTACGAAGTATGCAACTTTCTGCTCCTACACCGCTGGTTTCGCGTTCTCTTTGCAACGTGGCCCCCTCGTCTCGGATTCGAATCAGCCGCCATGCACCGCCACGTGAGTTGAGCGGCACGGTTCCTATAGCGCAGTCCTGTCGAGGAACGACCCCGTTCGTCCGTCTTTGACCGGCTCGCGTTCTCTCAGTCATCGATGAACAGGACGCGCCGAGCTATATAGGCGCGCTCGCTTGCGCCGACGTTTGGTTCGCGCAGCGCGGTGCATGATTGGAATACGCGATTGCGATGGAGGCGGGCTGGCGCTGCTGAGAGTCCCGCCTGTGGAACCAACGCCATTGCCTGTGCGCGTTTCTCTCTCTCTTCTTTCTTCTTTCTGGGGTTTTACGTGCCAAAACCAGTTCTGATTATCAGGCACGCCGTAGTGGAGGGCTCCGGATTAATTTTGACCACCTCGGGTTCTTTAACGTGCACTGCAACGCAAGCACACGGGCGTTCTTGCATTTCGCCTCAATCGAAATGCGGCCGCCGCGGCCGGGATTCGATCCCGCGACCTCGTGCTCAGCAGCGCAACGCCTTAGCTGACTGAGCCACCGCGACGGGCCCTCTTTCTCTTTCCTGCGCTATCTATCTATCTATCTATCTATCTATCTATCTATCTATCTATCTATCTATCTATCTATCTATTTATCTATCTATCTATCTATCTATCTATCTATCTATCTATCTATCTATCTATCTATCTATCTATCTATATCTAAATTTCCGTTTTCAGCTTGTCGTTGTTTGAGTAGATGTTTTTGTTATGTTTGGCGGCTAGACTTCCGTTTCTGAGTCATTCCGAATTAGTTACAAAATTTTCACGGTGATCATAGCGTTTTCGGTTTTGCTATTTGTGTTTGTTTGTGTGTTTCTGCTTTGCGCGTCGAGAACGCGCTTTTCAAAACAGGCGTTAGTAAGACAGATAGGAGGCGGCTTGGATTTAATGAGTTCGTGAATATTCCAACTGAAACACGTGCTATATTTATATATAGCATGTGTTTTCTGACGATATTAGACGGCAAGTGGTGGCCTCGATCTTACGAAAGGCACTTTCTAATGCACCGAAGACAAAGAACGTGATGGTACGCAGTAGCGTTATTTGACGCGCACTTATAACGGTATAGCTTCGCGGGTTTTGTCACTAAAGGTTGGCGAGACGCCTCGTCCGGCGTCACTCAAGCTGCACCAACGCGCCCACGCCGGCGTCTTCTGAGATATATTCGCTGTGCTTGAATGCATTCGACTCCGTCGTCCCACGATGGTCGTATCGTGCTGCTTGCTATTTGCCATTCCGACAGTCGCTTACGACACATTTTCTTTATCTGAACTGCTGTTTGGACCTCTACAGCAAGTCTTCTCAGCCCAAGTAACTTGGGTAACCAAAGCATATACGCTCTCACGCCCATACCCTCTTACGAAACGCAACAACATCGTACATCTGCTTGAGACGCCTGCTCTATAAGGCAACCATCCCTACTCTGTGGGAAGTTAATAGATTTTAGCGCAAAGAAACGCACGACACGATAGAAGGCACATAGGACAGAGCGTCGTGTCTGCCAACTATAGCCCACCGGTCTGTTTTGTTGATCTATGGGAAGGCCCTCCAAGATTGCCGACATCGGGAATCTCGGCGGCCATGGGAAAGTGCAACGCGCGCGCAACGTTCGCTGAAATTCCGCGCGCTTCGCGCGGTCGACAAAGTAGGCAGGATAGCGCGGGAGAGTGAAGCCAGTGGCGCAGTCGTGACGTTCTTCACTACTTTATTTTTTATTTAGATATTTATTTCTTCCTTTCGGGAGCCTAGGGCGTCCAACGAAGGTCGACCGCGCTACGAGTCTGTGAGCGGGTCTAACTCCCCGGGGGGCAAACGCGCGTGGCAGGAATTCACACGCAACCAACGCCGTCACAACTCGCAGTACTCGCTCCGCGTGCTTGCGAACCGCTATCCCGCCGGAGACGAGCGTTAACGGTTGTCCAATAGCGGGGCTCGTTTCTCTTTTCTGTGTTTGTTCTTCTTTGCTTTTGTGTACGACAGGAATGTCGCCCACGCAGACGGGCAGTCACCGGGCCCGTCACAACTGCGTTCCATCGGGTTCTGTATGAGGCGTCAGTTGACTGCGCAGAACTCGGAAATGCTACACCGCCACTACCGTCCACGCGCTTCTTTTATAGCAGATTCGAAGAATGTACGCTGCTCTCTTCCAGCCGCGGTCGCTGACTCTGGGGTTTAGCGTCCTCAAACGGCACGGCGGATTTTGAGGGACGCCGTGTAGGGCTGTCGTCTGGGGTTCTGCAAGGTGCACTTAAATATGAGCCCGCGCGCGTTTGCTTGCTTGTTGGCAGGAGTGCGTGCGTTTGTGCACTCGTGTCACGCATGCAACCATGTATCATGCAACCATGTATCATGCAACCATGTAGCATGTATCAAGTGCGTCCTGCGCTGAGCGATAACGTTTGTTGGATGATGGAACGCAGCCGCCCGAGAAAGATAAACAAGTAGACGTGCCACTATATAGGAGCGTTCTCTCAGCTATGGATATATATAAACGTTATTCAAATTGACAACCATCCTAAAATTGACGGCGGCCTGTGCCTATGTTCCTCAAATGCGTACTTATTTATTTATGATCAGGTGAACTCGGGCAGTTACATAATCAAAAGCAAAAACCTCTCCTGCTGGAGTTACTTTCTTGGCAGGTGTTCGCGACCGCTTCGCGGGCCCTCCTATCAGCAAATCATTAAGTCATGTTTTATTACGGTTTCGATCGTCAAGAGACATGCAAGTTTTTCCGCGTTACATCACGATGTAGGAATACTATGGCGCTTTGGTGATAGCGACTGTGGATCACGCGAGCTGACCTGCCCACGACGAACTACAGAGTCGTATACCAGGTTTTGCATCAGTGACGACATTTGCGACGTCAATGGTGCAATCGCAGAACGTGACGGAAGCTCGCCCGCCGTATACGCACTCTAAGCGACTTTCTCAGTTCGCGTTGATGTCCATGATGCTTCGCTGCGTAGACTCCGAGATGGCGCTACGCGCGCTGTTGGCAGCGGTCGACCCCGGATCTCTGAGGTCAAGCTCGCTGCATAGAGATTCCTACTAAAATTACTAGAGGGAAACCGGCGCTATCTGGCCGCCCGTTTCAACGAGTATGGTATGATATGGTATGCCTCATTTGTAGGCGCACACCCACTGCGGAGGATTGCCCAAGGTTTGAGTGGTATTAGCGAACCTTTGTTAATACTAAAATTGGTGAAGTTGGCTGGTTTCAAAGAAAAAGGCGCCACTTCGTCATCATCGTCGCCATCGTGCACAGGAGTTTCAGATATGGCGATTCAGCCAGTATAGGAATGGTCGTTTTAGTACGGGGATTTGCCGAAGCTTTGTCGTTTTGGCTTCAAGCATGTGTTCGGTATATCGAATCACTCGGTATATCGAATTATTTTAAGCGCGCGGAATAGTACGTTATCCACGAGTTTGACTAGTTCTTTGATTTGTGCTGGCGTCGGCGTTTAGCCAAGCGGTACGTATACCTACAACGCTTGCGGAGAAAACAAAATGGCGAGGAGGTAGATGATGAAGTAAGAGAGGAAGCCGGGGAATGAAGTCTCCCCACTCACGGTGCCAGTTCAAAAACGTTCACGCAGACGAGTTGTTCGGAGAAGATTCAACAGTACTTTCAATAACGTGCACCCGGCCACACAAGTTTAGGGACCACGGGATCTCAGGAAAACGTTCAATTCCCGAGCAGCCTGTAGCAGTATAGCCAGTAAAACTGTATACGACAATGTTGCTAGCATATTCTAGTCGCGGCCCGAAATGCAAATACCAGGCTTCGTTGTGAGGCTGCCGATATATTCAGCTTTTTCTCATGTTTCATGGTCCGTAATATTTTGTCGCCGGGTGTACGTCTTCTGGGCTGACAAACGGAGAGGTCGGTACTACGAGTACCGTTTTCTCATTCCAGCAGTCGCTCGTCCGTATATACGCACAATAGGGATCGTCACTGCACAGCAAATCGGGGATGCAGCGGTAAAAGATTGGCCACTGTCTCCTTCGGCATTCTTAGAATTCCACCCTCAGCATGGCGCCTGCAGGTACAGGTATACTTGCGTTGCAGGTAGTTGTGAGCGCCACTGTGCACACGTGCTCGCGCATGCGGGCGTGACGCGCGTGCGCATATTTAACGTGACGTGTTCGCATGTACTGGACGTGACGCATGCGCACGCGTTCAACGTGACGTCATAACTCGTGCGTGACGAGCCTTTGTCATATGAGCCGTTGCAAATGCGCCCTCGCGTTGCAGTTCTTCCTCACCCTTACGAAATCGCGTGTCATGGTATATCGGGCAGCTCATGCGTGTTGAGCGACGATATGACTCATGAGCACGGATCGCGTGTCACTCACTTCCCTTTGACGCCATCGATGCTGCGTATATCGGGGTGGCTTCGTAACCCTAGGAATCCCGGCACCTGTGCTCGGTATACCGTGACGACATCGGCGTACGAAAAGAAAGAAATATATACGAGTAAGTGCGCCGTCTGGACGTGGTAACACTGCGGTGTGACCAAGCTGGCTCTGTGGCGAGGCAATCTGGCTGCAGCTGGTGACGTTATCGGGGAGGTGTCGAAACAAGAGCACCAACAACTCGATCGAGATACCCAACTACATACACAACGACTGCCGGCTAATTGCTCGAGGTTTGTGGAGAAACGAACCAAAAACATGCAACGTGCATGACTCGTAGAGCGCACATATAGGTGAGAATTAGCGGACCATTCGCGCGAAGAAGTTCGCAGACATCTAATTTAAAGGTTGCAGCAGTTATTCTTGGTATCAGCAACGATGTTAGTTGTTCATCAACGTTTATTCAAGTTTAGCTCGCAACGTTTTTTTATATGTCGAGCTGCTACCAAGTTGCTTAGCTTTCGCGTTTACTAGATACATGCACGACATTCTAACATTGATTGATTGATTGATTGATTGATTGATTGATTGATCTGGTGGTGGCATTCTGCTTGCACACGTTCATGGGCAGTTGCGCAATTTCTGAAGAACGTGGTTTCCCTTATTAACCGTTTCTTTTAACTACCAGGTTCTTAAAAAAAAAAAAGGGGGGGGGGGGGGGAACGCACGAAATTTCTTTTAACATTTCTTCCTCGTGATAAGGGGGCTTACTCGTAAGTTAATCAGAACAACACGATTGGGTTTGCATCATATAGTCTTGGAAGGAATCCCGGCCACGGCGGCTGCATTTCGATGGGGGCGAAATGCAAATATCACCCGTGTACTTAGATTTAGGTGCACGTTATAGAACCCCAGGTGGTCCAAATTAATCCGGAGTCCCCCACTACGGCGTGCTTCATAATCAGATGGTGGTTTTGGCACGTAAAACCCCATAATTTTTTGATAGTCTTAGAAGGAAACACAGTGCATCTCTCTCTCTCTCTCTCTCTCTCTCTTCGGTGCTGCTGTTTTGTCATTAACACCTTGCCTAAATTTCTCTTCGTCTCCATGTTTTCTCCCAATGGGGGCGTATTGGCGTATAATTTTATCATTGGACGTCTTGCCAGCCACCGCTCACTCGAAAAATTATTCCAGAGATTTCAATTTTTTTCAGTGCACTGCACTTGCCGACCTGTGAGGCGCTGCGTAGCGAGCAGGCTGGGCGCACCTGACTCTCTCTCTCTCTCTCCTTCGCCGCCGCGTACTCGGCAGAAACCCGGTCGAGATGAGGCCCTGCGCGAACTGGCTGCTTTTATCGGCGCCGCTTTCCTTTTTTAAAGTTTTGCTCGCGGAGCGCCAAAAGATCCGCTTTCTTCCTCGTTGAGGCAACCGTCCTACTTATTTGTGAATCGCTGGTATTCTTTTTTATTTTGCCTCCTGTCTTGGAATTTAAAACTGAAGAAGCGCAGCTAGCTTTGGTAGCCGGTTGGTAAAGGGGGGGAGATGCGGCGAATAGCACGACTAGCCGCGTTGTTTGAATGGAGAAAGAGGGGTTAGAGTATGAGGCGTCGCCGTGCGAGGCGTTGTCTCGGTTTTGCGATTTTTTCTTTACTGCGGCAGCAGATAAAGGCCCGAAAAACTGGGTTTGCTGCGTCCGTCCGTTCCGTTACGCAGACAGTGGTCGCCTCACGAGGCCGCCATCTTAAGCTCAGCTTCACCCTTCTCCATAGTGCTACGAAAAACAACTTTGTCCACCCGTCGAAACGCGTTGCTGGGCTCAGCTGGTTTGTCAGGGCTCCTCCGCCCCACTGAGAGTCGAACTCATGCCGCTGCGGCAATAGATGGTGTCCGAATGCCACGCCCCAGTGACCGTTGCCTCTGAGTAACAGCGACACATCTCGAAGGCTATGCCCTTGCAGGCTACATAATCCAGAAGGGGTTGCGGAAGCCGCAAACGCGTCACAACCTATATGTTTTTTTGATGTAGGTTCGTGTTTAGAACGTGGTGGCTTTGACGTGTTTCTGGCTTCGCTATCACTTCCGGCGTTTGCAGCCTGCAAACGCATAGCCTTCGGGATCTGGTACTGTCAATCAGAGGCAACGGTCGCTGGGGCGCCACGAATTTGCTAGGACAACCAAACGCGCTAGCCACTGAGCTTTATGATTGCGTAGCTTTTGCTCTGGACACTTTCTGCGGGATTTAGTGTCGCACGCGAACTCTGAAAGTGGCACGACGTGTGTGTGTGCGTATTTCGGAAGCCACAGCAGGTAATCTGCATAGCGGACGAGAGCCACTTGCGTTGTGTGCATCACAAATTAAAGTAGTCGTTCTTGAGAGCGTCAGTTCATTGGACATGTTGGTACACGTTACTTAGCGCACCGTGATGTCTTTCTCTGGTCGCTGTCCGCCAGCGCTGAAATTCTTTCCAACCTCTTGAGAAGATAGCGTTGTCCTCGACGAGATCTAGCTATCACTTCTGTCGCATTAAAAACTAGTCCAGAGCTGGAGGAAAGCGCTGGATTTTGTTGATCTTTTTTTTTTTTTTTTTGTCTCGATCAGCACATTAACTGCTTCCATAGAGTAGTTATCCGAATAAAAATCATCCTTGGGGGGGGGGGGGGGGGGGGTTATGGCTGCCCGTGTCTTTCTTGGAAAGACCCTCAGCGGTGACAGCCCGGCCTGCCTGTGCATCTACACTGTAAAATAATCGACGAAACCGGCGAGGGAGCTCGAACCACGACAAGTCCGGCTACCTATGATTGATCTAATTTCACAGTGCGTTTGTGTTGTGTCTAAATGCACTTCTCGTGAACTTGCGTCGAGGTCGCGGGCATTAGGGTGTTTTAGGTTAGGGGCGTCACACCGCTCGCGTGATCTGTGTGACGTCATCTCGCTAGCGGAGCAAAGGCAAACCTTTCGTGAAAATAGCTGCTGCGGGAGTTAAGAGAGAGAGAGAGTATAATGAGGGCTGGCGAGGTTGCCCTATATGACCATACCCCTGGCACGTTACTCTTGAGTGGTTAGGGTGAATGATAAAGACAACGACAAAGAGGTAGAAGGTAGTTTCATTCAAAAAGAAAAGAAAGGAGAGTAAGAAAGAAAGAAAATTCTTGAGAACATACAGAGATACACGAAGTCGAGGAAATGTATGTGACCTTTGATTACCGCCCATGTTCCTATATATTTAGAACGCACAACGTTGAAATGGCGCTGCTCCATATCGTCTCAGTAAAAGGACAGGGAGAGTGGATAGCAGAGAAATTAGAGTGACGAAGGGGACTGTTGACATATACATATACAATTCAGTAGCAAAGAGGAAGCAGCGAATAGGACAACAAAACTGCTTCCGTGACGTTGTATGAATACTCACGCTGTAAATACTCAGATTACTCGTTCGATGTGGTGTGTCATTTTGTTCAGCTTTCTGTGTCTATTGAAGTATAGTGAATGTGAATATATTTGAAGTTAATCGGGAAGGTTTACAAATACAGCCGATCCAAAGTTAGCGCATACACGCTGTCCGCCCTTCGTGCACGAGCCGCGTGTGGGCGTTTTGCGCATGCGCAGTTGTCGCTGGAGCCTATGCTCTTGGGTACGCTGCTAATGGAATCAAATTTCAATCTGTCTTTCTTTGCTCCAAGGAACGGAGAAAGCACATAAAAGCTGCTGCGCTGAGCAGCTTGGCGGGGGCAGGGACCACCTAAGTTGGCAGCAACGCACAGAAATAAGTCGAACGCCTTTAAAAACGAAGTGCTCGGGGCCTCCAAAAGCATTCGTTATACTGAGCCACTTCGTTATAAAGGTCGCGCACAGCACCACCCACAGTATAACCTGGACGGAATTATTTCTTCGTTATACAGGTCATTTCGTTGTTGAGGACTGTATATATTGCTCGTTCACGTTGCGCCTTGAGCAAGTATACACGTAATGAAAACGTGGGCACACCTTAGCATTACATTAAAGAAAATAAAAAAAAAAACAAAAAAGAATACGCGCCTCAAAGACATAACGATAGGCACACGTGTGTTCCTGAAGACTTCCTGTAGCTTGTCCTAAACCTGAAAACACATCAAAAGGAGACAACAGAAATTTAAAAATTGCGCTTGCGTCCCCTATTTCTAAATATCGCTCTAATCGTGTAGACGTACGTGTGAAAAAAAAAATACAGTGAAGCTGAACGTAAAGACACAAGGCTCGAACGGAGCGACAACACCGCTCGTGCTGGTCTCGATGGAAAGGCTAGACGCGCGTGAAGAAAAAAATAAAAGAAAAGCAGGATTCAAAGAATGCGTAGGCCCAGCGGGGGATGGGGCAGGCTTCGCACGTGATGCCGCTGTGTGCGGACGGGTAGTGATTGAAGGGCTCCTCGCACGACGGGTGATGAGGCGGCACTCAGAGAGAGAGAGAGAGAGAGAGAAAGGGACGAGAACCCAACTGCGGTGGAGGAGGGGGAACGGTTTTTTTGCGAAAGGGGAGCCTCTAACCAGCCATCGGAAAATGGAGCGGTTGCCACCGGAGACCTTGAAACCTTCTCGCCAGACAGACAAGAGAGAGAGAGAGAGAGTTTCTCCCGAGTGGCCGGCCGCTCGGCTTTTTCCTGCTGCTGTCCAGCGATGGGCCCGCGGCAGGCAGCACGTGTACACGCATACGGCATAGAGTTTCCTACAAACGTTACTGGAAGGACATCTGGCACTGACGTCTGCGGGAGCTAGAGGCGTAGTTCCTCAAAAGCACGGCTGTTTAGCCAGAACGGTAATTAGGCGCAGTGCAGGGGTTTGGCAAAGTCACAGACGAGTTTTGTTACTTTTGTTGCAGGTTGATAGTGATTTCCAACGAAATGTCGCGTCACGAATGCGACAGTTCGCCGATGATTACGCGTGTGCGAAGTCTCTAGTTAATTCGTGCGTTTAGAGAAAAAAAAAAATATCGGCAGCCCGTCCCCTGTCGAGAAAATGGAGCTAAGCGAAGCTTGCCGTGTGTGTATCTGACCTTCCTGGTGATTGTCTTTCTTTCTCTTTCTTTTGTCCCTGGTATATGCCATTGAGCTTGGATCCTTTCTGCACTACCACCGGGATCGGCCCACTTTTCAGCGTGACACCACCACCACCACCGCCGACACTTGTGAGCCTATAAAGCTTCGCTTAAAAAGAAAACATAACTACGATTGCTGGGAAATTTAGAAAGAGAAAGGCGCTGTGAATAACGCCACGAGAACGTCTGAAGGCACTATCTCGAAGGTTGTACAAGAGAGAGAGAGAGACAGTAGAAAGGGGAAAGGCAGGGATGTTAACCACATGGGAAGATCCGGTATACTACCCTACGATGGGGAGAGAGGGGAGGGGGCGGTAAAGTGATAGGAAGTTATGTACGTACTATACTATTCCCATCCTATAGCTGGACGATCGCAGTGCCGGAATTCTCTCTAGCGATTTTTGTGGGAAACTATGGCGTAATAAGGTCCTAATTTGGGTGAGTTGGAACTGCGAGTCTACGTGAACGAATCCATGGATTCTATATATGGCATGTACGCAGAGCAGCCGCTGCCGTCGCGGCCTGCCGGACGTCGCGGAAAACGAGATGTCTCCGAGAAGCCGGTTGCGCCGCCCTGTGCGTTTGTTGGTTGCTCTCTCTCTCCATCTCCCTCCCTCGCTCTCTCTCCCTAATTATCTTATTTTGCTACTCAGCGGCTCGTTTCTACTTCTCGACGACGACTCTCTGGTTCGCGCTTGTTGGCGAACCACCGCTTCCAGCAGATAACTGCCGCCAAAAAAAATTTAAAAAAAAATAAAAAAGGAGGCTAGAGATGGCGTACGCAAAACCTTTTGCGCGTTGTCGTTTTTTTTTTTCCCCTTCTTTTTTTCCTTTTCTTTCTCTGCTCATCCATTTACCTTAAAGGAGTACCGAAATAATATGTTCAACTCCATTTTTTTTTTATTCGTTGGATGGAGGTCCTTGATCTCTAACCCCCCCCCCCCCCCCCCCCTCAAAAAAAAAAAAATACTGGCATGCCTCAGAGCGTCCAAAATAATTTCGTATTTGAACAGCCAGTTTCAGTATCGCTTCCCAGCAGGTTGGTTACTGTGTCGTGACGTCATGACGCAGAAAGTGGTCACGTGGGAGCAGGTTATTGCTAGGTTTTGACGCTTGCTGCGTCTCGCTGCGGTCGCCTCGTATGTAGCAGATGTAGCAGCATAACAGGCGACCGAGCGAGTCATCTTTAGTGTTTGGATCGAATTTAATTAATGAACCAATGAGCCACTTACTGCTTTCGCATGCATTGCCCCTTGTAAAAGCCCTATATTATATAGTTTTCGATCGCTTTCATAAACCTGTTCCGAAAGTTCATTTTACTGCTCCGAAATGCATTTTTGGCTGCAGGTTGCAGGTTGCAGCACGGCCTCCTCCTTATAGAATTTGTCGAGGGATCAAATGCATGAATAATAACTGCATTGCCAATGCCATTGTATATTCGATGCTGCAAACGAATTATTGAACGCTATGCACTGTGAAGTAAAATATGTATTTTTTCATAAAGGAATATATTCGTATGTCCCAAAATTGTGGCAGAAATAACTGACATCAATGCTTCCGCGTTTTTTTTTTTGTCTATTTAATAAGTAAAAAAAATATCACACGAACTTGAGAACTATATCAGTTCGAAACCAGCAAAGCAGTGCATGCAGCTGATATGAGAAACGTAAAGGCCATGAAATGAATAAGTGGAGGACAAATATTTTGATGAATATTTGTCATTCAATAACCTTGTTTACATTTTTGTACACATGCAACGGCCAGGAAAAAACCTCAATGACGCTGTCTGTTGTTGCTATAGATTGCGCAGGAGCAGCTGTAACCGGTCGTGTATTGTAATTACACCGAGATTATACTCGCAACAGTGAGTACAAATGAGTTTTCTGTTATTTTACTTTGCCTGCCCTGGTCCAGCTGATCGATCATATTGGGTGCGCTTTCTGAAAATGTCTGGAGAAAATTATCAGCTGCCAGCTGACAGTCACGGTGATATTTAGTATTTTCTGTGTGTCCGGAAGATTGCGAGCGCGTGCTTCCGTTTCTGGAGCGGCCTGGACACGAGGGCTCCAGTGCGCGCGTGTTGGTCCAAGTATATAAAAACATTAACCCCATAAAGTTCCAGAATTGAAAATCTTTTAAAGCACGCGTTTGGAAATGCACGCCTTTGGAGAGAGAGAGAGAAAGCACTTTATTTGCACCCGTCAGAGAGTATGGGTGATCGGGGTGAGACGCAGCTCCCCTTTCACCGCCTACCTCCCCCCTAGACGAAATGCTTGGAAATACATGCACTTTGCGTCAATGTTAAGCGAACTTTATACCATAATGTCCTCGTTGAATCCGCTCTAATTCCCGGCCGCTGAATGCCGGAACACGCCGCACCTCGCTACGAAAGCCTTGAAAGTGTGGGCTGGATGGGCTCCTTCTTTACGTGACCTCCCCTAGACTGCGGCGCAAGGCGTGCCACAAATCCAGCCGAGATTCGTGTTCGTGAAATGTCTTTCACGTGAAAAGACTCGTACACAAATCCCACCAGAGAGTATGGGTGATCGGGGTGAGACGCAGCTCACTCTTTCACCGCCTACCTCCCCCCTAGACGTCGGCCGGGATCACTTTATTTGCACCCGTCAGAGAGTATGGGTGATCGGGGTGAGACGCAGCTCACTCTTTCACCGCCTACCTCCCCCCTAGACGTCGGCCGGGATCACTTTATTTGCACCCGTCAGAGAGTATGGGTGATCGGGGTGAGACGCAGCTCACTCTTTCACCGCCTACCTCCCCCCTAGACGTCGGCCGGGATCACTTTATTTGCACCCGTCAGAGAGTATGGGTGATCGGGGTGAGACGCAGCTCCCCCTTTCACCGCCTACCTCCCCCCTAGACGGAAATGCTTTGGAAATACAGTGCACCTTTCGCGTCAAATGTTTATGCGAACTTTATACCCATAATGTCTCGTAATTGAAATCCAAGTGCTCCGTAGATTCTGCGGCCGCTGCGAAATGCCGAAACGCGCCCGCTCGCTATCGAAAAGCCCTTGAAAGTTTGTGCTCGGATGGGGCTCCTTGCGTTACGTGACTGCGTAACGCAAGGACTGCAGGCGCAAGGGCGTTGCCACGAAATCCAGCCCGAGTTCGCAATGTTCGTGCCGAAATGTCTTTTCGAGCGTGAAAAAGACATTGTAGACAAAATCCAGAATGATTCCCGGCGTCGGTGGTAGTTTTGGTCGGCGGTGCATGCCAGCACGAAAAAAGTTTATACAGCTGATAAAGCTAATATCATTACTCCGTATAGCTCTCTACAAGTTTGCTATCGCAATTGATGCTTCGCCTTTCAGGTGAAACTGCGACAACTTTTTTTATTCCACCAGCAGGTGGCGTCTAAACAAAAGCCGACGTCTGCGACGTGTTTCGGGCTCCCAAAATAGCGTCTGGCGCTTTAAGTGTGAAAAAGCATAGCCTTTAAGCTCCGCATTTTAAATCTAGATGGCGCCACACTACAGGCCATGCATTTGATACACCACTCCACTCTAAACGTCTCTTGCTCAGCTTGACCGCTGACCAGTTCACGCTCCCATCAGTTTGGAACCCGAGCACTTCTGAAGCTGGACGTTCCCTAACGTTCCCTATATGCGATGCTCGCTGGGTGAATACCTTGGCATTTGACAGGTGACATAGCAGCGTCACGACGCACATCTAGCGAGTGCAAGCATTGCCTCCGAGATCGAGCGGCGCGCGGCGCCCTATCTCGGAGGCCATTGTGGTAGAATCAGAATTGAGAGAGTGCGAATGAACTTCAATGAAGAGGATGGCTCAGTGGCATAAAATGGTGTGAAACGAACTCAATTCACATTCGCGATGACGTCTCCGATCACTGTTATCGCCAGGCAAAGAGTGTCCGATAGTGTGCAACGATAGCAGACTGCAATGGCGATAAATGGGCCATGGTTACTCTAGCTTGGGCTTTGTGCACGGCAGTGATACGAGCAATAGGAAGCATAGGGCGCATTTGTATTTGTCGTTTGAGAATGTCGTTCCGTTATTCGCATATATATATATATATATATATATATATATATATATATATATATATATATATATATATACTCTGCGGGGAAGCCTGCTACGAACTAGACATTTCCCGTTTCATCCAAATCAATCAATAATGCGGCATATATAGGCGCCAAGGATATACGAAAACACTCAAAGTTAGCCTTGCAGCTGTACTGCCAGCCCCATCAGGGTACCCTGCAGCTACGTACGCATGCGCTAGAGCTGTGTAACCGCGCATGCGTAGACGATACATGCCATTGGGGCGGTGACGATAGCGTCCGACCGGTAACGCTGCGCTTAGACGTGCCAATGCGGAAGCTGTGCGAGAGATTCCCCTTGCGAACCGAGCGCTTTGCTCACTTATGCGGCATTTGTGTCAGGGGGGGTTTCGGCGGCGCCGATATCACTTTTCCCGACGCCGATTTACGGGGCTGCTTCTTTTTTCCGAGCACTTCCCGTATAAAAGCCGCGCGACGCATGTACCATGCATGTGCAAAGAAGGAAGCAGAATAAAACGGAAAGCTGTGGTGGGCCGGGCCGCGCTATCTCTGACCCATATAGCACCCGGGCCATTTGCCGCAGGCTGGCTAAACGTGTGGCACCCTTTCCTGTCGATCGTCACCGTTTTGCTTTGGTTAGTTTGTTTGTCTCAATCCATGCGCGCTATCCGCATATAGTACAGGTGCGCCTCTTCCGTTGTCGGATGTGTGCGCCCGGGCTACACATGTCGGCGTTATGTGGATTGGCGCCTGCTGCACGATTTACTGCATTCAAGGCGTTTAAGGTCTCAAAGCAGATTATAGAATGGAAATTGATTGATTGATTGATTGATTGATTGATTGATTGATTGATTGATTGATTGATTGATTGATTGATTGATTGATTGAAGCTATACTCCGGGGTTTCGAGAGCCGCCGTATAGTCGTTAGGGCTCTTGAATAATTTTGACGGCATGAGGTTTCTTAACGTGCGCGTAAATCTGTAAGTACACACGAGCGTTTTCGCATTACGCCCCCCATCGAAATGGGGTCGCCTCGGTGGGGGATGGAACGTGCGGCCTCGAGCTCAGCACCACAACACGCACATAGCCACAAGATGCGGTCGCAGCAGTGCTCGTGGCAAAATGAACGCAGCAGGCCTTCAGAGGTCGGCGGTCGCATATGACCACATGCTACTGCTGCAGCCGGGCGGGCCATCTAGGCTGGTGGTCGCAACGCTTGATGCGCCAGTATGCTTCCACCGTATATAGGCCAGAAAAAAACACAGAGCGCTATCGATGGCTATCTTGTTTGCAAACATGGAGTAGGTCTATTGTAGGAAGATAATTCTATGTATACAGCCCCACTCCTTTAGTGCCCCTTCGGAGGAACACTAAGAAATGTTTATGAAGTTGAACTATATTTGTAAATGACAGTTCCGGAACATCATAAGCCTATAAGGGAGCCCGCAGTACTGAACCCAGGCGACGCGCGATATTCTGGCGCCATCTCGTAGCCATCGTCGCCGCACTACGCTTTTCTTCTCACACTTTCGCCATGCCCTCCGCCTCCGCTTTCCGCCTCATGGTTCCGCTGCACTCTTCTCTCCGCTTTCCTCCTCGCGTCTTTCATTCCCAGCTCCGCGTTCGCTCTTACATCTTTCGCTACGCTCGTTCGCTCGGTTACGCCGACGCTCGCTGCGGTGACGGCCGCCTAACACAAGCGGGCCGCCATGAGGTCCGGTTATTGCGTTTGAATCGCAGCGCGCTGTACATGAGCGTTTCTACGTTCTGCACACCGTTGTAATAGATCGAGCTCTGTTAATTACCAGCCGTCCGCGTTGCTTACAATGGGTAGCGCGTGTCATCAGACGCATTCGGGGGGGTGCGATTCACGAAGCCGGATACATGCACCGGCGCGCCTGGAGGCACCGCTGTGCCTATACCCAACCCGCGAATAACATGTAAATACTATCTCTGTTTACAGCAGAACGAGCACCTGCGCAGTTGCTGCTTTAGTGTTAAGCGCTTCGCTGTGCTGGCGGTGTATATCTGTAGGTCCCCGGAATAGCGCGGACGCCCCTTGACGGTCCATTGCGCCTCGCCGTCCGCGCGAGACAGCTGGGACATCCGCCTCTCCTCCCCCCGGACGCGATGCCCAGCTATACTGTTCCCGAACGGCGCAGTGGCTACCACCCCAACGCGTGTATGCAGGGTGTCCCAACTATCACGCACCAAGATTTAAAAAAAGAAAGATCAATTGCGTTACTCGAAGAAAACCTATGCATATTGTTTCCAGTACAGCGGAGTATAGCCGCCAGTAATTGTTTCGTTAATGACATTTATTTAGTAAATTGTAATTAATTATCTAACTCGAGAAGTATACTGACCTGATCATCAAAGTGTCAGTGCGAAAATTGTATAGCGCAACATGTTAAACTCTCGATATAACTTTCTGTTGCTCAATGCGTGCTACATAAAAGTGTTTCTCTGAGCGTGAAATTATAGAAGCCCGCGAATACACGCAAAGTGCCTCGAGCGGCCAGTCGCGCGGCAATTCTCTC
Source organism: Dermacentor silvarum (assembly GCF_013339745.2). NCBI lineage: Eukaryota > Metazoa > Arthropoda > Arachnida > Ixodida > Ixodidae > Dermacentor > Dermacentor silvarum. The sequence goes on from NC_051164.1 coordinate 63,219,520, forward strand.
CGATCGCCATCGGTGAGTGACCGGATACGCGATCGGCAGTGAGCAAACTCTCCCAAGAAATACCAGTTCTATTAACACGCACCACACGCAGGCGTGCGCGTTCGTGTGTGTGTGTGTGTGTGTGTGTGTGTGTGTGTGTGTGTGTGTGTTGTGTGTGTGTGTGTGTGTGTGTGTGTGTGTGTGTGTGTGTGTGTGAAGATAGCATAGTTCTGCCGTTGGTGTTTCCTCCACGCAGAGAGAACAGTAACTTACTTATTGAGAGAGAGAGAGAGAGAGAGAGAGGGTGAGCTCAACAACTTTATTTACAAAACGGCTCTTTGCCCCTTAAGCCGTTGTCGATGGGGACACGTTGTCTTGGTGTGCTCTGGTGTTGGACAATTCGCTGGACACGCTGGTCATCCCTGATGTAAACGTCCATTCATTTGGTAACTGGCAGCCTCCACGCCACACGGAAAAGACACAAGGGAAAAGACTACATCTTAACGGTTCCCCGCTTGACGAAGTGTTCTTGAAAAACAAGTCAAGTGCCTCGATCCCCTGTGGTGCGCTGTGGAAAGGCCGCGGCGTCCGACGGCGACCCAGTTTCCGGCGTGGAGCCCGTCCCCCTTCGCTTCCGGGTTCTCGCCCCGAGACCCGCGGTTAGAACCGCGGTTAAATCTGCGGTCACTCTCGACTACAGAGAGGGTTGCGAATCTATACTTACCCGCGAGGCCGCACCAAACGGCAGGCAGCAATGGCGGGCTTGCGGAAAACTATAGCGCGCGCTCTGCACAAGCAAACATTTCAGCTGCGCTGTGTCAGCCAACACCGCGTTGCTTTGCGCCGCGTTGAAATGTTCGCGCCTTTCTCGTGGTTGTGTTTCAAAAAATATATGAAAATGTCCTTCGAGGTCATCTCTCTAGCGTGGAACGTTCCATTCTCTCGCACTATACTTATGGAGACCAAATGATTCGCCACTGTTTTCCAGTTTTGCTAAACCAACTACGTGCAAGGAAAATAGAAATTGAAACTCTAAGCGACAGTAACCTAAAAATTTTCTTTGTCATGCTTGATTGATCGTGTACGTACTTCAACATGCGCGATATGCTGCTTTTCTTTTCTTTTTTTCTTTTTGTTGAAATGGCTGTGATTTATTCCTTTGTGTGTAATGATCCGTCTATACGCATTTTCTGGATTTCTGTTTGAATATAATGCGTAGCTGGTGTGATTAATTACCTGTGTGATTACATTGTTCTAAACAATTTATCAGATTGAGTTTCTTGAGTATATAACCCTCTGATTGCGTGCTGTATCTTAACTCCCGTGTAAATGGGGGCTCGAACGCCCGACAAGCGAATTTACTAGTTTCTAGCCTACTGGTTCTACTGGTTCTAGCCTCCCTCCATTTTCTGGAATGGAGAAATAAAATGATCGTTTTCTTGTCGGTTAAGCGCTTCGCGAGGCGCATTTCGTTTTGATGTAACGTTGGCTGAATGTAGCGCAAGTTGTCACCTGGCAAAGTCTAAATATACGACAATAAATAGCCACGTCGACCTTGGGACTATTGAAGCCGGCTATCCGATGGGTCGGAATTGCAAAGAATGCGCCAGCGAAGAAAAACACTCGCTCCCTAGGTGCTGGGTTTTTCTAACTGAAGCTTAACGAAACTAGTGGAAGTGTATATCATACGATCGATGGCATCAAATAGCTGGTAGGAAAAAAGTAGAAGAAGACAAGCAAGAAAGACTGTAGGAAAAGTAGGACCGAGTGAGTGAGTGAAATAACTTTTATTAGAGGCCCGGGGAGGACGCGAACTCATCGCGCACCCGGCTATAGTCCCACGTCGGGACCGGCATGTCTAGCCCACCGGCCCGGTCGCGGGCACGCCGGACAGCCAGGATTTGCTTGTCTAGAGCGGGGCTACGCAGAAGCGAGGGACAAGGCACTGGAACAGTGTGCTGGGAGAGTCCACACCAACCCGAAAGACGACGACGTTTACCGAAAAATTCAATCCTTTTTCGGAATTGCAGCTAAAGAAAGTAAAGAAAAGCAAGAGATATAATTGGAGCGCGAAGTTGCCTTTGAAGTTGCGAAATGAACACGGCAGGTCACTGTATCTCCTCGAATCATCGAGATGCCGTCTAGCGGGTCTCCTGGCGATCATTATCGGGCGCGGTTGGAAGGACGCTATATAGAATTCGAAGATTCGCTAGCTGACAAACTACAGAGACGACGTGGAACTTAAGGATATATATGGCCAGCTTCGCTGGGCAGTGCAGTCGATAACAGCAGTGGCGTCACGTGACCGTGCTGAGGTCTATAGTTGCGGGTGATTTTGTTTTAACCTTCTATGACGTGCCTGCTGTGTCGTCACTCTCTCTCTCTCTCCCTCTCGGTGAGTCGCTGCGCGGATATATCGTGTAATCATGCGCCCACATCTCTCCCTCGTGGCTGCCTTGGCCAGAGATGGCCATCGTCTGTACGGTGTCGGCTTCGTACTCGCCTTCCGGCATTTTTCGTCACACGCGGTCCAAGGATTCTGAACTGCACCAGTGATTGGAAGCAACGCTATAAGTGCTTCTCGCGTGACGGTGCGTGGCGTTGAGAGTATTTGGTGTGTATAGATACATGCTCGGGAACTTTCGTGTGAGAATTCGTTGCGGCACATCACGCGTAGATGTTACGGTTACTGGTTGCACTAAAGTGCCTCGAATCAATTGAAACGTTCTTCTCCATCATCTTCCGGAGTCTAGCTGCAGCGTTTCCATAAGCTTCACTGCAACACGACCTTTTGCATATTCACCTGATTAACGCGCTTCTTGCGTGGTCTTTCGTAAGCAACCGCGTTACGTACACTGACAAGCTCCAGGGCGAGACGTATTGATGCTTATGTACAGAAAGAAATCAATAAATCAATCAAATGCGACATGAGCTTCTAAGCGTAATAGGTGCGCAATCATGACAAACCTCGCCAGCGTATAAGGTTTCTGGAAAGACGGGATTGATGCACGGCGGTGAGTTTGCAAGAACTTCCTCCCGAAGATTATATTGTCAAAACAGCTAGCCGGCTAGCTATAGGAAGAAGGGGGAAGCCAACGTATCCCTTTGCGTCACTGATCGTCTGTTTATTTGTTTGTTTGTTTGTTTGTTTGTTTGTTTGTTTGTTTGTTTGTTTGTTTGTTTGTTTGTTTGTTTGTTTGTTTGTTTGTTTGTTTGTTTGTCGAATGTCTTCGTCGTCTAACGCGTTGGCCTTGCTCATTTTCTTGCTCTATACACATCCGGCCACATCCGTCGTTGGCTCAGAAAGCTATTCGCGCAGTAATTAGTGCAATTATGGAAGTACACTGGCCTTCGTGACCGTTGTTTATTAATTGATGAGACCGCTGGAAGATAGGCCACGATGAGCCGCCTATCCCAGTCATCAAAAATGAGCTCCATCGACTAAGGAGTGCATGAAAAATTTTTTTTAAAAAATAAAATAAAATAAAAAAGCTTAGAAATGAAGAACATCCGGTGGAATAGAGCACCACATAACTCAGTCATAGCCTGCTATACAGTACGCCTAGTCAGAGCACGCTGTATCAGCTACATGTGCTCTCCGCCTCCCACTCTTTCTGTTTCCCCTCTCCCTTTTCCCCTTTGTAGGGTGGCCACCGACGTCCTTCTGGTTGACCCTACACTGCATGCGAAATCATTTACACCCTGAAAAGTAAATAAGGGTGTTAATGCGTCTACAACTCATTCCCGTACACCCAAGAAGGGCGTGAATGATAGAGATTTACACCCTTGTTTACTTTTAAGGGTGCAAATTATTTCACAGTGTACCTGCATTTTCCATCCTTGCTTTTCCCTCCTTATTCCTTCTTCTGCGCTGCAGCTGCACCGAACTAATCAACGCCGTTCTGCACTGCACGTTGCGTTGTACCATTTGCCTATATACACACGCAGCTTCTCAGTCGGCGTCGTCGACTACAAGTTCCGTGCCGTCGACCCGTCGCACCCAAGACCGCTCAGACGGCCGCACTGCTTCCCTCGGTTCTGTTATACTGAGTAGCGTAGAGCACAGTTCGGTTACGCCGATCTGTCACGGCACCCACCCCGTCACGTGCGTAGGTCGTCACGAAAACGTGACTCGCTGCCGCTACGGTATGACGTTCTTTTTTTTCTTCCTTCGTGTTTTTAATTCCTAAAACGCCGTGTCGCGTCTCGGCTTATGCAAGACGACCTTGTTGGGCGAGCCCTTTGTGTACTGGGCTTGGCGTGGTTATTCCAGATCTCATAATACGAACGTTTTAGACTGACCCGCTGACTTTCTTTGTTCTCCGTTCCAGCGTCGCATGTAGTAACACCGAGCCTTTGCGCCTATAGACAAGGGGCAGAACATGACGTCACAAAGAGGTGACGGGGCTTGCGTCAGTTTCAGCCTTAGGGGAAGTGTAGTCCTGAACACTCTCCTGGCATATGAATTTTTTTTTTATGCAACGCGATCAAGTTATCGATCGATTCGTTAAAGGTAATGAAGTTTGTAAGCAAGCGGAGACAAGTTTTGCTATCTGTGACGCGGTCCACTGCTCCGTTGGTTTGCGAACGCGTGCTGTTTACACCTATCTGCAGTGCAGTATCTGCGCTGTTGCCTTCATCTGCAGAAATGCACCGGTATACAGTGTTCGCGGGCGCATGCTCGGTCAGCCGCGCACCGTTTTAGCCGGAAAGAAAGAAAGACCAAGGCCGCGTGTATCAGAGCTGCGACGCGATAGGATAAGCATCTTTACTTAGAAACTGTGCCAGGACATCACGGACTGCCATGGTGTCTATCAGGTATTTTTTTTTTAATCAGCGAGGGCCACGATACCAGCGATCTGTTGGTGACTAGCCTTGCCCGTGGTTTTTAGACTGCCACGGATGACCTCGTGTGGTGGCGGAGGCGAGTACTGCTCCTGCTTTCCTATCCTCGCGCAGCAGAGTAGATAACGTTTCCCGCGTGCAACTCGCGAACACTGCCGCGCCTGCGCCTGCCAACAAAGTAACGTCCGTGGTGGCTCAGTGGCTGTGGCATTCTGCCGATGAGTACAGGGTCGCCGTTTCGATTCCTGGCCTTCGCATTCCGACGCGGTCGGAATGCAAAAACGCTCATTTACCGCGCGCTTTTTTTTTTTTTCTTGATGCGCGTTAGATAACCCCCGTGCGGCGGCCAAGGTTAATCCGGGAAGCTCCACTGTGGCATCTCCGTAATAGTCGCAGTGTTTCTTGGGCAATTTAAGAGGGTCGAACGTTATACTAAGTTTTGCGTTCCTAAGACGAGCGTTTTTTTACTCGTGCTTTCAGAGATGGGCAGCCGTCCGCTTTCTGGATGTTGAGTTTTGGACTCCATGGTCCTAAATCTCCACAGTCAAGCTCTACACACTCCGAAGACGGCAAACTCCGAAAACCATTCTCCGGTTTTTTAGAGACGACAGGGTGATGTGAAATACAGTGACATTCGAAAATAACAGTGGCAGAATTTTCGTTATTGTTTTTTTTTTTTTTTCGTTCCTATCACCACCTCCCCGAGCAGGGTATATATAGCAAACCCGATTACTTTTCTGGTTAACCTCCTTTACCTTTCCTCTCGCAATTTTTTTTCTCCCTGGAACGATGAGCAAATTCGATCGGTCGATGAACCAATCAAGCAGTAAGCCAATCAACCAATAATCAATGAAAACGCTCTCCTTCAAATGGCTCGCGTGCACGTATCACAGCGGGCACATCTCTCTTCATTTCTCATCGTTCCCATCTAGAGTAGCCTCTCTCTCTCTCTCTCTCTCTCTCTCTCTCTCTCTCTCTCTCTCTCTCTCTCGTTTTTTTTTTTTTCCTCTTCACCTTGCAGCTAGGAGATGACGATCTGCCCGGAAAACTAACTCGGTGGAAAAGGGTAAATAGGCTACCACGAGCGTCTATGCGATCGTTTCCCGCTCTTCGTTTCGATCGTCGCGGTTTCTGTGTAGACGAGCGGAAATGGCGCGAGATACTACAAATAGCACGCCCTGGAGCGTATATGCTAAGGCGGGAAGGAGGCGCTCGCAAATTTAGCTCTCTCTCTCTCTCTGTGTATAGTCTGCCGAAAAGGAAGGAACCAATGCGGACTCCGCAAGCCTGGATTTTATCACATTCGACTCATAGACCCATGATGTCACTGCAGCATTGTCTACATTTGAAAGTTGATTAATCCCTAACCAAGACACGCTGTTAAATGTTAATTTCGGTATAGTAAAACTGGTGGGCTAGTTTGCGCGACATTTTGTGCAAGAGGGAAGCGCTAAAGTTGCGCGCAAAGGCAGCTGGGAAGTTTAACGGGAAATGCGCTTCCTGTTCGTCTTTCGTGTTCAAATTTCTCTGCTGCCTTTTCCGTACCATGCACCTATATAGCGCTCCCCTTTGGCCAAACTGTTAATTTATCGAAACGTCGTGACAGCCCTGACTGTATACCTTCAGCACTTTCCATGGAAACTTTGATATACAGCGACAGCTCTTACGGAGGGCTTACGGAGGGTCCGGCGACGTGTCGTGCTGTCGCCGTGGCGTCAATCTTCCTTGTCGTCGTATATATAGTCGCGCCGTCCACTTTGTCGTGGCGTCATCATCGTCACTGACCTTGTCGCACCTTCTTCGCTGTCGTCCTTGTCTTATAATTTGTCTTGTGAACCAGCTATAGCTGTTGGAGGACGCACTTTAGGGCCTACTTCGAGTAGTCGACCCTGTATTCAAAAGGGATGTTTAGAATAGGGGTTTCTTTCTTTCTTGAAAACATAAAATAGTCCAATCCGTAATGCTTTACAGGATGAAAAGTGTACCCGAGAGTTTATTATTTTCAATAGACAGTTTTAGTTTAGCGTGGTTACCGGAATAGCGGGCGTACCGGAATAGCGGGATCGAAGTGCGCATGAGCAGAACGCTAACCGACCCATACCGTTTACCGTGCGCACGCTATCTCTCAGAGTTAACGTTACCGTATTAGCGTGTTTACGTAGTGTACGTAAAACATGGCGGCGGTCCCGGCCGCCCGCTTCGAACTGAATTTGGCGTTGTTTTTGTAGAATTCACTTCGTTCGTAGCAAATGACTGCCTAAACGGCTTTTGCTTAGTCTCATGTCGCTTCGCCGAGAGAGTGTTATGGCTAATCTTGAGGAATTTTTGAGATCGCTTCTCGTTTCGAACGCGCCTAAGCCTAACTAAAAACATATAATAATGCAATACGTAATATTGTACAGGATGAAAAGTGTACCCGAGAGTTTTATTATTTTCAATGAAAAGGCGTTGACGCGTGTTTTTTTTTTTTTTTTTTTTTTTTTTTTTTTTTTTTTTTTTTTTTTTTTTTTTTTCGGAGACGTTGAGACGACGCAAAGCAGGTTTGCCTCGTTTGGGGCACCCACGCCAATTTTTGAAGTGCAAAGTTAGGCGGCGCGTACGAAATCCCAAACCCAAAGATGCCGTTCGGCGCATGGGCTGTGGCGAGACGCTAATCGCTATAGGGGCCCCCTATCGTTGGGGGCCCCTACTCTAAAGCAGCCTGATGTCTGGCGTTAAACCATGCCGGTCCGCCAGGATGAAAGCGCCGAATATGCTTGAACTTGTCAGAGCGACACTATACGAGAAACCGTAGCTGCTCGTCCGTCTGTCCGTGCGACACGGTTTCGTTGAAAGGCTTATCCACTTTCAAGCCTGGGTATACCCGTGATGTGCCTCCTGTTATTCACTTTCAAGCCTGGGTATATACCCGGGATGCTCCTTGAACTCGGCGTACGGCAGCCATCGCTCGCCGCGGCCGAGGCCTTTTGCCCCAAGGACGGACGGACGGACGGAATGCGCCTTGCTTGGGTCCCTCTCGGCCCTCCCTGTCTATTTTGTCCTTTCGCAGCTTCGTCCCTTCTCGCGTTGTTTCCTGTAGGCGATGCGTTGTTTCATTATTTCGCGACAGCCACGTCATCTTTCTTGTCCTGCCTTTATTTATTTTTTTTATCTTTCTGTTTCGTCCCCTCTTTGCTTGCCTTGATTGTCTTTGTATATTTGTTTCGTTAATTATTTCCTTCTTTCTTTCTTTCGTTTTCTTCGCCCTTCGTTCCTCCTTTCTTTCGCGTTCGTTTATCGCTTCCCTATACGTTTCTTTCCTTCCTTCGTTTTATTGTGTTGCTTCTTTATTTCCTATTTTCTTTTGCACACTCTTCTTTTATTAATTTCCTTTCTTTCCTTAATCTTTCTTTCGTTCTCATTGCTTTCCGTCCTCGCTTTTTCTTGCTCCTAGATCACCTTTCCGTTGCGGCGTGACCTCGACTCTCCCCCACCCCCCGGTCTCGCGCCAACGTATACACGCCTTTCGCTTTTCGGGCCCCCCTCTGGCTCGCGCCTGACCTCCGCCCCGTTTGGGGGTTTTCGCTTCCTGCATGCGCGACGGCTCGACACCGGTGTGTTTATTTTTGCTCGTTTGAATCTCTTCGTTGCCATACCTCGTTAAGCTAATTGTCGGGCGTGTGCGTGCGTGCGTTCGTGCGCGGCGTACAGCGCGCTTAGCTAATCGTTCGCGGCCATTGTGTTCGCCGACGCCGCCCGCCTTCAGAGCGGGGCGCGTCGCGCACAGTTGCAATACGCACCCCCTCGTCGTTTGCGAAGACGGTTGGCTTTCCTGCACGGCCGAGGCTACCGTCACGTTGTGGGCAATTGTGCGGCGCGTGGCAGAAGGTGTGCAAATACTGGAGAATGTACAGTGAACCGCAAAAGTTTGCGGGACGCAGGATCTGCCAAGGAGCTGAATTCTCGCGAAGCGTGGTCACACCCTCAAATTAAGCGTTCCAGCAAGTAGTAGCCGTCGCCATTTTACACGGTGATTCATTAAATTAGAAGCGTCATGCCTCAACAGTGCAGGAATTCACATTTGCAGGGGTCCTGTAAACTTTTGCAGTTGATGGGGTATACAGGGTCGTCCAATGTGAAAGGGAACGCCGAAATTTTTATTTGACGCCGGTAACTTTCCTTGTGTTTGCTTTTAATGAGGAAAGGTTCTGTGGGAAAGATTTTAATTCAACAAGAGAACAACGGAACAAATAGCAGTGAGTGAGATCGTGAGTTCCACGTTAGCAGGAACGGCGGTTCGAACACAGGTGAGGTGTTCCCTTTCATATTGGACGAGGGGGTGTGCGTCTGCGAAACTGAACTTATGTGCATGTTCTCGGGAAATTTCAAGTACTTTTGTTTACTTATGCGACTCTAGATGTTTGTGCGTGTTCATGTACCATCTTGTGTGGCTTCCTGGACTATTGTGCGGAGCTACGTGTTCGTGCTATCTCACTATATCACTGTAAACCGATTTACACATTTAAAGGTGCAAATTTGTAACTCACTCTTTCACTGTAAACCGGTTTACTGTTACTTACACTGTAAACTGCTTAACCGTTACACTTTTTACACTGTAAACGAACTTCACAGTGTATCCAATGTTTTGCGGCGCATTTTGGGACTTCTATTTATGTGCCTTGTGACGAAGAGTAAGCGGTACCACGAAAAGGTGCCATTGTTTCCTCTAAAATTTCGTCAGTATAAAAAAATATAAAAAATAAGGTACAGGACACTTATATGGGCGCGTGCGGGGAAGCGCACAGGAAGTTCCAAAGTATAACGCTAACTCAAAAAACAACTTCCGCTTATGTAGCGTTTAGGTTACCACAAGCTGATGCATGAGCTCCATTTAGACTAGCACACGAGAGCGCTGCGTCGTTTTGACTTGTTGATAAAAGAGAGAGAGAGAGAGAAAATGATTAATGAAAGGGCAGGGAGGTTAACCAGGACTGAGCCCGGTTGGCTATCCCTACACTGGGGGAAGGGAAAAGGGGAAATATTTACCGGTGCGCTAAGGGCTGTAAGGGCGTTCACTATATTGCTCTTATTTTGTCATTATTGTAGCGCACTCCACCCGATCGTCTATTAATACACGTGCTTACGAATTTCCGTCTCTGGGCAAGCTCTTTGTCGATTTCCTGGACGGTGCACGTGTTTAATCTGTCTGAACGTGGAGCGCTGCAGATATTTCTTTGCATCCTGAGGAGGAGAGTTCTCAAAACGGTTGACTCCTATATATCGAGTGTGCACCATGTCATGTATACCACGCGATCTGCGCCTGCGCGTCATGACCTTGTCACGTGCTATACTTGTGGTTGTAAAATCGCTGGGAACCGAATTGGTGAGGATGGCACCGGTTTCGAGATATGCGCCGTCACACTTGGGGTGAAAATGCACTATTGAGCAATGGTCTTAAGTATAGCGCTAACTTGACGAAACACAAGACCGAAGAAGGGAGACGCACACCAAGTGCTACAACATTGAACTGAAGTTTGTAGGAACAAGAAGCTTTAGTGCACAAAAAAAAAAAAAAAAAAAAAAAACCGGAACCATACAGCCAGAAAGCCAACAGTGGTATATACATTATCACGGGGTGCACATAAAATCCATCTCTTCTTTCAACAATGATACCGACGTCTGTCTTACGCTCGTGTCACCACTACAACGTGTGTAATAAGCACGTGGTACCATTAACGCTGCAACCAGATACGAACGAGGCGGACATCTTAAAGATTAGCTGTGTTCTCGCAATCGCAGGCTTAGACATCGGCCAGTTTGGCGATATAACACCTATACCACATGTATTCAATATTCTGTATACAACGCCAGGTTTGCACGTTACAAACTTCTTGACGTGTTTCATCTGGCATCCCTTCCTCGATGACTGCGCCTGAGTACGTTTTCTTCTTTCTTTTTTTAACAGCTTGACAGATGCCTTGAATAGCTTATGCTTGACCTAACTCCAAAGCGCACCCCCACTTTTTTCAACCTATGTTTGAAAGGCCATGAACATATATACGGTAACACAGCCGTTTTATTCCAAGTCCTATAGTACTTCGTCTTATGTGTATTTGGCCATCACTCGTCAGCTTCCTCATTAACGTTTCGCAAGTGGACGCAATAACATGGCTAGGATAACCTGTCTGCTGAAGGATGGCGTCGCACTTTCATGCCTGAAGTCGGCCTTGAAAAAAAAAAAATGCCATCACAAATACCAAGGAAGCTTCTCCTGGCAAGTTGGAAAGCTAAGAGACGTATAGGTTATCCTACCCATGTTATGTTACCCATGTCATGTGATGCTATGAAATGCGGCCGCTGCGGCCGCATTTCGATCGGGGGCGAAATGCAATAACGCCCGTGCCTCGTTTATTGGGGGGTACGTTAAAGATCACCAGGTGGTCAAAATTAATCCGGAGTGCCCCACTGATACGGCGTGCCTCATAATGAAATCGTGGTTTTGGCACGTATAAAATCCCATAATTCAATTTCATTTCAACGCTGTGTTATCCTATAGCCATGTTGGTTATCCTATACCAGTCTGCATGCGCTCGTATCGTGTTTCTTTCTCAAGGTGGTGGGACTGGAGCACATAGACCTCCGTCTCTCCCCCCGGCCCCTTCCCTTTCTTAAAAAAAGGAAATAAAAGTTCATTCATTCATTCATTCATTCATTCTCGTCCCTTGTTTTCTCGCGCTATTTTTCGTCAGCATGCTGGAATACACCAGCTCGCCCAGCGTTCATTACTTTTCATGTTCTGTCCCACATTGCTGCCGTGGCAGACGTGCGTATGCCGTGAAGAAACGACTGAGCAGTCGTGTAGCGTAACGGGCAGCTGTGTATATGCGCAACCCACCGGCACCGCCCCGCGATTGCCGTATCATCCTTTGTGCTCGGCGCGCAGCGCGCGTCTGAAAAGCGCATTGCGCGAGACGCGCGTTTGGCAGGGCAACGGAGAGCCTTCGCAAGCGAGCACGCCTGCCTATAGCGAGCACAAAGGTATACGTACACTGGCCTCGGAAAGGCGAGAAGGCATTCTTCAACGTCGAGGAACGGTCCTTTCGAGAAGCGGCGCGACCTTGGTCGGCGCTGCTACTCTGCGGTTTGCGCAGCCACCGGCGGACGCGCACAAACAAGCCACGTGCGCGTTTGCGCCCGTGGCAACACCCGTTCGAGCAGCAAGGACAATGACCCACTTCGAGCCAACGAAAAAGTATCTATAAACGTTGGAAAAAGTATCTATAAACGTTGCTTCGAGCGGTGGCCGAAGGGTTCTCGTGTGACGTGTGTGTGTCGCGTTCCCTGCACGTGTGTCTGTCTGTCTGTGCCAGCCGTGGTGGCTCGGGGGCCTGCAGGCGTTCTCCTGCTGCTGCTGGACACGAGGTCGAAGGTTCGACTCGATAAAAATTAAATCGCGAGGTTTTACGTGCCGAAACCACGGTCTGATTACGAGGCACGCCGTAGTGGGAGACTCCGGAATCATTTGGACCACCTGGGGTTCTTTAACGTGCACCTTAGTCTAAGTATACACGGTGTGTTTTCTGCATTTCGCCCCCGTCGGAAAAGCGGCCGCCTTGGCTGGGATTCGATCCCGCGACCTCGTGCTTAGCAGCCCAACACCATACCCACCACGCGAGGATTCGACTCCTGGTCGGGGAGGCTGCCTGCTCAAGTACCGCGTCTTGTGGGCACGTCAAGAACTCTAGCTGACCAACGATAATCCGCGGAGCCCTCCACTACCGGGCTTCTCACACATGCGGCTTGAATGTCCAACGAGCCTGAACGTCCAACGAAACGGAATGTCCAATAATGCACTTTCAGGCTCGGTGGACATTTGGGCTCGCTGGACGTTCCCGTCTCGTTTGGATATTGCCCCTCGTTTTCCGGCTCGACGGAGATTTTGTTTTGTTTGGATATTCCGCATCTCTTTGGACATTCCGCCTCGTTAGAGATGCTGTCTCGCCGATCACGTGACCTGTTGAACGTTCCGGCTCTGAATCCGCCCCTCATAATTCAAGTGTTGCTTCTGGACATTAACCACTGTCGGTCAGTCAATCTCTCACTCAGTCTCTGTCGTCTGTCAGTTGTGGCGATTATGATGACGATTATTATAGGCAAAATTATAGAGGGTGGCGCCTTCCCTCGAGTGACGTAGTCACTGCCCATCTGTAACGGTAATTCTATAAATACCAAGTAAAAATACTTGCTATAAGTAAAAATACTTGGTAAAAAAAAAATACCAAGTAGCCACTTACAGCGCCTGGCAGGCAGTGAAGTGGCCAGATGTTCCGGAAGTTATTTCTCATCACAAGAATCGCAGAGACTCGTTGAGAATGTGGAACATCACGAGGCGTTGGTGGGGGAATTCTCGCTTATCCTTGGAAGTGGTGTATTTGGCATTCGAGACGTCTGTAACACGCAAAACAGGCACGTTTGTGACGCTTTCTGGTTGATATACAGCGTCAGTAGGTGTCGCCACCGGCGATTCTGCTGCCGTCAACGTCTCCGGTATTCCGCCAGCAGTAATATACGCACATGTTTGGACCACTGGCGTATACGAAGGGGGGCCCGGTGCTCCTATAGTTACGAGAATTTAACTTTCTCTCTCAAACGCAACAGATTTCATTCAAACCGGCTGCCTCATAAAAGCGTTTCTGCGTTTATGCGCGTGCTTGAGGAGGTGATATCGAAGTTGGCCCCGAGCAAAAGCGTCCTCTTAACAAAACCCGTCGTTAGCACACATGTACCGGAATGAGTGCAAAATGTATCCTCCCACAAAAAAAGAAAGAAAGAAAGAAAGAAAGAAAGAAAGAAAGAAAGCAATAGCAAGGCAAAAGAAAGACAAGGTAAGAAAGAAAAGAACAGGAACATCTCCCCTGGGCCTATTTCTACACGATACCTGATAACACTTCCTAATAGTTGCACACGCGTAAAGAGAAAGACATTGTACGCGCGGCTACATCCGCAAGCGAGTTATCTGCGTTAGCGATATAGATATAGACAGCTTCAGGTGCCATAGAGTTACGATTATTGCTGACCCGGTAAGTCCGCGCGGCCACTTGTTTTCCCCGAGCAGCCCATAGTTCGAGTGCCGATTGTCTGAAATCGCTTCGCACGTCGCAGTATTGTGCGATATAGCTCAGATACGCATAGCGTGCTTTCTCCTTTCTGTACACGTTTTTTTTTTTTTTTTTTTTTTTTGGGGGGGGGGGGGGGGGGGCAGTCTTGTTAGACAAGCAACGCAAGTCGACGAAACGCCATAAGCGGTACAAATTTTCACTATACTAATCCGCACGCGATTCTTGCCAGCCTGTGTGCGGTTCTGAACCACAGTTTCCTGCAAAGATAGAGAGAGAGAGAGAGAGAGAAACGTTTTATGGTATTACATGCAGAGAGGTCGGCCTGAGGTACATTCCTCTAGCCAGCTATACTCTGCGCTGGGGGAAGGGGAAGAGGGAAAGAAAGAGGACCATGATGGGTGAGGATGACGACAGGTGGAGAATGTAAAACACACCGGGTGCTTCAGCGAACACTTCCAAAATTTTTAAAGGTTGCCTGTGGCAGACAGCATAATTCTAGTTCATGAGTTGGTCTACTCGAATAGGCGGACGTTACTTGCCCAAGAAATTAAAATGCACAATCTACTAATTAACAAAATTTCACTAACCGAGTTTTTAGCTAATTACAGTATATAGCCCATATTGCAATTTACAAATTCTAACCGTGGAGTTCGCAAGGCGGATCCCGTTGGAACGAATTCTCGGGATGACACCACTTTCGAGATATTATAATTAAAAATTTTTGAAAGTGTTCGCTCAAACACCTTGCATAACGAGCAATTAGGTCTACTCAAAGCCAGACCCGTATTAAAAAAAAAAGAAAAGTCAAGTAAGGCATGTGTGGCCTGAAAACTAGGCTGTACAAGCATAGTAGTGCATTCATTATTGGTAATACACGGTGAGCCCCAAAGCTAGAAACGTTGCACTAACATTATACAAAACCCACGTGCTAACCATCGCTCTCGTGTTAAGTGAACGATAGTGCGGCGTCGGAGTTCTATATGATAATATTTGCATAGGAAACTCAACGCGCCGAGTTGCACTCAACTATATACGGGCGGGTCGTTTGTCGCTTTTTTTTTTTTTTTTTCCCCTTCCCGTGACGACGTCTCGCCACCATGATGGTGCAGCGGTCGCGACGGCCGTTATCGCGTTGGGAACATTGTCGACATTATTGTCTCGATCACGTGTGCAGGAGGAGGAAGATACCGACTAATCTCGGCGCCACGCTCGCATTCCGCGCCGCTTCCTCTTATTGTTTCAGCCGCGGTTTCGTTTACCGCCCCTGGCGGTCGAGGAACGAACGGACGTTCAAGGTGACCCGATTTCGCTTTTTTTTTTTTTTTTTATGTGTACGCCGCGCCTTGACCGCCCTTTTCGTTGCGGGCGTCGTCGACGTACATACGGGGTGTCCCGTTAGCTGTGCGGAAGCGCTTGCCTCTATAACCGTCGGCGCTGCGTGGTATGTTTCACCACGGTGTGATGTCTGCGCATGGCGCAACCAACATGTCGTCGCAAGTATAGAGAAGCGGTCGAAAACTGCGACATGAGCGGCTGTATGCGTCGAGGATTGGAACAAGGCGTTCCGTGGTCTGCGATCTGGTGTCCTTAGGCCAAGATATAGTACGGCTGCTTCATTTTTCTTACGTTAAGTACTGTAAGGCGCAACAGGGACGAAACGAACACTGGATATGAAGCGCGTACACGAAGTGACACAGGGGACACTTCATATCCAGTGTTCGTTTCGTCACTGGTGCGTCCTTACAGTACACTTAGCGCAAGAAAAATGGATACTCACCAACTATAGCCCAATTCATAGCTCTTCTAAGCACTACTGCTGGGTGCCTCGTTGCAACGTTATATAACGGCAGTCGGCGAACAAATGTCGCTTCTCGTTCGTGGCAAAATCGTGGTCGAGCGCTGCATCGGTCTAGAAGAGCCTTTCCGTTTCTGCTTGAGAAGTCGTGGATGCTGTCCCGCTCTGGTTACTCTGCATGGTCCTAACCAGAGCAAACCGGAACGCGTCTGGAAGGAACCTGCGAAGCCTCGCCAATTTTCCGTAAAGATTACGAATTTTGGGCTCGCTTTTTGCGAATGTCGCGTCGAGTTTTACAAAACAAATAAATCACGTTCGCGAGAAAGTTTCGCTCGTCGATCTCCGATCCTTCCGTTGGAAGTCTTCTGGTGGTGAAAGGACATTTTTTTTTTTTTTTTTTTTCGCTTCGGTTGCCGCGCGGCACAACGTCATAATGGAGTTAAATGTAAGCATGCAGGCCCGTTTCATGAAGATACTGCAACAGTGACCTGTAAAATGCGTTGTCCATAATCTATTTTTCATAGTCTTCTACTTGATTACTGTTCACTTGCTTCGCGAGAAATTTCCATACAGACAAGTTCCTAAAGCAGGCGAAACCGGGAGCTGCCAAGTCGCCGAAGGAGAATAAAAAAAAAAAAAAAAAAAAAAAAAAAAAAAAAAAAAGAGTCACCGTGATCTTTTTTAAAAACAATCTCTTGCTTGTCTGCGCGCTGTTCCGAGTTTGGTGCCGCTTGTTGGGCTGCGTCTAAATGCAAATTACTATCGTTAATAAAGTGCGTATGCATCCTTCAAAAGGCGCACGTTTAGGTCTTTATGGCAGGAGCACTGCACGGAACTGTTCCGCGCTCTGCAAACATGCCTTTCGTAATAGTTCGGACGTGCAAATGATGCAGCAGACCATTAGATGTGAAGAAGGGGGAAGAGAGAGAAAAGAAAAACGGTGTCTTTAATGACAACAATATATATATATATATATATATATATATATATATATATATATATACGAGGAGGTGGAGTCGCAAGCGCGATTTGTGACCATCGTGCTTTTGAGCCGCGGTTGCTTGTTTAGCCGCGCGTGATGGGACACCCGTGCGCTCGTCGTTACGCGCTGTCAAATGGCGCGTGACCGCAACGTCTCTTTTTTTCTTTTTTTTTTCTTCTTTTTTAAAATTCGCGATACTTGTTTGACCGGTGCGGTCAAGGGCACAGCTAAAGACAACAATCAACAGTTCGCTAAGCCTGACGTGCCCGCCGTGGTTGTTGCGTAGTGGCTATGGTGCTGGGCTTGCAACGTAACTTTAATTAAATTATGGGGTTTCGCGTGCCAAAACCACGATCTGATTATGAGGCACACCGTAGTGGGGGACTCCAGAAATTTGGACCACCTGGGGTTCTTTAACGTGAACGTAACTTGCAACTAAAACTTGCAACGTAACACAATAAATATATAAATGTGTGATCACACAGTCACACCTAGCTCTATTGAAGAAAAAAAAAGGTAAATTTAGTGAACAAGCTTATCTCAGATAGCAGATAAATGCAGACCCAATACGTTAGTCACGTGTTCTCTGACTGTGGGCGGTATATATTATATACCGTAGATGTAATGCTGACGCAACTGCGATGCAACCGTGGAACCACGCGGAGGTATGAGGGCTCGCGTGGGGCGCCGAAAAACTTCCTTGTGAGGAGGAGGAGGAATGAACGTTTATTGCTAGAAACAGCGAGAAAGTGTTCTTTCTTCGCCCTAGGTGGGCGGCTCTCTCAGTCCAGAAAGCCGTTGGCTAATGCCGCAGCCTGGGCCCGGTCCACCAGACTTCGCTGATCCTCCAGGCTCTGTGCCGTTAACATTGCCTCCCACGTTTCTTCGGTGGCTTGTATCGTTTCTGAGGCATCGTCTTGACTGTTTTTCTCGCGGTGTGGGCACACCAACACCATGTGTTGTAGGGTGTCTGGTACATCACAATATCGGCATAGGTATGAGAATTTAGTGGGATGCATCCGGTGCATGATATTTCCATGGACATATGTATTTATTTGTAGTCTGCGGAGGGCGGTGGCTTCTTCCTTGCTTAATTTTGGATGTGGTAAAGGATATTCTCTTCTTTCGAGTCGGTAATGTTGCAGTATTACGGCGTAGTTGATGGGAATGTCCTCCACCCTCGTCGATTTCCGGATCCCGTGCAGCAGGAAATCCCGGCTGGTATGTTCTCGGGAGACAGCATGTGCTGCTTCGTTTCCTGCCAGGTGTTCGTGGCCTGGGGTCCATACGACGTAGGTTTCGGGTAGTTCTTGGCGTCTTGATAGCTCTTTTAGAATTTTCACGGCTGCGGCAGAGATTCGGCCTTTTTGTAAGTTTCTACATGCCGTTTGTGAGTCGCTCAAGATGATTGCGGTGTCCTTGCATGTGGCGATGCCGAGGATGATGGCCACTTCCTCCGCCGTTTCTGGATTTCTGGCCGGTATGGTGGCAGCGACTAGCTCATTCCCTTTGTTGTTGGTCACGGTAATTGCGTAGGCTCTTCTACCTGGGTATTTTGCCGTATCTGTATATCTCGTGTTGGGGTTCCTTGAGTATTTCTTGCTTAGCGCTCGAACTCTTGCTTGTCTTCTGTCTTTGTGGTGTGTTGCATGCATGTTTCGAGGTATTGGAGCGACTGAAATAGAGTCACGGAGAAGTGGCGGCAATCGGGCTTTCACGTCTGAGTCTGCTATAAAGTTTTCGCTGTATGCGAGTTTGCTAAGTACTGCTCTTCCTGTTTGAGTCAGCTTAAGGCGTTCCAGCTGGCTGGCCCTGTGCGCTTCACTCATTTCTTCCCAGGTGTTATGGAGGCCAAGTTTGAGTAGTGTCGTGGTTGAGGTCGTACTGGGACGTCCTAGTGCGCTCTTGATTGCCTTTCTGATGACGATGTTGAGTTTTTCAATTTCAGCTTTCTTGAGGAGTAGATACGGGGTGCCATATGTTATCCGGCTTATAAGGAGTGCTTGGATAATTTGGACGGTTTCTTGCTCTTTAAGTCCTCTTCTTTGAGTGGTTATACGCCTAATGAGATGAGTTACTTGTGTTAGGGTCTTCTGAAGCTTCGGAAGTGTAGCTGCGCCAGAACCATCTTTATGTAGGGTGAGGCCAAGGACGCGGAGGGAGTCAACTTGAGGTATATCGATTCGAGTCAACTTGAGGTATATGATTCCTTGTGAAGATTTTTCTTTTTTGTGAATGTCCACTGTTTCAGGTACACCTGCTGGTGTACGAAGAAGAAATGTTGTTGTTGTTGTTGTTGTTGTTGTTGTTGTTGTTGTTGTTGTTGTTGTTGTTGTTGTTGTTGTTGTTGTTGTTGTTGTTGTTGTTGTTGTTGTTGTTGTTGTTGTTGTTGTTGTTGTTGTTGTTGTTGTTGTTGTTGTTGTTGTTGCTTGTTGGTTTGTTGTTGTTGTTGCAAATTATGGCTCATACCTACGAGAGGTGTTGGCCACACTTGAGTTAATGAAAAGAACGGACAACGAAAACAATCAGACAAACAAAAACACACACACAGTTGCTCACCGGTGTCCTCGACATTTTTTTCTTTCTATTGCGCAGAGGAACAGCGGCGCCTCGCTGGGTTCTTCCTCCTCCTCCTCCGATCAGCCTCCTCGCCGGGGGTCCTCCTCCTCTTCTCCCCCTGCCGCCCCCAGTAAGGTGGTGTCCCTGCCGGCGGGCGCCCCAGCCGCCCGGCTCTGCCACCTGGTGCGGCGGCCGGACTTCGACGGCTACGGCTTCAACCTGCACGCCGACAAGCAGCGCAAGCTGCAGTACGTGGGCGCCGTGGACCCCGGCAGCCCCGCGGAGGCCGCGGGCCTGCGCGCCAACGACACCATCGTCGAGGTGCGTTTACGGAATCGTAATAGTGGAATTTCGCTGATACGATCTTCACGGGAACCGGAAAATAAAACGTATCATCCGAAAATCGTATCATCCAACGCATCCAACCGAATTGTATTATCGGGGGGGGGGGACGTATCATCCCGAAAAACGTATTATGCAGAATAGTATCAACGAGGTTCCACTTATTGGGCTTCGTATCGACCATTTCTGTGTTTGCTAACGGAGCTCACAAAAGATTTCCAGTGCTCTGCAACAACGAAAAAACTTACAATAGCATATAACTCTATGGAACTCTCCCGCTGGCACCCCAGTTTTCCAGCAGAGTAAGAATTTTTGATAAGTGAGTTTTACTGCTAAGTACAACTAGAAGGATACATGAGCTCGACGCGGGGGGCACTTTCCTTATATTTGAACGCATCAAGAACATCTGCCATAGTATATTATGAGACAAAAAAAAAAAAACATTTTTCCGTGACGAACTTGACTGTCAAAAATGCGTGAGCGGAAGTTTTCTGGGGTCATGGATGCACTGCTCCCACAACGCGGATAAAAGGCTCTTACGCCGCCGTGCAGTTTTCGGGCCTTTTAGAACACGGGAACTGTGCTACAGCTCATATTGGCACGCGACTCTATATGCTTAGTGTGCGTGGCTGTGAAGACCACGCTACAGGGTATAGCAGCAAACAGCTAAGGTCCGACTGCTTCATTGTGGCGATTAACTGGAACAAGGGACACGCGAGGATCACACACACCGCAGGACAAGCGCCAACTGGCAAAGCGATGCTTCACTGTATAGCGCAGAGCCTAAATTTATGGAGACGAGACAAGGAAGTGTCAATACGACACATGACATAGCCCCTTCTATGTCCTGTCCATAAATTTGCTTAGGCTATACGCCACAGTGGTCACGAACCAACTGGCTCTGAACTTCACTTTAAAAATAAAACCCCTTTGTAGTATTCTATCCATATTCCCGTAAACAGATGAGTAAAAGAGAACGCTAACCAGAATTGACGCGATTCGTAACATTGTTCGTCGTCCTCTATTCATGGGGTTTTGTATTGCATGCTATAAAATGGTGACGACCCCCTACCGCCTCTTTCTTTGCGTGCTAAATTTACTTGGAAGCCAGCTGCTCTTGTGCGGTGTGGGTTTCTCTAGTGTCCATCCGCAGTTCGTGCTATTTCAGTAATTATTCGTGTCATTCGCAAAACGCACGCGCGCAACGCCCAATACAAGTCTGCAAACCCCGTGACAGGCAATATATTCCTGCCGGCTGCTAATGATGTTCCTCGTAATACAGCATTCATTCACACGAACTCGACGCTAGTGTGTCGAGTCGGAAGTCGAGTCGGCAGTCGAGTCGGCAGTCGAGTCGGAAGTCGAGCTGACCCAGCCGCGAGCCGACCGTGTTTACGTACATGCACCTTGCCACAAGCGGGTTGGGCGATGTCAATCCACACTGCGGTGCCTCAATACCACGCCTCGCGGCGCTGGCATCGAGGCACCCTAACCTAACCTAACCCTTGCAAGCGGAACTAATCTCGACGCAATCTCGGCCCGACCCGCTATAGCGTTTACGTGAAACAAACGACCGGTCTCTTGTCGCACGAAGACTGTCGTCGTTGGTCGACGACTCGGAACACAGCGCAGTAAACTATTGTTGTTTGCTGCTTAATAACTGCAGAGGTTGCATTAAAGCCGGATATATCCGAAGACAAATAAACAGAGGCTGCCCGTTTCCACACAAATACGCACAGACACATACGCCGAGCAGACAAACATACTAATAAGTCTACGCAAAAAAAATGAAATTAAGGTAAAGCGTAAACGACACAAGAATAAAAAGCTGGGAGATACGCGCCCGCGTTAAGCAGGAAGAGTTAATCATCACTACGCAGTAAACGCTATTGTACGCGTAACCCACGAACATCATTGTTCAAGTATAGTCCTCTGGCATCAATACCCGTATAGGAACAACCGTTAAGCGTTAAGGAAGAAGGAGGCTTGGAGAGATTACCAGGCACGCGTAGAACAAGGAATGTTCGTTTGAAAAGCTTTCGGCTCTATAGCAGCGCTGTACAGAGTTATACGCGACTCCGGAGGACCATACGCTTATTCTGCGCGCGCAGGTGAACGGCGTGAACGTGGAGGGCGCCAACCACCGCGACATCGTGGAGCGCATCAAGGCGGTGCCCAACGAGACCCGACTGCTGGTGGTGGACGACGGGTCGGCCGCCTGGTATCGCGAGCACGGCGTCGCCATCCACGGAGACCTGCCCAACGTCATCCAGCTGAGCAGCGTCAAGGCGGCCGCCAGGCGCGCCAGCAAGCCCGCCGCCGTCGCACAACAGGAGGCCGCGCCGCCGCCCAGCGTGAGTGTATATTATATGTTGCCGACTTCCGTTTTTTAACGCGATGACGTCAAGTGCCCCGTGTCGCAGAAAATCCGGCGTCTTCGTAAGCGCCGGCGTCGTTGGCGGAAACAATCATGCCGAACCACCCCGACCGGGCGCAGGCCCTTCGCGTGGCGCAATGCGTTAGTGAACAAAAAATTATTTTCTCTGTTGACCGCGGCCGTCGAATCGCTCCAACTCTGTATACCAACTTTGTACATTTTATTTCGCGCGCAAAACTTCATGAACACGTTTAGGTGCGTTTATGACATTGGCACTTAACGCAGTTAACGCAGCTATTTACGCAATTAACGCGTATGGGAACGTGTGCTAGGCTATCTACGCATGCAAGTGGCTCAATTTCTAGAGATCAAAATAAATTCGGATGTGACGGGTTTTGAGGTGAATCTGTTACTCGACCTATACTCACCCTAGTCTAGCTTTCCCGCAGTGCGGTAAGAAATTGTAATGACACGCTATTAACGATCCTAAGTACCGTTGTTGGCTAATGCACGTCACGCAAAATGACAGAGACGCTAAATTGTTTGATTTGGTATCTAAACCCAACTTTCGCTGTTTAGCGAGGCGGCCCATTGCTTGCGGCGGTTTTGATCGACAGGAAGCCTATGAAAACTTCAGTCTCTTGCGTTTTGCGGCGCAACGCAGCTCGGCGTAATGCTTAGTTGTAAAATCATGGAATAAGGACCGCACGCACATAGAACCACCGCCCACGCACCCGCGAAACCACCCATGCTGCTACTCAGGGTAAGCGCGTCGGCTCGGCGGCGGAGTGCCTACCGTGCGAAAGTCACTTCTGACGACAGCGCCATCGCATTTTCGTGACGTAGCGCCGTGGTGTAGGTCTATAGCATGGCATGGCATATAGCATACATACGCCGAAATATACATGGAACCTCACGGCGACGTCAAAAAAAATTGCTTGGAGTGACCATATATAATTGCGCAATAAATGCCTAATTTTGGAGAGTCCAGACTGAGGCATACCTTGTCCGCCCGCTCTTCCCGTTCGGGTCTTGAACCGAAGTGTAGCACGAGGCTGAGTGGTCAACAGGATAGACACACTTACATGTCCAATTCGAACGCGCAAAAGGGCACTAAAGAAAAATACTGAATTATAGTTTATACTGAAAGTATTCATGCCAAACTGTATTTTCGTTGATTTCGCGTTTGTGAGTTGATAATTAGAAGAGAAAGAGAAAAAAAAAAGCCAAAGTTCTTTTTTTTTAATTTCGAGCCGGAACCCCATGCAACGGTACGTCAGCGTGACATCACGGATTTCAAAGCACACTGTAAACTAATAGACACCCTTAAGTGTGCATAGAGAGAGAGAGAGAGAGAGAGAGAAGAAAGAGGGAAATGCACGGAGGTTAACCAGAGGAGGGGAAGATCCGGTTTGCTACCCTACGCTGGGAAGAGAGGGGAGAAAGAGATAAATTGATTGGTAAAGAGAGAGGGAGGGAGGGGGAGCACAGTCTGACACAGATACACAATCACGGTCGGTCAGTATATATGGCGCTGAGCCGTGCTCCCTCAAGGGCTGCAGCGCCAACCTTTCCGTTTCTCATAACGAACCACTTAGTAGTAGTAGTCGGTCAGTATGATCGCATACTTTTACTACTAGCACTTGTAGCGCTATAAACACCAGTTCAGGCCACAACCGCTTGTCCAAGTCTGTTGTCATTAAAAACTCCAACAGTGCCCTCGTCGCGCTCCGCTGCGGTGTCTTGTGATGTCGGCGTTCTAACATGATTTCCTCTCTTAAAGGTATTTGACCTAAACGCGTTATCCCGATCGCGAGCGATCGCCTCTGTTAATTGTAGCGAGGACAGTCCAAGAGTGTGCGTAAGGGTGTGGATCGGTCTATAACTCGCACCCGTACACCCTTTTTTTTTTGGGTGTAAGGGTGTGCGTTATGGACTGATTTACACCCTTATGCACACTGATGGGTGTAAATTAGCTTACAGCTGCATCTATTCGTATAGCGGCCGTTGTGGCACAGTGAGAGTTCTCCAAACGTGCGAATTCTAGTTTTCGCTCATTCCATCTTTAGTTCATAAGCAATTAACTAGGCCCGACCAGACGCCATCGCAATTCATGACGTCACACCGACCTGTTGAGACAACTTCAAGGCGGCGTACGTCACCACGCGGCAGTCGCTATCGCGTACAGAGTTCTCGCGGCAAGAGTGACCTTTCTTTCGTATTGTAGACGGGCAATTTACCAATGCCGGTCAACATTTTTTTTAATTATTCTTTTTCTCTTCAGTGCGTTCCCATTAAGTGTTCAGCTCAACGCTATCGCGAAGTTTCGTTTCACGTTAAACACGGACGCTCACGTGCATTTCCAGCGCTGGCGAATAACATCGTGCGAAAAAAAAAAAAAAGAAGAAGAAGAAAAACTGCTTGGAGCGGTGCATAACGACAGAAAATGCAGGTGAGAGAAAAAGAGAGAGTAGGAGATAGTAAAAGAAACGACAGAAGAATGCGAATTTCCGAGATTCTAACGCGCGCGCGCGCGCTCCTCGTGCAAAACAGCTCGCTCTCGCGATGTAAGAGCAGCCAACGAGCCAAGGCCGTGCCTGGCTCGGAAGCACGCCACGCGCGCGTAATCCGAGGCCCCGAGAGGTACAGGCGCCGAGCTGCGTGGCGCAAGCCGCGGCCAACTGCGCGGTACCTTCGCGGAGTGTGCGCATCTATAGATCCCCCCCGCTCCGTCTCCACTTTCGTCGCACGGAATGCTAGCGGGTGCACTTAGTCGCGAGCAGCTTTCTTGTTATTAAAGGGTCCCTGCGACGCCTTTTCTTCGAACCCTGGCGACGAGATGGTCACTGTTGCAGATTTTAAGGACCACAGACCCAGACAAGCGGCTGTAGCCAGAATTGATGTTTATAGCGCTACAAGGGCTACTTTGCGGTGATAGTATGCGGTGACAGTGACCGACTGTGATTGCGTATCTATGCTCCATTTCTTTCTTTCTCTCTCTCTATACTTTCCTGTCACATTACCTCCCCCTCCCCTCTCTCCCCAGCGTAGGGTAGCAAACCGGATCTCCCCGTCTGGTTAAACTCCCTGCCTTTCCCATTCCTTCTGACTCTCTCTATCTTCCTCTTTGAGCCTATGCTCGTGAGAAGCGTTCAGTGGCAATGAAACGAAAGCTACGGAGGCAAAGCGAGAACGAGTGAGAGCGCCCCTGAAAATAGTCCCGCATCCGCGTTAGCTTAAACTGGGAAAGGGAAAAAAATGGAAACGTATAATTTGCAACAGCAAAGCACGACAAACCGCACCACTGAGTTTTAAATCTGGGTTATCTTCCGGCTTTTCTCTTGCCGCGTTTGGGCAAACGCGGTACCGTCGCACGTGGAAGCTACGGTGATTCAGTGTTTGTCCGTGTAGAAACCGAAAGCGCTGTCAAATGCTGCCGGACTACTCGGCGCAGTAAACACAGGTGCGGAAGCTGACGACACCCTCGGGATCCTTTCGCCATCCGTTCTTTCTTTCCTTCCCTCCTCCAACTCCCCCTTACCCATGTGTAGGGTAGCGAACCGGACGTGCGCCTGGTTGACCCCCCCCCCTGCCTTTCCTTGGCATTTTTCTGTCTTTATTCTTTGTGACCCCTCCTGGCGTGCGACCAGAAAGCGCCAAATCCGAATGCGAGCGAGTCCCCTGCTTTGTGTCTGGCCAGCGCTATGAACTTGCGAAAGTGTTGGGTGCGAAAGTTACGGTAGTGGCCAAGGCACTAGGGTGCATGGATGACACAGCGCTATCTGCTCTGTTGTCTCTTGTGGCATCTTTTGCGTTCATTGTCGTGAACGGACTTTCCCAGCAACTTGGGACGAAACAATAACGAGGGTTATCCCCTCACGCTGCAGTGTTTCTGAGACGGTTGCGAGATTTGCATAATGCGAGAAATCGGCTTTCGTCACGCACCGACTGGATGTGAACTTTTTTTTCTTCTTTTTTCGGTCTTTTAGTGTGGCTGTGTACACCCTTCCTAGAAAGTGTGACCGCCACTGCTTGTCGTTTAAGCCGCGTATGTGGCGCGGTTGTGGAGGAAAAGCCGCCTTTGTGCGCACTCCATTCGTATGCTTGCCACACCGGGAGTACTACTTGAGTGCCACGTGCACGGTGCAACCTTTCTCGACGCGCGTAGTATAGCCAATCTGTACAGCAGTACAGTACAGCAGCCAATCTGTACTTGTACTTGTAATGTACAGTGAGAGGTACTGGGATCGATACCCAGCACCTCCACCAAACTGTAAGGGGGTTTATTTACAAGCAGGGGCTACGTAACAACAGCCTTGGCCCAAGAGCGTCGGTCGCTGTCTCACGCTCTCCGGGCTGCCGGACCTCGTCGTCCTCTCTCAATAGTTCTTGACCCTCTTCCTCACTACAAGTGGTACAGTCGCGTTCGGTATGAACTGCAACACGAGGGGCCCGTGGTCGAAAAGGCCCCAATAATGCACGGTGGCGCAGACACACGAAAAATCGTGGCATACGAAAATGAGTACCAGTAATTGTAACGGTATTAATATAGTTTTTTTTTTTTTGCGTATTTCGGCGACGCCGCGCAGTCTTAGGGCCCCTTCGACCACGGGCACCGTGTTTGCAGCACATATTGAACGCGACTGTATTTTTCACGACAGTTGCATCCTGTCTGGACGAACTCATCGTACCGCGTCGCTGAACGTCACATTTGGTGGGTTCGTGCGCGACAGCGCGGAAAAAAAAAATTTTTTTTAAGCGGCCAGCTGTTAACAGGATCGTCGACGCGTTTTTCTTTCTTTCCCTCTTTTTTTTTCTTCCTTTACGGGCTGTGCAAGCGAAGTCGCAGGTTCGTCAAGTGGACTTGACGCTATATACCTGAGTTCTATACAACTGCAATGCTCTCTCCCTCAGTATGGTCGTCTGTTTCTCTCTCTCCTCCCGAATCGCAGGAGGTTACTGGCCACGACGGCCTGCGGCTGTGCCACCTGTCCAAGTGGCCCAACTTCGACGGCTACGGCTTCAACCTCCACGCCGACAAGAAGCGACAGGGACACTTCATCGGGCAGGTAGACCCCGGCAGCCCCGCCGAGCTCGGAGGCCTGCGAAAGAACGACCGGCTCGTCGAGGTGCGAGGCTCGTACGATTATCTCGTATATATATATATATATATATATATATATATATATATATAAATCCATCCCGCGACGGCGAGCTGTGCTTTCTCGCAGTATTGGCATCAGTGCGCGCGCCTTCGCGAGGACTTGCTCGTGCCAGTCCGTGACTCGTGGGTCCCCACGAAGAGCAACTCGCATGAGCGAGGACCCGAGGCAACGGCACTCTTAATAAGATCATTTAGGTTAGCGGACGCCACTGGCCTATCGTATACTAAACAACTTAGGCAGCATGGAGGAAGGAAAAAAGTTAGGAGGTAGCATCGCGCGACGAGATTGAAGCCAAGTGTGTCGGCCCAACACGTGATAGCCACGTCAGAACGCGCGGTAAATTTCATGGCTATACGGCTCTGCATGCAGCGCTGCGGCAAGGCCCCCGAACAAGCGCGCATTGAAAAAAAAATGCCTACGGGGCACCAAATGTCTCAGCAAATCTCCATTCTTGCTCCGTGATCTCGACGCAAGAGGTCACGTGTTGGGCCGACACTGAGCGAAGCAGGAGCGAAGGGACTGGCGTCTCGGAGCGTTCGCTGGCCAAGGCTGGCTGCGTGACGTAATGCCCCCTGCTAGTTTTCTTTCCTTTCTCCATGTTAGGCAGAGTACAATCGCACGCATGTGCCGTGGCGCTGACTCGATTTCTTGAGCACGCTGTATTTCCGCTATATACTTCAGAGACTTCATCGGTACGCTGTCGCTTTCAGGAATCCCCAGACGCCCTTAAGTTGGAGGCCGTGAACGTCTGCGCGCGCATCCTGGTTGTTTAGCGACTGTGCGCAGTCTCGTTAAAAAGGCAACCTATAGAAGGCCTGCGTCGTGGGATCGCATTTGAGCATGATCAAACGCCTCAAGACGACTGTTCGATCATGTGACGTGACTGGACACGCTGATAGACAGGGGGCCTCGTCACATGCGGAGTTTGTTGATTTCGCGTACGTACAGTGTGGGGGACTTCGTGTGCGGCGTTGCTCTCGGCGGCGGAAACCTGCGATATATAAACTGAAATATATAGATGTTCGAGGCTCGCTGTGAAACGTTGGGGGGGGGGGGGGGTCTTTCGTTTCAGTTTCTTTCACTTGCACGTTGCCCCTGCCCTAAGCAACACCTCACGGTGTCACATTAGCCGCCGTTAAACCGACATGCTCTGAATAGAACGAGAGCGCCTTTACAGGGATCGGTTCACTTAACACAAATGCCGGCCTCCATCCTTTCTTTTTTTTTTTTTTTGCGGTACTTGCTTCGACCTTGTATGATTTCGTGAAGAAGGCCGCGGCCTGGGTCCATCCAACAATAGTATGTCTTCCTCCCTCGAATAACACACGTTGCGAGGAACTTATCGCATCTCTGAACGAGATTGCTCGCCGTATAACTGTTATGCGGTATTCAGCGAACTTTAACAGCACCAGATTGCAACTTGCCGGGCTCTTTATCCTTCGGTATCCGTGTCCGCCCGGATATGTGCTGAAGTCAAGATACCGGCTTCACCACTCGCCTTAGCTCAAAAGGAGTGTTCGTTTCTTGAACCATGAATGTAATGGGCAAGTTTGAGGTGACAATGTGCGTAACACGTCGTGATTGTGTAGTGTTGCTTTGCGCTGGCGCATGCGCGGTGAGGCCCTGCGAGTTTGTCGGCAATAAAGTTCAGTGCAGCGTTCGTTCTGTGCACCGTGTTCGCTTGATTCGGTGGTTTCCGTCCGAGTTGGTCATGTATAATAGGTTTAGCTTGTTTAGCCGTCTTGTGCTCTCCTCCGCTGTCCGGCGAAATGCGTTTGCCGTATCCGATATCCAAAGCTCGTTTCGGACGCCGCCGCCGCACACTGTAAAATAATTTACACCCTTAAAAGTGGATAAGGGTAGTAAATATGTATATAACTCACACCCATACACTCTTTTGGGTGTAAGAGTGCGAGTTACAGACAAATTTACACTCTTGTTTACTTTTAAAGGTGCAAGTTCTTTTACAGTGCAGGGGGGGTGAGGCGCCACGTGTAAACAGTGTCGCATAGTATTGCCGTGGTACGCTATAGGAAACGCGATGCTCTATATATTGTCGCATACGTGCGAACGTGGCTAGCGATTCGTCTTACCGGGACGTTCGTGTAAACAGGGGCTCACCGGTACTTCAGCTATGTTCTGTTTTGTTGTAGCGCAAGCTAAATGACAGGGACAACAGAAAGGCACACTTGACGCGCACACAGCGCTGTGTGTGTGTGTGTCAAATGTGCCTTTCTGTTTGTCCCTGTCGTTCAGCTTGCGCTACAACAAACTAGAAGATGCCATGCCAACAAGCACCTCTAGCTACCTTCAATTGTGTGCCACGTGACCTCGACCGCTCTTTCGTGTGGGGGGCGCAGGTGAACGGCCTGTCCGTGGAGGGCGAGAGCCACCGCGAGATCATCGAACGCATCAAGCAGGACCCGACGCGAGTGAGCCTGCTCGTGATCGACCGCGAGGCGGACGAGGCGTTCGCACGACGCAAGCAGAAGCCCAGCAGCCAGTCCGAGAGCGTGGTGCGCCGGCACACGCCTGCGCAGCAACCAGGCACCGAGCAGCAGCAGCAGCAGCAACAACAACAGGTCAGTCGACTGCCTCCCTCTCCTCCCTGTCCCCTTCCCTATAGTGTAGGGTAGCAAACCATGTATTCCGTTTGTCTCCCTCACTCGCTTAAGGGACACTAAAGAGACACTACGAACTCAGTTTAGACTGATAAAGTATTCTTTGAGAAC
The DNA here is from genome assembly GCF_013339745.2 of Dermacentor silvarum. Lineage (NCBI taxonomy): Eukaryota > Metazoa > Arthropoda > Arachnida > Ixodida > Ixodidae > Dermacentor > Dermacentor silvarum. Next base: position 63,249,394 of record NC_051164.1, read on the forward strand.
CCCATATTGTCGTTAATTTCGCCACATTGATATTTCGACCATTAGGGCTACGCAACGCAGGCGCGAAATTCAGTGACGTAAATTCGGCCGTCGTTTTTCTTTTTTTTTTCCCTCCATCACGGGCGGATCTTTTACGTATCAGTAACGCTGATAGAGTAATCTACTGTCTAGCCTGCTTCAGTGTCCTCTGAAGCCGCATTTTGTGATTAAGCGAAATGAAACTTTTCTGCACGCGCCAAAGCGGAGTCGCATTTGCCAGCGTGGTTTCAGAAGGCATAAGTTCCTCGACGCCGCGTACGTTCGCTTTATAAACGACGACTACATTTGGACAAGCTGGGCCGTTCCCGGTACCCGCAAACAGTTGACGTCATTGCGTTGTTTGACGTCTGCGCCTATCTCACGCGTGTAGAAATGGTCTATGTATCTGGTGCTTGACTCGAGAACTGTTCGGTGACTGTGGGACACTTTCGTGTTCTGGCAGCGCTCTCGCAACTTCTTTCTGTTTCCTTTTTTTTTTTTTCTTCTTCTTTTCCACAACTCTCATACAGGGCCGTGCCGTGTCTTTTAGTTTCTTTTTCACGTGGTAACCACCAATTGCGAAAAAAAAAGAAAGTTGTGAAGTGTAATTTTTTTTTAATTACGTAAAAAACAAAGGTTTCAGCGCGAAGTCGCCTCGCATCGGCGACGTCTCGCTTCCGTGCCCCGGAGTTTCATAAAGGTTACCGCAGGCCGTAAGTGATGTATCTGCTCCTGCCGGGTCTCAAGGGCCCTCCGGGAACTCTCCAATAGGCGACGCCACCGTAGAGGGCGGCAAACCGCCGCGCGTCAAGCAGGCCAAGCCTTGTAAGTCGAGTACTCTGGCTAGCGCCCCTACGAAGGGCGCAGACGGGGAGACAGCGAGAGACGTGGGGCCCGTGGACGCGACGACTAAGACACCCACGCTCGTCAATGGGGACCGACCAGTCTCGGAGAGAGACCCGGCCACCGGCCCGGCCACCGGCCCGGCCACCGACCCGGCCACCGACCAGGCCACCGACCAGGCCACCGACCAGGCCACCGACCAGGCCACCGACCAGGCCACCGACCAGGCCACCGACCAGGCCACCGTCCAGGCCACCGACCCGGCCGTCACTACCGGTGCCCGGGATAAGCGTCACGGAACGCAACCGTCGTACGGCACCCGTGGACGGCGCGACGGCAACAAGACTGAGCCTCAGTTCAAGACGCGTGATGGGAGCAAGACGTACGAGGCGCCGCCGTCTCCGCCCCGCTACTCGCAGCACCACCAGCAGTCACCGAACGACGTCTACGGAGGATTCCCGCTGAACGACTTCGCGACGACGTCGGACGCCCTCGGCTACGCGTGGCCCTTCGCCGAGCAGCCGTCGCCATGGTCCCCGTACGCGATGCCATACCCGCCCGCGTGCGGCATCCCGTACGCTGCGGCAGCCTATCCGACGCCGTACAACCCGTTTCCCCTGCAGTACCCCTACGCGTCGTACGTGCCGTACCAGCCGCGCGCCGTCTACTGGCCTCCGCAGACTCCGTACGCGGCGCCGATGCCTTCTTACTACGGCTACCCGGTCGCGGCGTACCCGCCGGTCCACCCCGACTTGGCGTCGCCGTACACGCCGTACCCGACGTTTCCGCCGTTCGCGAACGCCGCCACAACGGTGCCCGACCCTCACGAGCAGCCAGTGCATCGAGGCGGTGCAGCTCAGCCACCGTCATCGGCGGGCGTCCAGGGGGGTGGGCAAACAGCAGCGGGCGGCGCGCCGACGAGCAGCCGCAACTAGACGCCCCGTGCCGTCTCAAACGCTTCATCACATATATATAGTTTCTCCACCCGGGCCTCCCTGTCGCTTTCCCGATCACGTGATAGTAAGCAAGTGCTAGCAGCCTATCGAGTACGATTAAACAGCAAGGTGTGCCTTTAGTTTGGAAGTCGTGTGCTTAGTTTACACCGCGTCGCCGCCGCGTTTCCTGCGTTCACCGGGAATTGGTGGACGGCGCCTAGCGACGTCCTAGCTTCTGCGACTGCGCGCACTGAAGCAAAAGAACCGCGGATGTTTTTCTTCGCGTAACGGCGGCGCGCTTAGCGTTGATGTGGCATCCGGAATGTCGCGGAGACACCGTGCCGCTGCACCGCTTCTTATAGTCCGAGATTTCGAGCGGGCGCGACTTGCGAAAAAAAAAAAAAAAAAGCGAGGACGTAAGGAATTTGTCCTGAAAAGGAATTGGGCCTCAGTGCGTCAGGCGTCGCTCTGTCATCGGACGATGGCAACACCAACGGGAAGGAACAATGCACGTCTTACCCTTATTTGCTTGTAATAGCGATATGTTATCGGGGTTTAGCACGGCACCAAATGCACTCTATTTCCCCACAACTAAGCGCCTGTGAATGGATCACACCTGTGCCGCACACACTGTCGAATCGGAGAGGGAAGTGCGCATTAGTCCGATGACGAAGGCGCACTTTGTCGTCATCGCGTTCGTTCATTCCGGCGTGAACAGCGTATACGTGTTTGCTCGCCGATTTTTCCTGTAAGGCCATGACCGATGTCAAATTAGTGATGTGCTCCGAATTTCTCTTCCTCAACCTGGTTCGACGCAGCTTCTCTGCGTGGTGGCTTGAACTGTATGAACTCTTACAAATCCTGAGACGTGGATGAGTTTCTTCTTTGTGTGTGTCTCGTCTGTGCCATTCCAGGGAGTTGATGGACTAAAAATAAACGGTCACCTGAAGAAAGGTGCGCTTTCAATTAAGTATATATAGCAGTGCCGCCTGGAACAAGCTGCATCGACAGTGCGTTATCGTGAAATAAAATTGGTGCACCTCATCCACTCGTTACCTTAATAGGCGCAAAGTGATGAGAGTAAGTTCGTAACTGCTTGGGCATAGTGCGTCAACTAGTGTAACTTAACCGTGTAATATAGCCAACGTATCACATGGGCTGGTACCCGTAGTGCTGGTACTCGTAGATGGGTACCAGCACTATAATAACTTTGTTCGATTCAGAAAAGGTGCACGGCATCACGAACCAAAAGGTGCAGGCGGTGCCGGTTGTGGTGCGCAGGGCTACACCCACCCTTCACAGCCGCACCCTTGCACCCTTCAAGGGTGCACGCGTGCACGGCCTCACTGCTGCATGTGTCTGGGGCAATCGAAGGCGTAGGTGCAGAAAGCGCAAAGAAAATTGGTCGAATTGAATAGACCTTAGTAATAGCACTATACGGACAATCCTACCACTTCGCTTGGCTTGGATTTGAAGAGAAAGCCGTGTCGTGTGTATGACCAAAGCGGTTGGACATGAAACCACGACAGCATGTATCTATTAATGTCGAAATAAGTCAACGCTTCAGAAAACATGAACCGCAGGAACATCGGCTTGATAAACAAAATATTAACTTCTTACAGGTATTATTGGGCCCGCAACAAGGTAGGCGGTTTAATCCTTGGGCCGCACTTGTCGTCTGCTTCGATCCCACAAACGCCGGCGTATAATCACTATCGCGCTCATCTATCACTGTTTCCAGCGTGTTTTCAGCGTACGACTACATCCTCACTGCAGATCGAAATATTCTGATTAAAAAAAAATGTTACATGGCGTTTTCCACTGCATGATTGGATACTCTGACCGGTAAGCTTTTCCTTTGCACTGAAGAAACGGGTACTATATAAAAAGTTGGTTTTCAGTACCTTTAACTTTGCGATCTCCTCACGTTTGTGCTATTACACTATCTCAATATGGACAGTTTTGGCTGCAGCCCGTTATTACGTCATAAAGCAGATCATTCCGTCCGGCAAAACGGAGAATGTTTGAAGGGACACTAAACGGGAAAACAATGTTTGAGCAGTATTAATAAACTCCCCCACTATACAATAAAAAGAAAATGCGCTCTTGCCGTGATACGAGGCTTGGGTAGTCCCAAAAAGGCGCGAGAAGTAGAGAAGGTGACGACGCCAACTTCCCGCAGCAACTCGCTGTGACGTCATAGATTTTCGATGGCGTCTGCTCGCGCCTAGTTAATTTTCAATTCGTCAAAGATGGACTGTACATTGAAATTGGAAAAAAGAAAGCCCGAGATTGGAGCTCGTCAAGTTTCAATAACATTTAGTGGGCAACAACGGCGCAGATTCGAGAAAAATACTTCGAAATCCATGATGCCAATCATGACGTATACTGGTACTTGTATTTCGGCGCGAAATTCGAAAAGAGGAACTTTGACCTTTATCGTCGCCGTGAGGTTCCGTATGACGTCATTTGGAGATGAAATCGTCGCCGCGCGCCGAACGCTGTATGTGCGAGTGAAAGGGCGCGAGGGGCGCGTCTTTCACGGGGAGTGAACGCACGGCGGAGAACAAACGCGCGTTCTGCGCCGTGCTCGCTTAAGGGCTGCAGAAGTAGGCGTCTCTTTTCTCCTTTACAATCACCATATATGTAGAGCAAACGCGCCTTCTTCGGACGCGCGAGAGGCCGTGGGGGAGGGGGAGGGAAGGGAGGCGACGTTTAGCTGCGGCACCAAGTGCCTATTTATATCAGAGGCTCCAGCAACAGTCACCAACGCCGCACGCATTTTGAGCTAACGCGGGCAAAACGCCGATGGCGTCGACAACAGTTCTGCGTGTTGTTGCTACCAAAGCCGCTCACCTTACTTCGTATGACATTGCTGTGTTGCTATCGCATTCATTGCTTCGCCCTTAGGGCGAAACTGTGACATTTTTTCCGCTTCTAATGATGGACTTATTACCGCGAAATTAACGAAAATAGGCTTCCGAATGCATACTTCATCATCCTGAATTTAGTTACACTTTAAGACAGGAGTTTGCCGTGTACTACCGCGCGCGCATACGGGTTTATACCGATACGCGTCAGCACTGAAACTGTCTAATGACAGGCTCCATCGATGCCGGTCTTCGATCATCATCGCGGCTTCGCGTCAGAATCTCGCGGGTCCCGAAGCGGCGATGACGCACTGCAGGTTTGGCCGCCCAACCGCGGGATCGCGTCTCGCTGACGTATACAAAGACTGAAGGCTGTGACGTCCTTCTGCTTCCATTTTGTTTGTTCTGTTTGCACTACGCCCTTTTCGATATCCACGCAGCGCGGGCAATGCGTCAGAGATGGTTTGACGACACAATAGTGTGCGCGTGTGTGTGTACCGCGAGTAAAGCGGCGAGACGCGCAGCGCAGCTTTTGGGTGGCCCCGCTGAGCGCGTGAACTTATGTTGCGTTCATCGCGTGCGCGAGGTCCCAATGACACTTGCATGTGCATGCGCGGTGCACCGTGACATTTCTGGTTTGCTCTAAACGCGTGGACGTGTAGTATGGGTTCCAATTCTGGCCAGCATCGGAGACAGTCTGCATAGACAGCCGAGACAGCTTCGATGCAGTGTTATGGAACGCGTTTCGAACCGTCTGGAAGACGTATGGAAGACTCTTTCGCGACGTGGCGCCACCCCGTGGCGACAAGAAAAAGTTGAGAAAGGCGCACATTATTTCCGTATTTTAAGTCTTTGCGCCTGCGAACCTATGAAAAACACAATGTACTTACATTAAGGGCGTAGGAAAGGGTGTCTACGTTTTCTTGTGCGCATACGACCTTCCTGTCGGCTTTCCAAGCGTCCCGCTCAGCCGCCATCTTGTTTGGACAAGAAAGTAGCCTGCATCGCTTTTGACTTCGATGCTGTCTTCGCGAAGCTGTCTACTTTGACGCCTTCGTGAGAATTGGAAGGAGATTTTTGCTTAGCCGTCTACTTTGCCGTATACGGCGAGTATTAGAACACAGCCTATATATGCAGCTACCTGAAAATCACCCATTTTGCGAGAGAAAAAAAAAGAAATTTTACGCTCGTATGTTTACGAGCACAAGTTCGACGGCATTCGCTGTCGCTGGCCATTGAGATAGCGCACATGGTTCGGGTATTACAAGCATCGACATCCACGCTTTCAAAACGTTATTGACAGGGACGAATGCAGCAGTAGATCTTAACGTTAGGGATGCCTGTTTACTCCGGCCTTAGGCGGGCGTTACACCGCGAGGCCCTCCTTTTTGCGTTCGTCGATTCAAGTATATGCGACGAGGCGTGCGCCTATTATTTCCGACAGCGACCTTGACTCCGCGCGCCCGAAGCGGTATTTCTTTTTTGTTTTTTTTCGGATGGTCCTCGGGGCAGCAAGGCTTTGTTGACGTCAGCCGCACCTTCGTCAGTACGATATATCGGAGGGCGCTCTCTGCGCCTACGTACTTACGTAAAAGCCACCGTATGTGGGGGGTGAGTGTCTCGTGGTTGACGCCTTACACGCCTTTCAACTCGCGAATATAGGCGACAAGGGAGGACCGCGTTCTATTTGGTTCTTCTATGGTAGACCGACCTTCGCGTGACTCGCGGCATTTTTTTTTTTTTTTCCTGTACGTTGTTGCGTGACTCAGTCTCTCGCACGGTGCGAAGCGTGATTTGGCAACTGTTCTCTCATTTGCCTTCTTTTCTTGGCGTTTCGGCCGGCTGTCAGTAAAACCTCTTTATCGTGCTGACATAATCAGAATGGGCTACGCTTGTACGTCCCTGCTTTTTTGCTTCATCCACAATGCGAGCACGCTGTCTGTCGTACCGATCCGTCAGCATCATCGTTTTATAGCGATAGCTGATAAGGGTGTACTTCGGACAGTTTTCGCGGCGTACGTTGCAGATATCATGGTTATCATCGTCATCAATACGTTTCCTCGGCGAAAAAAAGAACCGCATTAAAGTCTCCATCAAGAATGTGATCGCGGGTCATAGACATGTGAGGCGTTGTTGTCGCTGTCTAGTCTTCATCATCGTCTTCGTGCAGTCTTCCTCATTTGACGTTGTTCTTGGCGTTATCGTCGTCGATATCGTCCGGTCGTCGTTGGGCGAGCTATCGGTGTTTTTGGTCCACCTTTAAGTATTTAGTTTGTTTGCTTCCCTCCTACAGCTTTACGCACAGTACATCGCTTACTCACTAAGCAGGATCACGACGGAACTTTGGCTTCCGTTTGGTCGGCTCGCGGACAGCTTTAGCAGAAGCTGTGTTCACTCGCCTTCTTTCGGATTCGCCAACACGTATAAAATTTGCGACCGTGGACGGCAACGTGCCATTGCTGTAGTCACTTTGGAGGCAGTGGAATGGTCGTCCCTCACAGAAACCTACATTCGCCAGTCTGTAGAAGCCACTCAAGAAGTATTCATCCATCACTCTACAAAGGGCGTAGGCAATATCCACAGACTACCTATGTCCCTTGTGTACTTAACCTGCACATTTATACTTTCCATCAATACGGAATGTCCGCACAGTGAGTACATGCTCAAAGGAAAACGTGCATAGTAGGAACACAAAGTATCCTGAGATAACTGCGCAGTTTCCAGGTCTATTTAGATGTTTCGAAACTTGTAAGAAGGGAAGTTTGACTGTGGATCAGTTTATAATGGACATTTCCCCCCAGGCGAAATGCGAAGCGAGTTCTTATGGGACCACCCGGTCTCTCTGATCTGATTATGTCTTCCTCATTAGTTCATTATGAGATTCCAGCTACACGTCGTTGGAGCGTTTCGCAACCGCGCTGCTAAGGCGCATGCGTGCCGGCGGCAACAAGTGGTGGCGGCGGCGGCCGAGCAGCTGATGTTTCAAAAGACGAAGTGACTGCACTTCGCGGAGCAGCTGACAAGCCTTCGGCAGCGCTCGGTGCCTGCCGGCATTGTTCCATCGGTGACACGTGACAGGGCGCGCGCGCGAGCTCCCTTCGTACGTGGTCGCTATAAACACACTATAGCTTCAACTTTCCGCGGCAATAAAGAGAAAGCCATGGTGGCCAAAGCACGCACAAGTAAGAGCGCTCCTGAAATAAGTCCCAGATTCTCATCCGCGTTGGTTTATAAGCTGAGGAAGAGAAAAACACATTTCGATGGGGGGGTGAAATGCGAAAACACCCACCCGTGTATACTTAGATTTAGGTGCACGTTAAAGAACCCCAGGTGGACCAAATTATTATGGAGTGCTCCATTACGGCGTGCCTCATAATCAGATCCTGGTTTTGGCACGTAATACCCCGTAATTTAATTTTTAGAAAGCAAACATCTTATTTACGGAAGCGAAATAAGACAGAAGGTGACTTATTTTTCCACTTATCTGTTCTGCGTTTGGTAAAATGCAAAATCGTCGCACGTGGAAGCTATACACTGTAAACTGATTGACACCCTTAAGGCTACTTAAGGGTGCTAATTGGTCTATAAATCACACACTTACACCATGCAGGAGGAGTGTAAGGGCGTGAGTTCTGGGCAATGAAGTACCTTTAGAGGTGCTTACTGCCTGTAACTCTGTAAACCACAGCTGTAAACCGAGTAAAGCACCCTTAAGGGTGCTTGCTCGGTTTGTGTTCCGAGACGCTGATTTGTGTTCCGAGAAACCGAAAGCGCTGTCAAACGCTGCCGGTATACTTGGCGCAGTAACGCGTGTGCAAAAGCCTAAAGGGTATTTTGCGGCCGTGAAAATTACACTTTTGACTGAAGCTCCTATTCGGCCGTTAGGTCAACTTGTTACTAAAGCTAGATAAACACGGAGAGCGGAGAAGGCGGATGTCCTTGAGCAGGGATATTAATGAGTTCAGCTGCATGACTTACTGTAACCACAACACGGCGGTCGCTGATGAATGCCGTCACCTTCTCAGTGAACGGTAACCGCAGCTGTAAACGGCACGGGATATGTCTACTTTTGTTAAGTTCTGTGGTTCAACGCGCGTTTGGTGCTTAGACAGGCAGCGTACAACGATCTCCGAGTTGTAGAAATTATTCATGGGGCACAGTGTGCGTGCTTTCGACTTCTTTGTCCACCCTTAGAGAAAGATCGATGTATGGTTCAGTACAAACTGTCCTTCTTCATCTTCAGAAGCATCAATGTCCTCGCCTGCTTGTAAAAAAGAGCAGCAAACTGGGGCTAGATGTCAAATGCTGGCTCCTTTATTTGCTGCAGACTAGAAGTTTGAATTTGTAATTCATGTAATACACTGGAAATTCGCCCACTCTTCGACACATAACGTGTCACAGTTGGCTCACTACTACTCAAGCAAAACTAAAATTAACTGCCTCTGCTGCTGTCAAAGTAACGAGTAAGCTATACGCAAACCATTTACGCCAACGCAAGGATTCTCACTATAGTACTTACTATATAGTACTTACTATATAGTACTTAGGTAACGGCCTAAAAGTGCCGCAGTCTCATCCCCCCCCCCCCCTTCTTTTTTTTTTTTTTTTTTTCGTACCTAACCAACATCCGGGAAGAAAGTTTAGGCAGCTGCTCGAAGTCCCAAGGGGTAGTACACCCGCAGCCGTGTTTCGCACGCTGTGCAACTACTGAAACGTGTGTATTCGTTGTTGTTTTGTTTTTTTTTCTCTGTACTGCGAGTATCTTCATGCCTCGTAGTATTTTTTTTTTTTCGTTTGTTTTTCTTCTTCTCGACTGTTCTCGTCTCCTCGTCTTCCTCCCACCGCTCGTCGACTACACTTCTCCTGCTGTTTGCTCAGGCGTGCGGCGTTTGTTTTCGTCCGCTCTGGCCGACTGGTTCGAAGCCGGATCGCTGCATGACCGCTTGCGCATCATTCTGAAAAAAGAGAGCGAGAGAGAGACAAGGGAGATCGTCTCTCTCTCTTCTTTCTCAGTAGAGGCAGTAGCCTGCATACGATGCTTAGTTTCTCGTGCGTCGCGGAATCACTGACATCGCCGGAAGAGAGAGAGAGATAGTGATTTTTTGGTGGGGGGAAGGGTAAAAGTTCAGCACGCTTATTCGCAAGGTGGTAGACGCGTGGGATGCCTCGGCATTGTCGCGGAATCTTCGTTAAGGTTCGTTAAGGAACTCTCCCCTCTGCGGCCGACTCGCGTAAATGAAATTACCCGTTCGTAAACACGCCCTCGGCTTCGTTAAGTCCGACAATTTCCGTCCATCCGTGCGTCCGTGTATTCGCGCGTGCGTGGTGGCGTGTTAGTTGCCATGGCAACATCTTTCAACCACGGACGATCACGCGAGAAGGCAAGCTGCGACGCTAGCGGCGAAGGGCGGTGTGTGTACCGGCGAGCGCTTGTAGAAAAGAACAGCAAGAACGCGTCTATATGATAACTTTAGTGAAGCAGGATGTCGTGCTGAAGTATGTGAAGACGTTGCGATGGTTAGAAGTCCCGAATGTGAATGTTGAGTAGCCAACCGGAAGGCTACTCTGGTTAACCTCGCTGCCTTTCATCATTTAGTTTCTTTCTCTTTCTTGCAAAGCCGCAGTATGCAGCTGGCAAGATTTTGATAAGCTGAAAGGCCCTTTTCACCATTCGTAACCATTATAGAGGCTTGTTACAGGTGCATTTGGTAACGGTGCATAATTAAGCAGCGCGTGAAGACAAAAAGAGATGCTGTGTTTTTGTCCTCTCGCTGCTGCTTAGTCAGTAGTAGTCGCCTTGAAAATAGCCGGAAACTCCGAACTCTCGCGGACCCTGGCTCCGAAGCCATGCGTGGGATGAGACTGGTGGTTCAGAAAGAGACGCACAGTTTCTTGAACTTATAATTCGACCGAGCTTCTGGGAAAGCAGTATAGCGAGTATGCAGCGTGCGTCAGTTCTGCAGTAGTCGGCTTGTCATATTGTGAGGTCGCTGTCGTCAGGATTTGCAAGCGTGTCATATTAAGTTGAGATTATTTCCGACGCAACTTCGCCAAAACTATCTTCCTAACGGTTAGTTCGCTGCCACGTAACGCAGCCGTTTTCAACGCCATTATATTTCGCACTACAGTGTTCGCACCGACTTCGCTAGCGAGCACGATTGATTGAGTGATTGGTTGGTTGGTTGATTCATTCATTCATTCATTCATTCATTCATTCATTCATTCATTCATTCATTCATTCATTCATTCATTCGTTCGTTGATTCATTCATTCATTCGTTCGTTGATTCATTGATTGATTGATTTGAAGGCGCACATAGCGGTGCGCAATAAGCTTGCCTATCTTACTCTTTTATACAGCATGTCCAGAAATGCACTTCACAGGCATCTTGTCATTGTCAACCTAACTGTCGCACTCAGGAGTGTTCGGAACCCAAGGCGTTTAGCTCAGCAGCAGAACGCTTTAGACTCGGCCATATGTCTTACGCAGATCGCAAGGGACGACGCCGAGAGCATTTCCTTGGTATTGCGTCACTGTCTCGGGTTAACACACCGCGCCGAGTGCGCGCGCGCAGTCAAGGGATACTTTTTTTCGCTCTTAAATGCCCCGGCGTTCGGCGCGGCTGCTCCCGTCGGCCTCATGTGCTACAGCGACCTCGACGCGTATAAGCGGCGGTCATTGCAAGGCGTCGAATGGACGGAGGCGCGACGCATGACCGCGCTCTGCAGGCCGAGCTGCGAAGGAGTGTATAGGCCGACCCGTCGACATCGCTGTCGTGTACGCCTAGAACGCCTATACAGCTCCATTCCCGCAGGACAGCTGCGTGCGCTCTCCGCAAACGCGTAAACCGTGTGATTAGGAGTTAACAACGGAAATACGCAGCCTACTCCGCGACGCCCCCTCCCCCCATGATGCATGTCGAAAACTAAGCAGCCGATGATTGTGTAGGTGTGCGCTTTAAATGTTGTTCTATCAGAGCCAGTTCGCTACAGTTTGTCGCATTTTGCAACAGCTGTTACAGTTCGGGGATCAGTGCGCGGGGGGAAGTGGGATTGCAAGTGGCAATTAAGGTCGCAATTGTGCGACAGGTGATGAACGAAGGTGCAGTGGTGCAGACGGGTGGTCATCGACGCCTCTGAAGACACCTCTTCCGTGCGGTGGGGCCATTGCTCCGCCTAGAAATAAGGAAAAGGAAAGGATGAGAGATTTAACATTTTGCCTTGGCTGTATATGCTGGCTAGATTCGGTGGTTCCTATATACACAGCTTGCGTGAACGCGTCGCGTCCGACAAAAAAATAATTGCGCGACTGTTTTCTTTCGTGCCGAGTTGCGTTTAGCGTGACGAAGGGCACGATGGCGCGTGCCGTGAGCCATTCCAAGCAGGGATTATATAACGCTTTGCAGGGGTAAATCAGGGACGTGCTGTCCCTGTTTTACGAGATTTTGTTCTCTTCTGGGCAGCAACATAATCCATTACCTGTCTGTACGAGTGTAGCCCCCCTATATAGTCAGTGTCCGTCTCTGAATCTAATCCCAGAACGTATTGCCAGAAGTAAAAAAAAAAAAAGTAACATTGCCACCAGTGGCGCACCGACGGGGAGGGGGGGGGGGGTTGTAACCCCCCCCCCTGAGGCCGACTTAACCCCCCCCCCCCCCTTTTGTTTAACCCCTTTTCTTTCCTTACGCATTTGAGTACTGCAACTAAGACGTAAGACGCGCAATCGTCTGCACACTCGCAAAAAGCGCATTTTTTGACAATTTCCCGTGAAGAAATCGAAATTAGTTCTGTTTAGATGGTATTGGCAAACTGTCAACCCCCCCCTCCCCCCCCCCCCCCTGGCAGAGATCCTGGGTGCGCTACTGATTGCCACACCTAGATTTGAACTCCGGACCCACAGATTGATTTCCCTTATCAGTTGCCCATTCCGTATAATTTCATATTGCATAATAACTGTAAAATAATTTACATCCTTCGAACATTATCAGGTGTGTAAAATGGTCTATAACTCACATCCTTACACCCACAAAAGGGTTTATGGGTGTGAATTATAGATAGATTTTTACAACCTTATTAACGTTTAAGGGTGTAAGTTATTCTACAGCGTATGGCCTCACGAGTGTTCGATAAAGCGATTGGCTGACGCCACGCACTGCTTCTTATCTATAAACCAGCGCCAAAGTGAATGGGTGCACGAATCCATTGGCAAGCAGGGGAAGGCAAGATACGAAGGCGATACGGACTGTAGAAGCATCAGCGACGTTTTCTTCGTTTTCTCGAATGTACATACAGTCGAACCCGGATATGTAGAATCTGAAGGGGATCACGAAAAAGTTCGATTTGTAGGTGATTCGATATATGAAATAGAAAGTTTATACAAAAATTTTCAAGGGGATTTTACAGCTGTTCCATATACACAGTAATTCGTTATATAAGTGGACTCGATATATCCGGATTCGACTGTACATGTATCCGCCACCACCACCGCCGCCGCCGGAGCTGAGTCACTGCACCCGTTCGTTTACTGAAAAATAAATACTGGTTCCGTTTCCCTGCCGGATACCCGTGAGGTGAAACGCAGGACCTCCTGTGCACCGCGATTTCAATGCAAGGTAAAGAACTCCGGTTGGGTGAATTTAGTGCGCTGCGAAATCCGTGTACACTGTATGCGCGCTAGTTCTCCCGCTTTGGTCTCGTACCCCAGAGCCGGGGCTTTTTGACGTCATTTTTCCGTCAGAATTGTATTCTTGCATACCGTTCAGACTCACTGGTTTCGTCTGGGCCGCCATTTAAATGTTGGTATCTTCTACCGCCGGCACGCTATTTTATTCACTTATTTTTAATGTTCGACAGTGCGTTCTGTGACAAGTAAGCTCTTCGCCCGACTTACCTCTTCGGATTAGGCCAACTGGCGTCTGTCTTTGACTCTGGAGAGCCTAACTTGTGGCAGAAGGTGACTGGAATGTCTCTGTAATGGTGATTACTTAAAAAGAAAAGCAAAATCTACAAGGCGTGCTTCGCCGCCGCCTGCTCCGGCCATTTCCTCTTTGCTGGTACTTACACCGGCGACCTCTATACATCTGTATAACACGTATAAGCGCTTGCGCGCCCTAGCTGGCTTTACGCCAAACTGCATTTTGGGGCTAATAACGCCCGTTGCGCCGCCGCGGCTCTCGGCCGTCTGTCTTCTGTCGTTTCGTACTTGCACAAGCGTGCCGAAAGATCACCGTTTCCTCTCGTTTTCGTTCGTGTTCTTTTTTCCCACTTCTCAATCTCGTCCTACTTGCCTGGCGCCTTTCCGCCGACTGCGCCCACCTACGTTCTCGGAGGCTCGCATTCGATGCCGCCCGCCCGCTGCCAGCCAAGGCACCGGAAGGGGTTGACAGGGCGCCCTGCCAACCACATGCAGCAGCGCCTGCGCGCTACACGACGCCGACGCCGAACGCGGGAGCGCGAGGCAGCAGACGACGCGCGTTGACTCACCCTCCGAGCAGACGACGTTCAGCGCGGGACCGCGCATGGTCGTCTGCTTTTGTTTCCGCCGCCCAGGTTTGCGAATGCGTCGTAAGGTATATCCGCGCGCGGTTGACATCTCGGCATTTCTCTCTCCCTTCGCGCCGCAGATTGTGAATGCGTGCTTCCTCCGCTGTTCATTGTCTCGCTAGACGCGCGTCACCTCCTCTCCACAGCTGCTGCGCCTTCGAAACAGTCGCCCGCACGCGCGTTTGTCGACCCTGCGGAGGAAGAAGAACCAAGTCTTCGCGAGACCCGAGAAGCAATCATGCGTCGCAGCGCCGAAAGCGCGGGGGCGATTTCGCGTAGCGACGGCTGAGTGTGGGATTCGCTGTGACGCTCCCTCTGATCTTTTGTTTCGGGTTTCTGCGATTCGCGGCTTATATAACCTTGTACTCGAGGACAAGAGCGGGCGTCTATTCGACGATGTGTGTTCAACAACATCTGTCGGGGCGCGCAAATGTAGCGGAGCTCCTCAAATCCCGTGCCACCCGCACCGAAACCTATAGCTGTGCTACATCCGAGGCCAACTTTCGGGCGGGCGCGCCGAGACAGCAACCCGGTGGGCGACAGAATAGACTCCGCTTATATGCGCTGTGCCGCCGCCTGTCACGTGCTATAAGTTAAGCCAGCTGGCAATGTCAAAATCGGCTGCAAAATACATTTGCCTCGTGAATGATGTTTGCTATCGCGACGCTGGTAGGTGACCATATTGATATACGCGCTAGATTAACGCTAGTTTAGCTATCGTGGCTAACCATACTAGCGAATAGTTAAGTGTGTAACTTTGATTCGTATTCGAAACATCGAATATTCGCCCACTGCTAGTAAAAGCTAAAGAGCGCAGATAATATTATTCGTAGCTTACTGCCGCTTCGAATTCACCTAGCCAGCGTCATCTTTCTTTCTGTCTTTCTTGAGCCATTACGCTCTGCTGCCGCAAACAATGGTCCTTCGTACGCGTGCTCTTATATTTTATTCCTCTAATACCTTTAATATGGCGTCGCAGTTTGAGTTTGTTGTTTGGTTACGACGTCCGGCAGCCGCGTAAACAATGGCTCATTCCTCTTTCTCTCCTGCATGCATGCATACGTATACGGCTTCACCGGCCGTCACGCCTTCTACGCCAGGGAAACTTGTCGAAAGGCGGCGTCTACGTAACAGCCCCTCCAAGACAGAATTCCCACGTGCTTTTTTACATCGCATTGAGTTTGCTGCTGTCAGATTAAGTAAATGGTTGGAGTTACTTTGCGAGCAGTCGTGCCAGCCACGCATGCGTGCTGGATCGTGCACAAGCAGAAGAACGACATTGAACATCAAACGTATAAAGATACAGATAGACTGGATTCGGCAAAGAAACGAAAAAAGAAGCTTGACAGGCTGTTTCTGGATTTCGATGTGGGTGTGGTTGAGGATGCAATATTGAGGATGTCAGTGTAGTTGAGGGTGTAATTTCAGGATGTAGGTGTAGTTGATTGATGGTGTTTACTTGAGGATGAGGGAGCGAACGCGGCGTTGACACCGTAACACCGTATTCGCAATATCCTCGTTCCTCGTGCAATCGTTAACCGAGACACGTCCTCTAAGGACCAATAACTAAAAATGTAATTAATAACTTATTATTAATGATAATATTGACGATTATGCAATACGATTGTTAGTCTCCTTTTCTGTTTGCTGGCACTTCGCTTGCATGCCTAAAATCGCGAGCCAACTACGCCCGTCGAGCTATCCTGACATTTTAATTACGCCTGCTTTTAAAACCATGATTCGATGCGCCACTCGAAAACAACAGGCACCGTTCAAAGTTATGCGCCCTTACACCCTTAACGGTGCTACTGTAAGGACGCGAGTTATATAGACCGATTTGCACCCTTCGGGGTGTAAGTCGGTTTGCAGTGCACGGACACACAAGAAGCAACTAAAAGGACAACACAAATGGCGTCTGCGTTGTCCTAATTGTCGATCCTTATTGTGTCCTTGTCTGCACATGTGCCTGCCTTTGGCTGACGCGAATCCCTATACCAACTTGCTCAACTTTCACTCATTCGAAAAAGCCCCGTTCAATTTTCCTGAACATGTTTCGTCCATTATGCGAAGAACGTTCGAATCGGCATAGACCGGGGCCTTCGACACATCAGCAAACAGCGCACGGCGTCCGTATTCCAGACGTGTAGCCGCGCGAGCGGACTGGGTTTTCCTCTTGACAAACGGGAAAGGTGGGGCTCCCCGCTCGTGGTGCACATTTGCAGCGGTTGCGTTCGTTGCTCGCGAGTAGTGACGACTGTTGCATGCTCATGGCGCTGCGGGTGGTCTAGAAGTGTGCGTATGCATAAGCAACGCCTCCTCTGAGTTAGATACATATATCATTCTGTTATCGGCGTGAACAGACGTCGAGTGAACTCCCTTCATTAATAAATGTGAAATATGGGAAGCTTGGCGCACAGGTAAGGCCGGCTATCCCAAAGGGAAGGGGGGGGGGGGGGGGGGGTATAAGAGTACAAGTACAACACAAACATGGACAGGTAATGTGAACATAGAGCAAATTATAAATGCACATTAACTGCGGTTCACGAGAAATTCGTCAAATTCTGTCTGCGAGAAAATCCCGTATAGCTTTGAGATGCTATATCTCTGTCGGGTATATGACCTGAGGACATATTCTGAAACGTTGCACTTCGGCGGTAGTTCGCCTAGGCGACAATTTCGCCTTCAGGCGGTCGCTGATTGGCTGGTTGAGCAAAATTGAATGACGTCGCGCACAACCAGCCAATCATCGCATCCGATTTTGCTCAACCAATCAATCAGCGCGCGCCTGCAGGCGAAATATCGCCGAAGTGGAAAGTTTCAGAATACGTCCCCAGGTTCCAAGCACTTTTCGCACAGTGAACAGTTGCGGCGTCGTTGTCTTTATTAGTTTATTTATTGCCGTGTAAACAGAAATGGAGCAGTACTCTCGGCTGCCTTCTCTCCGCAGTCAATCCACGTACAGTGCTCGCGGAATGAAACGCGACAGGGAGCATTTAGTAGAACCCTGCGTATATGCAAAGTACGCGAGAGTATACCACGTCATTTCGCTAAGAATCTGGTCACCAAAGGTGACGCGGCCTCCGATCTAAGTGTACGCGCCAAAATTACGTCCATGTGACACTAACTGCAGCCAGTGGAAACGAAAGTATGCGCATTAGTTAGCCCTAAGTTGACGCGTTTCATTCCGTGAGCACTGTATAACAGAACAGGGAAAAGGAGGAAGAATAGGATTCATTTCGCACCGAGGGCGGTGTTCCCGTCGTTCGCTTTTAAGAAAACCACGCATATGCGTAGTCGTCGATTCTTCGGGCCCGGCACGCAGGCTGACTGCGTCCGGAATGACTCCCCCCACCTCGTTCCCTGTTCGTGGACCAATGGCTCGCTCTCCTCCTCGCCCCTCTCCACCCCCCGTGGAGACCGGAGCTGCGGTCGATGGCGCGTGGCGGCACTCGTCGATGGCGGGAGCGTGTGTGCGGCCTCATTGTTTTACCGCGCGTTTTTCGCTGATGCTCGCGCACCCGTGAGCGCGCACTTGTGTGCCGAGCTGAGCCATGTTGGCTCAGCTGATCCTCCTCATCCTCTTTCTCTCTCTCTCTCTCTCTCTCTCTCTCGTGTCTCTGTATGTGCGGAAATGTCTCCGAACTGCCGCACATGCCTCGCCGTCGGGGTTGGCCGCATTTCGCCCATGGCGTTTGCGCGGTTGTGTGCGCGCGAGACGCACGTGATATGCCTGCATGCGTTGGTACGGGAATCACGTATTA
This sequence comes from Dermacentor silvarum, assembly GCF_013339745.2. Classification (NCBI taxonomy): domain Eukaryota; kingdom Metazoa; phylum Arthropoda; class Arachnida; order Ixodida; family Ixodidae; genus Dermacentor; species Dermacentor silvarum. The sequence goes on from NC_051164.1 coordinate 63,267,363, forward strand.
AAATACCCTGGTGCGGCCGACCGCCTTTATACATTATTTTTTTTTTAATGGTGGGATTTAACGCTCCGAAACTACGCGGTTGGTTATGAGGGACCCCCCCGTATTGTCAGTGGCTGCGTGAATAATTTTGGCCGCCCGGGGTTTCCTTAATTAACGTGCACATAGAGCTAAGTGTACAGTGCTCAGCGATTGGGAGCGATTGAAATCGCTACTCGGAGCGCATGGCTGCCGGCGCTTTTTCTTTTTTTGCACCACCGGTGGCCGCTGGAGACACCGATCTTATGCAGTAAGTTACACAATGAAAAGCGATGGCCTTTGGGACACATCAATTGCGACTGCATTTGAATGAATGAAATGATGGGGTTTTGCGCGCCAAAACCCCATAACAGCCCAGAACGTATAACAGCCCAGAACTAATTTTTTTTTTTTTTTAATTCTAACAGCTTGTCCTGCGGCCGTATATGGCTATTCAAGGTGGTAGTGATGTTGAAGCAGGCGGGGATATGGCTATTCACGTTAAACCGGTCGCGACTTCCTACTGTAAGAATTGTAGCATTCGTTTATGTAACTTGTCTCCATAAGCCAATACGTCTAACCTACAGTTTAAAGGGCGAGAATACGCTTGCCAAGGTGTCTTATTCACGTTTAAGAAAGTGTTCGGCGGTGTTTTCTGTCTATTTCAGCTCAATAGCAAATAATTCTATTACGTTGAACAGAAATCATGCGTTTGCCTTTAATATTGTCTCCGCCTGCACCTGCTCATGTAACAAGCTATAGGCCATAAGTATAAGGTTCGGCATATACCCGGGGTTAGTGCGCGTTTGATTGACTGAAGTATCGTATGACGTTATGCGCCTATATACATAAATCATGTTTGGCAATCCATTTGCATTTTTCTTTTATATTGCCAGTGCATTTTTCTTTTATAATGTCAAGCGAGAAAGCGGCATACGTGAATGAACAAAAAAAATGATAAAATGTCAGGTTGATGCCTCTGTTAAAGGTCTTGGACACAGCACGAGTATGAAACATGCATTCCGTGAAGAGCAGCAACTCCGTTAATTGTCGCTTTATTCACAAATGGTTCCCATTTCTCTGCTGTCCATCGTCGCCTTGTCATCTTCATCATTTGGTTCACAACCTATACACTCCGGACCTGCAGAAAAGTGAACGTTTCTCCCTCTCCACCTCGTTTTCCTCTTTCTGGCCTGCAACAACATGCGAATTCTTCGAGCCCGCGTAATTCAGTCTGGTGTGACTGATAATCTTGAAATCCTTTATAAATTTCTCGCACTCCGTGATGTTTTCCCCTGAGAGCTACAGAACGCACCTATAGACCTATACCTGACCGCATTTGTGGTTTCCGGCGAGAGATCGTGACACCGTATACCTGTAGCTAGTGGCAGATGGGAAATTTTCTTGCAACGACAGCTATCCTGCTTTGCAGTCACTTGCATTGGTAACGAGTCGGCACTGTTGTGGGCCGTAACTTTTTTTTTTTTTTTTTTTTTTTTTTTAGCACCGATTCTCAAGTTTCATTTTTTCATCTAGTGAGAATTATTTGAAATCGACCGTTGGGACGACAACTCTGCTGGTCCGGAAGTAAATGCATATTAAGGAAGTTAACAAAAAGTATATAACATAGTAACTGTTATGGGCGTTCATTGCATGCGCGGTCGTGGCGTAGTAGTCACGACGGCCGGCTGTGAACCGCGCGGTCGCTCGTTCGATCGTTGCCACGACCTCTTCGCCCACTCGAAGCGATGCCGACGCTGTTGTTTGAAGTCCGTCGTCGGTATCACAGTGGTCAACGTCCCGTCATGACCAAAAGAAGTCTGAAGTTGCATCTGAGCTATATGTGTACTGTATTCGTGTAGTCAGTGTGTAGTTTAGGCAGCTTCGTCGTGTAGGTCATTTAAGGCTGCCGTTTACAGGAAAGTGCGGCCGTCGTGTCGTCGTCGTCGTTGTTGTGGCCTCAACGCGTGGCTCGTACCCACCAGGACGATTGGCCACACTGGGGTTAATTAAAAGTGCACACGCCGAACAACGAAAGGAAAGTAATAAAGAAGTTCACCTTGAGCAACTGAAGGATGACAAAATATTGATGGGTCTTATTCACACACACAAAAAAAGAAAAAAAAAGTAACTGCACCGTGGTCGGCACCCTTAGCAGCGTAACCTTCCGGACGCTTCATTGAACTTATGCAAAGCAGCTGTAACAGACCTGCGGCTTAATTGCCGTCTTCGCCCTCATTGTCGTCTTCGTCCTCCTCGACGGCCCAGTAGAAACGTAGAGCTGCTTCGTGTACACTATCTACGCGCTTGCACCTGCTTCCGAATGCGAGATGGGCGGTTTATTATTTTTTTTTTCGGTTCCGTGTTTCTCCTCTCTGTAGTATACCCAGTCCTGTTACCCGGGCCATTCCCATACTGCGAACCAATTTACAGGTGTCGGCTGCGCACTAAGCAGACACGGTACGGTCAGCAGGCTTTCCACTTTACTGCTTACCTCTCTATCTCTCTCCAGAAATTGGGGTGGTTGTAATGTCTGTCGTGCGGTGATCCCGCCTTTTTTTTTTTTTTTTTTTTTTTTTTAACCGATCTGCGAGGCATTCGCCCGTTCAGACAGTCTGCCGGGGCAGTGCAATGGTAAGTATAACCGCGTTCCTCTCCTCCAACACCCCCTTCTTTCCATCTATACCGGGACCCTTCCGACGGCGCCGTGGCCGAGAGTTCATTCAGTGATCGCGCCGACTGGCGCGCACGCGCCCTGTGTCGTGAGCGTCGTGCGGAGCTCGTTGCCAGCGAGGAGACGCGTGTCGGCGGCCGCCCCGTCCAGCTGCTGCTGCTGTTGCGAGGAGTGTTATGCAATCCTTGCCCTCCCACCGCGTACTGCCCTCGCTCGCGATATGAGCGTGTCGCACGCGGACGACACGCTTCTTCTTCCAGAGCGGTGCCCTCGGTCGCTCAGTTCACCCGGATCCGCCAGTCGTCGTCGTCGTCTCGTTGGTTCTCGCTCAGGGCCCCGTGTTGCAGAAAATGGAAAATCCGACGTCGGCGTAGGCGTGGGCGCCGGCGTTCGCGGCTGAGAAAATCATCCCGAACCACCCCGACCACGCAGGCCCTTCGCGTGGCTCAGATGCGCTGGTGAACTAGTTGAATTTCTCAAAGTCCGTCAGAAACATCGTAAAGTACGACTTAACCACACCCTACAGGCATGATAGCGTCGGATTGTAATTTGAATGTATGAGAAAACAATTCTGGTACGAAGAAACTCGAAACGCAAACCCTTTTTCCAGCACTTCTACCATACCAACAGCAGCGCGCCCGGGTAAGTTACTTGCAAATACACCATCCAGGTGGCGCGCTCGCCTCCTCGGCAGCGTAAAACGGCAGCTGCGTGCAGAGGCGAAGATGGAGAAAAAAAGAAAGCTGCAATTGCCGGGAAGCCTGACAAGCATTCAGGGATCTTTGAATGCTATCGCGTTCCACTCTTAAAGGCGAAGCTTATGCGTCCTCCAAAATTTTTATTTTATTTTTATTCATTTAGATACCCTAAGGGCCCACAAGGGGCATTACATAACGGGGGAACATAAACCAGAACACAATTTTCGCAAACGAAGGAGCATTGCAGGTGGTTAATACAGCATTTGGTACAGCGAGTCGTGAAACATAGTAATAAAGGGACCCTAAAGGGAAGCACTAAATCATTTTAATTACTTTCAAATTATTCCTTCTCGACTCTGCGTTCGTTCATTTCGCGGCAATAGTTTGTATATTACGTGTATATGGGGCTGTGCGAATAGTGATTTTTGAGACGGAATTGCATAGTTTTCGAATACTGAACAGCTGTTATCACAGTTCATATAAACCGATGTTGACCTCCCCCCCCCCCCCCCCCAAAGCATTCTTAAAGTTAGCAAGTTTCTGTCATTACATAGTGTGTTTTAAAGCGTTGTTTATTAAAAGCACAAATGGAGAATTCGGAGCAAACTAGTAGTTTTTTTCTCATGCACGGAACTATTCAGAGAGTGCGAATGATCACTGTACAGCCTGTAAAGTATGGCTACCCAAGTGACGTAGCCTGCTCCACTGCGCAAGTTCTGATGTTTTATGTCTAAACTATGCCCGCGGTGAAAATTTACCGTCCTTTTGCTCCGATTTTATGTTTATTTGGGCGCAGTTGACGTTTCGAAATATATTATAATTTAATATATAACTACAATATATATATATATATATATATATATATATATATATATATATATATATATATATATATATATATATAGAGAGAGAGAGAGAGAGAGAGAGAGAGAGAAATATTCGCGTTGACGAATAGTGACTACTCGATTCGTTATTCGAAAGTTTCGAATATTCGCGCGCCCATAATTACGAGACAAAACGACGGTCAAATTTCGAGCGCTGAAATCCCAGCCGCTGTTTGTCGGTGTGCCGTCATGGATTCCAAGGTATCTTAATATTTGGAGCGTTGTGGGTCGGTAAAAGTTCTCGAAACATGCTAACTTCAGTTTCTCGCTTTTTTTTTAGAATAAAATAATAGAACAATAACTAAGCCCTAAAGGAAACGCCGTCAAAATTAATGACGTTATGGCTGACTGGTGCTGGAGGTTCAAGGCGGCGTCGCCAGAGGGGGTTGCGCCAAGCGTCTCTCGTTTTTGCATTTTTTCTTACTTGCGAGGCCCTAAGAGTGCTTTTCTTTCTTTTTTTTTTTTTTTTTTTTTTGGGGGGGGGGGGGGGGGGTATTGTGGAAGGTTAATTTACTCTATTACAATATGAATTATTAGTTTTTGTGTCTGAGTTCATTCAGGAAAAGGTGCACAAATCTTACTGTGTACTTTAACGAGCCCGAGTTGGCCAAATTAAATCCGGAGTCCCCCTGCATTGAATCTCTCGTAGCGAAGGTATTACTTCGGTGTGCTAAAGCGCATCAGTTAAACTCAAATCTGCTAAACCCTATCGATCATCGTCCCATTTTGATTATTTCGCCGAATTCTTTTACATTATGTTCCGATACCGAAAACGTAACTACATCTAACTTGCATTTTTACTCGCCGAAGACAATCTCATAATGGAACCACCTATATCCGCCTCTCGTCACCAGCAATCCTGAATCATTCGTTCTTTCAAACTTCGATCTCTGTCCAACATTGTATTAACGCGTGCGTCAACCCACTCCCTCTGTATCGATAGTATCTCAAATAAATAAATAAATTCGTGTGCTACTTATTATCTGTAGTCATCCGAGGTACGTGCAAAATGTTTTACGCTTACAGCTGGAACTTAAAAGTGGAAAAATATCAAGAGTGTGCTGGTGTCTGCCCAGACACTTCTGTGAAGTACTTTCTCGTGGCTGTTCTCAACGTGATCATCAGCGAGAACATTTGCGAGATAAGTTGAGCCACTGCGACATACCTGGTATTTTTATGACCAAAAGACAACAGCATGACTGCATTGGTTTTCTCTGAGGAACCACGTGCTTGGCTGCCTATTGAAGGCTGCAGAAAATCAGTAAGAACGCCAATTTTTTTTTTTTTTTTTTTTTTTTTGTTCCGGCATTCTTCTGGTGCTTGCACTGCTGCATTAGGTCGGTCGGGCTGCGGGACACCTGCGAAAAATCCTCACTCACGCTCTCCACTCCCGAATACCTCTGCTGAAAGGGGAAAAAAAAAAAAAAAAAAACTAACGCTCGTTAGAGTCGGATCGTTATCGAGTCCACGAGGAGGAGAGCATATTCTTTCTTTTTTTTTTGCGACCCTTTTCGGCGACCTTGCCAGTCGTGAAAAGAAATCTTTGCTTTTAACTGTTCTCCCCGCTTGGTTTCTGCTCGTTTTTCCTTTAATGTCTTCTCGTATTTCGTACTTTTCTTGCTCTTTATTTAACGCTCCATCGCTGCAGCTTCTCGGACCGCGCGTCTGGAAGTGGCGCCGACCCCGTCGGCGAGGAAGCGCCGTGAAGAACTCCCTGAGCCGAGCGGCGTATATACAACCTACTGTATACGGCGCGCGCGCATCTGCAGACTGAACGACTCTGGTGCGGAGGAAGGTAGTCCGCGTGTACCGTATTCTGGCGCGTGTAAGCTGCCTTCGTTGCGCCAGCACTTCATGCAGAGAGAGGCTGCTTCATGAGAACTGGAGAGGTTTGCCAGCAGAGAAGTCGGCCCGAGCTAGCATCGTCTGGCCTGCTATACTCTGCACAGGGGGAAAAGGAAAGGGCACAGAGAAGAGTGGTGAAAGATGATGAAAAAAAAGATTAAATTATGGGGTTTTACGTGCCAAAACCACGATATGATTGTGAGGCACGCCGTAGTGGGGGACTCCGGAAATTTCGACCACCTGGGGTTCTTTAACGTGCGCCTAAATCTAGGTACACGGGTGTTTTCGCATTTCGCCCCCATCGAAATGCGGCCGCCGTGGCCGGGATTCGATCCCGCGACCTCGTGCTCAGCCGCCCAACACCATAGCCACTGAGCAACCACGGCGGGTAAAGATGATGAGGAGGACATTGAAGAAGGAACGCATATGTACACCCGGCGACAAAATATTACGGGGCATGAAATCTGAGAAAAAGCTGAATATCGCCGCAGGTTCACAACGCAGCCTGGTATTTGCATTTCGGGCTTCGACTAGAATATGCTAACAACATTGTTGTATACAGTTTTACTGGCTACTGCTACAGGCTGCGGAGATATGCAGCTTTTTCTCCGATTTCACGCCCCGTCATATTTTGTCGCCGGGTGTACGCTAACACAGTAGTTTCCTTAAAGCCTTGCGTCTAGTCCAGTGATCATCAAGTAGTTCAGAGCAGCTCTTGTAGCTATTGAAGTGATGTACACAGGGCATACGACATTTAACACAGACATAACACACAACACACATGATTAAGGTATCTCACTGAGCGCTGTGTATCACGCAAAATTAAGTAAGTTTAAACGCGCTTTCGTAGCGCGGAACTCAGAGGCGGCTGCTTGACCGCGGTTCAATTACGTGTTGCAGCTCAAGGTGCGAACCCTGAGGTGCATTTAGTGCGGTCGTTAGGACGATCCTTTGGAGTGCAAAGAAGTTGTAATTGCAGATGAAGTGTTCAGTGTCCTCTCGTACGTTGCACGCAACTAGGCACAGTGGTGAATAGCCGCATAACACTGCACAGAAGCGCTTGCGTTAGAGAGCCGTGACGCACATACGCGTTTCAAGCCTATACTATACAGTGGGAGAGCAGCAGCGTCTTTTGGCAACTTGGATGCACAAGCCGTTGCGTTCCCGAAAGAGGCGCGACTGTCGAGCAGGTGTCACCTCCATTTCTGAAGTCACCGTCACTTGTCACCCCACAGTAGTGTCGACTGGTGAAGACAGGCTTCCCATATTGTTGAAAGACGGGAAGAAATCTGTTCGCCACAGTTAAGCCTTTGTACGACTACACCTTCGTTTGAGACGTGACGGTCTCACTTGGACCCGCATAATCGCCATGCTTTACCCCGTTCACGTCTACTTCGCATCCACTGGCATCCGTATGCGAGGAAAGTGGTGTCGTCACTATACGCTCGACCTATTAAGCAAAACGCCATGACATATGCGTACGTGCATGCGCCCGAGCTGTCATACATTTCTGGCTCATCGCTCGTTACGAAACGAGACGGTGTCGATTGCCCTTCCGGCCGCTTCGTGCGCGAGGACCGTTTATAGTTCATTGGGTCCGCGGTCTATCGCGTACGACGCTCGCGGGGTCACATACGCTCGCGCAAGCCGTGAATGGGACGTCCCGTCTCCGTCCGCAAGAGCGGAATTGCTCGGTTTTCACGTACGGGATCATCCGAGCAACTCTCCAAAAAGCCGAAGCACCGCGTCGTTCCGGCCGCACGATTTCCCGACTTGCAACCGCTATTAGATGCTCCCGACGCCGATTTCATATTTTTTTTCTTTCTCTCTCTCTTTTTGTTTGTCATTCTCCTTCGGCGCGTTTGTCTCGTGACGCCGTTTCTCCCCATCAGCCGCGTCGTCCATTATCACCGTTGCGCTGTTTCTGCCGAGCTTGAGAGCTGAGAAGAGCCTGGCTCGGCAATTGCGCGAAAGGTTGCGTTCTCTCCATGGAAGGAAGCCGCGCGCTTAGGGAGGGAGGGGGGGGACGTTTTATTATTTCCAGCGCACCTGGCGTCGACCTGCGGGGCCATCGCCGGGCGCTCTTTGTCGGTGCCACGGTCGGCGAACCTTCGCGAAATGAATTTCCGCACTCAACCACCGCGTTGTGTGTGTACGTAGTACGTCCGTGGGATGCGTGCGTATCGTTCTCGCTGACGTCCTCCCACCGAGCGTAACCACCCCCTGCCCCCCCCCCCTTTTTTTTTTTTTTTGTCTGCCTCAATACCTTCTATCTGCGCGTCTGTCTCGAAATTTCTCTGCAGACGATCGCTCCTCGGTTTCGTCTTTGCCGAGTGCGCCGAGAGTATAGCTGACGTCACGGCTGTTTTTGACACGCGCGCTGCATTGGCTCAGTTGCTGCGGGGTATACCACTGCTAATCACGAGGACGCCGGTTCGTTTCAGGGCCCCGGCGGCCGCATTCCGCTGAGGGTGGAATGCGAAAACGCTCGCGTGCTCAGATTAAGGCGCCCGTTAATTAAAGAACCCCGGCTGGTCAAACTTAATGCGGAGCAAAACGCGCACGTACTCGACGATGCACGCGTCAGGTGCATCTCCGTGCCGGTAACCCAAACAAAAACAGCTTCCCAAAGAAAGACGAAGTTATCGAGAATGGTCGAACTAGGGATTCCTTGGCCAATGCCCCATAGGCGCCACGTACTTGATAGGATACAACAGCGAAGGATGCTTCTCGAGTCACCGTTAGGACCGAGGGACTCCGTTGTCTTCGTTCCTGACGAAAACAAGTCGCCTTGTACGAACGTTGGCTCTAGCCTCGAGGCACTTCTTGTCCGTCAACTCTTGATCGTTTCTGTATCAGTAAAGCAAACAAAGTTCAGCGTGGTACGTAGCGTGCTTTGTCAGTTTGTTGGTCTCTCAGTCACTTTGTCGGGTCACTTTTTTTTTTTTGCGTGGGGGGTCACATTGTTGGTCACTTTGTTGTACGTACCACATTGTCTTGCGCTGGTGAGCGTGAACTCAGTGTAGCCTTGATGTTCTATCGGTTTTGTCGTTATTTCCGTCTCCGGGTTTAGCCACGTTGTCTCCATAACCGACAGACAACGCGAAACTGCGGTTGCTCGAGATGAGGGAAGCGTATACCCTCGACAAGCAAGAACTGACTGTTCTTGCTTGTCGAGGGTATACACTTACCAGTGGTAGCTTGCGTTCGCATGCACTTGTCGCTAGTACTTCCTGTGACGATATGCGCTCAAGTTTTTCTCGTTTTTTTCTGCTCAGCATCAAGATGACCTGTCCAAGAGCTCGACGCCGCTGCTGACGCCCAGCCCGCAGTCCACTCCACCGCAGGCCACTGAGAGGGCTTCGCACGTGGCAACGGCAACGTCGGCTGCCCAGCAGAGCCGCGACGAAGACGACACGTCGTCCGTCGAGGTGGTCGCGGCCTCTCCGACGCCCACGAGCGAGGAAGAAGGTGACGACCGCTCAACACCGCGCCTCGAGACCCCCGTCTCGGACAAGGGCTCCTCGGCCGTCAACGGCGGGGGATCCAGGAGCTCGGACCTGCGCTCCTCCACGTCCTCGAGTCCCCGAGACTCTCCGGTCTTCGCGCGCGACCAGAAGAGCTCCGTGATCGAGTCGACGACGACCACCACCGTGATCAAGAACACCACGCTCACGACCGGCGCCGACCGGACCGACGGCTCGGGCTCGTACGACGTCCAGAAGGCGTACGACGTGCAGATCAACAACTCCGAGGTTCGCCGGATCTCGGACCTGCAGCCGCCGCCCCAGCGGGGCGGGGCAGTGCTCGCGCCTCCCCAGCCCGCCGCCAGGCAAGCCGCGGTGGTCCACGTCGAGAACAACGGTACCAGCCAGAACGGCGCGGCGGCGCCCGTGAGGAACGGCGGCTCGCTGCCCCCGCCTGGAGCCGACGGCCTCAACTTGACCATGAAGGCGTCCGAGCTTCGGGAACTGCTGCGCTCCCGGAAGAAGAAGGACCCGAGGGAGACGCAGATGGACCTTCGCCAGAAGTACAAGATCATCGAGCAGATGTAGAGAGGCGCGCGCATGCGCACTGCGGGGACTGGACACTGTGCGGCGCTCGCTGTCTGTCACGTGGTGTCGGAGGGTCCCTTTACTTGGTGACGTCTTAAGTGGCAGCCATATTGTTGGCGGGTGCACTGTGAGCAGCTCCGGTCTTTCGTTTTTTTTTTTTTTTTTCTTGTATATTTTTTTGTCTTGTCTGTGCGCGCACCCCCGACGCTTTTGTGACAGCCTGAGGAGAAAAGACGATCGCTGGGGGGACACTTGCGCCGTGCGCCGGGTGGTCTAATTACGCAACGGCATGAGTGAGTGTTTGTCGGCGCTGGTGTGCCTCTTGTGTCCGTTGTGTAATTGTTTTCTCAAGCTAGTTTGTTGTCGCCTGTTGAGAGAGAAAAGTTTGGGCCCATGTTAAATACCATATGTATACGCTGCAGCTGCGCGGGGCCAAGTAACGTCGCGTAATTTACGATGTTCGCAGTACGTGCGGCTCAAACTGGCGATGCGTCACACTTACGTTAAGGGCTTGCTAGCGTGATCTTGTAGCTACATCTTAGTTTAATTGTAACATGGGCTGGAAACATTGGTCTGCTCAACACTGGTCAGCTAAAATTCGGCTCTCGGACTAAGTATTTTCAGTAGATCTACCGGCAGCTGCTGTAAGATGGGGAAGACTGGCGTGACCTTATATGGTCGCTGCCTAGCAAATTTTTAAACACTGCAAGTGCCTGAGCAACCTTGTCCTTACATGAAAAGGGACCGGCTTTGTTGTTTGTGATTGGTCCGCAACCATAACAACGCTCACGTTCTTATACACAACGCTAATAGGGCGGTCTGGCGACGTCACTGCAGAAAGCCTCGCACCATTTGAATGGTGTCACTGTAGTTCACTGGACACAGCGTTTATAATTTTTTTTTCAGCGACCATATACTTTAGTCCACTTTTTACGTCGTTACAATTTTTTGAACGAAGGGTCCGTGATGAGAATCATTCCTAACTGTTGTCTTTTGCTAAGTCCGGGCGCGCGTTTTGTTGCGCTATTTGTAGCCGGTTCGTGTTTTCTAAACGGAGCGTGTTGTCGTTATGCACCTCGTAGTCTGTCTCTCGCCATTTCTCTCTCTCTTTCTGAAAGTGCCTTATACTAACCTGTACTTCTACTTTTTTGTCAGCCTCGTTACTCGTACGCAAGAGGGAAACAACATATCGCATGGTTGGCGGGCCTTGTCGCTCTCATTTATACACTGGCCAGAAAAGTAAAAGTAATGATCGCGCAGATGGTCCAACCTATGTTCTTGGCATGCATTAGGGGCACAGCAACCGTAAAATAAACGAAAAACAATAAGAAAGCAGGTTGGGGGATGGAGTGTGATTGGCGTTTCGGGTACAAAAAGAAGCTTCGCTGCGTCCTCTGCCTCCTACAAGTGTCGAATGCTTGCACAATCATTTGGGGAAGCTTGAAGCTTGGCTATCTACATGTACACTGCTGAACGACTTTATCTGCTGTCGCAAAATATGGCTGTATACAGGAAGCCCCCGGAGAACTTCGTGCACATGTTTCTCGTTACTTTGCTTCCAGTGTTAGTCGTTTCGCGTTGGATACGGTTTTTCTACCGAATTCCAGCCTGACTTAGTCCTAAGGCCGCCTTCTTCACGGAAATGGTTCATGTCGGTGCTGACGGCAGCTTGGCATCTGTGTATACGTCTGTGTTACGGCGGCAATCCTGAAAGAATGCCGTCGTGTGTCACATTGTTTGTAAGCGAGCACGTCGTGCTAACAACTTTCAAGCCTGCCCCTTCACTTAGCGTCTCTCCCTCTCATTCATTTTATTTAATTAATCTAAACTCAGCGTCTTAATTAGCTCCGACGTTCTCTCGACTAGCCGCTGCGCGTCGCTAAGGAACTGACTGTTCTTGCAACTGTAACTTCGATGTTTTTGGGTAAGGCGCGAATAACAATTAGACACATAATGCAGATGTTCAGACGTCCTCCATCTCGAGCAAGATTCCAAGTTTTGGTGGCGATCTCCTTTTGTGTCGTGCTCAATGCCGTTGGGCTTCTAGCTTCGTTGAAGTGTATTCTAGCCGAAGCTATATATTTCTTTACTGTTGAGCCTGTCGTTGTCGCATTGTCTCGGGGCACTGGACACTCTTGGAGTTCGCGGCTGCGAAACTGAATGTGAAAGACCACCGATAAAGGCTCCTAGAAATCTCTGATCGGTAGCTGTGTGGTCGAGACTTCCTTTTACGAGTGGCACCTGAGCATATGAAGGGGCCACCCGTACGAGGGTCGGTTATTTTACGGGGTGTACAATAGGTGCTGGGACTCGACTGACGACACTTTAAGTAGCTAGGGCAGGCGCTTTTCGAAGGCGGCAGCTGACGCTCGACAGAACCAGTTGTAGGTCGTGCTGCTGATAATTCGTGATTTCTGGCCATCGATAGAGGAGACAACGGACGTGATACCGTCGCTCAATCGGCCTCTGGTCCTGTTATAGCGTCGCCGCTGTACGCCGACTGACCCGCCATTCTACGTTCGACATCTCAATCGTCGAAATCAAGCAGCGCGAAGGGGAACAGATGACGATAGGGATCATGCGTCATCTGATCCCATCGCGCTATTTGATTTCGACGATGTGAAATTACCAACTCGCCGTTTTAATCCAGTATATCTCATTGCGGAGTTGAACACTGACTTCGGCTATAGCGTCTACGGTATAGCAACTCGGCTGCGCCGAGCGCCGCATTAAGGTGCGAGCTGTTTTTCCCTCCAGTGTTTTACGCGGAGTCTTCCGCCGCCGTTCACGTTGGCTTCGGGGCGTACTGGCTGCTGCTTGCTCTTGTAGTTTCCTCGTGGGTTTCGGTCGGTTTTCTTTCCTTCTCCTTATTATTGGTTTGTGGAGCGAGGAAACCGTGCACTTTCATCCTCCCCGCTATGAGCGCGGCAACTATTTTTTTCGTCGGTGCGAATCCCAAAAAGAAGGAAGTTTAACCAGGTCTCTGTGATCAAACACGCGATCGGCCTTCATGGCCTACTAAGCTTGCCCTTTTTTTTTTTTTTTTCTAAAGTCTTTGGTCCTTTCGTAATCGTACCGGGGCCGGCGATAGAAATTCTACGCCGTCCTTTTTCGCTACGCCGGCCGTTTGCGCGGATGCGACCCGCATCGGCGTCTTTACACGCCGCCGAAAAAAAAAAAAAAAGAGACATTCCGTGGCCCTATTGCGTTGTGCGCGTGTTGAACGAACGGTTTGGGAAAGCGAGACCGCGCGCTATGCGCGTCCTCGTTCATTCTGAGGGCGCGAGTCCCGCGTGTACGGAATAAAGGTGGACGCTTGCCGTCGAGTGATTTCGGTAGTTCACGTCGCTCTTCATGGTCGCAGGCTCTTGTATACAGTGATATTAGAACTGGTTATGTATACGTTGAAAGGTCCATAAATGCTTGACCGTCTGAGGGATAAAGGAACCATCTGATTAGCCGTTAAAGAAAACTGCGATAGTGTAATGACATTAGTTTGACAGCAGCGATCCGCGCGCTGCCTTCGCACTCTTCTGCCTCATTATGAAAGCGCTAACGTAGTCGAGCTACTGTTCCGTTCAGGTCGAAGTTGCTGAAGCATTGGATGTGACTTTTAAAAGAAACTATTGATGAGTTCATTTTAATCGGCAACCGCAAGGAAAGTATTGTAACCCCCCGAGGTACCTGCTTCAGTTTTAACCACAACGAACGCGCCAACGCCGGGCGACGCCGAATATACGTCGATAATACGCTTACGTGTGTGGTTGTCGAAATCGCGCACAGCTGTTCACTCGCACTATCGAGCCAGTGTTGTCCACTCTCGAAGCGCCGTCCAGGGCGTTGAGTCTTGATTCCAATTATACGTGATTGTTTTAAAGCGTTCGTATAGACAACAAAAATTAGTTTTGCAGCTTTGCTTTCTAACTTCTCTTTTCTTTCTCTCTCTCTCTCTCTTTCTTGTAGCGTTGTGTTCCAAGCTTTGCGTTCCTGTATGTGTTACGCTGGGCGGGGCTTATGCAACTTAGGAGCAGCATACGAGGAAACGCTGTCCGAATCAAACCAATGTCGCATCGAACGGTGCCTATACGACTATATATATATATACGCTGTGCAAGCGGTGCAATTAATGGCATGTTTCTCTCGTCGTTTTTGTTTATATGTAGTGCTAGGGCCGTCTTCCGTTACTGACTGTCATGGCGTCGAGCTTTTTACTCCGGTTCATCAAATCGGCGCAGCGCGATGAACGGCTGCGGGTCCTACCAGCCAATCAGGAAAGAGAACTCCCGCTGCCTGTTTCCGGGAGGTATAGCAACGGCTTCAGCCACTCCGCGTCGATAATCCATCCGTGATCCTTGCATTCAAATGGCGTCCCGCACGCTACAGGATTAGCTGCAGACGGTGGACGAGCCATCCTTACGGTTCTCGTTCCTCATCAGCTATCAGCTCATTGGCTGAGCTGATCCGTAGCTTTCGCTACACTGTATGGAGACAGTGAGACAGAGCTAAACTTCTTTTTTCTTCTAACGAAGCCCTAAACAGTTTCCAGTCTCCATATTACATTGGCGTTACAAGCCTGTCAGCTGCGTGCTACGTTTGCGCGAGCACCGAATTAAACGACGCTCGTGTTGCGATAACTCTGCTCTCGAAGTGGACGAAGTGCCTTAACCAATCACCTTCCCCTTGTCTACGTCACCTGTGCTGTTATTCACCACCTTTGCCTATAAATGTATGGTTGTGATGGCTCCCGCTAGACTTAAGTGTAACACAATCTGTGCCTTGTGAGGGGAACAATCCTCCACCGTCGTAAAATGTTTTCCATATGTATACGTGCTTATGCAAATGCGCATGTGTACGTGAGCATGTATGTATAAATGCGCGACCTCGTGATCAGTCACGATGGGCAAGGTCATTTTTAAAGTGGAATTCCGTACCCATATTTGTTGTCAAATGACTGTGGTATATAGGCGGCTGTTCGCGTTTTTTGAAGGTTTTTACAATGTTAAGTGTCTGTTCTCTATTAAATATACACGGATCGTTGCCTCTTGATGTTACGGTTGTGTGAAAAGCGCCGGGCCCTTCATTTGATTGGTTGTGTGCAATGTGATGCTTGCAAACTACGTCTTCTACGGCATAGAACTGGGGTGTTATGCGTCGAATAAGGCGGACCCTGGCGTCACTGCAAAATTCGACGACAACAAGTGTTTCTTATGCCCAAAACGTCGCTTGACTTGTATTTACACTTCCTTTTTGTGCGCTGTCTAATTTCCTAACTTGCTATCATATTCTGTGAAAGCGCTCCTCGTACATTTTTTTTATTACTATATACTTCTCAATGAAAATATATTTGTGTATTATTGCAGCTGTGACGGCTGTGTTGTACGGCTTCACGATGGACTCGCCAAAAGGAAGTCGCTAATGTAGGCATTTTGGCCACCACAAGGCTCCTTCACAGCAAGGCTCCTTCACAGTACGGCTGCTTCACAGTACGGCTCTGCTTTGCTGCTCGTATTCTGTATGGTAAAAATCTCTGTATGCAGTTGACGAGTCGCTACTGTGACGTTCGGATGATACGCGAAGTACCAGCCTTCTCGGGTTTTGGTTCGAAGCGTTCTAACTTGAGGTCCATTTTTGTGTTTGCGACTTCTCCGTGCTTAAAGTGCGTTCATAAAGCTTCATCAACGTATTCACAGATGCGTGTTGTCTTCCGGGGCCATTCGTTTCGCTTAGCACATGGGTGACAACAGACGACAGTCAGCGCTAACCGACAGGCGTACGCTGATTACAACCACAATTGATAGTTGACGTCATTGTCGATTGAACCGCGGTCTGCTTTCCTGACAAGATTTGGCCTACACTTCGTAATTGTATGTCGTTAAAAAAGGGCGGGGCGGAGAGGAAGTACACGTGACGTTCTTCTGCAGATTGTAAAGTTTTCGGTTATTGTAGGCCAGTCCATATTGTGTGTAGACTAATGAAGTGGCATTCTGTATTTTGTCTTTATGGTCGTTCTCTCGTCCCTGGCGTCACTGCAAAATTCGACGAGAAGCACTGTCGGTCTGGTATGTCTTCGTCTTCCCGTACGTGTGTGTGTGTGTGTGTCACGTGTACTTCCAGAACCGAGCGTTACTGGCTGCCTTTTTTTAAAATGCGCATTGTTATCTCAGATGCTCGCGACAACCCAATCTATACAGAGACTTTTCGACATCAATGCGGGGTCCATAAGCTTTTTTGCGCGTCTTGCTCAACGGGAGTGCCTTCACCAACATTCGTATATATGCAAATACTATACGCTGCGGAATCGACCTCGTTAACGAGGCGAGACGTATAACACGCGTTTGTATCTTGAACACTACGCTTTTTGTGCTAAACACCTTGTTTTTTTTATTATTCTTTTATTGATTTTTTTTACAATATCTGTGTTGTACGCTGCGGGCACTACAGTATGAGGTCGTTTTCTTTCTTTCTCCCTTTCTTGTGGACCACACCCTTCATGTTCACACTTTTTTTTTTTTACTTGTGTTGTTCAAGAGCCGTGTTTTTCATTTTTTTTTCTTCGGCATTTTCGGTGCCGTTCTGTTTTGGAAACCTTGTTGTTGATGTGTTCCCTGGTCACGGGGAAGGCAAGTTGAATGAAATCAAATAAACGTCTATTTAGAAGTATCACACTGTGTTTTGTGTGTGTGTGTGTGTGTGTGTGTGTGTGAGAGAGAGAGAGAGAGAGAGAGATTTCGTTAGACATAAAGAAGCTTTCCTTGGGCAAAGCTTTGAATTCGTGTGCAAGAAATGTGAGTGATGGTGATGGTAGTGGTGGCGTTACAGCAGGTGGGGTTAGCCTGGCATACGTAGCCGGCAATTGTTCCGCCTGATCCTCCTTCGAGTTGAGATCAGGGGCGTGTCACTAGGTGTCGATGAGCCCCGTGTCTCGCATGAAGGCAATCAGCAGTCGTTGCACTCTCTTCCCGATCACCGCGGGCCCTCCGGGTAAAAGGACGTCTTCAAAGGTTCTGTGCGAAAAACCATTCTTTTGCAGGCTGTCAACCATCGCTTTTCTTTGTCTGTTGAACTGCGGGCATATCCAAATGAAATGCTGGATGTCGCCGATATCACCACAGAATGCACAGAACGGTGGAATCGCATCGTCCAGTCTTGAATAACCAAGCCGAGTCGGTTATTCAAGCCGAGTACGCAGAGTCGGTTCTGATGCGGTACAACAGTGTTGCTTCTTCGCGAGTAAGTCCATGGGTCACGCAGGCTTGGTGCGAGAATCCCAACGTTATGCTGATACATAAGAAGTGTGAGAGACGTTAAAGAATTGAAGAATTATTGACCCATTAGCTTACTTTCGATATTGTATAAAATATTCACCAAGATAACTTCCAATAGGACTAGGGGAACACTTCCATCAACCAAGAGAACAGGCTGGCATCAGGAACGAGTATGCTACCAAGGAGCACATACATGTCATCAATCAGGTAATCGAGAAATCTGAGGAGTACAATCAACCTCTCTATATGGCTTTCATAGATTATGAAAAGGCATTCGACTGAGTAGAGGTACCAGCAGTCAATCATTGCTTAATTATAGGTAGCCGCAGAATCTACAAAGATTCCGTGGCTACCTTCGTCCTCCACAAGGAGAAAATTACCTACCAGGCAAGGGTTAGTAAGTCCTAGGAGTGAGGATCAACGGCGAATATCTCTGCAATCTTTGGTTTGCAGATGACATTGTCCTGTTCTGCAACACTGGAGATGAATTGTAACAAGAAGATTGGGTTTGAAGATTAATATGCAGAAGTCAAAGGTAATTAATGTTGCCTGGTAAGGAAACAAGAATTCATGATCGCCAGTCAGCGTCTAGATCTTTACAGGAGTACGTTTATCTAGGTCAATTACCTCACAGGGGACTCGGACCTTGCAAAGGAAATTCACAGAATAATAAAAGTGGGTTGGCATACGGCACGCATTACCAAATCCTGACTGGGAGCTTACTGTCGTTGAAAAGAGAAGTGTACAATCGTTGCATTCTACCGGTGCTAACATATGGGGCAGAAAGAGACTCACGAAGAAGCATGCGATTAAGTCGAGGACGAACCAGCGATGGAACGAAATACGTATGTTAGGCGCAACGCTAGGACACAAGAAGGGAGCTGCGTGGATCAGAGAGCAAATGTGGATAGCCAATATTCTAGTTCACATTAAGAGATAAAAATGGATCTGGCCAGGCCATGTAATGCGTAGGGTTGATGACCGGTGGACCATTAGAGTTACAGAATGAGTGTCAAGGTAAGGGAAGCGCAGTCGAGGACGGCAAACTAAGTGGGGTGATGAAATTAGGAAATTTGCAGACGCAAGTTGGAATCGGCTAGCGCAAGACAGGGGTAATTGGAGATCGCGGGGAGAGGTATTCGTCCTGCAGTGGACATAAAATATAGGCTGATGATGATGAACCTGATTTGATGGGAAATAAATATTATTGTTGTGATCATTATTGCTAATTATCTAAATCCACGATCTGATTATAAGGCGCGCCTTAGTGGGGAATAATCTAGTTCACTTGGGGTTCTGTAACGTCCTCTCTTGAGGTTCTAACGTGCACCCCGGCTTGCTCGCTTAATTACCGCACAGCCACATCACCGTGTGACGTGTTGCGTATCAAACCGCGTCACGGATGTGTAGATTCGGCGTTACTAAGCAACGTCATGCTCGTCGGCAGATTGAACTGTGAGAACGTAGGCCGCGATAACGGCCAAGCTGGCCAAGCTACTGGTCGACGAATACACGGCGGATGGTGTGCCGTTCCGGTAGCCGAGTGGGTAGAGTGTTCAGCTCGTACCCGTAAGGACGGCGGTTCGAATCGCGGTGCCTGTATCGTTGAAAAAAAAAAAAAATCACAGCGATGCGGGTGCCGAGGCTCGAACTGTCGTTGATGAAGGGCCGAGATGGATGCGACGCGGAGACCTGGATCCTAGTATCGGCGTCTGCATCGTTAACGGCCAAGCTGATTAACGACGGTGCGGTTGTAGGTACTGGGACCCAGGTCGCTCCGGGTGATTAATGGACCCGGCTGTACGCTCGGCCGCCGGAATGTGGTGGATAAGGGGAAGTTTTGTGCCTTTGTGCACATTATTTCCCCTCGCTATCCCCCGGGTATCCTAAGAGGGTGGATACCTGTTGCTTTTGGCGCCGCATGGCGCAAGCGCTGAACGCGTCAGCAGACCGCTAAGCACATCTGGTACAATCACATCCCTCGCTAGGCAAAGCCCCTCCCGCCCCCCAATGTACGTTAATACCGCCCTGACCTCATCGCTAATACAACCCCCCAATACGCATTGAAATCGCCACGACCTAATCTGAGAAGGTTATTCCCCCCCTCCCCCAGAACTAAGACGACAAAGCACTTCAATATCGCCCGGACCTGAACACCATTAGACCGCATATCTACTACAGATGAGGAATTGCCCAGACCGCACTTATCTCTATTAGACCCTATCTCCATTAGAGATACGCAATCGCCCATCTCTAATAGATGTGAGGAATCGCCCGAACCCATCTGTATGATCTGTAATAGAGGTGAGCAACTGCCTGGGCCCATCTATCTTTAACATAGATGGGCTCACTATCTCTATTACGTCCTCTATTAGAGATAGTCCCGGGCGATTGCTCACCTCTATTGCTCCTCTATTAGAGATGGACCCGGGCGATTCCTCACCTCTATTAGAGATTAGCCCAGGCGATTGCTCACCTCCTGTAATAGAGATGGGCGATTCCTCACCTCTATTAGAGATGGGCCCGGGCGATTCCGCATCTCTAATAGAGTTCGGTTCGGGCGATTCCTCACCTCTATTAGAGATGGGTCCGGGCGATTCCTCACCTCTATTAGAGATAATAGAGATGGGTTCGGGCGATTCCTCACCTCTATTAGAGATAGGCCCGGGCGATTCCGCATCTCTAATAGAGTTGGGTTCGGGCGATTCCTCACCTCTATTAGAGATGGGTCCAGGCGATTCCTCACCTCTATTAGAGATGGGCGATTGCGTATCTCTAATGGAGATGGGGTCTAATAGAGGTAAGTGCGGTCTGGGTAATTCCTCATCTGTAATAGATATGCGGTTTAATGGTGTTGAGGTGTCCGGGCGATATTGAAGTGCTTTGTCGTCTTAGTTCTGGGGGAGGAATAAACTTCTCAGATTAGGTCGTGGCGATTTCAATGCGTATTGGGGGGTTGTATTAGCGATGTGGTCAGGGCGGTATTAACGTACAATGGGGGGCGGGAGGGGCTTTGCCTAGCGAGGGATGTGACTGTACCAGATGTGCTTAGCGGTCTGCTGACGCGTTCAGCGCTTGCGCCATGCGGCGCCAAAAGCAACAGGTATCCACCCTCTTAGGATACCCGGGGGATAGCGAGGGGAAATAATGTGCACAAAGGCACAAAACTTCCCCTTATCCACCACATTCCGGCGGCCGAGCGTACAGCCGGGTCCATTAATCACCCGGAGCGACCTGGGTCCCAGTACCTACAACCGCACCGTCGTTAATCAGCTTGGCCGTTAACGATGCAGACGCCGATACTAGGATCCAGGTCTCCGCGTCGCATCCATCTCGGCCCTTCATCAACGACAGTTCGAGCCTCGGCACCCGCATCGCTGTGATTTTTTTTTTTTTCAACGATACAGGCACCGCGATTCGAACCGCCGTCCTTACGGGTACGAGCTGAACACTCTACCCACTCGGCTACCGGAACGGCACAGCAATCGCCGTGTATTCATCGACCAGTAGCTTGGCCAGCTAGGCCGTTATCGCTGTTCACACGGTTCCATTCTGCCGACGAAATAGCACCAGCTCGATTCCCGCGCTGGCCACGCCGAACGCAGCCAGTCACGCTGGCGCATGCGCAGTGACGCTAGATTGTAGAGCACAATCTTGATAGTAGAACCTGACCATGAAAAGGAAATTTACCGAAGAATAAAAGTGTAGCGCATACGTCAGCCGGCACCAAATCTTTTGAAAAGTGCACAATAATTGCATTCTACCAGTACGAACACATATATGGAGCAGAAACTTGGAGGCTAACAAAGCAA
This sequence comes from Dermacentor silvarum, assembly GCF_013339745.2. Taxonomy (NCBI): domain Eukaryota; kingdom Metazoa; phylum Arthropoda; class Arachnida; order Ixodida; family Ixodidae; genus Dermacentor; species Dermacentor silvarum. The sequence goes on from NC_051164.1 coordinate 63,288,611, forward strand.
AAAAAAAAAAAAAGACAAACGTTATGGCATATTTTTTTCTGACGTTTCGGCCAGAGGACCAGCCATAGGTCGTACGGCCGAAACGTGTAACCTTACGCAATGTTTATCTACCACAAAAAGTCGGAAAATTAATCTCTTGCACTTTTTGTAGCGTTAGCTACACTGGCCTAGCCAAGCCCGTTTCGCGCGGCACATCAAGAGCCGTGCTGCGCATGCGCAAGGATCAGTGATGTCACACGGCTTGCGCACCGGAGCCACCGGAGCCGGCACCTCTCGCGCACTCCGCCGCCGCCGCGCGCGACTCACCGCCGCCGGTCTGCGCATTCCAGAGGAGTGACGTCGTAGCCGTGGTAGACGCACTGGCGCCGGCGCGCGCTCGCTGTGCAGTCGCCGTCTGACACTGCGCTGGAGCCGCTGCGCTTCTGACTGGCGTTTGCCAGTGTGGTATAGCCATGGAGAAGGAGAGCGCAAATGCTGCTCAACAGCGCAGAAGAACGGAGAAGCTTGACTCATCGGATCCCGAAGTAGTTGCCTGGCAATTAGCGGTTGAGCGTAGGAGGAATGAATACATGTGCCACATAATACGTATACCGCGTGTGTGTCATTGGAGCAGCAGTAAGCATGACAATCAAGCTAATCCTTGACAATCTAGACAACCAGGAAAGCGAAGAATAATCAGCTGAACCTTTGCTAACGCTACGTATATCCTGGCATAGCCGAGCTAAGCCACTGCAACTTTTTTTTTTTAATTTAGTGCACTTCACCTCTCATCACAAGCTATGCCGAACCAGCCGAAATATGCGGGAATACGAACACGAAACTATGCAGATGCACAGTGTTAGACGACCAGGCAAGCGACGTCACGACGAAGGCGGCGATGTGTGATGCTTGTCAATGGAACAATGACGACAGGTGTATGCAGAGTGAAGTACGACACGTGTCTATATATATATATGCATTTAAGCACGATTCTATGCCTCTTGTGCCACAATGGCACATAATGCCCATTCTAAGAATGGCCACAAACCCATGGAATGGCACATACCAAATAGTTAATAAAAATTAAGTAGAAGAATCTGATGAATATAATGCATTTTTCCATTAAGAGGTCAGTGTGCTTTATATATGCTAATATGAGCCTACATTATATGTTCATTGTGCAGGGAGTATTGTTTGTAGGAATTAAGTTTTCTTTATTATTATTATTACTATTACGCAACAAAAATGCGCTTACTAGCCCTACTTTGTCGGTCAGCATTTAGTGCACAATAATATATGTATATATATACCTGTTTGCTAGTATTTAAAATTCGGCGAACATATAACCTTCGTATATTATTTGCAAATATAGCCACCGAGATACCGACCGACCCAGCAAAAGCAGCCACACCTAATCGGAGAAGGCGGGCTGGTGTCATGCTAACTTCAGGGTGCTGGTGTCATAACGAAAAAAAAAGGCACGCTGATCGATATGACACCAGCACCCCGAAAAATGGCAGCCTCAAACACGCATCCCTCCTTACCCTACAACTAATGTGGTTAGGACGTTGCATTTCTTTAACACAGCCCTTTTAACGCAGTCAAATGAGTACCGCAGACATGTTCGACTTGAACCAAGCGGCGCCGACTCCGTAAAGTCATTCTCTGTATTGAGTTAAAAAAGCTCGTCTTGCAGTTTTCTGCTCCTTATTTTAGACCAAGTACACTAACAAACTTACGCGCAAGAGGAAATACTTCGAGGTCGTGCAAACACTCCTTGTTTCTCACATTCTGTAAAAAGAAAATATTCTGTCAAAAATTGCAGAGCAACATGCGACGTTTACCGCTAAAGAAAAACAACACGAACCCTGCGCTGTTTTGCGCTCCTCATCATTCTTTAGCAGTGGAGTTGTCATTAACTGCGAACTAGACCAGATTGAAGTTCATATTCATTCATTCATTCATTCATTCATTCATTCATTCATCCATAACTACAACACAACCTAGAATTTGAAGCTTTGTAATTTCATTACCTACTTCCCTCTATTGACTTACGTAAAAATACTCGATCTGTCTTGCTTGCTGGATTTTGTCCAGTTACTGATCCAGTGGTTCCATTTCAATAATTATAACGGCAATTGAAGCCAAAATGCTACGTAGAGGTTTAGCTCCGTCCAAGTTTGCCGTACGATATTGCGTTCGATTACGGCGGATTCGTGACGGACAGCAAGACTAATAAACGGACACTGCTACTAAGAACATCGTGAGCGATTAAAACATTCAAAAATTAAGAGCCTCGTAAAATGGAGGTGCCGGGGTTCGAACCCGGGGCCTTTCACATGCGAAGCGAACGCTCTACCACTGAGCTACACCCCCGGGCCTTACTAGTGAAACTTGAGACGGGTTTTGTAATATCATGCAATGCTTTGCATTTGTATATTCGACTCTCTTTAGCAGAGCGATTGACTTGTTTAATCGCGGCAGTACTACTGTACCGTCGCAGGAAACCGCAGCGAAGCCTGCTTATAGGTGTTATGCGGAGAAGTCGCATCGGCGGAGTCGCCACTCCTTGAGAAGTGATTGCCTCTTTCGACAATGAGTGGCGCCACTTCGCAAAGCACAGTGTGGCCGGACGACTATAGGCAGTCGCGGGCTGCGCACATGTAGTAGCAATCAGTTGCAACATTGTAGGAGGATGCTATGCATTATGATTTTGTGAGGGCCACGGAAGCAGCGAGACACAGAGCTCACTCTAGTTAGTTTCATTCAACCGTCTACCTAAAATTCCAGAGCGCGACCGTCTACAAAGTCAAGTGGTCGTGTCGTCTGCTATTTTACACACGAAAATACGGCGTCGCGTACGTCCCTCGGCAGTGTCGGCCCACAACGTTTAAGAAGGCGCAAAAGAACTGCGTACATACAAAATTGGTGGCAAAATACTGGATATATATAATAAACCTAAGTGCAAATCACCAAGGTGATTTCAGCGGTCAAACCATCTTGGTAACAATGTACGCACCTACCTCATAAAAGTAGCTCTCTCAAAGACTAAACCAAGCTCAAGCAGCAGAATCCCAATGTCACATGCAATCAACAGTAATACCGTTCCGTTTCCCCAGCTTTTACAGTAACTTAGGCATCGCTCAAAGCCAGGTGGGGAAACGGTTTTACAAGAAATATCTAGAAAATGTCACCCAAGGTAACTCAAATCTCAAAGCAACTATAAGCATAATATGTTACATGCAAGATAGCTAATTTTCTTGCATGGCTTATGGATGGGCATACACCTGTCTATAGCTGAATGAATCCACAACAGCTACCACTATGAAATGCTGGACCTTGAGTATGAACAAGTGCCATTCAAATTTAGTTGTAATAGGTCATTGTGCCATCTTCCTTCCATGTAAAAACTCATTCTTTCCTTATTTTTCATTCAGCTATGCACAAAATTAATATTTGTCTGTGGCAGACCTGTTGGAACTTATGTGCCATATTGCTACTGCCTTGGTTACAAGTTGGCACAGAAGCTTCAAGCCCACCCTTTGTTCATGCATCTTTGCTTATTTTTTATTTTTCTTGCATATAAAGGACCTCACAGTTACATATATCTGGTATTTCCCAAGTGAAGTTTAATCATTCCTCATTAGTTTTAACTCCGATACTATACACGCAGTATCCACGTTGACAAACAATGGTTAGCCTCCCTACACAGAACCACTTTAAGTTTGCCGCATTGCAAATGGTTTCTTGTGTGCAGAGGACTTCCAACGGTGTTTTCTTTCTTCCATGAAAGATGGTGGTAGACATTCAAACATTGCTGTCTTTATTGAATTACATTAATTCCAGTCATAATTCTGTGTTTGAACCATATTATTGAAGCATATCAGGCTAAAGTTATCAATGTTGGCAAGTTTTATTGAAAAATAAAAAAGGAAGCAAGTACTTAAGTGCTTAATGTGCAGAAACATCTAAAACTAGCCACATTTGTGCACTCAGCGCAGAACACTTCGCACTGTCTAACGCTTGGTGACAGTAATGTCAACATCCTCTACAAAGTAAAGAAAGAAGACATACAACAGAGAAATTACAGCTTGCATGAATCAAATGAAGTGCATTAGCTGCATGTTTACAATACAAAAAGGACATGCTGCACCACTGCAAGTTCACTGCTACACTTCCTCCTTGTCTTTAGCAACAAACACACCATGCAGTAGACTTTGCTCTCTATTTTTGCAGCAACTCAAATTGAAATAAAAACATACCAAGGTCACCTTTTAGCACTCTACGCTAATATCAAATTCCACTGGCCAATCTACAAAAAGTTTTGTTTGTTTTTTACTGGTCGATTAACAGTGGCTTTGATCTTTCCACTGGCCGTTTCTGATCAACTTAACTTGCAGCTGATCACATCCTCACTCTGCTTTTGAATACCAGATATAACCGGTTGCATTCTGCCAGCAGATTGTGATGGCACCCACTGCAATCCAGCGTGGAGCATTGCGTTTTCATCCTGCAGATTTGAATTTGCAAAATCTGAGTCAGATGCAAGTGCTTACTGGAAGGTTCAGGCAACTCCTCCAAAGGAATGAGTGGAATTTGTGACAAGACCCTTTCTCTAATACTATTTTAAGAAGGGCACAATCGACGATCCGTCGTAAGTACCACTCCTTTCCAAAGTGTTGTCGGGCATGGAACGCAGACATGAGCCAAGAAAATAAATACATTTATTTGCAGACAGCACGTAAAACACTGTACAAGTCGGAACTCTGGTTGGGGGAGTAGGGGGGCCCAACGACAATGCAGCGTGTTCGCTTTCCTTCGTTTGTAATAGCTTCAGAAGACACAAATGAAGAGTCGTTGCACTGCGTCAGCATATCATGGAAACGTGAGACTAGACCTTTCGTAAAGATCTAAAGTGCCCCGATGTCAAGCCTACAGAGACTAGCATCGAACCAGCAGTCATCATCTGGGGCTGGTCTGCGAACTGTCCTTGGAATGTCCTTGAGCACCAGCCACATTTTTCATGCAGTCAACATGTACAATGGATCCATTGGGGCACCAGGCAAATGAAGGCTCCTGGAAATTTCTCTGGCAGATGGCGCACGTCCTGAGTTGAAAAGAAAGAATAGCATTGAAACATTTCTTTTTACCAATAAAGTTCAGGCCAGCTGTTGTGAAGAGTACAATTAAAAGTGAGCATCAGCATTTTTTTCATGATGATGCTAGTTGGTTGGACATCCTCTGTTGTACAGCTCAAAACAGACGAAAGAAAGGAGAACACCAGCACCTGTGATCACCAGACGTACACCAGCACTATGTAGACTCTGTGTTCTGCCCTTAATACTTACCCTACCAAGGGGAAGATAGATTTTTTGTAGGTTATGCCAGATTTTATTTTCTGAAGGAACTACTGCCCTCAATATCTTATGTAATACATAAACAAAAAGCAGAAGTAGAACACTTTTCACGCATAAAAGCTTTATTAACGAGATGGTTGTCCTGAAATACATATAGATTGCCAGAATCAAGATTGTGGGATAAAACCAAACAAAGTTTGTAAAGACACACATGTATCAACTAAGAAAAAAATATGACAAAAATTATGAGATATACAAAGTGTATCGCCATCTAATAGGCACTATCTCCGAAAAAATTGAAATTTTTTGCTGAACAGGTATTCCGCTATAAAAATTTAACTGCAAGCACTACAGTTGGGCCCGCTCGGCTGCGGCAGCTGATGTTCCGGGCTGGTTTGCGGTGTCATAGCTCTCACAGTCAAAGTCCGATGAAAAGGCAGCATCTGCAGACTCGCTGCTGCTCAATCCATTGATAAAATCAGCTGCAGAAGCAGCAAAATCACGAGATTTATGCTATTTCAAAACATGCGCGCCGCTCGCGGAGGCAGCCATTCTTGCTTTCTACTTTGATAATCATGAAACCAGGCCCCGCACATTCCCTCAAGTTCCAGCGATCGCCAGAGAGAGTGAAAAATCAACTGCGGCGCGTTCCAGCATGAAGCGCGTAAAGTGGACCTACTGTAATTTGGTCGTATACTATAATTCGTATTTTTCCTGATAGAACTGCTCAATGCAGCTAAATATTTGACCTATAGAAGTAGATATAATAACCGACAAAGTAGTTAATATATCATTTTTTTTACAAAATAAGCAGACCATTGTTTTTATTGGTCTTCTGTTATTAAAGTCTGTGCTTTATTACATGAATAAAGTTTTTGAGACCTCATTCATGTGTGATAAGCAGCAGCCCACTGGTATCAATTGCAGTCCGTGCCGTTTATCGATTCAAATTGTATGGCGGTAATATTTGCGAACGGGGTGGTCGTTTCCTTTGAGCAGCATCACGCAGGTTTGTTTTAATTAGAAACCAATAATATCTACACCAGTTTATGCCTCCAACATTTGATAGCCGGCTATAAGCGAGTGGGCTTAAAGGGACACTAAAGGCAAATACTAAGCCGACGTGGACTGTTTAAATACCATACCAGAAACCTCACAACGCTTGTTTCGTGCCAAGAAAAGACTTACTTTACGAGAAAATTGCATCTGAAGGGTCCAAATACATTTATCGCAAGTCAATTCTGCCGGCACCCAATTGGGAAGTGGTGCCATTGCATACGCCATCACCGCTCATTGCTGCTGTCGATGAGTAAAACGGCGCCTGACAGACGGCGGAATAGTTTTTTGCATAAAACGCAGAAGCGCCCATGGAGAAACCGAGCCAAGACAGAGCGGTGGATTCGCTGCTGCAGCTGCTTTTGGTCAAGTGGTGTGGATCGTTTAGGCATCCTGCGAAACAATGCTGGCATGCCTAGGGACAAGTGCACACAAAACGAGCAAATTTCTCCTCCGTAGCACCTAGGCAAAGTCAGACATTCAAGAAGCAAACGCCTCCAGATTTTCTCTCTCGCACCTGCTCGTACTCTGCCTGCGCACAAACGGCTAGCGATTCCTGAAATGAGACACTCGTGCGCAGAAGGTATCAAAAGCGGTGTTTCAAACTATTAACAGCAGGCGGCCATTTTCGCTTTCTACTTGACGATCGCGAAAATTCAGAGTGCATTCAAAAATCGCCGCCTAGCGTGAAAAAACGCAAGCTGCTTAGAAAACAAAAATATAGTTCTCCTTCACGTCCGATAGCGCAGTGTGTCCGTGAGCAGCATGGAAAGTCTCGAAAGCAGCGTTTCAAACCATCGATAGCAGGCTAACAATGCCAAATGGGTGCAGTAGGGCAAGAGTTAATGATAATCTCTTCTGTGCTGCACTAGAGAAAGCACATGCAAAGCTGACTGGCTAGAACTTGTTCCTCTTTGAGTGCAAAGCTCGTTACATTATCTTACTGCAACAGGAGGCAATGAAACAACATGGAACGCAATGGTCAAGACTCCATGTGCTCTTTCAAAGGCCACTTTTTCTTTTTAATGTGACTGACCGTCACAGGCTTTATCATGAAGCATAGTGAAGGTTATAGATAAAATACTGCATGGACAAGGATCAAGGCATTTAGGAAGCAATCATCCACAAAAAAGGTCAGGACAAGCTTATAAAAGAAAGCTTGCACACACGACAATTGGGCCTCTATGCTATCTGCTATCACTCAATGAGTGAGCCACCAGGCCACGTCGGTTTACAAGTGCCCGACTCAAGCACACAATCTGATTGTGTGATGATTTAACCCAGTTCGATAATGTGGCATAACAAATCATGGCATAATCCATGAGGTCACACAAGAACCTTGTTTGTATTATGAGTTGTTGCTGGAAAATGAAACAACAGGTGTTTTACTGTGGCAATTTTTTATTTCACCGACAGTTAACATGTCAAGTCATAAATACTCAACAAAGACCGTGGATTATACATATGTTAAAGCAATAAGAAAGCCACATGCATTGTCTTAACTTTCATTTGTCCCTTTTGCTTGTTATGCCTGTTTTGGTCCAAAGCACAACTACACTGTGAGAATGTATGATGGATGCAGAGTATGTAGTATCACTTTCTGTGTCTCTATTGATAACTACTGATACTGGTGAAAACAAACAGCGTGACGGGACTAGAAGATGAAGAAATTGACAATGCAAACTCTTTCCCTACCATGGGGAAAGTAAGTGTTTTTTGTATGATACGGCAGATGTCTTTTTCTGAAGTAACTACTGCACTCAATATCTAATGTAATACATAAACAGAAAGAAAAATGAATGCACTTTTCACTCATAAAAGCTTTATTAATGAGATGCAAGTCATAAAAAAGATATAAATTGTTAAAATCAAGATTGTGCGATAAAGTTGACCAAAGCTTGTAAAGACACGCTTGTACCTACCGTATTTACACGATTGTAGGTCGACCCATTTTTTCAAATTTGGCAATCCAATGTTGGGGGGTCGACTTAGAATCGAAACCGAACCGTGTACCGCTAGTAACGGCAAGAGAAACGATAAATCAGGGGCGCTACGGCGTGGTTGCAACTGTGCACCTACGTTTTTATGGTTACGGTAGAAGCGTAGCGTAATAATTTACTGTATTGCATACATTTTGATTGCGCGCACCACGAGCGCACGGCTCTTGTGGGAGCATCGATCATGGAAGAGCCGCCGTTTAGGGGGTATTGGTAGATGGCGGAAGAGCCGCCGTTTGGGGGGTATTGGTAGCTGGTGGAAGAGCCGCCGTTAGGAGGTATTGGTAGTTGGCAGAAGAGCCGTCGTTTGGGGGGTATTAGTAGTTGGCGGAAGAGCTTTATATACGATTGTTTTCGAGGGCCGCTAGCATCTGTCACTTCTGCTGTTGTGCTGAATCGTCGCGCCTGTCATGAGTGCCAAGAACTTTCGGCGCTCGTTCTCAGCAGCGTTCAAACGGGCTGCTATCCTCCATGTTGAGGAAACTAACAACAGCGCAGCGGGACGCAAGTCTGGAGTCAGTGAACGTGTGGTGCGGCAGTGGCGGCTTCAGCGCAAGAAAATTTGGCCTCTCTGGCTACTGTGTGCGGGTGGGTCCTCTCTGCGTGAGGGGCTGTACCGCGCGATGTCGTGGTGCGGTCGTTCGCGAAGTGTGGGCTCACTTTTGATGACGACGTGCGTTGGGACCGCAGCAGCTATGACTGCAGTGAGGTCAACTCTAGTGACGATGAGTAGTCTTAGCAACCCCATCAATAAATTTCCCTTGTGTGAAATGCACTCGCGTGGTTTTTCTCCCCCCTCCCTCCCCCCCCCCCCAATGTTTTTTTTTTTTGAGACATGCAATTTTGGGGGGGTCGACCTACATTCGAGTCGACTTACAATCGTGTAAATACGGTACTAAGCAAAAAAATGTAATGAAAATTATGAGATATACAAAATGTATTGTCGTCTATTAGGCACTATCTCTGAAAAAATCAAAATTTTTCTTTGAACAGGTATTTTGCTACAAAAATTTAACTGCAAGCACTACAGTTGGGCGTGTCGAGCTGCAGCCGCCGATGTTCCGGGCAGTTTACGTCGTCGTCGCTTTCAGACTGAAAGTCTGACGAAAAGTCAGCATCCTCCGACTCGCTGCGATTCGATGTATCGATAATCAGCCGCAGAGGCAGCGGAATCGCAATATCTGCGATCTCCCGAAGCGCCCATGCCGTTTCCGGAGCCGGACATTTTTGCATTCGGCTTTGACGATCGTGAAACTTCGGAGCGCGTTTAAAAATCCCCGCTTGGCCGGAGAAAAGCGAACTGCTTAGAAAATAAATATATAGTTTCCCCGTCCGATGGCGCAGTGTGTCCGTGAGCAGCCCAGAAGGTCTCTAAAGCGGCGTTTCAAACCATCGATAACGAGCGGCCATTCTTTCGTTCTCCTTTGATGATCGCAAAACTTCAGCGCGCGTTTAAAAATCACTGCTTCACGGGAAAAAAGCGAACTGTTTAGAAAACTAAAATATAGTTCTCCTCCTTCAAGTCCGATAGCGCAGTATGTCCATGAGTGGTGCGAAAGGTCTCGAAAGCGGCGTTTCAATCCATCGATAGAGGGCTAACCATGCCCAATGGACGTGGTACGGAAAGAGCTAATCTACTAACTTGCCATTTTGAACTACTGATATGGCATTAACATTAGATCACAAGTCAGGGTCATATGCAAGAAGCAGAATTGATTCAGTGGTCACTAAATTGCAGACGGTTAGAAGACTTTCTATGACTGCAGTGCCAGCTGTCTGGCGAGAAGGAGGGGCCTGAATCCACCAACGCATCAGAAGGATGCATTTTCGAAAATCTCGAGTAGGTTCATTACAAGGAGAAAGTGCACCATTCAGTCATGGAACAATAATGTGAGATTCGTAGGTGTGACAACTTCACAAAGTGCTTCTCACGTGCTTCCCCTGGAGCACTCATGTTACACGCCAAAACCAGTCGCCACCCACCTTTCCTCTGTGAGCGTCATCGAGGTCTGGTGCAGCAGGGCCTCTCGCCACCGCACCTGAAGGTTCTCGGAGCGACGCAGGGCGCTCTCGACCCGTGCCATGCTGCACCGGTGTAGCGAGGTACGCACCGCCTTTGCCAGAAATTGGTCCATCAGGGAGACCGACCAGTCGGGTGGCAGCAGCTGCAGCACCTGCACGGCCGCAAGTAGCACAGTCAGGATTTTTGGCTGTTAAAGCGGATAGGGCATTGACCCAAAATGGGGGGTCACCCGTTTGGCACAACTCCTTGCATCTGTTTCTTGGGACAACTTGTTTTTCTGCACTTGTAGGTGGCATTGCTGTTTTGATATACGGTCAAACCTCATTATAATTAAGCTGCATATGACATGAACATACTTTTGTTTAATCGGATACTTGCTCTAGGCATATATTCGTTACACATTGATATTGGCGAGAAAAATGTGACATTTATTTTTTTATATTTTATAATTCGTCATGTCAACATTTGGTATATATTGAGGTTTAAGTGTATCAAAAGCTGCATTCTATAAACCTTAGCCTCCTTGACACTGTTTCTTTTAAGCTCCTTGGAGAAAGAAAGAGGTCCTTACTTTATTTTCCAGCTCAATTTTTCCTGAACTATCTAACTGACCAACCTCGAATTATGCTACTTCCATGAGCCTAATTTAAAGTGTTTTATTGGGAGACTACACTCTGCAACTGGCAGACAAATGGTCAGAAAAAGCTGCATGAGTTCCCCTCCCAGAATATGAGCAGTTTCACAGCAAAAACAGTACATGGCCCATGCTAACTGCACTCTGCATTTTATTTACCTCTGCAGGTGTAGGTCACTTGATTACATGTCACGCATCCTCATTTCTCGTACTTATGTGCTTCCATTTATTGGCATACCACATATTTCTCGCTGCTTGTTCACTTTTCAACAATGCTGGTGCAAGTGCACAGATTTTCTCTAAAGCCGTCTGGTGGTGATGGATTCTTGGGCAAGCCAGTTCCCGTGGCATTTCAGAGCTCTTTGGAATGGCAACAAATAATCAACATGCAAAACGGAACCGCAAGTGCAATGTGCCGTGAGAATTTCAAGAGAGAAGACTTGTTTTGAGGCAACCATGGTTAGTGTTATTGTACGTTTCACTGCATTTACTGTTTCTGTTTCACTTTTTTTTTTTTTTTGCAAGATAATTGTAAAATACGATTTTAAAGTCGAGTTGAAGCCCCTGCGAATACGACTTCAGAAAAACAAAATTTAGCGAGGATAGTTTCTTTTAAAAAATATGGCGCTAGACAATTATACTCATTGTTATTCGGTTTCAAAACAATATATAGACCCTTTTCCAAAGTTGCAAGTGTACTTCCCTGGCTTGCTTATTTGCCGAACTAATGGCGTGTCAGGTGGTGGTTCAAATGAAAACAAAGTGCTAAGTGCTCATGCTGTGACATGCCTTTTGCACAAGGTTTCATTATGGGAGCCATGGCCACGTTTTCCATGCCATAAGACAAGCAGACTGTGCTTGTACATAAAGATTGCATATATGACTGCGTTGCCATTAGCTTCGTAAACTGCCTAGCAGGAAAGCTAGCCTTACAATTACTGATAAGGGTCTGCTGACAAAGAGAAAAAAGAAATGCAAGGAGCAGGCAAACAACTGTCACCAGAAGGCACACAACGCCTGCCTACTCCTTAGGAAGAAGGGATACAAACACAGAAATGGAAAATAAAAAGAAGGGTAGAAAAAAGAAAGAACAAAATGACAGATCTCAATGACTAAAGTCAAACAAAGGCAAAGAATAGAGCACTTCTTCACTTCTGCGAAGCCTCTATTTTCAGTGGGAGATGACATGTCTTCAATGCACTAACTTTCCCTTAGTGCAGCGAGACGTTGCAACCATTGGTGCCACCAATGGGGTCAGGCATGAAGACCAATCAAATTGTTTGCAAGCAAAGAGAATTGACCTGGACTACAGCGCTCAAAGTCTCTTAAAGGGACACTAAAGGCAAATATTAAGTCAAGCTAAAGTGATAGATTAGTGCACGAGAATCTCTAAGGCACCAGTATTATCGCGAACAGAGCCTAAGTAATCGAGAAATTGAAGTAAATGCAGAACACGATTAGAGACTCCCCCGGGCCATTCAAGTACTTTCCCGATGACGAAGGCACTCCTCATTAAAATTCTGTCACTAGTACTCAACCACTCGTTATAAAAACATCATTGTATTGCATTAAAGATGAATGAAAATGCTACTTGTTCAGTTCTATTTCATTTTCAGAAAAAGGAACTCTTTGACATTATCCTTGACAACGACACGGGCGGACGAAAGCTTTCGTTTTCAGTTCGACTCTGCGCCGCTCGCGCTTTCGCGTTTCAGTAGTTTCGTTATCATGTAGTGCTGCGCTGGTTTTGATGGCTTGCAAAGCTCACACAAACTGCAAGTAGCAGAGAATTCCACTTGCATGTGGTGTCACAGGATGCCCAAATGGTCCACGCCACTTGACCAAAAGCAGCTGCAGCGGCGAATCCATCGCTCTGTCTTGGCTTGGTTTCTCAATGGGTGCGCATTTGCGTTTTATGCAAGAAACCATACCGCTGTCTGTCAGGGCGCCATTTTACTCATCGACAGCAACAAAGGGCGGTGATGGCGTATGCAACGTCACCACTCCCCGATTGGGTGGCAGCAGATTTGAATTGCGATAAGGTGTATTTGGACCCTCAAGATGCATTTTCTCGTAAAGTAAGTCTTTTATTGGCACGAAACAAACGTTGTGAAGTTTCTGGTATGGTATTTAAACAGTCCACGTCGACTTAGTATTTGCCTTTAGGGTCCCCTTAATTTAGCAACATACTGTGTGGTAGGCACTAAATGCACCCTCATCTTTGATGAAACACCTCTTACCAAAGACTACACCTCTTGCCAAAGACTAAGCCAAAGACTAAGCCGAGCCATACTAAAGGCCCGTAAGCTGCCTGCTCCTCAAGACGCGCGAGTTTCCTTGAACCCTTCCCATCACTTCTATCCCCGCCATGTTAAAGTTTCACTGTGCCACTTAGAGGTGCTAGAAAGTGTGAATTGTGAACTGAAACGACTTCTTGAGCATATGAAACTGAACTTTCCAGCTGAGTGAATGCAAATGCAACTCAGTGGCCGCTGATTAGTGCCATGCGTGTGTGAATGAAATGCATTTTTCGTACCTTCACAGCATCAAATTCAGCCACTTCACTGTTTAGCAGCTGGATAGCAGCCGGCAGTAACGCTTCTTGGTCATCCTTCCTGCAGAATCAAAAACATAATGTATATGCCCGAGTAAGTGCCACAACTTGGCAACCAAAAGTCCTGAAAAAAAAAAAAAGTGGCCCTTACAGGGCACCATAAGTGATAACCTGGGTAGACGGTGCAAGACAGTGCAAACTACAGGACAAAGAGAAAGAAGGGCACGACGAGCGCTGACTAAGAACTGCAGGTTTAGTTGAAAAACATTAATTACAAGGGCAATGGTAAATGCATATGCATCTGTAAACAAGCTGTAAAAAAGCCATGTGCACCAGCTTGCTCTCAAGGGTTGGAAGCAGATAATAATGCAAACAGATCATGCCCCCTCTTATCAGCAACACGGTTGTTTCTGCGAAAAGCCAATTCCTTTTTCAGCAAGGACCAAGGATGGCTGGCTGATGCAGAGGAAATTTTCTTTTTCCATGAGAAATGCTTTGCGTGTTGTTTTGTCGGGGTGGCGATTCACAATCTAAATTTCAGTGTGGATGTGCAGTTTTATTATGAAGGACAGCTTGTGACTTATCAGTGAGCAGTCCCGAGATCATGCGTATGAATTGGAGTGACGGCTGTTGAAGTGGCGTTAAGTTTGTCGCCGCGTATCCAACACAATATGCATGCCTCCTGGCGGCTAATCGGCCAACCTTGCACATACTTTTGCACTTTCCTAAATATGCACTGCTTTTCATGCCGTTCCCTCTGTCCGCATCGCATTATCATTTCGACCAATCCTGTCGACTTGGACGAACCTCGGACCAACAAAGGCGGTCTTGGCCGACGCAGCACTGTACTGCGAAATTGCCGTGTTCGGGCGCTGTCTGTGCGATCCCTGTATCGGTCCGACATCGGGGAGCGCATGCTCACTTGTGCGGCATCAAGCATGAGGGCTCCACAGAGCAGGTGACATGCAGCATTGCACAGGGAAGGAGATTCTGTAAGAGTCCACCTAGTGGACACGTCCAGTTCCTCTGCTGCTTAAGTGCTGATTGGCTGTGGCGCCTGGCTCCTGTTGAAGCGCACCCCAGCCCAGCCAATCAGAACTTCAAGAGCAGACGGAATGGACATGTCCATTAGGTGGACTCTTACAGAATACCCCCCCCCCCCCCCAGGTCTCCACACCGGATATACCGAATATTTGAATAGTAGATATTCGATTAGCAAATCAAACTTATTAGAATGTTCGCTATAACATTCAATTTGGTGATATTCGAGTATTCGCACACCCCCTAATATTTTGACAATCTTGTCTGAAGATATATTTGCAATATTGCGCAGCATGTCCAGTGGGAGGCACAAGAGAGAAGCCCGACTGCACAGTACTCGCCTCATACATGGTGGGTTTAGGCGTTGGCAATACGGCGTGTCACAATACGGCGTGTCAACATTCACCTTCAGATGGGTTCTAATCGAAGTTTTTATTTCTCAATTTGTGCTCGATTTCTTAGCTATGAAAAACAACTAGCCCAACAGCCCATTTTATGAACAGTTTTATTATTCTTCTATATTTTGCCAGATGCATGATCAAACTTAGCTCCAGGGTCAGTGAAGGTACTGAAATGTAAATCTGCAATTGTTGGCTGTCAAACCGTAACCATTAAGAGTGACCGCATGTGGATTGGCCTGTAACATAAACATTACATTTTGTTCACCCTGAGATGTGAATGAACTTTACATTTTTTCAAGATTACTTTTTCTGTAATGCTGCGAACCATGCTTGTAAATGCTACAATCTGCTCGCACATGCTTTGTACTATACTCTGAGCACGACTTCCTAAGCACCATCTTGAATAAAATGACATCATATGTGTGCACATGAAGTGAGCAATAGAAAAATTAATGAGAAGGGCACCACAGAGCATGTGGAGGTGAGAAAGGCCTTACGGAAGACTGCTGTCCAAGTAGACGGTGAGCAGAGTGTGGTACAGGCGGTGCCGGAAGCGCCGGTCCCGTCCTTGGGACATTCGCTGGCAGTAGTCTTCGGCTGCCTGGTAGTCCTTGAGCTGATGGACCAGGAGGCGAAGTGCCTTGTCATGGTCTTCCAGCTGCCAATATGGGTGGAAAAGATATGTGCACACTTAGTGGCATCCCAGGAAGGCAGAAAAGCTGGGATAAGTCTAGTTTTTTGAAGACAAGGACTTCTTAGCTGACTTCAGACGGGGTTGGCATAGGTAGGAGCTGGCTATTTCCAGAAAAATAAACGGTCAATAAGGTTACTTGCAGGTGTCGTATGATCATAAAAATGGCACGAGGCAATTCCTCACCGTGCCAGGAACACACAGTAATAGTCAGCAACCAAGGATACAGTAGAATCTCAATTATACAAATCTTAAGGAAGGGCACAAAAATTCGTATCACCCAAAACTTCAAAATATCGGGAAATTAAGGGAGTTGGGGGGAGGGGCAATGAAATCGACCTGTAAAATTTCCTTTTTTAAAAATAATTTTACATAATCCTAAGACCTTCCTTTATCTCATGGTGAAATATTTTGAAGAAATACGCAGCAGACCATGAGAAAATTGCAAATTTCTTGTTTAGTGTGTTAACTTCGAAACAGGGAAGAAAATTGGGCTTCGGGAGGTGCTATTGCACTGCTGATCGTGTGATCGTGGTTTTCCGTTGATGCAGCGCAGACGTCTTGGTATCACCGTAAACACAAGAGATCGGAGATTCAGATATCTACAGCGCTGTATTTCTTCATGCAAAAATAAAAGTAAGAAAAGCGAGTGTGAACCAGCATCGCGATTCATTACTGCAGTCATGTGGTGCGCAGGGAGCGCTTCTATTGGCTGACGCTAATTTGAATCACTGGCACAGTTGTTTTGAGCACGTTTTAGCAGCAGCAAGCTGCACACTTCGTGCATTCCGACGCCGACATTTTAAGATTTGCCTGGTTATCTCGAGTTTCTTTCGTTGCTGTGTTCCAGCTGCTGCCTGATAGTTGACAAGGACACGATTTGCGCAAGGTAATGGACTCTGTTTACTTTTTTCTCCACTGTCCTTGCTTCTCCGTGCCAGCTCTCCTCCGCAAGATGGGACAGAGGAGAGCTGGGTTGGAGAAGCAGGGAAAGCGGACAGCCGCCGGCTGCGAGAGTCCCATAGTAGACGTTGAATAAATTGATGTGTACGAATGTAATATGTGTATGTGATCACTATAACTTCGGGGGGAAACAAAAGAAAGGATGAACCAAATGTCAACACTAAAAAAGACAAGGTCGACGTAATTGCGTGTGAAGTATGACACAAATAAGATACGAAATGAATGAATAATGAATATGAAAAAGAGACAGAAAGACGGAACACATAGGTATTATCAACATTTAATCATCAAATGATTTGAACCACCGTGCATGTCAACATTGGGTTGTTTAGCGTCAACACTTGGTCGACACTTTTTTAAGTTCCTAGGTAGAGCTGGGTGACTGATTGATTAACCTTCCAATTAATCGATTAACGCTTTAATCACAATAAATGACTGTTATATTGAGGTCTGACTGTACGATCCCGCATAGTTCTGGGAGCTCAAAAATAGCACCTATTAAATGGCTGATTCATGTAAGTTATGCACCAAATAAAACTTACACCGTGGCTTAAGTGTTGGCTTCAAAGGCAAAGTTGAACGCCACGTTCAACTTTGCCTCTACCTCACATTCTGCACTACAGCCTTAGTGTCTGCTAATGCATTCTGTGTGCACTTTACGTGTGTTTTTATTTTACTTTACGAGAAATAATGAAAAGCAATGTGTGTTACCCGACCGAACACTGCTGACCTGCCTAGGCAGCCCACACCCACAAGCATCGCGAGCTTAAGCATGGCAGCAAAGTACAGGTAGGAAGTAAAGTAAAGCACACGTGATGGGAGTGTGTGCTGGTCGGTGTCTGGCATACTGGAAGGTAGCGTCTGAGAGTGGAGTTCCAGGATGGTAATATTGGAGAGCCCAGCACCTCCGCCAAATGTGAAGGTTCATTGAATGCCGAAGCCATGATGGGTAGAGCGGTCAGCTCTTTGTCTTCATGCACTATTATTATTGTTGTTCAGGGAAGTGTAAGTGTTTGCCACAGTAGCATGAACATGCGTGCATAACTCCCAGAAGAAACAGTGCCAAAGCATGCTTCGTCGTAACACTTAGCCATAGGACAACCTGCACACACAGATGTGCCTCACATCTCGTTCAACCAACTGAAGCTTTTTTTTTCTTTTTTTTCTGTGAAATTACGTGCACAGCCACTAACCTTGCCGTAAAGTATGGCGCACTCCTGGTGCAAATTGTGCTCCAGTGCCCTGCCCAGCAGCAGTTGCACCCGATAGGAGTTTGACGTCCGCAGCAGATGCTGCAGCTTTTCCCTACAGGACAGCGAGATTGACATAGACAACAAATAAATCAAACGTGAGCTTAAAAAATCTGTAAAAAAGAAAATATGCACTCAGTCTTCCCAGAATAAAAGAAATTATGCATATCGCATGTACATATGGAATAGTATTCCACATGATTTATCTGCCAGTGTAACTTTCTTGACTGGTTTGACTGAGTTTGAGTCGTATATTTTTAAACGAGTCAATTGTGCCATTGGGTTATAAAAATATGTGAGCGAAGAGCAAGACCCAGCTATGGTTTAAATAGGATACCTCTTTTTTCTCCTACTGCTGATCACTAGAACTTGCTAGCTAAAACTGCTCTTTTTCGTTTTTGTTTTCTTTAGGCCAAACAGATTCTTGCCATGAATTTAATGTCAGTACTGTCTGAAACTTTAGTGCTCCACTCACAACCCGTGCTGCTTTTGTATGCTTGTTTGTTGATTTATTTTATTCAACAAGTCAATCTATTTGACTTAGCCATCCGTAGCTCAATTTTGCATTTATACTCAAATGTATGTCAGGATTTCAAGTGTCACTGATTTTTTTCATATTGTCACTGTGTCACAAGTGTCACTGATTTCCCCACTTGTGAAAATCTGTTCACATGATTAAAAGCTTATGAGATGATGACTTTATTAACTCAATCAAGCTGTCCCACTCACCGAATTGGCTTCAGCCTTTCAGACTCGGTGCTTGGACCATTCTCCTTGAATAAGCGCAGCACCATATCCAGGTACATCACCGCGAGCAGGGTGTGATATTTATCATTCTATAAGAGAACGATATATAGAAACAAAGCCAAATGTATCAGCACTCGCTCGGCCACCTCGAACCCAGTGCAGAAAGTATAAACGAAACCACAAAACTCATGAGCCAAAAGTGGCAGTACATGATGCAACGAATATAACCTAAAAAATAACCCTATGTCCTGTGCGCATCATAGATAACGTAGACAAGAACAGCTGGAGGCCTCCTATGCGTTGGATAAGGTGTGCAAAAGTGCAGCATTGTCAACTCGGTGAATCCTGTGCTTCCAGCGGTGCAACGGAAAAACTCATCCACTCAATTTTGTACTGTTCCTCCTACAGTATGCAGTGAGCTGTGCTTTACGAAGACTTTTTGTCTTGGCTTACAATGTGCTACACTGGACGACATGCTCTTTCCACACTGGTCATGCATCTAGATGTGATCAAGCTCGCATAGCCCTTTATCATTTTTTGACGAGGTAAAGCCTTACTTAGCACACAATTCATACGGAAGGAAGGAAGACGACAGCGCACAATTCATACTTCCGTATGAATTGTGTGCTAAGCAAGACTTTTCCTCGACGAAAGAATGTTTCACCAACCAGTCCAAGCAGCTACTCTGTTAGTACTCTTCTATCGTTTCTGAAGGGGA
Organism: Dermacentor silvarum; assembly: GCF_013339745.2. Classification (NCBI taxonomy): domain Eukaryota; kingdom Metazoa; phylum Arthropoda; class Arachnida; order Ixodida; family Ixodidae; genus Dermacentor; species Dermacentor silvarum. The sequence continues at coordinate 63,308,022 of NC_051164.1, forward strand.
CACATCTAGACTCTCGATTGCAATCTAACATTCTGATCACTGATGTGGTTTAGCTTCGCGTTAGCTTGTGGACCATCTGCTGGACATTGAGTGCGGCGCTGTTGTGATTAACACAAATGCATGTGTTGTTCTTGAGTGTGTCCATTTTGATTTTTTCTTAATATCAATCTTTTTTTAATTCCCTTTATTTTTAAATATCTCTCCTATTCTTCATTATCATCTTTCTTGGTGCATTTTTCCTTCTAGAGCAGGCAGGCGTTGTACCTCTCATGATGACAAGTGCAGCTGGTTCTTTTATTACATCGCACTGTGACCGTTTTAGTGTTCACAATGAAAAATAATAATAATAAATCATGTGCATTACCTAAGGGACACGAAAAGCACATAATGCTAGTGGCTATGAGGTGATCAGATGTTCATGACACATAAAGCATACATAAAGGTACGCTGCCCATCAACAGTAGCGATCGGCCCAACTTGAACTTGGCACTAACCTCAAGTTTCCTCCCGAATACGAGGTGCTCAAGGTAGAGAACAACAGCATCGTGGAACCGGTGCAGGTACTCCAGCACACCCTCTGGCTTCAGCTCGTCTGATTCTGGTTCATCGGGCGGCCTTTCAGTGAATATCTGCAAAAAAGATATCATGGCTGCAGACATGCAGATATCATGGCCTTAACTTGTGAAAGTGCTAGCTACTAATTTAACAATTGAGTGGAAAAATAGACATGGGAACACTATACACGGGCCATCCTACATGATTAAATAACTCTTCATTTATTCGTTAAAATAGTACCTCCTTAATCTAAAGCTTCTTCAGACTGCATTGCACACAAAGCATGGTCAAGTGCTTTAACAACCTCAACCACTGTAACTCACTTGGAACACGTCGTTCACCCGCCGGGGTGGCTCAGTCAGCTAAGGCGTTGCGTTGCTGAGCCCGAGGTCGCGGGATCAAATCCCGGCCCCGGCGGCCGCATTTCGATGGAGGCGAAATGCAAAAACGCCCGTGTGCTTGCGTTGTAGTGCACGTTAAAGAACCCCAGGTGGTCGAAATTATTCCGGAGCCCTCCACTACGGCGTGCCTCATAATCAGAACTGGTTTTGGCACGTAAAACCCCAGAAAGAAGAAGAAGAAGAAGAAGGAACACGTCGTTGAAACTTTTCAGCAGCAGAAAGCAGCAGGAAGTTGCTCCTTTTCAAATTCTGGACAGCAAGGCAAGACTCTATGTGCTGCTTTAACTAAACGCAGAATTTGTGCGAACCATTGAATATCATCTTGAGACCACAGTGCTGAACAGCCATTTTTGTTGAGCAAACAGTCAAGAAGTTGAAAACATCTGAGAAGTTATGGAATATTGCCATATCACTCACTACACACAATGACAATATGCTTCAAATAGGCATCGGCCAGCGCCTTCAGAAGAATAATTAAGCACTATTGGGCATTCTGTTTGAGAGGCGATTGTATTGAATTCCTATGTTATTTTAGTTTTGCACACAATGAATGTGACATATCCTTTGTATAGATTGTGTGGTTTCAATAAAATTTATGTTGTTTAGCCAGTGCTTGTTTTGTCTACATCTCATTTTTTCTTTTAATACTGTCTCTTGCACTGCATTAAGACTAACAGTTCACCGCTACTAATTCATCAAACTTCTCATGTTTGAGCACACTAAAACAATGCCAGCTGACATGACAAAAAAAAAACAGCACAATGGCAGATGGCACATTTCTTGTCAGCACTATTTTACATGCTGAGCCGCTGTCCAATGTGTTGGCAGCATGGGCAGGGCAGGCACTCTGACATTAGGGAACGGCCTTCGCTAGGCTGACTAACTGCACTGGATATAAAGCCACGTAAAGCATTGCTGTAAGGGACTGCTCCAGACTACTGCTACTGGGCAACAAAACGCATACCTTGACTCCCATTTCTTGGTCCTTTTCCAGAGCCAGCTCTGCGAACTGCCATAGCAGCTTGTGGTTGCTTAGCCTGCAAACAAAATCAGCAAGCTGTCCATGAGTAAATACAGCATACCAAGAGATAAGTTTGTGGATCAACAGTCACAGCTTTCATTGTTCCTGTGAATTATGAGGAGAGCATAAAGACTACCAGGTACTTTAGAAGTCGGCAAACCTAAGTTCAAACAGCAATTTTCAATTCCAGCCTCAATGCTCGGCATGCATAGGTGATAAATTATTAAGCTTCTTCCAGATACTTTTGTGCCTGGGTGTACAGTATGGTTCACTACTAAAGGGAAGACCTAATTAGCATTCAAAGCTGCATTATCTTAACATATAACATAGGGACGAAGTGCTTTGTGTAAAGTGTTAGGTAGACCTATATTGGTAAGACTTCACATCAAAACTGAGCTGTAATAAGTCCTGAAATTCCAATTTAACGTTCCCTTTAACAGTGGATCATACTGTACATCTGCATGGTGCAAAAGCTGCAACATAATGAAATCACCACGCCCAGCAATGAACAAGAAAGCTCAAACAATAAACATCACTAAACACACAAGTTCTGCAGAGGTATGAGGCCGGGGTAGTTGGTGTTTAATCTTGTTAAAAAGCGTGAAACTACACAGGGGCACATAAACAGCGCTTGTCTATGTCACCCATTTTCACATCCTCTGGCGAGTTTCGTGCTGCTTAATAAGAAGACAGTTCTGCAGAAGTCCACAAGGTGGAGCATCTTCGGAGAAAGGGTCAGTTGCTAATCTATCTTACAAAAGTTTTCTTTTTTGAGGGACCTGTATAGGGTTTCTATTTTAATTCTGTTCTACTTTCAGTTACATGCCAATTTGCCATCTCCTGACTAAACATCACTTAGCTAAGTTGGTTCTTTTCTAGGACAACATCTGGAGAATGTAGCACGCAACTGTTCCTACGAAAATAACATGCGCTAGCAGGTATTTTCATGAGTTTAGAAGCACACAGAAATACATTCCTGGCTTTAAGAGCAGATAAAATGAAGTTATTTCGTACAGCGCCAAAATACATATAATACGAGAGAGATAAGGCATGCAGCCCTTGAAGAAACTTACTGCACATTTATGCATCTTGTGGCATAATTTCTTGCAGAGAAATGTTTGCAGTGAAGTACAGTCCCTGAAACTGCTCTGAGGACTGTCTGTAAGTTCTGCTCACTCTCCCAAAACATTAATATTCTGCTGAAATGCTGAATTGCACCAGGCACTTCCAGTGGCTAAACACTGGCTTCAGCAGTCAGGACACCAGAGGCAAGACAAGAATTTAGGCCCAACATCAAGACACTACAGCTGACATAAGACGATGCAACTCAATGCAAATTTTTTAATTAGGCGTGACCCCCCCCCCATTCACAGATAACTTTTCTTTTCTCCGCACTGAATCTGGCACATTCACTTTCACTGTTTTCTCTGACCAGTGTACACTGTCAACAGACAGTCCTTGCGAATACCAAAGTCAGAATAAGAGCTCACGCTAGTCAGTCACTCAGACTATCAGTAAAAGCAACTGTAAACTTCCTAACTGAGCATTTTCAGAAACATGAAAGGCAGCACATTTAGCCCACTCACCTCGAGAGGTAGTCAACGTAATATTGAAGTCCCGGGAATGTTTCATCCTGCAGCTCGCCAGACAGAATACTGCACAGTAGATGCAACAGAAAAAATAACAGTGGCACATGTGATCTGGGAAAGTGAAAGATCGAACAAGTGGATGTAAAGACCTAGACACTGTCTTTAAATGAGATGCACTATCATACCGCCTGGCGCAGTCATTCCCAATTTCTACTTAGACTATTCTGGGGAACGCTCTGATTAAAGTGTTATTATTCACATTATGAAAGTGGCACCACAAACCTGGACTTCCCTTACAAAACTGCAGCAGTTCATGGTTTCGGATAAGGACAGGATCTGCCTATTTGCCAGCATGGTTATTCAGGATGGGACGTACTGATTCTCCACTCTGTACTTATACGAAATGAGAAAGGAGACATTGAATACAGTTAAACCTCCATATAACAAAGTCCGTAAAATCAACAATTTGCTTCATTATATTAAAACTTCTTTCATACTGAAATTCAATTTTTTACGCAAATAAGTACAGCTGCCAATGAATCTTTCTGACACGAAAGGGGCCGCAAAATTTTTTTGATTATCGGACAATCCAAAAAAGTAAATTTGAATGAGAAAAAAAAATAATTTTGTAGAACTTGAGAGTCGGCAACGAAACATATGGTTTCATATAGTCTCGACCTATCATGAAAAGCTCCAGCAGCGCAGGGAGCGTCAAGCCTCTCGTTTCAATGCGTCTCCGAAACTCGAGATTATGCAACCTCGAGTACTAAATGTGGGGGAAGACAGCGCACGATGCCACGCCATCTGTGCTTGCCCAGTCCTTGCACAAGCGGCAGGTTACCTCTAAAACAGGGCACGCGGGCTGCGTATGTGCTCCGCCACACTGACAGCCATGCACAGCGATGGTGGCCGCACTAGAAAAGGAGACTCGTACCAACCTGCTTCCCAATCCCTCCTCCTCTGCCCTCTCATGCTCGATCGTATTACCACGAGCTCACTCTCTTCCCCCTTGCTTGCATGGGAAGACTGCACTCAGCAGGCCACCATCCTTCTCGACTCACCCTCATACTCTTTCACTCGCACCTAAAGCATACAGTGTGCGGGGTGCAATAGGATCTTATCGCACTTGGACTTTATACGAAACATGACGCTGCTCCACTTCGTCGGTCGCGCAGTGCGAAATTCGAGAGGTGCATTTGAAAGCAGCCGCATGTGATTCCACATGCGGTAGTTTCCATTTATTGTCTCGGTATTCCTTTGCGGCAGCTCTGAAATATCGTTATATTAAAATCGTGTATAAGCACACTTCATTATATTGAGGTTCAAAATACATGTTCTATGGACCATAAGTTATAAAAAGATAAATACTTCTTATATTGAGATTTTCTTTATATTGAAGTTAGTTATATTGAGGTGTAATGGTACTTTCTGTGGCACTGCCCAAGCTACCACAATGAAAAGGAAGCTCTTCTCTAGAGCATAGTAAAGAAAGGCCTTCCACACACGTGCCTGCAACACATTGTGCTTCCAGAAAGGTTCATGATAGCCCACAAACAAGTTTCACCTCTTCTTACATTTTTGAGAGACACTGATTCTCTAGATGTGTAGTAAATACCCCAGTGACACTGCAAGAGACGCTTTGGTGGAGCAATTGCCAGCCTCAATTGCCAGGCTAAACCCGCCTGTTGGTGCAACACACCACCACCACCACATCTCGTTTTTTCAGCACCTTGGCTAATGTTTCGTAACTGCTGGTAACACGAAACTGTGATATAAGTGCTAAAAAAAAAGACAACTTAACCATATCTAGCCCCAAGATACGGAACAAAAAATTGGAGGGGAAGAGAGGGAAGGGCAGTGGTGTTATGTAATTTTAACATGCCTTAGTTGTTATAAATTCTATGTGCACAGGTCCAGCACTGTCCAGCAGGTGTACTGTGCTGGGCAATAGCCTCCATCATGCTGATGGTGCCTGTCTAATGACAAAAAAAGAATCAGGAACAAACTGGGGGTGCCACATCCTTAGGACTGAATCCTAGCATTAGCTAGCAGTGACAGCTTTTGCCTTTGGCCAGCCACAACATTACCAACATTGCCAACATTGAGCGGCAACGTTGGTAATGTTGGCAACGTTACCAACGTTGGTGAAAGTTGGCATTACTTCTATTTTTAAAGAGACACTAAAGAGAAAAATAAGTTCGACCTACATTAGTAAATTACTCTTATACGATACCAAACAAATGGCAGAGCACTGCTGAGCTCAAGATCATAGATTCCATCCCAGCGGTGGTGGGCCACATCTTGACGGGGGCGAAATGCAGGAACGCTCGTGTGCTTAGATTTAGGTGCATGTTAAAGAACCCCAGGTGGTCAAAATTAATCTGCAGTCCCCCACTACAGCGTGCCTCATAATCAGATAGTGGTTCTGGCACGTGAAAACCCCAGAATTAAAAAATTAATTTATGCCATACAAGCCACTCTTACCATGAGAGGAGGCTTAGTAAGCCTGCAAAGATCCAAAAATTAAAGGCAGGTGGTGATGCCACCTTCTAATTCCCACAGCATCTCCCCACGATGTCATGAATTTTGATGGCATATGCTCGAGCCTAGCTATATTGTAAATACAGACCATGCACTGTATTCTAAAAGAGCCAGACACTGAACTTAGGAAGTTTCGAGAACTTCCAGTGACTCAAATACGAGAAGACACATTGAAATACACGATGTCACACTGACATACCGGTGCTGAGGTTTTAGCACGAAATTAAAAAAATGAAGCTCTGACCTTCATTTTCTCTTCTAATAATCAGCCTACTATTACTTCGAAATTAATGCAAATTTAGGTGCCAAAACAAGTTCTGATTATGAGGCACGCCGTAGTGGAGGGCTCCATATTAATTTTGACCTCCTGGGGTTCTTTAACCCGCACTACAACGCAAGCACACGGGCACTTTTGCATTTCGCCTCCATTGAAATATGGCCGCCGCGACCGGGATTCGATCCCGCGATCTCGTGCTCAGCAACGCAACGCCTTAGCTGACTGAGCCACCGCGGCGGGTGATGATACAATACTTTACTTGTCTAAAGTGATTTGGCGTTTCAATTTACAGTGTCTCTTTAAAGTTTAAAATTGGACTCCTACAGTCGGTGACAGCCTGAGAATTACAAACAAGCTCCACTCATAAACACGCAGTGCAGCTGCCTTTCAGCTCTGAAAGAGACCCGAGCCAGCTTGAGCCCACTCACGGCTTAATGACATTGCGGTGATAATGTAAGTTCTGGGCTAATAGAAAAATAAAACCTTGTTGTTTCAAGTTAAAGTATTATCCATAGCTGAGCCATAATATCACGATCATCCATAAAATTTGCCCTAGACGTTCATGTTTCATCCTGAAACCAGTGACACAAATAGAGATTCGTACAGAAAAAAACATTCGATTTAGACACGTAACACTGCTTGGTAACAGGGAAATAAGCAAACCTTATTGGTTGTACATAATTTGTGCATAACTGTGAGTGAACTCGTGCTTGCGTGGCTCTCTTCCAGAGGTGAAGGATAAGTTCACTTTGTGAGTGGAGCTTGTTCGTAACTGTTAGGCTGTCACCGACTGTGTGATGTGGATCGGCTAGAAATGCATCTGTCTTGGCACCTTGCTCTGAAACTGCCCCTGCTCTTCATTTCGTAGAGTTGTGCAGAATTCGAACAAGGTGAAGCTCCAGAACCTAACTTCTTTGGCACGTTTTGTCAACACCGCTTTCAACTGCTGCTCCCCTTTTTATGTATGGTGCAGCTTTATGACAATGTGAAACACATTTATGCACAAATGCTGCCGGCTGGTTTAGCTTCGCAGAACAGCATACTGTCGTAAACTTATGCCTGAAGGCAAACATTGCACATATGCGCATTACGTATTCACTTGCAATTTTGAATATACATAAGATTCACATGAGCATCTTCCGGGACTCAACAATATTGTTTAAGGGTCTCAAACCAAAATAACTATATATAAGTGTAGAAGAAATGTGAGCAACATTGAGAGAAATTAACAAGATAAGTTTCACTATAGTAGGGGGTTAATAAGTGACTTCGTTAGATCTTTCTTTTTAAACAAGTGAAAAAAAAAGGAAGAGATGCAATATTATAATTCAAGTTATTCCAACTCAATGTTCCTAAACAATCCAAGATAAATCGACCGTAACTAGTGCATACTTTTAATAATAGAAAACTGTGTCTAGTGTGTTCATTTTGTTGTAGACTGATGCAGAGGGACGTACTTATAAATTTTTTTGTGTAAAAGCTTGTAGCTGGTATAAGCTTGTAGTACCCTCCTCCAGCAGGTTAAGGAGGCATCCAAAATTAGCCAGCATAAGAGGACAAAAAGAATAAAGATGCACAGTTCATGGCATGCACACGAGCATACCACGAGCTGGCTGACAGATAGATTCTGGTGAACAAACGAGCAGACATCTTCTACTGGTGTGCCCTTTCTACAAGCTCAAACATCAAGGAAGCAGTGTTATACAATCAACGATCGATTTTATGGACGCTCAATTTTTCGGACATGTTCGATAATTCGGAAGCCTTCGCGGCAAAGCCACGTACCCCATAGAGTCAATATAAGAACATCAGAAATTTCGGACTCAAAATCCCTTTGCCGTCCGATTTTCCGGACGTTTTGCCATGACCGCAGGTCTGAAATGGCATTAACCAAAGCCGCCATCGCCACCATTTTTATTATCTCGCCGCCTCGAACCGGCGCTTTCGCACGCACATCCGCTGGCAAGCGTAGCCACCACTGTGGCAATGCTAGACCTAGCTACTTCGACGTTCGCTACCAAGCTTCTTGCTGTTGGGTGCCGTATTTTTCATTGAAACAATACGCTGCTGTTTGCAATCGCGCCGACTCCACCTTCGTAATCCTTGCCAATGGCTGCGAAGCTCGGAAAGCACGGCACGTTGCAAAATGTCTGTTCTCGAAAGACAGCTTTGCCTCAATACAGCAGTGTTACGCGGTGAAGCATACCATGAGTAGGAAGGGGCAATTGTAACGGGACACGGTATGTTTCCCTTCAATATACACGCGTTCACCCGCCGTCTCTTATCATAGTACGAGCACCAATACGCCTAATAAGTGTACTGGCAGGCCTTTAGAGCTGTTTTGGACGTGCCTGTGGTGAATTGAGCCACTGGGGGCAGTAAAAGGCATGCATTCATTTTTTTGGACTGCCCGATTTTTCAGACGTTTTCGCGGCCCCTAGGGAGTCTGAAAAATCAGACGTCAACTGTATATACAGTTGAATAATTGCCATGAATTTCTAAAAATTTCAGTTCGGAAAGTATCCTGCAAAAATGCATTACCCTAAGGCGTGTTAATTCGGATTAATATTTAGGCAAACTTGGCGTAAAACCAGAATCTCCACTTTGAACAGAAACAACCTCTAGCTTTTGAAGCAAGGCATGTTAGATAAAAGTATCGTAGTGTTAAGGATGTTTTTATAAATATTACCACCCCCAATGCTAAACCATTTGTGCAACTACAGTCAAACCCTATTATAAGGAAGGGACATCTGCCATGAAAACATCTTCATTATATATCTGACATTCGTTTTAAGCGTACATTTGTTACCTCCTTATATCAGTGACAAACATTTTATATTGGCTATGTTATATCTGATAATTCGTTATATCCGTGTTCTTTATACAGTCAACGACCAAATTTTTAGACATATCTGATAATTAGGACGCCTTCACGGTACCACCAAGTACCCCATAGTGCCAATGTATAACATCTGAAATTTCGGATGCTTGAACCCCTTCGCCGTCCGATTTACCGAATTTTTGCTGTGACCGCAGGTTTGATACGGCATTAAACTAAGCTACCACCGCTGCCATTCTGATTATCTCGCAGCCTCGAACCTGTACTCTCGCATGCTGATCTGCTGGCAGCCGTAGCCACTAACGTGGCAACGCTAGGCTTAGCTTCTTCGACGTTTGCTGCCAAGCCTCCTGCTGTTCAGTGCTGTGTCCTTTATTGAAATAATCTGCTGCTGTCAACAATGACGCCGACTCCGCCTTTGTCATCTTCGCCGATTGCTTCGAAGCGCAGAAAGTACGGCAAAAGGTCAACCGTTGCATAATGTGCCAGTCCCCAAAATTCTGCTTCACTGCAATACAGCGGTTTTATGCGGTGAAGCATACGCGATGTATTGCGGTGAAGCATATAGAACGGGGCACTGTCACGGAACACAATATGTATTCCTTTATTGTACAAGCGTGCAGCCGTGGTCTCCTGCCACAGTACGAGCACCAGTACATCTAATAATTGTACTGACAGCCTTTTCAGAGCTGTTTAAGACGTGCCTGTGGCGATTAGAACACAAGAGGATAAAAGGCATGGATTCATTTTTCGCAGCCTTCAGGGAGTCCAAAAAATAGGACGTTGACTGTATCAAGGTTGGACTGTAATACTGACTGACCTTGCCCAGAGACGCAGGCTGCTCTCGTACTCTCGGTGAGCATGGTAAAGAAGTGCGGCCGCATGCGGGCGGCCGTGACGCTTGAGGAACTGCGCACAGTCAGCCAAGTCGCAGCAGATGCCACCGTTGCTCTGCAGGAACCTCAGCAGCTTGTCGTCGTCCCCGGACAGAGCGTAGACCTTCAGCAGGGCACTGTTGACCTCCTGTCAACGAACGAACACTACTGCTGTAGCTGACAGTAATGTGAATGATTAGCTGGCCATCTTCTGGGCCTTGCTTTTACCCCCACCAGCCGGCACACTGCTAGGGTTCAATGCTTTGGCTTGAAACGTCAAAACACTGGAAAAAATGAAAAAAAAAAGTAGGTACACCAATTTTATCTTCAGAAATTCAACTTTAACTAACAAGGGCACCATGCCAGATTCACACAAGGCCTTTGATAATTATTTGCTTCTCCTTGGTCTACTGCCTTTGCTCATAGCATGTTTCGAATCGCAAAGGGTTGGCAATTGTTCATACAAACATACATGCACAGTGCTTAAATTGTAAACCTTAATGTTTCAAAGTTGCACAGTTGATAATAAGAGACACTGTAGTGGGAACTACAGAATAATCATGACCACCTAGGGTTCCTTAACATGCATCTAAAGCGTGGTACATTGAGTGTTGTTGCATCTTGCCCCCCATTGGAATGCAGCCACCACTGGCAAGAATCAAACCCACAACCTAGATGCCCAGTAGTCCAAGACAGCTGGTATAGAAAAGGAAAGACTAAGATACTCTGCATGGGGAATATTGTAAAACGTTGCAGAATATTAGTACTAGTATTTATATGCCCAAAACACATAAAGTATATATTTACACTCTGCGATCAATTAACACGTGATACTGACAGTTCTTTCCTGTCATGGCAATACGAGACAGTACAAGTATCAAGCTTCCCATTGCATTCAGTAAGCATACAAGGTTTATTCCTTACCGTAGTCTTCATGCAGCCATATGACAACACTTGCACCCCAGTTAGTGACATTCAGTAAGTTGCACAGCCTACACGTACATGCCTCATTACAACCTTACATCAGTAAGGTTGTCCAATGTAAGGTCGTCACCCATATCTTCCACTATTTACCGCTACAGAAATATTACGCCTATAGAGAGAGCAAGCAGGGGCTACAGCATATATCACTTTAGTCAGAGATACTCCAGCGCTCGTTGAAGTAAGATGCAAACAGCGGGAGGAAAGGGCAGGGAGATCTTGTGTAATGTTCGGAGTGTGCTCCCGGCTGTAAGGTGATGCGCTTTCCCAACTGTAAGGTGATGCGCTTTCTCAAATTCGATGGAAAAGAATTCTCGTTATATTCATGCAAATATGGCAAGCATGCTGTCACCAAGATGAATACACGGTCATTTAAACTAGGGACCCTAACACACTAGTCATCAGGCTGCCAATTCAAAGCAATGAATTGGCTTAGACAGCATGTGTCAGGTAGGACTCAAGAAATGTATGGTAGTGCAAGTACAGGCACCTAATAAATTTTACCAACAAACAGCAAGTGACCATTTTCTCTTGGCCAAGTTCTTCACCAACATATTACCTGACGGTATTGAGTAGCATCCTTTTCTCAGTATTCTGAACATGCACAAACAATGGGCATCTTAAAAAAAAAATGGAATTCTCAGGTATTATGTGCAAGAACCACGATCTGATTATTAGGCATGCTATGTATGGGGGACTAAAATTTAATTTCAATCACCTGGTGCTTTTTAACATAATTTAAATCTAAGTACAGAAGCGTTTCTTGCATTTCGCCTTCATCGAAATGCGGCCACCACTGCCTGTATCAAACCCGCGACCACAAGCTTAGCAGGGAAACGCCATAGCGACTGGACTACCATGGTGGGTAAACAAACAAACAAACAAACAAACAAACAAACGAAAGGTACAGCCAATGTATTTGTCCTACCATTCTGGAGTCGGAAAAAAGTTGCCTCGAAGTCTCTAAGTAGGAAGCCAGGAACTGGTGACACTTGGCCACCTTGTCCTTATCACCACCACACATCTGCGACACGTCGTCGATGTCGTGCAGCTTGGGCGACGCCCTCTCGAACCCCGATGAAGCAGGCAGCAGCTCTGGGTAGAGGCTGATGAGCTGCAACAGTCACCAGGAACTCAAGGAGGAGCACAGCGCATGAGCCAGCTGCTTTGGCCGCAGTGCCAAAGGTGGAGTGCCAGAACGCAAGTGATATGCAACATGGAATCAAAAGGGGCTGTGTCTCAAACATCCTTGTGCGTACTGCGACAGCACTGCTTACGAGAGGGATGAGCACCGAGAATGCAGGACATGTCACAACTGCCAAATGAACTTATTACATAAATTAGATAAATTCTTCCATATAAAATAAATTCCTTTAATTTAGTGGACATATTCAGCCAATTTCATAGCTCAGAACTGCTGTTTCTCTTTAAGCTTCTGCAACTGTGCTGGCATTTTTTTGAAGTGCACGCACTTCTTTCATGCAACTTATAGCTACCCTCCACCCTTCACTCACCTATTCTCTTTCTATGTACTTTTTTTATTCTAGAGCCCTCAGGCATTGTGCTCCTCCACGCGGCAGTTGCCTACTAGCTCTCTTTCTCCTCTCTCAATTTGTTTTATGTATGCAAACCTAATAATAACAACTGTCCTGGAGCCCTTTCCATCGTTCGACTACTGTGCATCACGCCTCTGATATCATGAGGCTTAGTGCAATGGCATAAGCTAATGGACAGACGAACAGATGTTCACCCTTTCCCTTGCTCATAACTGCTGTTCATAGCAAAACACAAAAGGGTATATGAGGTCAAATAAATTATCAGAACTCAATTAAGTTCTGCTGAATTGCTAAGTATTGTGGGTGAAATAATAACGGCATCTTGTTAGTAGCAATAAACGTGAGTGGCTCACTTCTCTGACGTCCAGGCCACCCTCCTGGAAAAGCTCTTCTGCTTCAGCAAACTGCAAGTTGGAGAACTCGACGAACCCCGCTTGCAGTTGTATCCTCTGCAATACCTAGAATGCAACGGAGACAGAACGCATTCTTTATACAATTATTGTAATGATTTGAAAATAAACTTAAAGCCACATATTAACAATAATCACTTTAGTTACATGTAACTTTCAAATACCTCTGTCACATGGTCACCTAAGGAAGTTTAATGAAGCTTTTGGTAAACAGAGTTCGGCACCTTCCATTGACAGCAAGCTGTCATTATTATATCCAAGCAGCAATAAATGCCCTTTTATAAGTTTGTACTACTGCCTTGTCATTTCTTTTGTTGCCAATAACTTTCAAACCCAACAAAGCCAATGTTAGAAGAACCTGGCACTTGTATATTACCCGAGAGGTTGTGCCCGGTCGTTCAAAGATTATTTAATTTGCACGTACACTGCACTAGAATTACAAAGCTCTTGCAGCCAGACAGACGGACAGCATGGAGGAGTGCTTTTTTTATTGAGATTACAGCACTTTACGAACCTCTTTGTTTTGTTCGTGCGACAGCCCGGTCTTGTTGGAGTGTCTTGCCAGCTCCAGGGCCTCTGCCACTTTCTCATCGGCCAGAAGTGCTTGCACCTGTGAAAGCGAAGACAAACAAGAACACCCACGTTAACATGGCCCTGTCGTATGCCTGGTTACAGAGAAAAACTGTACCTCGTAGGCTGGATATCGTCATAACGAAGTCACATTCAACATGAAAATACATTCGTTACACCCGATAGTCGTTAAAAGCATATATCCATTACATGCTGATAATTGGCAAGAAACTTTTCAGAGCGCTTTGTTAGGTCAGACAATTCATTATATCCATGTTTGTTATATTGAGGTTCAACAGTAGTCTGTTTAATTAAAGTTAGCCCAGCCTTGTCACTTTATCTACTGTCTCTGTCATGTGACAGTACCAACGTCTAGAAAGTTGCGTGGTTAAACTCTTTGAAGGTGCAGAGCCACTAACCTGTGCCTCCCATGGCACCGGTTGTAGCACGAAGAGTGTGTCTCGTCCAGCAAGAAGCAGCTTGCCCTCAAAGTTGTCCAGGAAGGTGCCGTTGACAAAGGGGACCCGCTGCTTGGGCTGCTGGTCGAAAATGCTGCGGCAAGAAGGAGCAGAGGAAACTTAAGGTTGCTCAGCAAACAATAGGAACATGTTTGCTGAACAGGTTGAAAAAGCTGTTTAGCACCAGCATAAATGTTGCTTTGTTTTTGCTTCTGTGCTTGCTTGTGTGCATACTTTTTTAATTGTTCACACAGAGTTTTTCAGTATTTCTATTATTTCTATTTCTTTATACAATATATTTATTTATGTTTCCTTCTTCCCTAATTTTCTATTTGTTTATGCAATACCCAATGTCCAACCTTCGTGGTAACCCTTCATGCAATAAATTTATGCAATAATAAATTATATTCCATGTACTTATGGTCGACAGCTAGCACTATCTTTTGTGTATTTTTATTTATGTACTTACTCCTACCCCTATAATAATCCCAACGAGGGTGGGATTGACATTTTTTTTCATATAAAGAAATTAAATTGTACCATCATAATCAATCTAACTATTCATGCCAAGCATAATTTTTTTTAAAGTTAAAATGAAAAGGAATGGTTTGTGTGAAGAGTTTGATTGATGAGGTTTAACTTCCCAAAGCAAAAAAGGTGCTATGACAGACACTGCGAAGAAGACCTCAGACATTAATTCTGACCGCATTGGGTTTGTATAAACAACGTGGAAAAATGAAGACTGACATAAGGAAGCCCTTGTCTTCCCCGCGCTCCTGCCGTAGTATGCGAAACCTATTAGCCCATCAATTCGCATTGTTAGTCTTTTGTCCTTTTTGCACTGATTACCATCACAAAACATTTCCCACGTCTCTGCACATGGGGTTCGTTAATGTGCACTGAATGCTTGGTGCAAGTGTTTTGGCACTCTGCCTCCACAAGAATGCAGCGACGGCAGAATTCCACGCTCAGCAGCACAATGCCAAGGCCCCAGAGTCATTTCTATAGTTGGTGTCAATACTTAGGCATGCACCATAGATAACGTGAATTAAGATGATTGACCTGTAGCCCGCTTTTTTGGCTTCCGAGACGAGAATTGGAATCTAGCTGGCTTATTCATAGTGGGATTACCATATTCCACTAATCATTTTAGATCAACCTGTTCCTTGAAAAATTGCTCTCTCTTGCTCCGCTGCCGAGGCACGGATTCAACCAGAGGTTTCAGTGCGCGTAAGCTAAGCGACAGCCACGCGTGACACCTCCCACTGTGATCTAGCATGGAGCATTTTGTCTTTTTCGGGGATATGTGTACTGTCAACCACAAAAGCTTACGGACCGCATGATCTCAGAAAACGTTCAATTCCCGAGCAGCCTGCAGCAGTAGCCCGTAAAACTGTATATGACAATGTTGTTAGCACATTCCAGTCGAGGCTCAGAATGCAAGTAGCACCGGGCTGCACTGTGAGGCTGCGGAGATATTCAGCTTTTTCTCACATTTTATGGTCCGTAATATTTTGTGGTTGACTGTACATGTGAAAGCAACACAGAATATGAGAAACACCGTAGCGAAGGTCTCTGAATTAACCATGACCATCTCAGATTCTTTAACCCTTCACGTGCTGTGCCCAAGTAGTATGCTCATCTGGTGCTGTACCCAAGTGTACTTGTCTGGCTGCCAATGCACACCCCTGGCTGTGCCAGAGATAACTCAGGAACGCGAAACATCCGTAGACTGGTTGCTCAATTTATTAAGAAGTTGGCTAAACTAAAATTTTATGGTGGGTTTTGTTTTCATGCGATGCATGGTGCGACAAACCTTATCGACTGTTGGTATTGCTCGCATCTATTGTTTTCCAATATGGCAGACCTGCGCAAGAATCCCGCCCATTTTTTTAACGATGCGGAAATTCAAGAACTTATGAACTCTGATTCAGAGGACTTCGATGTTGATTATGAGGTGTCTTCAAGGGACAATGATGGCAACAAAGAAACAACTGTCTGAGAAACAATTATTCCAATTAATTAACATATGTCTTAACTTTTGTTTAAATTTCAGATTTCGAAAATGTACAGCAATATATCGCCAATAAGCAGCATTTGAATTCAAAACCTGGTAATGTGTTACTAAGATAGAAATTGAATTTGTTGCACTAAGGAAATACACCTGGCGCCCAAAGAATTAAGGTGCCCCCAAAGCTCCGTGCACAAGCATTTTTGCCTTTCTCTGTCATTAAAACGTAGCTGCTGCCACTGTAAATTGCAGTTTTACCTCTCTGCACAGTTATTGCGCAGCTATACCTCTGTCAAGAAATTCCGAGCAGTTCTGATACAGCATGGATAACACAGGATAGCCCAAAAAGAACTAAGGTGCAGGGAAAGCAGACCTGTAGACCGTGACGTAGTCTTCGGAGAGGCAGACGATGTACGGGTGGGCGTAGGCTACCGCAGAGACGGTTGAACTCCAGGGCAGAGGGGGCCGCTGCGACACACCCGAGCTCGACGCAAAGATGCCCAAGTCGCTGGGGCCGTTGAGCAGGAACTCATCCTGGATAAACAGAATGTGTTGCTGGGATAGTTGGTTCACGCTTGCAAGTTTAACGAGTGCATACCTGAGATGGGACAAGGCAAAGCAGACGCAGGACAAGCGATAACTCGCAACTCATCTCGGTTTTAAATGACAGACAAAAAATGCTGGCTGCATGTTTGTGTAGGAACTGCTCACGTGATGCTGGAACTGCTTACGGTCAAGTGACTAAAAGGAGATACCCTCTCAAGTATTTGGTCATTTGAAACAATCGCTACTCCATCAGCACCAGCCTCCTGATAAAATAAAATGCAGGATTGCAGCCTCTTCCCTCAACTCCAGTCCCATGCTGAAGTGCACACGACCTATCACAGCAACTTTGCTGCTGTCCTTACTTTACGCAATTGCTTACTGGCCTTAGCTGCATTTTCATTTTCTTGGTATCCATACTGACAGAAGCCATCTGTTCAAATAAATAGAATTATGGTGTCAAAGAAGTTTCACAGCAACACACAAGCTATGGGGAACACCACAGTGAAAAGCTTTGGATTAATTTCGGCCAGCTGGGGTTCTTTAATGTGCACCTAAACCTGTGTCATATGTGCCAACCTGTGAGCAATAAAGTTTGTAAAATCCTGCAGATGTGACACCGAGCGGGAGGCAGGGGTACAGCACACATTTTTCAAGGCTCGCCCTCAGCACATGCCTTTTGGAGAAACACATGCACTTCATTGGCGATGATTTATATCGTTTGATGCTGCACACAAGTGGCTGCAAACTTGAAACAGCGGCAAGCAACACATTATTTTTGAATCCTAGTGACCTTTCCAGCGACTTTCCTGTTGCTAATTTCGTCTGCTTCGGGAACTTGTCTGTAATAAACTCACTCAAAGCAGGTACCGGTTCTTGTCGTTTCATTATGAAAAAAAAAGATTTCCAACAGAAGGTTCGGTAACTAACGAGCGAAACTTCCATGCAAAGATAATTTATTTTTTTGTAAAACTTGACACAGCACTCATAAAATTGTAAAACAGGCCCAAATTCATAAACCTTACAGAAAATTCAGGTCAGTTCATAGTTGTGCTATCTACACCAGCATTTTTGCATTTTGTCCTCATTGAAATGTGGTCACTGCAGCTGTTATAGTCATTTGTTACATGCATAACATGTCTCTATCACGTCCACCTATTTCCCAAACAGCCGTCGAAAGGTTGCCAATCAAAAAAATGTCTATATAATTGCAACACATATCTTTTAAGTGCGAAGCACTTTAGGGGCCTGGGCTGTCGGCGTCCATCGTGATCACGCTCACAAACAAGTGCTCAAAACAGGGTCAAAACAAGGGCAGAATTGATGAAAACCCGGTTCAAAATAAACTAACATGACTCAAACTAATTTAAAAGACAGGAATAATCAAGCATTAAGCACATTAATTAGAAGAAACTCGTTAAAATCGGTTCCGAAACGCCAGACTGGTAATAGCGCAGCACTCGATTGCTCCTTCCTCCAGCACTACTCCAGCACCGGCACATCACTGCTTCGCACTTCTCAGGTTTCATGTTAGTGGAGCTGCATTAGCACTGGATTTGAACTACACAAGCACAGGATTTCAGCAGAATTGGAGCTACATTAAGAGCAGGATTTGAGCTGATTGGAACTGCATTTGAGCTACATTCTGCAACTGCACGGAGTTGCCACAAATCGTCCGACCGCAGCCAAAGCCAACGGTTGCGTGCTGAAACCGTTTCGTGCAACGCGCCATTTCACGTCTCTCTCGTCCGTCTGCTGAGGACTTCGAGCCTAACACAATTTTTACCTATTGCTCAATAAATGCCTGATTTCATTGACATTTACGTGCAGAAGGCACATTACGAAGTTTGTTTAGATTTATCAAAACAACAAGCTGTCACAATCTGACTCATTAGGCCCTAACTGTAAATGTGAATCTTAAGATCTAGCAGGAAGCAGCAGAAAGGCTCTGCACATGCACATAAACAAAGGCAAGCCCACCTTGGCAATTCTCTTGACGAACGGCACGGTGAGTTCACTATCGTACGGCACCAGGTTTTGAACATGGCCTGTGCTGCAGCACGCGACCAGGTACTGCGTTGCCGTGGCAACACAAATGTAGTCTCCATCCATGGCCTGCAAAAATGTTTAGCGTTTGCTGACAGGCCCACGTGACAATCAATTCAGTGATATTGAGATCTGTTGTCGAGTTGCGTGGAGCATGCATGCCCATTTCCTCCAGCGTACAATGTTGCCGTGCTATCTGCATGCTGCCACTCGTGCCAGGATCCCGTGGAAATGCACAGCGCTCTCAAATGAACAATGCGGTGCACTTTAAGAGTGCATTTCACGGTCGCCTGTGTGCTCTATGGGAAAAAAATTGTGTTGTGTCCATAACTACACCAAAAGCTTGTGATATTAAACGTTGCCGCTGTAAAAAGGCACAGGTGCTGTGCTGTGTGGTTGTGGCCAGGGTTAACAATAAGTTTAAATGGCACCTATGTGTTGCTCCATGAAGCTTGAAGTGGTGCTGCTACCTATCTTACTCAATGATTTCATTGCGCCGAGGCAATTTTAATGCGATTAGCATTTCTTGGGGAACTTTACCCACTTTCCAGGTTTGTCAATTTGTATCTAACCTCTTTCATGCCAGCTTGGGTCACTGGCTACGAGCCACTTCAATGACTGAAAAAAATTACAGCAGAACCCATCTCAGGATGAATGTCGACGTTTAATGCAATTGGCACTGAAGCAATGTAGCAACACTGTATCGCCAATGCTGAAACGTGTAATGCAGCCGGGTTTCTTGCGGTTCACACTGCACACGCTGTGCCGCCTAGCGCCCCTGCTATGAAGTCCCCGCGAATTCGATTCCGCCGAGCACGGGGGAAATTTAACCCTTTTAGTGTCGGTTTCTTTCGGAGATGACGCATCCCCGCGTCAGGTTTTTGTCTCGGATATTATAAAAGGAACACAATGAATTCTGTTTGGTTGTGTGTAAATAAAAAACAGACACGAATAATGGTACTCACATTTTTACCTGACAAAAGGAATGTCAAAAGGAACAACGTGGGACAAAAACGCAAGAACGTACTGGTATGTCAGTGATGCTGAAAGGGTTAGGGTATATTTTTGAGTAAATGAAGAGCGGCAAATACGCAATGGCACATTCCCAGTTACCCAAGTTGGCATCAAAGAGGTTCATTGAACTGCAGCACATACACAGTGACTCAAGCTCGACTGACAGTAGGTTTCAGAGCCCTGTTCCCCGAGCACAGCAGCCCAATGCGCTACCCGTTGGACCATGGACTACCCTCTCCCAGTTAACCAAGTTGGCAGGAAAACAGTACGACACAGACAGATAGAAAGACAGACGGACAGCCTGCGAAAAATGTGTGAGGTACCCTAAGAATGATAATAGCATTAAAATCCTTTGAAATATTTCTGGTGCTGGGTGGAATTGGGGGGGGAAACCGCGTCATACATATTGAGACAATCGTGCCTAAATATTCATTCACACACGTGTCACGCACATAATTGTGGCGGTGCCACTAGATGCCCAGCTGCAGTACACACTTCATGCATGGCGCATTTCGCCGGTGGCAATGCTACAATGCTGACATTGCTTCAATGCTAATCGCATTAACGTCGCCAGTCATACAGAAATGGTTACTGCTGGATATTTTTTTTTTTTCGATTAAGGCAAGCAACTCTACATTTAACTCAGAAATTAAGTCATCCAGTACTCTCACCAAGGCCAGAGGGTGCTCGGGTAAGGAGATGTCGCTCTGGTGAGCCACCTTGCTCTCCGTGACGGCATACAGCTGCAGCTGTTTTCTCTTGGCAGCACATACCTGTGTCACGAGATCAGGTGCTCGATGCATCATCCACATCGCACCAGCTCATAAGTCTAGCATGGCCAGAACCTCATGCTCAGTCATGTTTGTTACATGACTGAACACAAGTATTTCAACGCCAACAGATATGACATTTGCTGCCACGTACCACAAAAGCCATGATTGAAGGAGTACTGACACATATTTTAGAAATGGTAGACACCCTACCATATGCTCGTCACACCTAGCTGAATTACACTAAGCAAGTACCAGAGACCTGTATTCTTCCCCGCAAATCATTAAAAAAGATTTTACACCTTACCGCTCCCTTGTTCTAGCCAAAATTTAGCAGCGAGATCACATATTAAGTATTAACCACATGCACGCGATCTTTTTCGCGACAGCGACAAGCGACGTGATGGAGATGGCTGTTGCGTTCGCTCGTAGCTTACAAGTCGTACCACATGCGAGTGACGAGACGAGCGACGACCTTGAGCGACGTCTCCCCAGTGTTGCCGGTATGAGGGCAGCAAATACTCGCCGAAACTGGCGTGACGTGTGCTTTATTAATTTAAGTTGATGTGTTTTAGTGTAGAGAGAAGCATAAATATTTCTAAAGGTCTTGCACTAGGTTCTTAACCTCGCACGTATCAAAAATTAGTCGTTTGCTCGTTCCGTGCGACAATCGGTAGTACTTCACTGGTGTATATCCAGTTCCGGCTTCGCACTATTGGCTAGTCACTCATAGCACATCCGGGCAATGAGCGATGAATTCTAGATTTCAAAACCAAGCGATCGAGTGACAAGAACGAGCAACCTGTTCGTGCGACAGCCCGTTTCGTGGCCTGAAGCCGCCGCTCGTCGCCGTCACGCACAAAATCGCTCTCATGCAGTTTGGTCCTGATTGTTCAATATAACAGTTGTCACTCGCCTGATTTTTCAAGAAAAGGAAACTGCAAATTTGCCTTCATAAGCGCCCCTCGCAGTGGGTGATGTTGAAAACATGGTGGCTATGTCACTTCCAGCGTCTGCAGTATGGCAAAGCATAGCCTTCAAAATTGGTTTGCGTAAGTCGCTGGACGTTGTGATGCAGACTTTAAGAGGCCTCAACGAAGGCAAATTCACACTTCTTCATTGATAAACAATGCAAGAAACAGCCAAGTGTTATACCAAACTATCCAGGCCAAAGAATGCAATCTATTTACAACATTTGAGCAAGAACACAGCAGTAAGGGCAAAATATATATATATATTTTTTATGGCTTGCAGGGAAAAATGCAGGTATCTATACAAAACTTCGAAAAACACTCGTAACATACTTTAACTCGGTACTAAAATGGTCTTAAAATGCCAGCCCTGGCATCATCAATGTTATCATGACGTCATGACACAATGTAAAATTTGCTGGCACCTAGCAATAAAGCTAGGTATGATGATGTTTACAAGAGTGCTGTACATGTTTCTTCTGACTGCAATTCAAGTGTGGCAGTTACAGTGATCAGTTACAGTGATTGCAGAAATGGAGCCTAGCATGATGAATCTGCCTCCCAGGAGCAAAAACCAAAACTGGTTTACAGAAACAAGTATTGCAGTATATTATTTAAGGTGCTCTGGCACTTGCCAGTATCTTTTTCTAGTTTATATGGTTTGGACCCTCATTTAACGCAAGAAATGACAAACTAAAAATGTCATGCCAGTACTCCTACAACGATTCTAAAAGCAGACGTTACAAAAAATAGGCATACGAGAGAAACGAATAGGACAATACAAACAGCAACTTTTAGCTGAACTTTCACATAGGGAAAAGCGAATACAGGTAAACTTTGATATAACGAAGTCAGTAAAATCGGGAATTTGCTTCGTTATAACAAAATTCCACGGCCATCTTGGCTCGCCCAAGCTTTGCGCCCATCACAAATGACCTCTAAGAATGAGCACAAGGGCTGTGTATGTGTCCAGTCGTGCTAACAGCCATTCGCAGTTATGGCCAGGCTAGAGGAGCAGACGCTCTCCCCCACTCCCACAGGAAGACAGCACGCATCAAGCCGCCATCCTTTTCGGCTCACCCTCGCACGCTTTTCTTTGCACCCACAGCACACGACACGCAGGATCTTATCACACTGGGACTTTATAAGAAACATGATGGCAAGAGAGCCTTACTCCCCCATTGCTGCACTTCGGCAGATACACTCGGTCACGTTATTTGAGAGGTGCATTTGCAAACATCCGCATGTAATTCAGCCACTTGACGATCTGCGTCCGCGGCAGTTCCCATTTATTCCCTCAATATACCTTCGTGGTGGCGCCGAAATTTCGTTATACTGAAATTGTGTATAAGCATACTTCATTATATTGAGGTTTAAAATACACGGTGTTCTATGAAGAATAAGTTATAAAAGGTTAAATACTTCCTTATAATTGAGAACTTCATTATATGGAGGTTTAACTGTACATGAGCAAGGCACATCACAATTCACGAGTTGGCACCACCGTCAGACGCACTTCTGCAGCAGCATCCGCAACTGTAAAATCTGATGCAACTGCCAGCTGCCAGTCAATCGCTGTCAATGCTTCGCCCTTCGGGCAGAACTGCTAAATGTTTGCCTGGTATTGGCTGAAGTAAACATTCACAGATATGTGCGAGCAATCTGCTTTTTTGAGATGAATCAAACATGATTCTATGTCGGCTCTAGTCCAGCTAGCATTCCTTTGTGGAGGTGGCGTTTCCAGCAGGTGAACAAGTGGAGAGACACGGCTTCTTTTAGCTTACCTTTCCTATCCTGCATTTGGCTTCTTACTGCTGGCTTTATTTAAGTTCCTTCAGCTTGGTGTTAGTTTATGGGTAAAAATGAGCTGGAAGAGCGGGGCACCAACCATCATGGCAGCTAGCGGCGTGACCGCACTCTCCAGGTGCATCATTTTCCTCTTAATTAGCATCAGCGGAGTAGCTCAGAGGTAAAACCTCTGACTGCAACCCTGTGGGACCGAAGTTCAAGTGTGATCAGATCACTGTGAATTCTTTTTTCTTTATAAACTCGCAAAGCACTTATGGATTCTTGCAACGGACGCTAGGAAACACCGACACCAGTGGCAGACATCAAAACAACTAGGGGAGTGAGCCCATAACGTCTTTCGCTGTAAAAGGAGAATTTCAGAGATCTCTCCTGAACTATCAATTCATTCCTGTGTGGCCATTGGCCAAAGACATAGAAAACAAGAGGTCTAAATGTAGACCTGCCAATCTTAAAATTTAGAAAGTATTATAGTTGAAGTAATAAAATACTACCAATTGATAAAAAATTAAAATATTGTTAAGCCGAAGATGCCGCCCAAGTAAAAGGAATTCGAGCCGACACCCGAGGCCACTAAAAGCAAAATGCCGGCTCTTTAAATAAAGTTTATTTCTTCTTCTTGTTACTCGAGATGCTGACTGCTATTTTTTTTTAATTAAGCAACTCTGTGAACACACACACTGCTCTAGAGTCACAACTAGAATGATCTGTGCCACAAATCAAAATGTTCGTTAAGCTTATTCAAGAAATATTCAGGTAATGGCAGCGGAAATTTTGGCTGCCATTATACATAGGCTCTGTGGAGCGGGTGGTGTGGGCAGGTCCCAGTAATCAAGTGGATCTGAAAAATCACGCCCCACAAATTCAGTCAATGACTGTATTTTGTATTGTTCTGAAATTAATTTTGCTCTAAACCAGGCGGATATGAAAAATGGCTAAACAATTGGTGTCAAATGACAGTCAGAAGCATGCTCTAAAAATGTGGCATTTTACGATAAAATCATAAAAGTTGGCAGTTACGTATGTGCTTAGTACCTCCAGTGATGATGCTCACCTGAACAGAGAACGGGTCGTGACGGGTAGGGTTTTCGTTGATGCAGAATGCGGAGATGCCTTTCAACTTAGACAGTGGGCCAAGAATCTGCAAGATAATGGTGGCACACAAAAGTGTCAACGACAAGCCAGTTTATTACACATGTTAGTGTAACTCATGCATTTACACACTAACTAAGCTGCTTCCTCCTGTTGAGTTGAGCCAAAGGACTTTTGTAATACACAGGAACAACTAGGCTTGACAGATCAAGTGACATGTGAAGAATTCGCTGTACCACCTTCTAAAGGAGCAATGGGACAGCCTTGGATGAAGTCTGAGAATCAGAGTGCCATTCCCTAGTGACAAAATGTCTGCAAACTCAAAAGTATCACTTCATTGCATAGTACATATCTGGGACACCAAACAGTTACATCACATGCGAGACGTGTCGCCTGGTGAAAACATGAGCATATGTTTAGTAAAGTGAAATGAAAGTCAGAAACAGCGGCCAATAATTGCACTCATGACATTGTGTGCTTAGCAGCATTTCACAGTCACGAAGTGGCCTCAGCAGGTATGGATATATATAACCAGGTCTGTGGTGCATCCCCCCTTCCATAAAGAAATACCTCAAAGCAACATTGTGTGAAAGGCCTCACTTACATCAAGGTCAGCCGTGTTAAGGCACATGAAGTTCCCGTCACTCAGGCACAGCAGTCTCTCCAGCGCTGACATCGCTTTCAGTGTTCGTACTGGCTTTTTCTGCATAACAAAACGCAAAAAAGCTCAAAATGCGACCACGATAAATCATGTTTTAAACTACGCCCTTATGCAAGAGGTTACACTTACATGTTGCACAAATTAAAAAAGCAACAAGTTACAAGACAAGGAAAACAATGCAGTGTCGTAGTTGTCCGAGTCTGATCTCTTAAGATACAGACACGAAATCGGAAAATTTTACGAAAATGCTGAAAAGGAATCCTCAGTGTGTGATTACACCAAAAAGAAGTAGTCACTTAGCTCATTTTTGAGCCAATGGCTTTATTTTTGGCGTTTTTTGTTAGCGCGCTCCTCACCACCCGACCTGCGGGAGTTGGAAGGCGTGACGTCATGACACCCTCGTCGGATAGATAGCCAGCCAGCCGGCGACGGCCATTCGAAGTGCGCCGACGCCGCCATCGCGAGCATGGATTCGAGTTATGGTGCCTCTACCAACGATGAGTGCACGTCTGAAGACGAGGACCATTCCAACTTGGCAAGAAATATTACCGCTTACAGTCACGAGCCTTCCGCGTCAAGCGACGAAGAAGAGCAGGCGGCCGTGGAAGTGCCGGTCAGGTGTTCGCAAACCGTAGCGCGAAGATTTCGCTCTGCACCAGACACTTGTGCAAGAATTATTTGTCATTTACTCTGTAAAATTGCTTTTTCAAGAGCGCACACAGGCGAGACAGCTGCAGGGTACTTCAGCACTGCGTGGTTGACTGTATAGCAGTTTATGCCGTCGGCTGTGAGCAACTGCTGTGAGGTATCAGTACCTCCGAGACTATAAAGCCCACTTCGCCAGCTGACCGACAGATGGCAGCACCTGTCTGGCATTCTGCCCAGTTTTTTTCTGCTTTTAGCCTGTGGAGAAGCAGAGCTGTGTGTGTGTGTCTGATCTTGTGAGTCGCACTCGCTAGCCTTGTATTGTTTTACTATGCTTTGCCAACATTTTTAAAGACATTACTGCCTTCGTGCCCAGCCTCGGGCATCTCGCCCCAGCCTCACCCTCACACTGCTCAAGAAGGCTGCAAGTGAACGAAAACAGTACCGACATCTTTTCGCCTCTTTTCCAACGTGCCACTGATCATTTCTGGCTTGCGTTTTTGTGAGAAGACCGATGGCACAGCGTCAGGCTTTAAGCATTGCCTTTTGAGTGGCATGCCGAGGCTTTTCAGCACACCCGTGCTTGGTCACATCATCGTCGACAAAGTGATCCGCGCAAATGAAGTCATTTTTAGAGGTCTCCAGGCTATGCGTGATGGCTGACAGGCAGGTATCCAAAGTTTCTCATCTCTGGGAAACGTGTGCGATGGTGTGTCACGACCAACGATGGTGTTATAACAGCAATGTCTGGGCATTTCCTTCCACCGCGACGAACGCATCAATACCCAGCGACGACCGCGGGAAGGCACATGTGAGATGCACCACCTGCGTGGAGCGCCGACAGGGATAATGTTTCGGACGGACCACGTGTGAAGATCGCCAAAAGGGGTTAAACAAACGCTGCAAGGGACCAAAACCCCCGGAAACATTGTGCTGGCTGTGGCCAACCTTGGCCGCGTGCGTGCGGGTGGGTGTTACGACGTCAAATTTCAGCTTCTACCGGCGGCCGCTTGGAGGCAAGGTGCAACAGAAAGTCGCAACAAAAAGATATTTCTCGTTCTTTTTTTCAAAGCAGCTTGTTGTATTCGTCATTTTCGACAATTGAACTTTTCTTCCGAGGCAAAAAACCACCCGCCAACTTTTGTGTCCGTATCCCTTCAAGCTTTCAATTTCCTCCAGACGAACTTAGCCCATCTTGCCATCTTACAGCTACACTTATCGCTAACTCCCCTTGCTGTTTTCGATAGAGCTCCCCAGAGTCATCAAGTGTGAGCTAGGATTCTGCTAAACCAAATAGGCTAGAGCAAAACAAAATGCTTTGCACTATATCTCGGTTGAAGCTGTCTCAAACAGCCTGCAGTTTAATCCCTGCCTCAATGGCGAAGTAAAATATAGTGATTCACCGTGAAGCATTTTGATTTGAAATGGCCCGTGAAAAACACGAAGCCGCGCTAGATCGACTGGTGGACTTCAACCGTACATCAGATCAGGATATCCCAGACTTGTTTACATGGAACCAATACCTATCACAAACAATATTTGAGCTTCATGACCTCTCAGATTGAATACTCCCTTTTCATTTCAACAAGTTCATTGATTTAGTGAAGTAATTTCTCGAAAGAGAAAAATGCCATCCACCCGACAGTAGCACGAAGCAACAAAGCAACAAAGGAGACCCATACGGGTTTCTCAGAACGAAAGCTTTGCAGTAGAGTAGAATTTGTCCTGACCCAGGGATCGAACTTGAAACTAACACCTTTCTGTGGCTGTACCATCTGGGCTAACAGATTGTAGAGCGGGGCCAAATTAACAGACGACTCGAAGCACAGGGTCACTGAAATTGGCAAATCAGTTCCGCAGAAGCCCACAAGGTGGAGGCAGATTGTCATCCACACGACTGTAGCATTGAGCTAGAGTCAGGCGACCAGTCTGGGCGTTTGAGGGTGACCTTGAAGTCCGGTGCAGATTGTAGCACTTCAATTTACACAATAAACCACTTTTGCACATACAACACTTTGTTAAGATGCCATTTTTTTGGTGCATGGTGTCAAGCGTAGTGAACACATTGGCACTGCCTGCTTGTCAGGTTGCACTGTGCCGGCACATGCGACCTGACACGCACCACATGCAACTGCTAGTGCACATGGTGCATGTACAAAAAGCTCCATGATTTCTGGTCTGATCGTGACTTTTCCAGTCTAAAGCGACGGGCTTTAGATTAAACATATCTTATCGCATGCTATAAACTTTGGTAATCCTTATCTGAGAACGTCATGACATCCATTCAGAAGTCAATACCAATGTGGTCAGTCTTAATGTCCACTGCGGATTACTACAATAATTATGATTACTGCAAACAACCTTGAGTTAGATCTCAGGGTGAATGTGATCCTTCCGTACCTTGAGAATTTAATATAGTTGTTATACTAATTTTCAACAGTGTCAGCTGCACAGAGCCCAAAACTGGGCATGGTGCATTTTGTGGCCTCCTCTATGAAATAAAGCATATGGCATTGGTATTTGCGGGGCTCATCTGGCAAAAATTTTTCTCCCCATTTGTGCACTTTGCCAGTGGTAGAAAACGTATACAAGTTTGGCCGGATGAGCCAAGATGAGCAGACTGCCATCACTATGTGGTGACAGGTTAATGAAATGGCTATCTTGTATATCATCAGCAGAGTGGCCCTGCCAGCAGTTGACAACACCAGCCCGTTGGACTTGAGTAAGCACGCTATGCTAATATCTGGGAGAAGAGAGAGCAGTAGTTTTTTTTTTTTTTGTATGCTGCATGAGCAAAGCAAGAACCGATGACAAATGTTTTATTTTATGAACTAGACAACAAAACGCTATATTAGTCCGGTATCTGAGCACTAATTAACCAGCAGTAAACTTGAAATATATTTTACCGCACAGCAGTTAAAACCACTAAACTGGGTTTGCTGTGTCTATGCAATCCATCTTTTACGTCACGCCACCACTGCATCCGTGTCGTCATCGACAGGACACCTCCTCACCCTTATCATATCGTGAAGAAAAACTAAACTTCACCACCGACAGCTACAGTCGATCAAAATCATGCCCCTGTGGCAATTCGCAGTTGGGAGCTAGGGACACAAACCATTGAACTATCGCGCATCATTTGGGCTAGGCAACCTGAATGGGGTTCTCCGTGCCACAATGACTCATGAAAGCGGCAACCTCTTTGCACATATTTTGGAGACCACAACAGGAAGTACTGTAGCAGAAAAATGTTGGAAGGTGATTCAACGTCAAGCTGAAATCGATGAAAGACAATGTCTTCCTGGGCAAGTTGGGAGTAAAATTGGAGTGTATGAAGCGTTTAATTTATTTGGGACCCGTGCTAGAGAGACAACGTTCAATTGACGTCAACTGGAGGTTGGATCACCTTCAAACTTTTTGTCATCTGTTATCAGCATAAGCATCATCTTAGTCATCATCACCATGGTCATCATCATCATCATCATCAGCGCAGCTCACAGAACAAATAATATGACTCATCATCATCAGATGTTCAGGATCAGTGCACAAAAGAGGTTAGAAACAGACATACCCAATACGGAAAAGTGGCAGTAACTCAACAATAAAAGCATAGTCTTCAAAAATTATACTGCGGGCTGTGATGAAAAAGTTTTTGAGGAGATGGTGTAACCCATTTTGAGAAATTATTTCAGAGCAGAAAGATTATTGAAGTGCATTGATTTTATTTATAATGCTGTCACTGTAAACATGCAGGTGACTGTACCGGTGACACTGATTGCTTTACAATAAATATGCCCTCAGATGATGGACTAGCAATTCTCACCGTGCCGATGAATTTCTGCCTTGCCTTGCGGGCAGCAACAGTGCGTCGCCCATCGCACCAGCTGTGGTCTTCCAGGTTGTACTGGATGAGAAAACTGTGAACAGGAACAGCGTACACACAGAAGTGCTATTAACACTGAAGTTAACCTGTTTTGAACACACGAGCTTCTACACTGCCAACACAACAGGTGGTGCAGTGATCAAAGAGATGTAGCATAAGTGATTCATTTTCGATGAATCCAGCAACTGATTATAATTGTGGCTAAATTACAGTAGAACTTCGTTAAACAGAACCTCAGGGGACCAGAGAAAATTATTTCGATTAACAGTTTTATTTACTGACAGATGTGCAGAGATAAACTATTGGTCACACAGCCTCTTAACACTGTTAGATATGTTTGTTAAGCATAATGAAATGACTAGCAGCTAGTTTGTTCCGTTGTTTGGGCACTTTCGACAGCTACTGGATTGACTAGGCTTCGCTTGTTTAGGTTTCGAGGAGGCGCTGGCGATGTATTAAAACGAACACATACATCTTACTGCTTCAGTAGGTGGCCGAACAACACACTGTCGTCCATGCATGAAGAGTCCAAGTTATGAAACGTTGCACTGTAAGGCATTCAAAATTGTGGTTGTCCTTATTTTAGTCGTATATGCCATGTCGAAGTTGCAAAGCTGTCCATGTCTGTACGTGCTATGCATTAAAAATTGTTCAAATTCCTGCCTGCTTGAGTCATTGCTACCACCTTTAAGGATGGCTTTCTAGATAGAAGACGGGTATCGCAAAAAATGAATTTCAGATCCTGCCTTTTTCTGAAAAAGATCCTCTAGACCTTGCTTCTGCGGTTCCGTTTACAGAGTTGTAAAAAGTTTGGTTCCAATAACAAGTTATTTTGCCTCACCCAAGTACAAAAACAAGCAATTTAGATCGAGGCTGTTGTTCCATTTAAGCGATTTCCGTTTATCGAGATTCTACTTAGTGATCATCTACAACTTAGCCGGAAATTGCGCGCTATTTTGCCCACCATCTCAGCAAAATCTGACAACAAAATACTTCTGCAGGCTGCTGCCAGGCATCTTTTCCTTGCTGTTGTGAGGCACTAACATGTCATGCGGTATTGATACTCGTGCAATATTATTAAAAAAAAAAAAAACTGCAAGGGTGTACATAATGAACTAGCTAAGATCTTGGCAAAAAGAAGTGACAATTATGGGTGCTATTTTTTTGGTACCTGCACAGTGCTTGAAGTCTTCTAAAACGTCAGCAAAACGTTAACACTCACCCATCTGCTGTCCCAACATACAGTGCCCTTCCACTGCACTCCAGACATGTGATCTGCAACAAAGAAAGAAGGAAGGAGAAAGAGGGAGAAACAAGTAATAATGAGCATGATTTGAGCTCTTCAGGACAGGCAAGTGGCGAAATCCACAAGCCTTCTGTACTGAGTGTGCCCCTTGGGATAAAAGGCACAGATTGTTAAACTGAGGAGTAATTAATTTTGCATGCACGCTGAACTTTAAGGTTAACACACTAGCGCAACAAGGCTTCGGGACCCATTTTAGAATTCCTCCCTACCCTGAGGCCG
Organism: Dermacentor silvarum; assembly: GCF_013339745.2. Lineage (NCBI taxonomy): Eukaryota > Metazoa > Arthropoda > Arachnida > Ixodida > Ixodidae > Dermacentor > Dermacentor silvarum. Next base: position 63,339,062 of record NC_051164.1, read on the forward strand.
GCATGTTAAAATGTAACGTCCCTTTGAGGTATTATCAAACAAATAAATAAAAGAAAACGATTATTGCCCCTTATAAAATTCAGCATTGTTGAGCGATTTGTTAACGATTAAACTTTCAAGTCTTTTTAGAGAAAACTTACAAAATTCCCCACCATTTTTTCCGACCAAATTCTTACACACCACATCCCGATTAGAAGAACCTTATTACAAGAACGGACTCTCTCTCATATTTGCCCCAAGAAATAACAAGTGAATCTGTGCTGAAAAACTGCCTTTTTAAAACCAGATTAAATCTGGGGTTAAAAGTTCCAAGGTAACACATGGGCTGTGAGTGCCACCACTTGACCACCTGAGGATCTGTATTGAGCACTTGTATCTTAGAACACAAGTAATTTTTGCATTCCACTCCTACTAAAATGCAGCTACCGAGGCTGCGAATTGAACATGCAACATTGTGAAAAAAAAAAGTAATTAAATTATGGGATTTTACGTGCCAGAACCACGATCTGATTATGAGGCACGCCGTAGAGGGGGACTTCGGAAATTTGGACCACTTGGGGTTCTTGAACGTGCACCTAAATCTAGGTACACGGGCGTTTTCACATTTCGCCCCCATCGAAATGCGGCCGCCGTGGCCGGGATTCGATCCCGCGACCTCGTGCTCAGCAGCCCAACACCATAGCCACTGAGCAACCACGGCGGGTACGCAACATTGTGATCAACAGCAAAACGCTATAGTCAATGAACCATCGCGGCTGGTTATTTTGTAGATGACGATGCTGTTTTTCTCATTTTGTTGTCTCTGTTGCCATATACCTGCATTTATGTGTTATGCTATATGTATTATCCCCCCCACTGTAATGCCACATCAGCGCTGTGGGTAAACGATAAATAAATAAAAGACAAATAAAATAAATAAGACTAGTTTTCAGCCCCCACGACAGCACAGTGGCTATGGCATTGCATTGCTGAGCTCGAAGTCGCGGGTCCAACCCTGGCCGTTGCAGCCGCATTTCGACGGGGACGGAATGCAAAAATGCCTGTGTACTTGGATTTAGGTGCACGTTAAAGATCCCCAGGTGGTCAAAATTAATCTGGAGTCCCCCCCTACGACGTGCCTCATAACCATATTGTAATTTTCCCACATAAAACCCCATAATAATCTTAAAACTGGTTTTCAATCAACACAGATGTAACAACATAGGTGTAAAATATAAGTGTCTGAAATAGACATGAAATTAAAATCAATATTTGGCAATGAAAGAAGTGGTTAAAAAATTGCATGAAGGAGGACACTACACTGCCCCACTTGAAGTCATGCTGGTTAGCCTACAATGAGTAGAGCAAATAATTTGAGTATTGTACAGGTAGGTAGGTCTCATCACCAGTGACATTCGTACAAACTGCTGGGAAAAGTACAGCTTGGGCTTGAGCAGGTAGCAGTTTTGGTTGATTTGATGGGTAAGGAACCTGAAGGTGCCTTGATCCAGGTAAACAGTTTGATAATTTATGGCCAGGCGTTTCCCTAATGGAAATTTTCAATTGAAGATATATTACAGCAACCAATGTGCCACTGTTCAATTGCTTACAGAAATGTGTAATGTATGTTTGCAGTGACAAACAGTGCAAGAAATTTAACGCACATGCTCATTACTGTGCACACACCTTAGCGTAAATGGATCAATGCGTTCTACTCGACCAAAATGCATTCAAACTGCAGGCAAATAACATTAAACGCAAGGGTGAAACTGGATTACTATCCAATTAATAGCTCGTGGTAGCAATGGTACTTTGTGATTGTCTTATCTGGATACAAACGGTAACGGCCGAGACAATTGAACAACTGATTCTTGTCAAGCTTTTTCACCTGGGCAACCCTCTACAAGTCACACAGGCGCATTCATCATGTACAGTATGGTAACAACATCGCACGAGTTCGGAGTTGCAAAGAGCCACGTTTAAAGAGCCACACACCGCTACGCTCGTTCGTATGCAACATGCACAGACCGGTCTTCAACCGACACAACGCGCTGCGTCGCACGTTCACGCCAGCGAGCGTATGCACGCTTAAGAGCGAGGAGGGTTGCTTTAAAGTCCCTGAGTGGGCGTGGACAGTTCGAAAACGCCGGCCGGCGTCCCGCAAATACCTCGGTTGTCGCGGCGCCAGTCGATACACGCTCGCTAAGCGGAACCAAGTCGAAGGCCTTCAGACTCATCCTGCAGACAGATACGGAACTGAGTTCATCGCGACAACTTTGCCACGCTTCCCTTCTTCATCCCGACCAGCCAAGTTCCGAACTGCAGCGCAAGCCGTGTGCCCGACGGTGCCGGTGCAAGATTACATGATTCCGATCAGTCGTCACTGGTACGGAAGACGGCGGTCAGATCCACCCTCTTCTCTCGTCTCGCAGACTGTCACCTCGCTTCGGGCGCTGCTCGCTCAAAACCAGCGCCGCGATTTTCACTCAGAGAGATGTCTAAATGTTGGTTGCAAAACCAGCAGCGCGGAGGATCGCCTGCGTTAGCCGCGGCCACGAATGCTCGGCGGGTTTACACACGGGGCCGGGGGCGAGCACAGTCGCACCGTCCGCATTCACGGGACGAGTTGTTTGGTTTCTGCTTGGCCACCATGCGGCTCCTGCGGGCTTCGCGGCTGCGCGCAAATCCGACGCCATCCGATTTGCTATCCGATTTTCAGTCGGAATGAAGTCGATTGACGTGCCAAATCCACTAGGGCGAAAAGCGCGAGCGGGAAAATAGCGGGCCGCTTCGGGACGTCGCTCGCCTTGTTTCGCCCTTCCCGTGTGTGCTGCGTTTTCTGTGTGCGTCTTGATCGTAGTCGTGCATTTGCGATGAAGAGGACGAACCCTTTCGCCGACGACGTCCCCATACAGAGCAAATTTTATGCGTCAGAAAGAGAAGTGGAAAAGAATTGCGAAAAGCGAATGTCGGCCGTGTACTGTGAGTTTCCCTCTGATGGAGTTGTTGCTGTGTGTGAGGAAGCGTAAATGAATGCGTGAACCACGGCAGTGGGCGTATGATGAGGCATCACAGATGTAATATGAATTGTGCTTTTACACAGTTTCAAGTCTACTGTCCAGTGACGGTATGTTCCTTTGGCTTTTAAGTGTTGCTGCCCTACGTAGGCGTCAAACTTTAAAAAATTCGTTCTCGCTCATTTTGCTCCTCATCGACAAACCTCCGTTTCCCAACGTCACGTGTCTTTACTCCCTTGCCCCATACGCACACAAACTAGAACACAGGTAGCTGTCGTTTTTTTATTATTACTTTTTTTTTAGACAACGCTGAGCCTTTCTTCAAGATGACCAAAATCTGTCATGAATGTTGGCAGTGTATTCAAGAAAATGAACGTGTCACTGGTTAAGCGCTGAACACTGTAAACAAGATTGGTACTTTACTTCCCCCCACCCCCCCACCCCCTTTTTTTTTTCTTTTCTTTTTTTCCGTTTCTGCTGCCAGCTAAAACGTTGAGGATGCTGTACTCTGCCTCGCATCAGCGCCTTGAAACTGCAAAGCCTCATCAGGGAGGACAGGCGAACGAAGCCACTGCAAGTAAGTGATCAAAGCCATTGTTTCCATGGCAGTGTTGTGAACGCACTGCGGCTCTCAGTCGCAGTGCTTCTGTGGCTTCACCGCAGAGCTGTGGGCATGTCGGAACGCGCAGCCCCTGTGCAGTGCTATCTCCCTTGCTGGCACCCCTCTCGCGCCCGGGCATACAGAGCTGCAACCTCCACCTCTGGTGGATATAAAAGGCCGGCGCCTCTGGCGTTCAGCGCCTTTTCGTCATCATACTACAGAACACCTCGTCCTCATTAAGAAGTGAAAACATTTGGCTACCTCTTGCCTCGTCACTGCCAGGATTTCCTCCAGCCCATACCTGTGGCCCTCGTGTCACGCCACCCATGAGAGCCTGGTACCTCTCGTAACAGCACCGTGCTTGGTAGTGTTCTTCATATTAGTACATTAATAAATACAAATGAAGAGCGCAAAAAAGTGGGACAGAGATTAGTAATGCATAAATATAGTACACCTTTCAAACCTTTCTCTCTTTGCACTGTTCATTTCTGATTCAGTATTTGTCTTGATCTCATTCAGCTTTATCTTCAGTCTGGAGCAACTAAAAAATTGTGCTGAAACCATCAATGATGATAGTCAATGTAAGCAAGCAGCAAAATGCTTCTAGAAAGGCATTCACTTTATTAAGGAGTGGATGCGTTTGAAGGTGCATATTTGTTGTAGTGAGGATATTGAGGTATTGTTTGTTGTTTCACTTGCATAATTTGATAGGGAACAGAGCTGATAATCTGCACATCTGTAGTGCTAGTATAGGAAGATATACACATAAGCCGATTTGTCATACACGCAGTTGTCTTCAGTGGCGCGAGTACGGGGCAGATGGCAGCAGGAGAACAGGAGGGTTGTTTTTTCTAAGTGCTCCACCACAGCATGTAGGCCTTCATATGCCCCAAAGCTCTTGCATGACGGCACGTGTCGTGAAGACGCTATGATAGTTGGCGTTCGACGATGAACATGCCCTGCAACTTAGTTGCGCTAAAGCATGTGCCCTTTGCTTCGGCGGCAAAAGAATCCAATGAATGTCTGATCAAGAGTACGTGCCAAACTTGCCACCACTGTTGACGCTACCTAGAAACGTCTGCCTCCTGTGAATAAGTGTGTGAAGGAGCCAGAGCTTGGGACTTTGTTGCGAATGATGTGGCCTCCATGCCCAGAGGACACCAGGACACCCAGATTATCGTATGGTCATGTGACTCACCTTAAATGAGCCTTTACTACATTGATAATACAGATTGGCTATTTTCAAACTCCTAAGCTAGGGCTTATCACTTCACACTTCTCACAAAAACAAGAAATCGAGTTTTATTTTAAATTTAGTTAAGTAACTACTGTATATATCCTCATGAATTTTCAGTATTATAGACACTGTTAGGTCTAGTTCAAGATTGCAGCATTCTTTTTTCTGGATTGTTAAGCGGTAAACTGATTTTTTTAGGGTGAACCGAACAATTGAATATGACCTTGCGTGACCTTGCCAAGAACTTTCTACATAATGCTTCGCATTAATAACAAATTTCTTCCTCATGTCATCATGTAATGAATATAAGTGTATAGCGAATATTTTATTTATTATATTATATTTTTATATCGGGCATGACGAAGTTATTTTTGTGTCGGGTGTGATTTTGAGGTTAGAGTGTATGTGCAACACTTGCCCTGCTCTTTATGAATCACTCGAAACACAATTCTCTGTCACAAAGCTACCAGTCATTTAAGTGCAAAAAAAAGTAAAGGAAATACACTCTGCTCATTTACAACTTCTGCGATTGATGCTTCATAAACTCAAACTTTTTTTATCCTGTTCGTTTTATTTTAGTGGACACGCAAAACCAGCAGTGTAGTGCGTGCCATCGAAAGTGTACGACCATGACAAGTTGTGCCTTCTGTGACCGGCCGTCATGCGACTCTTGCACTCGGCTCTGCGCATCGTGCGAGAAGGTTTACTGCACCCTCTGTTCTGTGCTAAGGCGAGTGTCTTGCAAAGCGTGGATTCATCTATAGATGCCTCTTGTGTACCTGCCAACTCTCAGAAATTTTTCTTAGAATGTTTATGAATTCGGGCTCGTTCTACAATTTTACAGACGTTGCGTTAAGTTTTGTGAAAAGTAAATTCTCCTCGCAAAAAAGTTTGAAGTGTTAAGAGAAAGGGCAGTGCAGGATTGCAAAATAATGCATTGAAAAAAAAAAAGAAATTGTAGTGGTACTTTGCGGAGCCCTCTTGTGGCAGCTCAAGATGCCATATGCCAGAGGGGTATTTATTTCAAACAAGTTTAGAAGTGTAAACTTTTAAGAGCAAGCCTTCATGGACCGCGAGGGTTTCAAAAAATAGTCTGTAGCTTATTAAACTGTGTGTTAACCTGTGCATTATGTCACATGTAGTGCACCCATGAGCAAAAGTATACGGACCAGGGACTGCGCAAAAAAGCCGATTTTTTTCAGCTGCCTGCGAATGAAACTGGAAATTGAGGACTGCAGTCCAAACTTGGCATTGCGAACTTTCCAGTGTAGTCGTCAATTTCTGTTTATGCGTGTTAATTAGGAAGAAATTCAGTTTTTTCTTTGACCCTGTGGTCCGTACACTTTGCTCACGGGTGTGCGTTCAGTTGACAGCACATTTTTTTAAAACATTAATGCCACTTTCTTCTTTAGTAGAAATCTGTGGGCCAATGGGTGTACTTACTCAATAGCATGAGACATTCCTTGAAGAGCCAGTCCTGAAGGCAGCGAAGTTTTTTTTGTTGCCGACAGTCACTGAGAAGGCACCAAGTAATCTTACTGGTTGGCTAAAGCCAGCTGAAAGTCTGCACAGATTTGGGTTCCTGTCTCCCATTTCACAGTGTAAAAATATAAAGCCTTAGGACCAGGAATGTATCTTGATGGGTATTATTTTACTATTGCACAACTGTTATCCAAATGACAAAGGTTCACAGGAAACTGGAGGCCTGCCGAAGACAAGTCCCGTTGTGTTGAAACACTGACTTCCAGCGACAATTCTTGTTTGACCACTTTTAATGAATACCTAATAGTTAGCGAGTAAAATGCAATGTTTGTGCGTGTGCTCTCCCTTCTGTCCCCGTGTAATTTTTGCACTGTAAAGTTAAGCATGATTCAGATTTGCTTTTTCACTTATTTTGTTCTGCCTCGTGAAATAGACCAAGTGGCGAGATTTCTTTCAGCACATGTGTTGTTGGTATTAAGGCTTTTTTTTTTTCTCTCTCTCTTTCACAGATATACTCAACATGGCGAATATGCCACATGCCTCTCGTGTGGAAGCTAGATTGCCTGAAAATTGGAGATGCTCTGTAAATTGTGTAAATATCTGCAACTATTGGACTGCTACTTAGTCTCGAGAATCCTGTTAAAATTGCATGATTATGCTGAACCGTTGAACACTGTCACCATACTGTCGAGCTAAGTCCCGGTGTCTTTAACCTTCTCTAGTGCATGCAACAGGCGGGCGTATGACACCAAGCTTTGCAGGTTGGGGACAGCACACCTGTTATGTTGTGTTTTGCAGTGTGTTATTTTTATCTGTAAACTGTTGTTCTGAAGTGCCCGTTTGCCTTTTAATTAAATTATTCTTGCAATGAAAGTGTCTATCCTTTGGTCTGGTGACAAGTTCTAATGTTGGTGTTGTAAAATTTGGCCCCATTCCTGATAATGATTGTAACGAATTCCACTCGGAAGCGGGGCAGTGGCATGTGCCACCACATTCCAGCAGACTACTTAAAGGGCTAAAAAAAGAACACTAATATCTAGGCCTCTTCTGTTTTTGCAGATGAGTTACGTGGCTAGGCAGACAATAGCAGCAAGAAAATTTTGGAAGTTTTCTTTAATGCACTAAAACAAGCTAATCAACACTTTAAGCACTAACTTTAGCGCACATGTTGCCGTTGTAAAATTAAAGTAGAGCAGTAGTGAAGTTATGTTTGCTTAGCAGAAATCCAATGACTAGTACAATTTTCTGCAAATTCACATCTAAAAAAAAAAAAATGCACTGGTGTGCCAGTTAAGTTTCCCAAACGCGCGTATCTAACACTTTGGGATGTTCTTAACTGGAACACGGTGAGGCATTTCTTAGCAAAATATTGAGAATTGAGTTAAAAATTTTGAATCAGTGTCTAATGGACATATACACTGCAAGCTATGGGCACGCAAAACTCTTTCATCCAAATACACATACTACCTGTCAACTTCTTCATGTCCGAAGTGAAGGCCAGGTGATTTTCCTTCTTGAAGAACTAAACATGAAGCAAACATGTTGTGTAACTGGTTGAACATAATGTACAGTACTCACATCTCTCACATATACCAGAGGCAGTCCTGTGAAGTTCAGTGATTATACAGATTGGCCGGCCCTTCATGCTATGCTAGGAATTGATTAACACTTCGGGCGCCAGACGTTTTTCTGAAGAGCAGTAAATCCAATTTCTAAGTAACGTATTGGCAGGCTTTAAATTAAAATGCTATTTATTGGCAGTATGTTGCTGAATATTTAACAAATTTCTCAATCTGAAAATTCAAACAAAATTTAAGACACAATAATTATAATCTTAACATTATTAGTGCTCCCCAGGCAACATGGCCTCTGTGACTTTCACTGTCCCTTGAATACACCCTGTAATCAACATCGAAGTCCTCTGAATCAGGGTTCATAAAAGTTCTTGAATTCCTGCGTAATTCAAAAACACGCACTGGCTTTTTGTGCCAGTTTGACATGCACAGTGTCATCTGCCGTATTAAAAAAAAAAAAAAAACCTACTGCAAAATTGAAGTTTAACCAGCTTCCGAGTAGGCGGCGCAACCAGTCCATGGATATTTCACATTCACAAATGATCCTGAGTACGTCCAAGTGTGTGTTATTGGCAGCCAGACGAATATAGTTGGTATGGCACTTAAAGGGTGAACTTGAAGACCCTGACAGAGCTCAGAAATACCACCTGCTCCGAGGTTGGGACAAGAACCAGGTCACCGAATTCTTTTTCATCTTTTTTTTTTCTTTGCTTTTATTTACTCCACAGCATGGAAACTAAAAAAAAAAAAAAAATCTTACAACTTGTCACAACAGAATTCTCTCTCACGAGAAAGCCAAAAAGAATGACTGAAGATAGGGGGAGAAGGTGCTCTCCCTTTCCTTCACGCTTCGAAAAGTAAAAAAAAAAAAATGCCAACAATGGCTGCTTGAAGGGTTCTCCTCCACATTTTTTCTTTTCTTATGTAAAATTATACGAGACCTAGCAAGGAATGACTTCACTTCTTTCTTTTCTTTTTTTTTTTGTAACAGCTTTCATGAATTCGCCTTGCTTCTTTTTCTTTAACAAAACTTAATCTACTACAGCCTAGCAAAGCCAAGCGTCCTGTACAAGACAACAGTTTGTAACAGAAGTGAACAAACAAACAAGCTACTGTCGTGACAAAATTAAACGGGCACAGGGAACAAGTGCTGTAGCCATCTTAAGGCATCTCCTGGTTTTGCTTCTACAACAGCAACATGGCGGACAGAAAATACTTGTACCATCATTGAACGATGGTTCCCTCCCCTTGTTTCTAAATTCTTACAACTGTAAATGTTCAAGTTGTATTAAAAACTTCAGTTCACTGGTTTGCATTTTCATGGAATTTCCTAGGGAACGTGAGCAGCTGGGCATTCCTGTCTGCACATAATTTTGTCACAACAGTAGCACGTGGTTGAAAAGGTTTGGGATTGCAGCAGACCGGACCAACCAGGGCGTGGAAAGTTGCAGCTTGCACACACGAGCAACGATCCTTCTGGATTCGTTTATAATCGATAAAGATGACCAATATAAAATCGGGATGTGCGGCACAATGTTCTGGCCATTACCGAAATTTTTCTTTGACAACACAAGCCTCCATGTGCAGGGCTGGTCACTTCGTGGGGGAGCACTTCCTTAATATTCAAGGGTTCGCAGAAGCTTCAGAGATGGAGGCTTACAGGTTGAGTGTTATTAAGAGATGACAAACCTAGGTGCCACGAAGGCCTCGTTTCTTCCCGCAATGTAACAGAAATATTGAGGTTACGCAGAAGTGATGGCTAACAAAGTTCCATCAAGAGTCAACGACCCTGTACACTCTTTTGTAGAGTACTGTAGAACATGCAGCTGAAACAGATGGAAGGTTGTGAACAGTAACTACACTAGCGTGCACTCCAGAAACGAAGTGCACATCTGAGTTGGACCCGCACGAGGCCATCCCAAAACTTTTCAACCACTCTGTGGTTGGTGCATTTAAGCCTCCACACGATATACACGCATGCACACATGGAGATAAAGACATTAGAATGCACAGACGCACAACAGGCCGCTGGCATAATTTTCGGACACAGTAAGGAGCACGCAAACTTCTTCAGGCTTGATTTCGAGGAACCGCAGCGCCTCTACTAAACTGAACCATCATTGCAGTCACTTCCCACACCCTACAGACCCATAGGAAAACGTCACGACACACGCTGTATCACTACGTCCTAGGCCCCCCCCCCCACGCATGCATCAGGCCAGGCCAGACCTGCTGTTGCAATGCGTAACACCCCTTGAAAGCAGGCTGAAATGAACACTGTTAAGTCTTTTTTATTTCTTCACATTGCACTCCCCTATTGTAGTACTTTCACAGAGTTGTTCACATTGTTACAGCAACATTCCTATCATTGCAGGCATACCTTTTTTTTTTTAATCGTTCCACACGAAGGTTACGACAACACATGAAACCCAGACACTGGATCGTCGAAGGAATCGCTACTACAAACTTGCACTGGAAAGAAAGACTCGGGTTCCATACGTTTCAGACCACAGCTGTGCAAAGATGCGTGGCTTAACCTTTTAAAGAAACATAATGTCTTGTAGTAATTTTGAACGACCAATACAGCTGACTTGCAATAATTCAAACTCTGGTGACTATGTTAGTTCAAACAAATCTCAACATTTTGTTTCGCCTGCTACGCTAATGCACCTTGAAAAATTGTTCAATTCAGAAACAGTTTTCGATTATACCAATCTCTTGCTTCCCAGGACACTGAAGCGCTGCTACAGCTGGCTGATGAGGGGATGTTCCTAAGGCATAAATAGTCAAAGTGCGGGCAAGTTCGATATTCACGCTTGTCATGTACAGTGGTGGGCATCACTGACCTGGTCGTGTGTTTCAGCTCTGATATCCCGATACGTTTGCCCAATGACTTTATTTCTCCCTTCTCCATAACAAAAGCAAGCAGTGGCCAGTTGTTTGTTATCGCAGATTGTAAATTCATATAATAACCCATAATTCTGTTTTGTGCCTTAACCCATTCGAATTCAAGCAGTTCAAACAAAAGTCTACAGCCCTTGGGAGTTTGAATAAACGCAAGTCAGCTGTATTTCGTATTAAGCATACAACAGAAAATTGCAATTCATGCTGGTATGTCACTCCAACAACTTTTCTACACCTGTCGGCTTGTTAAGAGAAGAAAAGAAAATAACAAGTATTGTGGTGGGTTCGAGTGAGAAGTTCACAAATATATATATATATACTCTCCTCGCTTTCAATTTAAATGTGTAGGCAATTGCAAACTATTAGACACATTTTCCTTGCATGCTTTAATGTTATCCAGAAATATATCATAGGCCACGAAGCCAAGTAGACTAGACAGTGCCGTTTTTTTTGTTTTTATCTTTTTTCTCTCTGAGCACAAACTGCTTAGAGCATTGTATCAGGTGTTGCAGTGAGAAATTAACTCCAAGTGAGGATCCCTAAATGAACATACTGGCATTCTGGAAGTGCTTGATATGAAGCCACACAAAGTTCGTTATAAACGAAATTCCAGGATTTGCAAATATGACTAGCTCAGTGCTGACTGATGAAATTGCAGTTATTAAACTGTTCAGGGCTTTTTAACGACTAGAAGAGATCACGGGGTATAAAATACAGTTTTTTTTTCACCAGCCGACTGTTGGAATGCCACTGCAAGATCCGGAGGTCAAATTGTAAACATACACGTCACTTGCAAAAAAAGCAAACAAAATGCAGTAAAAATAAAAGCAACCGTAAATGCATCAGGAATGTTTCTTTGGTAAAAAATTATTAATGCAAACCTTTAGGAGAGAAAAAAAAAAGGTTCACAGCAGAAATCGCGCGGAGGAAAGTGCTTTGATCAAACAACACAGAATATAAAGTAATCGCACAAGAAAGGAGGAAAGCAGTGAAAGATGCCAGCATAACAACACACAGGGTACAACCGAGAAAAATTGGGACGAATCAGTAAATTGTGCCCACACAATTGCTTTGCAATGTTTTAGCGCCCTCTCTTTTAAACTCTCCTTGCACAAAATAATCCAGACATCCTATTTTCCAACAATTAGAGTACATCATTACCTTTAATTGCAGAAAACAAAACGAGCTGACCGTGCAAGAGATACAAAGAGCTACAATAAATGCAGGCTTTGTGAGTGGGTCCACTTTCACTTTAGAACATGCAAGTCCGTGCAAGAGAAACCAATACGTGCTTGCTGGCAACATATGACGCTCGTAATGGCAAGTCAATGCATGAAAACTAGCTCCTGTTGTATGAGGTTAAATTTTATGAGACTGGTGTGTCAGCTGACCAATGTTGCAGACACTGTTGGCAGCATGCTGCGTGGTGTGTTGACTGCCCATCCCTGCCAATCCAAGTCAGGCCGATTACGAGAAGCTCAAAATTTTAGGCATGCCTTCCCTACTTGGGACAGATGGATGGAAATGAATGGATAACCCAATGGCTCATTTCTGTCGTTGGGTGCATACTAAAGGCAACGAAAAGAAAACGGCAATTTTGGCAGGACAATAGGCAGACGACGCATAGGAATGCTTGCGGCGGCGTCTGCTTTGTGTCCCACCGAAAAGCGTCGTTTTCCATCGACGTTTCACACCTTGCATGCATTTAGCAGTGCAAAGAAAACCTGTGAGCCAATAGCGAAAACGACTGCCAATTTAATCGAAGCTAGAACTGTCAGTAGACTCTGCAGTGCCGATAATGAGCAGTACGAAATGTTCACTTCTGGCTTCACCTGTATCCAGTGTACATGCTCAGGTGTAATAACATTTTGCATTTCGCAGTTTTCCCTTAAGCAGTCTTATTACGACGGATAGCGGTCATCTTCAACTGTACCACGGACATCTAGGTTGCAAATTATTCAATGCACTGAACAAGTATACCAAGCGCCTCCAGTCAACACACACTGCATCACACCAGCACATGTCTAACTTAACAAAAAAATTGCATTTCAATGGAGTTATCAAAGCAGCAGACGGCGTTGGCATGGCTTCAAATTGGGGTCAAGCTCTAGAATGATCACTTTTGGAAGTGTCACCTTCATTGTGCGAGATGTATCATGTGTTGCCCAAAGGTGGATGTTCTGCTGATTGGAACCTGTTGGCACGACAGGTTGTACGTCAAATCTCAAGCGGAACTGTACCGTGTGTCTTCTGCTTTAACCGCCGGACACGGATGTTACAAGAAAAGAAAGGAGGAAATTTTAGGTAGTACGCTTGGCATTAGCAATACTTTCGCCTCATGCAATGCCAGTGATTGCTGGGGCCAATGGACAGCGAAAAACATTTCTTTGACAGCAGAAATGAATGCTGCTCACTGCAGTGATGTGTATTCCAGTCAAAATGAATGCGAGACCACATTAGTGCCAAAAGTGATTGCTCCCGAGCATGACCCAGGTATGCACATAACACCATATGCTGGCCAGCTTTCCTAATAAAATTTCTACAAGTGCTGGCTTCAGACACAAAAACCTAGCATGACACTCGAAAGTCTGCGATCATCGTACAAAACATTCATCACGCGATTAAAGAAAGGAAAAGGTGTCCGAAGGGTGACCGGGAGTGTGTCACACTAATTTCCTACGCATTTATACGCAACTGCCACTTTCTCCGAGAAAGAAAAGCAAACATCAACAGATCCGGCCTTCACAAATGCAAGTCCCCTTAATCACTAACAGAAGGGCCACGCTAAAAAAAAAAAAAAAAACTAAAAAAAAACACAAATGAGACTATCTTTTTTTTTTCCCACGCTTTATCACATCTCTGCCCTCAACTAACAAGAAGAAAGGGTGTCCCTTTTTTTTTTTCTGAAATCTGTGTTTGCTTCTTATTGCAGGGCTCTTCTGGTCTCTCTCGCCACCGTCTTTTCATTAATAACACCAGGGGAGTTGGGGACGAATGGGGACGTAAGTGGGGAAACAGGTTGCAGTGGGGAACAATGCTCGTAAGAGAATATATGTACACATTTATACACGGGCAACCAGCATTTACAGAAGTCACACTCATTGTCAACAGGCGTCTTTCGTCTCTCCCGCCACATCGCCGGGGGACACGTGTGACACCCAAATAAAAGGACCACCACTTCGCTCCATCGCGAGAAGGCAATGGGCAGGCGGATGTTTGTAAACAAGCGGAGACGTACACGAAGAACATACACCTTTTCCTTAAATCAGACAACCACACAGCAACAGCCGCAAACAGAGGCCTTGCGAGGCTCGATTCACACTGCAGCAATGTTCTGGCGAACCATCTGCGAAGGCAAGGGGTGTGTTCTTGACCTGTCACTTTTAGGGATGTCTCTCTTTTCCGCGTCGTCTCACTGAATAGACTGACCTTGATTTAACGCGCTCCAGGACTGTGCGATGCAAAAACAATCCTGAGTGTGCCATTCCTTCCGTACCATCTGCTTCCACTAAAATCAGCCAATCAATGCTCACTAAAAGCGATATTCTCAAAGGTGATTGATTTAGGATATAGGCCCCATCTTCTGCCACCGTCGCAGAGAAACCGCAAACCGGGTACAGAAACGACTGGCATCGGCCACGAATTTCCTTCAATACATGATAACTTAGAAAAAAAATGTTGGCTGGAGAACAGGCTCACCACCTATCATCTGGATAAGGCAGAGTGGTTTCTTGCGGCCATCTTTGACCTCTGGCAAGATTCTCAACGATTAAGAATTTTTGTTTGCTTTTCAGTGCACCTATGTAACAGGACGATCGCTCAACAGCCAGCCGAAAATTGCTGCATCTGAATCGAGCCCTTTGAAAAACCAGGTGAAATAGATCCCCACGCACTTCTAGAACACTTCAACAACAGGGGGAAAATGGGCAGACAGGCTAGTTCCTGATGTTAACAAGATGGAAAAAGAAAAAAAAAATAAGGGGGCTCCATTTGACTTCTTCAGACTATTAAGGTTTCTCCTGTTTTTCGAGCGCTTTGCTGCGCCTGGTTGAACTGCTGAAGACTCTACGCAAAACACAAGATGTGCGAAACCTCGCTTCATTCCAAATTAAATTCAAACAAGCCCGTGCTGCATCTGCGAAGTGTCACGATGACTCCCAAGTTTCTAAATATCAGCATGCAGTTATTTTGTTGCTCAAGAACAGCTAAAATGCTCTTCATCCATAAGAGCTGAAATTGACTAGATTTAATGTCCCAAAGCCACAGTTCAAGTATGAGGCATGTCATAGTAAAATACGAAGGAGTAATTTTGACCATTAGGGGTTTCCTTAATGCACAGCTAAATATAAGTACACAAGCTCCTTTGCTGTCATTACAATGAACTGTAGAGGCCCGGAATCGTACGCACGACTTCAGATACAAAAATATGATCTACTAAGCTTAGCCAAAAGCAAAATTAAAGCATTTTTTGAGCACTCCATGAAACAAAAGGATTTCAAGGCCATGAGTATAGCAGTTTCACATCCGAGGGCTTCAATGACAGCAAACCTTGCTTTCTGCACAGATGAGCACATTTTAGCAAGGCTAGACAGGCAGAACTTAAAGCACAAACAAGTTGTGCTTATGCTTGCTTTTATGAGAATTAAGGTATGGTCTCAGTCGTTTGGCATGGAGAACATTTCCACATTTAATCTTGTTAGTGAATAATTTTGCCCCATTTATGGTCACAAAGGGGAATAATTTCCATCAACACCTACTTACGAAATACCTCCCTGAATCTAATTGTTATGAGAATACAAAAACTTAATTGGCAGTGCGTGCTATTTTGATTGTGCAGTGTCACCCTGGTATAACAAAGTTCTCTGGATGAAAAGAGGCAGAAAAGGCAGTTGGGAAAAGGCTAAAGGAGTGAAATCTGCTGCTTGTTTCGATTTTAAAGATGCGCATGACCTGGCCTGAGCTGCTTACATATACCATCTCAGCATGGGGAAATGAATATGTTCTCACAGCAAGGAGTGGATTGCTTTCATAAAAAAAATGAGAACAGTGTCATACTGTGTTCCAAATTTGGTCCTAAATAGACTTATTTACAAACAAGAGCAAATGACAGTTGTTTCAACAAAGCAATATGTATGCCTGCGTTGAGGAACATTTCCCACCAACTAAAAAATCTGAAGGCACAAGGCAACTTGTAGGTGAGAAATATCACAGCAAAGTTGGCTTCATTGTTTGTTTCTTTTTGTGCTTCAAAAGTACAACTCAGCGAGGCCCTTAAGGTAATTGGAAACAATGCATATTTTATTCGCTAAATGGCAATGTAAAATTTTACTAAGCTTGTGCTGACACATCGGTATTCCATGCACCTAAGCCCGGCTATAGCAATGAAGTGTCAAGCTCCTGTCGTCAGCTGGTGAGCCCACCAATTACAATCCTGCTGCCTCGGACAATATTGGAAGAGGCGCGCTCCAGTAAACAACCTCGTGAAAAAAAAAAAAAAAATTGAGAAGTGCAACAGCCCTACAATGACAACAGATCCTTCCTTATTAAAGTAACTTGGAAGTAGTGATTTGAACCCATTCTGTACTTCACAAAAGCCACAAACCCCAAACGAGACTGTGCTCAATGCGGGAGTGTACAGATAACAAATTTCACCATCACCTGTGCCACTTGGACCACTTCTTGTCAGGTCAGTGTTACGTTCGATGCGAGACGAACACAACTGCTTAGATACCTGATCAGTAGACAAACGAAATTATTCATTAGAAAAATGGCACGCAAGCTACACGGGTGTCAAAAATTAGAACAAGGACAAGTGCTGTGCCTACTTTTTTTTTTCTTGCTATTTTCACCATCCTTGTTGCTTATGCACGAATGTGGATCACCTTGTCCATATGTTAGTCCTTTTATGTGAGACAAGTTAAAAATGACCTAATCCCGCGGTGACATTTTCATTCATTCAGTTTTGGGGGTACAGTAACTTTTTCTAGATTTTGCGTGACTAGCACTGGGCACATCGGTGCCCACAGGGGACAGCATATCTGGTTTAATGCCACGCATGTTGTCTAAAGCACAATGCCAAGAATGCTGTTGACCATATTTAACTGTAGCACAGTAACACGGAGCCTAATTATTTTGAAAAGGGAGCGTGTGTGTCTCCTCTTTCAACTTGTGCTGTCTTTTTGCGCTACAGTTAAACATGGCCAACCTATACCAAACTAGCCCAATTTTATGTTTTGCTGAAACACTGTTGCTCGTAGATGAAAACGTGTCTGATGCCACGCGAAATCGTGCAACGGGGGTTTTATCCCCGGAAGCAAACAGCCAAGAATATCGGCTCTGTTCAGCGCCAACTTATTGGCATTTGGAAATCAAAGTCGAATGACTAGCCTCTGCCGTCAGGGCTACCCCGACATAACGCGTACACCAAACACAGTTCAGCAGTCACCCAGGCGCAGCTTTCGCTCTTCTTAGCGGCAGTCAAGCTGGCAGCGGTCACAGCAGCAACAACAACAGCAAGGGAGCAGCGCTCGCTTAGTACTGAGGGGGGGGATGGACACTAGGGATCAGGGCCCCTCCAACCTGCCTGCGCTGGATCAGACGACTCTGGCTATTCGGCACTCGGCTCGCCTCACTTTAGACAGTGCAGCAGTTAGCAGCACCCTCTGTGCTGAGCTCTTTGCTTTGCCAGCTGCGTGCAATTTGTGGCTGTAACTATTCCCAAATGTTGCCGGCTTCACATCTCTCAGGTGTGTCCAACCATTCGCCGTGCAGCACAGATTTGCACGCAGGTATAGTGCCAACGCAGAGGGTACTGCGGTGGAGCACAGCACGAAAGATGTATGCTAGGATTGTGTTCTAGAATGGTCTGTTACGGGCATACCATTTTCAGCAGCTGTCGATTAGTCAAACAAGCAGAAGTTCACGTGACAAAAATATTCGGGGCTATCTGCGCAAACTTCAGTGGCTGCATGTCGTAGGGCCCGTTCACACCGGTGACTCGCAGAAGTCGCGATGAATTATGGGGTTTTATGTGCCAAAACCACGATTTGATTATGAGGCACGCCGTGGTGGGGGACTCCGGATTAATTTTGACCAACAGGGGATCTTTAACGTGGCCCCAATGCACGGGAAACAAGCGTTTTTGCATTTCGCTCCCATCGAAATGCGGCCACCGCAGCGGGGATTTGATCCCGCGACCTCGTGCTTAGCAGCGCAACACCATAGCCACTAAGTCACCGCGGCGGGTAGTCATAGAAGTCGTGTAACCAAGTAGGTCGCCAATGGTAGCTTTGGTCAAAAGCGACAGCTTTTTTTGGTCAGTCTCTCACCGCTCGATTATTCAGTCACACAACTGCGGTTGCAAACCTACTGAACCAATCAGCGGCACAGGAGCAGGACGTCTGCTTCTTTTACGTGGCGATGAGAGCAGACGTGAACGACATCAATCGCGGGACTTTTCAGTGTGGCGAAGGACCAGTTGTCCCCGCCAGTGTGAACATCAGCCACCTTGAGTCACTTCTTAGTCACTGGTCTCAGTCAGTCGTGCAACTTCTGTCAATCGCCGGTGTGAATGCACCCATAGGTAGCAAACAGCTGACAATACTATAGTTGATTTACGACGGTCCTGTGCCATGACAAGGAGATTTGAGACACGGACCGAAAGCACACAGGACCTGCATCAAATACAACAAGAAGACCTGCTCGCTGTGAAAATTTGAGGGAAGGTTACGTTTTTCTGTCAGCATAACACTCGCGTCTCGTTGCCATCAGGTAGAAGGTGGCAAAAACATTGTGATCTTGGGTAATGCCGTCCACTACAGTGCCAGTGCAGCAATTCACTGCTGCAAACTTCAGAAAGTATGTTCGCTTTGTTGATTTGGCGCAAGCTTGCATCTTACCCGTGAACTCCATGTAACGTGCCCTCCACCACAAACTATGGGCTTAATGAGGCTTGAAAGAGGGCTAGCTGGCAAACTTCACCCGTCCTTGCACTAACAGTGAAACAAGAGAACTGAACTTTGCAATAAATGCCAGCTAGACTGCTTCACACATGCAGTCTTGTTTCTTTGTATTCGTGCCCTGTCCTTTTGCTTTACCGCTGGTTTAAGTTGATTTAACCCTCAAGTCTGCAAGAAAGAAGAAAGTGATCCCTGCACTTAATCAACAAGAGGGAATGAACTGTCTCACATGCAAAAGCAACAGAAAGCTGCTCTAACATGAAAAAAAGAATTCGCCATCAGTTTTTTTTTAGGCACTGGGCCAGTGGATGCTACGCCGCACGAAAGTGAAAGTATCGCTGGAAGTGATCCACCGAGAACGCAGCACCGGTCTGCCGCGAGGAAGCCAAGTGCCGCGTGGCCTCTACGGGCAGCTTGACGGGCAGAGGCTGACCGGAGGGGACAGGGGCGAGGAGGAACAGGAGGAAGGAGCTCTAGCACTGGCAGGAGGCATTCGGAGGTGCGGCGGGGTTGTCGGTGAGGTGCGTGCCCTTGGCGCCTCCGCCCGCCAGGAGCGCGGGGTCTGAGTCGAGGCTCTCGGACATCTTGTCGCAGATGATGTCGACGAGGCGCTCGAAGACGGCCTTGACATTGACATTTTCTTTGGCCGACGTCTCAAAGAACTCCAGTCCGAGCTGGTCGGCAAGCTGTCGACCGCGCTCGGCGCTCACCACTCGCTCGTCCTCCATGTCACACTTGTTGCCTACCAAGATAACTTGCGCGTTGTCCCACGAGTATGTCTTGATCTGCGTAACCCTGCAAGGCACAACAAAAGAGCACTGCGGCAGACTTGTCAACATTGACAGACTTCTGAACACAGTCGCCACAATTGAAAAGCTGTGGTGATTTGGGCAATATCTATGCTCCCCTGGCAATATTATGTGTACCCTCACTCTACACTGCTGGCTGCTATCTGGTTCTCTGCTTCTGAAGCCCCCAACGTAAAGATACAATATTTGAAAACTGAGGAAAAGTGTTAGCTGACTTTGCTCATGCGAGATCACATAGTAGATCACTGGGCTCAACCAGACCATCTACACAGGCACCTGCAAGAAATAGACCCTGACAGGACTTTTCGCCTCCTAGCTAAAATCTAGCGAAGCCAGCAAGTATGTTTCACCGGATTCACCTGGACATCGCCTTCCCTCAATGCTTCGCCCAGCTTATCGGCCATGCAGACAGCTCGAACTGTGAACACTGCCAAGTGCCTGAATTTTTGCAACACATGTTTTACGAGTGCCCTAAGTATGTGCCACAGCGGAAGACGTTGGCAGGCAGTGGAAGACAACCATTATTGGAAGGTACTATTTTAACCGCAATACATGACCACACAGGAGTGAAAACAGTCACAAGGGCTCTTATGGACTATATGAGGAGCACCGGAGGACTAGACTCAAGACTTTAGGGAGACCACTAAATTATGTGGTTATTGTACACAGTACATTTTTTTAGACAATACAGATTTTTTAATAAAAAGCTATAAGCAGAGTGAATGTTGCGTTTTTGCAGAGGAGTTCCAAGGCAAGGCGGACATACTTTCTCACTAATAATGTGAGCTTCAGAAGCCTGATTAAGAAAACTTCATTAATTAACTTTTTTATTAGTGCCTTGGGGGCAGTTGTTTAAATAGCGAATTTGAAGGCAGTCACGTATCAATGCACCCCCATTTTTTTAAGAATCTTGAAAATTGCACCTAATTTGAGATATTCATCATCAAATTCCAAAGCTCAATCGAGGAAATAGTGCGACTGAGCGCGTCCCACTGCGCCTCAGAGAGCAATGCCCCGTAATGAATTGTGGGGCAAAGTTTGAATAATAGTACGCCACGGCAAATCCTGACCCGCCACAGTTACACATGCTTGTCAGGCAAAGCGTGCCATATCACTAGCTGCCGCTACTGGCCGTGACGTTCAGTTTCCAACTCCCTCGCGCTCGTCGTCACAGGGCGTTTCGGTCTGATATGATAGCGGCGCCACTTTTCCTGCGCTCTGCGGCGCTCGGTTTCAATATCGCCTGCATTTACTGCTGAAATTCGATGATAAATATTTCACATTAGGCGCGACTTTTAAGATTTTAAACAAGTGATGGTGCATTAAAATGTGACTGCCTTCAAGTTTGCCACTTCAAATTCGCCACAAAACGACTGGCCCTAAGGCACTAATAAATGGTTAACTAATATCTTTTTAATTAGTCTTCTGAAGCTCACATAATTAGCGGCAAAGTACGTCCACTTCGCCTAGGAACTCGTCTGCAAGAACGCCATGTTCGCTGTGCTTATACTAAGCCTTTTTTATAAAAAATCTGTATTGTCTAAAAAAAAGAAAGAAGAACACGCAGTTTATACGCGTCCCTTTTTCCTGTCCTCATCATCATCTTTCGTCGCTCATTACTGTTCCCTTTCCTCGTTACCCTACATATATACACTAGCAGGCGCTAGCATACTAGCTCAGACTGACCTCTCCACAGCACTAAGTTCTGCTCCCTCTTCTGGTTCTTAGGTGTCTTCTGCAACTGTCCCACCTGGTCTCGGCTCGTACACTGAGCATTACCCTCATGGATTAAACACTGCAATGTGCGTCATCCGTGACAGTGTGCTGCAATACAGTGAAATTTTTAGCAGCCCTACAAATGCTTGTGATGTCTTCATAATCAGGCAGCTGCTAATGGTAGCCTCGCTGAAAGATTAATAGAGACACAACTATAATGCAGGCAGTGTCCGGAATGCAGACAGAATCCAACTACTACAGTTTCATTGGCTCGCTCTACCTGCAATTACCAGACACTGTCAAGCTAAAGGGACACTAAGGGGCAACAGTGAATCAGTTTAGACTAGCACAGTATTCTTTCAAAAAAAATTTTTTTTTCGATCATCTAGCACAACGTTTCTTGCAACTGGACAGAACAAAGGCCAACTTTCTATCTTGAGTTTCGCATTAAAACCTTCGCATTAGTATATCAGTCTGATGTCAAGAATTTTGATCACATCGTCATTTGGTGCAGTAAAGTATTCAAAACTTGCCAAGCTTTTGTTCCTACACAGTCAAACCTTAGCATATCAAACTTGTATATAACGAATTATCGAATATAATGAAGAAAATAAAAATTTTTTTCTCACCATTACCAGTGTGTAACATAAATATGCTCATAACGAATATCGGATATAACAAAGGGTAGTTTTGTGTCAGATGCAATTTCGTTATAACGAAGCCTGACCGTAGAATACAATGCAGTCCGTCACCAATGAACAGTTAATTAGAACTGAGTAGAGCAGTCAAAATTATTGACATCATGATGAGCTGGTGCAGGTCTAAGCAGCAGGACCAACCGTATTTCATTTCTGGGTTTGTTCAAACTTGCCAATCTTCTGCTGAGTCAAGAGTGGTCGTTCTGTTATTGTAGAAGCATAACTTGCTATCTCAACGTTCCTATTTAGTGCCTCTTTAAAAAGGAGCGGCACCTGTCAAACTCTGCATGAATGCAAGTTATAGGTGAATGGACTGAAGTACTGAGCAAATGTGTTAACGTAATGGAAAAGTCAAGAGCCATGTACTGCTCTCTCAGTAAGCGCTGCGTGAAATGTGTGCACTGTGTCCTTCGGTTGTTAGTTAGTACTAGCATTTGTTGTTTCATTTTTTTCGTCTTCTCATGCTGTTATTGCTCTCTAAGACACTGAACCGCTTCTCACGCTTCCCGACAGCTGCAGCTTGTGTAACCGTAATGTTTAGCGGGAAACACTGGCGGCGAACGCTATGCACGAAGGCGAGTTTTCTGGTAGAAACGTGGCCTCTTGCGTGGCCTGATCCCGGAGGTAATGCACAGCCGCACCAAGAAAATTGCATGATTTTCAGGTTTCTGCTATTTTTTCGCACTTTTAATATTTCAGTCTTTGAGGGTTTAACATAAAAGTCATGTGCTGTCGGTGTTTTCTTTCATGGCATTTGTTTGTGGGCTGTCATTCTCAAAATTCCGAGGAATAACTTCGTCAAGAATGTAAGAGTGAGCAACTTTAGTGACAGAATGGTGTGGCAATATAACCCGCACATACCGCTGTCATATAGAAATGTGTGGCATATACATATACCTAAATACAGTCGCCGACCGATTTTTCGGACTCCGAAAATTCGGACTTGTTGGATATTCCGGACTCCATAAATGCACCGTCAAGGATCCCATAGAGATAATGCATTTTTTTGACCGATTTTTCGGACGAATTTGCCCCTGAAAGTTGGATTTTTCGGACTAAATCGCTCGTTTAAAGCTACACTCCCAACCATTGTGGAAGCCGCCATATTGGATTTTCCGCCAGCTTGGCTAAATTTGGTCTTCGAATGGCTTTGCTGCCTCCGAGATTAGAAAGCGCACTTGGAAAACGCGGCACGGGACGTTACTTTTTCGTCTTCGGTCAGCACTACTATCGTCATCACACCGTTGGGGACGGGAAAGGAGGAGGCGAAGGAAGGATTCTTTTTATTGTTGTAGCTTCTTCAGCTTGTTTCAGTCGCCATTCCGCACGTGTTGTGTCGCACTGCATCGAGACGTTGTGTGGTTCCTTGTGGCTACTACAACATCGAATTTTGCGTGCTTGACGCCATGGCTCCGCCATCTGTGCCATCGCGAGAGCCAGGCGGTGCGAAGAAGCGTGGGAAGTACACGACCCTGACGTTGGAGAAGAAAGCTGCAATTATCAAGCTGATACAGAGTGGACGTTCGCAGCTTGATGTCGCCAAAGAATACCACCTCTCCAAGCAAACGGTATCTGACTATGTCAAAAACAGCGCGAAGATACTGTCAGCGTTTGAGAATTCCCACAACAAGAGCCAAGAAAACGACAGTAAGGGCGTTCATCCAGCCCTTGAAGAGGCTCTGCAGTTGTGGCTCAAAGGAGTTTTGGCCAAGAACCTGCCCGTGTCGGGAGACTTGTTAAAAGAAACGGCGGAGTCGTTCGCTCTCAAAATGGGCATTGAAGAGTTCAAATTTACTGACGGATGGCTTCGCGGCTTCAAGAAGAGGCACGGAATTTCTTTCAAAAAAGTGAGTGGTGAAAGCGGAGCGGTGGATCAGACTATTGTGTCTGATTACCGTGTCACGAAGTTGCAAGCATTGCTTAAAGAATATGCTCCTTCGGACATATTCAACTGTGACGAGACAGGACTTTTCTTTAAGATGCTGCCGGATCGTACGCTAGCATTTTCGGGGGAATCGTGCGCCAGTGGGAAGCTCAGCAAGGAGCGTATAACAGTGATGGTTGGTGCCAACGCCACCGGAACGGAAAAACTGCCTCTTCTCGTTATTGGGAAGGCCAGAAATCCGAGGTGTTTTAAGGCTGTGAGAACCCTCCCTGTGGAATACGACAGCAACTCCAAGGCGTGGATCACGCAATCATTGTTTGAAAGATACATACGCAAACTTGACCGCAAGTTTGCGCGGCAGAACAGAAAGGTCATCTTTTTTGTGGACAACTGTGGCGCGCACGGTAGCGTGCCGAACCTTGAGGCCATTCGGCTGGAATTTTTACCGCCTAACACCACAAGCGTGCTCCAGCCAATGGATCAAGGCGTGATCAGAAACATCAAGGCACACTACCGTGCCCGCCTGCTCAGCCGCACCGTCTTGTGCCTCGACAGCGGGAAGGTGTACAAGGTCGACCTTCTGGCCGCCATCCACATGTTAGCCGATGCATGGAAAGCGGTGAAGCCAGAAACCATCGCGCATTGCTTTAGGCATGCAGGGTTTGCTGCTGCCGAAGAGCCCGAGGCGGATGACCTGGACGTAGGCGACCCGGACGGCACCGATGGCGGGGATGACTTAATGAACGACCTGCGCAGTGGTGGAGTGGACGTTTCTGCCACGATGACATTTAAAGATTTCGCTCGTACGGACGACAACGTTGTTTCG
This sequence comes from Dermacentor silvarum, assembly GCF_013339745.2. Taxonomy (NCBI): domain Eukaryota; kingdom Metazoa; phylum Arthropoda; class Arachnida; order Ixodida; family Ixodidae; genus Dermacentor; species Dermacentor silvarum. Next base: position 63,363,748 of record NC_051164.1, read on the forward strand.
TGCGCGGAGCCCACAGACGACGAAATTCTTCGCCAGGTTGTCCAGCAGCCGGAGAGCGGCTCGGATGATGACGACGATGACCGCCCGCAGCCGTCGGCGGCGGAGATCGCCAACGCGGTGACGCTATTGTCGAGCGTTTACGGTGACGATGTCACCTTGGCGCAAATACAGACAAACCTAATTGCCTCCAAGCGTACTATGAGGCAAGGCAGCATCAAGGACTTTTTTAAGCCTGCCTGAATGAAATAAAGTTAACATTTTTGGCGAAAACTAATTTTTTGGACTGTTCGATTTTTCGGACTTTTTTTCGGACCCCGCCAGGTCCGAAAAATCGGTCGGCGACTGTATACACGGAAGTTTGCGCTCACGAGACGCTGACGCTGGACACCAACACCGAATTTTCTGCGACACTAGGCCCATAACACTATTGCGTTATTGCAGACGCTACTATTTAGAACTGCAGCTCCCTGCCATCAACATGCATGTCAGCATGGGGAGAGGCGGCTGGCTCAGACTCACCAGTCTTGAACACTGTTGAAAGACTCTTCGTTAGTAACATCATACATAAGGATGAAGCCCATAGCTCCACGGTAGTAGGCCGTTGTGATTGTTCGGTAGCGCTCCTGGCCAGCTGTGTCCTGCACAGAACCGCAGCAACACAAAGATGCCTCAGAGCTTGCTACACCAAATGCGAGGACATAACTGTGTGATTTTTGCATCTCGTCATATGTTCAAATTCAAATTCAAAAACAACTAGATCAATTGCTGTTCGTTAGCATGGTAATAAACTCAGACAGTCAAGATAACAGCCCCTCCTAGCGCAAAATCCTTCTTAGTATAAAAGACAGTTTCATCACCTAAAAAATTCTGCAAGGTGTGGACTGAGTGACACCCACCGACAATGCTTTGGTCACCATAGCAGTTTGGCTAGAATGAAAGAAATGAACTTTGGCACTGTGACATTGTGGCTACCTGAAGCATAAACAGAGGTGCAAAAGCATTCACACCTGAATATTGGTGGAAGAGTACATCTATGCACAGGAGGCATACGATCTCGAAAACTGTTCCAGCTTTCGAGGTAGCACACCTGTGGCCACCTGTATGCTGCTGCATGAAGCCTTTGCTTCAAACAGGCAACAGTTGAGGATGAGGTGAAACAGCATTTTATGATGAAGTACACAGGACAAAAAATTAGGTGTGGCTTTGTTATTGCAAACATTAATGACCAGCGGAGCTGAGGGGAAGCCTCAGCAAAGTTGTGCAAAGCTAGGCGAAGAAGAGCGTGGTTTAGCAAAGCAGGATCAAAGATAATTTCATCGCTGACGCTTGGTCTCCACTTCTCTTGCTCGAACACCAGCACCTTCTCTTCGGCAACGATTGGCTTCGACTTCCCTTGCCCGTTGCTCGAGATCGGCTCTCAGTTTCCTAGCACGCTCACGAGCCCCTTCTCTACGGCGTTCCAATCAAGCGACTTCTTTGTCGGGAGTTCTAGCGGTTGGCTTCGCCATTGCGCTACGTCGAGAAAGAGGCCCGCCAATGTGACAGGGAGCGCTGACGTCATTACTAACGTCATACCACATGCGCTCAGCGCGGCTTTGCATTGGCTCCGCTCCCGCTCAACTCCGCCCTGCCACCTGTGCCGCTAGTCCTCCTCTCCTCCCTCCTCGCCACACTATCTTCCCTCTCGAGAGCTTTCCCTCTCGCTATACACTTGCCCCGCTCCCGACTTGGCTAGGCTGCGAACATCACTGCGCACGGACAAAGCTCAACGAAAAAGTAGAAGGAAGAGACAAAGAAAGCGTTGCTTCAAGAACTTGCTCACCCAAATTTGGAGCTTGACCCTCTTGTCATGTCGGAAGACCGTCTTGACTTTGAAGTCTATGCCTACCGTGGAGACAAAGGCTGACGTAAAGGAGTCGTCCGCGTAGCGAAACAGGAACGATGTCTTGCCAACACTGCTGTTTCCAATAATGAGGATTTTGAACATATAATCAAAGTTCTGGTCCACTGCATCCTTTTGCCACTTTTGGTCCTGCGTTCCCGCCATCTGCACACAAAGGGAAAAGAGGGAGACAAAGTCACATCAGGAACCGTGGTCAGGACATGCGAGTTTCCACAACTCTAAGAATTGAATGAAATTGTGGGGTTTACGTTCACATGCATTCTTATGCTGGGGGTAGAGACTAAAAACCACAGAAGGCTTGACGGGGTGGTCTGTACCCGACTGCACTTTGACAGAGGCAAAACAAAATGTTTGTATGTGACAAACATACAATGACACAACTATACATGTAATATATCACAAAGCTGCAGAGCGGGTTACAAGAGACGCCATGGTGGAGGACTCTGGATTAATTGTGACCACCTGGGGTCCTTTAACGTGCACTCAAAGCACGGAACCTGAGCACTTTTGCATTCCATCCCCATTGGAATGCAGTCACTGCGGGTGGCAATTGAACCCACAAACTCGTGCTCACCAAGGCAGTGCCATAGCCACTGAGCTACTGGAGTACGTTTCTCAGAACTCTGAAATCCCCAATTTAAAAAAAAAGAAAAGAAAAATTATGGGGTTTTACGTGTCAAAACTACGGTCTGATTACGAGGCACACCGTAGTGGGGGACTCCGGAATAATTTGGACCTCCTGGGGTTCTTTAACGTGCACCTAAATCTATGTATACGGATGTTTTCGCATTTCGCCCCCATCGAAATGCGGCCACCGGGGCCAATTTTTCAAGTGAAGCTTTTTATGGGTCTTCCCCACACTTTGCATGGACGGCTGGCTATCTGGCCGAGTCTCTGGCTATCGACCTTGGGAACAAGGTCGATCCCAGAGACAGTGTAATCAAAGTTAGTGACTACTTGGCAGGCTGATTTTGATACTAGTTCGTGATATGTGTCCTCGCAATGGTTTTCATGCAATTTGTAATGTGGGTCAATCCTAGAGGCAGCACATCACAGCACTGACACACCTCATGGCACTGATCAAAAGAGCTAATCAATTTTAGCAGGTATAATGGGAATCTATTGCTTGGGTTCAACAATCACCCTCCAATGGGTTCTGCCCAATACTGCTCTACTTTACTCCACACCCAATTACTGCACCGCATCACTGCTACCATATACCAAACATTGAATGTAACCTAATAGTGCTGCCTGTTTCATTACAAGCAACTAAGCCATCATTACAGTGTTACAGAAATTAAACGTAATGCCTACAGCCAGAAAATTCTTGCTGCAGAATAGCTCCTCTTGTGCTGTTTGCTCAATGCATTAACTGCACATAATCATGCCCTGTTCATTTACAGGCATGTAAATGCATGTCGGCATGTCGAATGTATGTACGTTGGCACACCTGCATAGTCAACAATTTCATGCACTATTCTTAGAATAGGCACACTCAATTCATCTGCTTTGCCAAGGGCCATCTCACTGCCGGAAGGTCTTCCCGATGCGATTGTCGGCATGTTCAACCACGATACATTCTGCGAGCATTTAGAATCTCATTATGCCTACCGTTATTCCATAACACATTTACATAAATTGATGTATTATTATTTGACAGTGCTTTTTTTATCAGTTTTCGTTGTTATCAGTTATCAGTAATCAGTTATCAGTATATGTTTTTGTTGATGCTGTACCTATTTTGTTTTCAGGATTGTCGATATCACAGCAGCTGTCGGCTGAAGCAATCGCTCTACAATCAACAGGGCATGCGCAATCCAGGGGCTGCAGTTCTGGTGAAAGACGCTTCATGTGACATCGTCCATATCATAAAGAAAGCACATTGATCAAGGTTTCATAGGCAAGTAGCAGAATAGCTCAGTAGGGAGGCTGCTACAAACCAGTGTGTGCAGCATCTCACCAGGGCCATGAATAGCAGTGAGCGCACGTTGTCAGTATGCAAGCTTGTCGACATATATGTCAGTGCATTTTTTAACGTTTTAGTTCGCACTAAGGTTAATAAACATTTTCTTTTTCTCATGCACCATATTTTCTTGCTCCTGAAGGGCTGCTTGCAAACTCTTGCATGAAGTCAAGTCACTTCAATTTGTACAGTTTGCATTATAGTTTATTGTTTATACTTCCAGGCATGCTCCCCCTTACTCAAGTTTCAAACAGAGCCTATAAGTTATGGTAAAATAAATAGTTATTTCATATGTCTACAAGCTGCACAGTGCCTCGGCTGCTTTGATAATGGGAATAGCATTGCAGCTACCGCCAACATGTGCACAGAGTTCGCATGTTATGTCTTAAAGAGTTGCTTGGGACAACTAAAGGCACCAAGGAACTTCCACAATGCTGCTTTAACATTAAATGTTTGAACAAGATTGTCCGTTTTGCTCCTTACAGGCACGGCATCACTCCTTTTCACAATTGACAGCAAAGAGCAAACTGTGTAAGAGCACATAGAATTCTGACATCTGGCTGCTCTGTGCGCAATGATGCGAAAAAAGAATCATCTACTTCAGTTTACAAGTGCCAAATCAATGTCCTAGCACAAATCATAAGAGATAATACTCCTGTCACACGGGCATCCGCGAACTCCTTTGAACTCCGTCGTCTTTATCTCGAAGGAGATGAGCTCGGTGTCACACTGTCTCCCTTTCTCCAAGGGAGTTTAATGGAGCTTTTCGCGAAGGGAGTTCGGCAATGACTATTAAGGCTGGACGGAGTACTCTCGTTCCCAGATAGCTACAGCTGCGAAGAAAACCATGTTAATAAAATCATCGTAACTGGCTCACTTACAAATTTTAGCATTATTATTTGTTTTGCCTTTGGTTATACACCACGTAATTGGAGCTTTCAATTTGTTTTTAAGGACATGAGCGCTTGTACTCTCTACACCATGCTTCGCCATCCCGCATGGGAAAGTGTTCCGCCATTTCGTTTGTTTATGCGTGCGCGAGCCGCACGTGTCGTATGGCAAAACTCTCCTGGCGAGAAACACCACAATGAGCGATCCCGGCGCCTATAGTTTAACTACCTATAATTTACTTTAACGGCGACTATATAATGAAAAGTTGCACGGGGAAGTAAGCACAGCAGCGCCATTTCTGTCCCATGCGGCGCCCGTCGAAAGCTCGCACTGTGCCTTGTAGCACCGCCGCAACTCCATTGCCATAAATCTCCATTAGGGAGTTTCATGTTCAACGGAGTTCGCGGGTGCCCGTGTGACAGCGGTATAAGAGTCTAACAAACTGTATGCCAAGGCATGTAACTAATTCAGTTATTTCTTCAAAACAATATGTACCATTTTGCATCATAAAGCAAAGCACCAGCCACAAAAGATGCCACGAGGGCCAGTCAGGATGCAGTACAGTGCAACTTAGGATTATTTAAATTCAACCTCAGATCTCAAGATTCAAACTTTTTTTTTTTCCTTTTCACAAGAAATGATGGGCAGCCGTCACGAGTAGGAAAAATGGCCACATCTTGACAGCTTATTACTAAAACACTGGCAATGATGAAACAGTAGCAGCTAGGTAAAAGAAGACAGAAAAACGGATGGCATCTCCATTAGAAGAATGCATGACCCAGTTTGGTGAGCGGAAAAGACATATGCACTCTCCGACACCCCGAATCAACCCCACAAAGCATGACCTCAATATTGCTTTGTCTTCAACCATGACCCAAGCTCACAATACAAAAGTGCCAAGAAAAGCTCAGCAAAGAGTGGCAAAACGAGCAACGCGAGTGGAAGGGGCGGACAGGCCCTTGCACGCAGCGTGAAAGACAACGAAAAAAAGAAAGAAAGGAGAGAGAGAGAGGGGGGGGGGGAGTGAAAGCGAATCTCCGACCCAATAAGGAGTGCAGGCTAGCGACGCCGCCGAAGAGGCCTGGCTTGCCCCCGCGCACAATGTCCCGCATCGACCACGCGCGAACGGAACATTTCCAGGATCGGGGCGCTGCGCCCGTGACCCAGATCCGCGCCGGGATCCGGGCCACGCAGTCCGGCGCGCGCGCGCGCGCCCCACGTTAGGCCTAACTGACCCGGCGCGTCGGCATGCGCCTCGTCTTTTTTCTTCCCCCTTTCTTTCCGGCAAGCGCGCCGGCGTCGTCTGCTGCCAAACGCACAAGCCCGCCGCAGTTTCGCACCTTCTCGCTATCGCTCTCTCCAGGCCTCCTCTCCGCGACAACCGTGGAATGGTCTATAAATAGACGCTTCATGACGCGGCAGCGGGGGAGAGGCGAGAAGTTCACTTGAAGCAAATAAAGCACAGACGAAAAAAGAACGCTGCAATCGCGAGCACGCTTTTTGCAAGCAGACGATCGAGCCGGCCCGTCAAAAAAGAAACGCTCGAGGCGCTTCACTGAGAAGTCGGCTCCGCCCCGGCAATGGTGGCTCCGCAGGGAAGACAGCTTTGAAGGCGCCACCCCGACGCGCGCTTTTGACGAGACGTGGTTTTCGTTTGCTTCTCGAAGACGCCCACGACGACGGGGTCTCGAAGTAGCGAGAAACAGACGGCAAAATAAGAAGCCGCTCGATTGGGGAGCACTCCATGCATGAGTCCGTCTACTCGTACGGAAAGCAGACGTTCCAAACGACGCCGCAGTCTGTCGCAAGCGGTACAGCGCTGGAGCTGGTACGCGCACTACGGTGATCATTTCAACTTCAACTGATCAAATTTCACAGGACAAGGATAAACCAAACGTGGCTTCGCCCCATACACCAGCAGTGATGAGAACAAAAGACGTAAATAAATAAACAAATAAAACGCGACCATTTGGTTTCACAATCTAAGTAGCTAAACCAAGAAGCTGCCTCTGCTGAGTCTATGCAGGAGGCCCCAAGCGAAGGCGCGTGCGTTTCGTTCCACACTTTCGGCAGAAAGCCACAGGATACAAAGCTCAAGATTGAGCACAAAAGAACAGAGATGACCTCTAAGTCAAGCGGGGGCGAGGAAAGGAGTGGAAAAATTATCGCAGAAAATAAGTGACGAACAGTTAAAGCTCGAGATATGGTAGCCAATCCCCTGCGCTCACTTGCTCTGATGTATGATTTCCCGTACGCCCAGTCACTTTCCAGTTTCACTGTCTTTCAGATTTCTGTAATCGTTAAAACCACCCGCTACCCTACGGCCTTCGCGACAGCACCGGAAACAGCAACAAAAGTTTGCAAGTGCTGCCTCTGCGGTCATCCAATATAGTCACACCAGAGAAAGAGACCGAATCGGCCTCGAAACGTTAAGACTCTCGTTTTTTTAAGGCTAGACTCGAGATTATGTTTATTTCCGTGTTCCACATCGTGCTAAAATTTTTCGCCGAAATTGCAGCATCTACAAACAAATAAGTTTATAAATGCGAGCTCCACCGTTCATTACCGCCAGCTGCAACTGAAGCGACAGCTTGCGCGTTTCCGCGTGCAGCCCCATTAAGGTTTTATTTAGCTTTTTCAGTATTTGTAACTACTGTTCACGAAATACTGCAGTACCAGAAGCATAAACATGGGATGGTGGTGATGATGATTTCTAATAGCATCCCCTTTAAAACGGCGGCGATAATTAGTCGCTAAGCCTGCATTAAATAATCAGACTTTACTAAATCTATTTCCGCCAGAGAGAGCAAGGAGAGGAAAGGCAGGGAGGTCAACCAGAAGAGCATCCGGTTTGCTACCCTGCACTAGGGGTGAGAGAAAGGGGGAATAGAAAAAGTAAAATAGAGAGAGAATGATCATTTTGCCTATCTCTATGTTGTTTAGCAGCCGGCTTGGTGGCAGAGTAGATAAATAAGAATGAAATTCCCAACGCAGTTTTTCACGACATGCGAGAGCAACCTGTCACAATTTCAGCATGCTGCAAGACGCTTATGGAGCTTCAAACTCCTAAATTTCAACCACCAAGAGTGTGAAGAATCGGCAACAATCACTCGACGATTATTTTCATCAGTGTCGCGCCTTAAGAGATTTTCACACATTTTATGGGTGGTAGACTGCAAACGTGCAACTCGGACACGTAATCTCAGCATGCTGCAACGTGTGGGTTTTCTAAATTTCAGACAAAACCAATAATTTCCAGCACCAAGTCTACATCAATTATGTAACTAGAGTTACTGACACTTTGAATTCCCGGGTTAATTTCGGCTTTTGTTTTTGCTTGCGTCAGACATTTCCTGTGAAGAAATGTATTCCTACAAAATTCATAGGAACAGAAAGAGTTAAAGGCCAGCCGCAACTAAATCTAACTTGAGCTTACCTTGTTAAAATGAGATAGTAGACGTCGCCAAAGTATTTTTCGGCAAAGCCGTAATGTTAGCAAACAGATAAATTTCTATAGTGTAGCGTTAATGCTTCCCAGCAGTAGTTTTAACAGAGGTACCTAGCGGTTTCGCACGCAGCTGCAAGATGAGGCGGATATGACGTCAGTCGCGCAATTTCACGCGGTGCGCTGGTAGCTCTCTAAATGGTGTCTTTTGCCCTTGAAATATACGAACAAGTTTTAAAAGCGCCTCATAACCATTGGTTGCTTGACTGATTGGTTGACTTATTGATTGATTCCATTGAGTGAAATACCTGCAATATATACTCTCCGGCAGAATAAAAATAATCCCCGAAACAGGCTTCTCCTCTCGATGCTTTCCAGTGTGGAGAAGTCAACTTTCAGGAACGCTACCGTTTACTGTTTACCCAGTAACATGCACTTCTGCTCTTGAAATATAAGAAAAAGCCTTGGAGGCGTCTTGGACACTGGATGAGCGACTGATTGATTGATCGATTCAATAACTCAAAGACTCCGAATATACAAACAGTCGCCTGCAAGCCAAAAGGAATCCTCGGAACAGGCTTCTCCTCTTAGTGATGTCCAGTAGGGAGAAGTCAGCTTTAAGGAATAACCGTTAAATGGCTATCAATGGTACTTTTAACCTTTAAAATATGAGAAAAAAAGAAGGTTTGGAAGCGTCTTGGACACGCCGATTGATTGGCAAGCTGATCGATTGATAGAGTGAAATTTTCCCAATATACGAACATTCGCCCTGCAGACCAAAAATAATCCCCGAAACAGGCTTCTCCTCTGTGTGCTGCCCAGTGTGGAGAAATCAGCATTAAGGAGCACCTTACTGTTTTACTTAATAACATCTTCGCCTTTACAATGTGCGAAAAAGTATTGAAAGCGTCTTGGACACGTTAACTGACTGGTTGAGTGAAATACATCCAAACGCAGTCACCTCCAAACCAAAGGGCGTACTCAACGCAAACTTTTCTTCAAGTCCACATAAACAAGGCAAGTGCAGGGTACGCCATGACACGCCATCATCGTCTTATGGCACTCGCGACGGCAACGCAATGACCTCGACTACCCGCAATCACCTCCGCAAGTGAAATGCCACGCATGGGGGGGGGGGGGGGGGGGGGCAACCTCCAAATGTCCATCACCTCGTGTGGGAATGTGAAGCACTGGAGACATTCCGGGATATGTACCGGACTAAGGAGGTGACATCGTTTGAGGACCGGGTCCAAGCACGGGCCAACGTCAGAGATACACTACGGAGCTTCACGTGCGAAGCTTCCACAGTGAGCCATATCGCAGCTCTCTTCCATTTCCCCAAATAGGCCTAGAGCCACCATTTAAATAAACTATTCTCTCTCTCACTTTTCTCAGTGCTTCTTAGTGTCAGCTTTAAAGAAACACTTTACTGTTTACCGCTTAAACTTTACTCAGTAACGTTCTCGTTTACAAACACATAAATATGGAATCATCACATGTGCAGATACAAAACTGTTAACGCACTACATATTTTACAAAGCAAACTGGGTCATTTATAACACTACGGCGCTCAGAAGAATCCCTCAGCGCTTCCTTCCATAAAGTGCCGGTTCTGGTACGGTGTCGCAAGTACCATTAAAGCACGAGTTTCCAACTAAAATTACTAGAGGAAAATCTGGCGCTGCAATCGTTGAGCTACCGGGAAGCACGACGGGCAGTACACGGATTTGACTACTTCTTCCTCGTGCTTGTGACTTCGCACGTTCCTGTAGCTTTATAAAGCTTGGTGTCTACAAACTTCCAAGCAATCGCACTTTTCTAGACGCATAAAGGCAATACGTATCTGCGCACGTGCATAACCTTTTGCGAATTGTTGCCTTCGCAAGGCAACATTTTGTTGAACGTGCTCCAGTTCGCAAAATCGCAACGCCGTTTGTAGCCAGAAGGATGAAGTTCAGGCGAATCCATGTATACTAACCACCATTTCTATGATACAGTTACCTCGTTTTTCTTTCTGTCTCCTTTTTTTTTTCTTGAATAAGCTCTGTGCCTTAAACAGGCTGCCGTCTGGGAAAAAAAAAACACTTAGTGCCCTTCCACTCTGTGAAGAAGGACGACCAGCGAAGCTGTTATGTGTTCTTCTAAAATGACGAAATTATATATATATATATATATATATATATATATATGCAATTAAAGCATCAAGACAAAGACACCGTAATCCACCTTAATCCCCCCTAATCGACCTTAATCAACCCTAATACACCTTAATCGACCTTAATCCTCCTTCATCCTCCTTAATTGGTGGATTGGTGGGTACACTGTGACGTAATGGCCATCCATCACTGGTTTTGACACTTATGTTAAGGAACCTACATACATAGGCTACTGTGGATCCAATTTTGTCGACGCGACTTTTTTCTACACACCCTGTCGACGCTCACACTTTTGTTCAGAACCTAGCCATACACAGCTTCGCTGTAAAGAAAACAACGCTCTCGAATAGCGGGTTGATCGGATCCGAGGTTCTGAAATGCATCGCAAGTAGCTTAAACGGGCTGTCCTTTCGTTAGAAAAAACACCCAGGAATAGAAGGTGGGAGAAAAGGGGTGCAAACTGCTTGGGCCGCGGCCGCACCTCGCAGGTATAGAGCGCGCAGTCCGCCTCCGGGCTCCCCGTTTACACATTTATGGAAAGCCTCGTACGTACACATTATACAGCCGAGGTGCTCGGAATAACGCTCGAGTCAGACCGCGCGGCGGCGGCGGCGGCGAGACGATTCTTGCATGTGCTAATGCGACGAACCGGAGGAAAATGAGGGCGAGGATGTCGGGAAGAGAGAGAGAGAGACAGAACACGCCGCTCTTTTCTGAGTAGATTCGCGGTTCCGGCGGCGAACGAGGAACGCGCGTCGGCTGAGAAAACGCGCTGAGGGGGACGCTCCTCCTCAAAGTTGCCTTTCAGTGATTCCCGATTCAAACCGGACGGGATGCGCAGGTTAGCGCGGGTAATATACCAGAACCTATACAGGGTGTTTCACTTAACTTGGGCCAAACATTAAAAATATGCAAATGCCACGTAGCTGGACAGAACCAAGGTAATGTTGCTTGCCGTCGCTTGCAGAAACTCGGATTATTTCTTGCATTCCGCCTAACTACATAATTAGTCTTAATTAATCAAATTCTAAAATATTGTACAATTAGACGAAAAGTGTCAATGAGAAAATTGTAGAGCAACGTGAAAAACTACCGATACAGTTTTCTCTTGCTCAATACGTGCTACATAAAAGTGTTTTTCCGAGCGTGAGAGATGCCCACGAATACACGCTAAATGGCAGCACGACTGGCCGCTCGAGGCACTTCGCGTGTATTCGCGGGCATCTTTCACGCTCAGAAATATACTTTTGTGTTAGCACGTATTGAGCAACAGAAAGCTGCATCGGGAGTTTCTCACGTTGCTCTACAATTTTCTCATTGACACTTTTCGTCTGATTATAATATTTTAGAATTTGATCAATTAATTAAGACTAATTATGTAGTTATAGGCGGAATGCAAGAAATAATCCGAGTATCTCCAAGCGACGGCAAACAACATTACCTTGGTTCTGTCCAGCTACGTGGAATTTGCATATTTTTAAAGTTTGGCCCAAGTTGAGTGAAACACCCTGTATGTATGCTAACCTCCCACGCTTCAGTTAGGCTACTAAAGTTCGCTGTTGATTTGCAAATAGACGTTGCGCAAAAGAAGAAGGCTGGTTTCTAGCAAAGACCCCGCTTGGTCATTTGCTGCTTCAACGAGCCAACAACTGTACTCCGCTGCGTTCTTGCTGCTGGCAAAAACGGAGCGTATAAACACGAAAGGGAGGGGGAGGGGGGTAGTGTATTAAGTGCGAATATCCTAAATTCAAATAGGACAATAGCATTTACACTTCAGAAAAAAGTCTATCGACTGCTGCAAAAATGAATTAAATAATTACAAGCCTATATCTCAATATACAGCCGGTCATTTCGTATATTTTGTAAAAAAAAAAAAATACTCGACTGAAGTGACGACAGCAATCTGCGAAAATAGCTCCTTACAATCTAAACCTCAGCTACGGATTACAAAAAAAAAAAAAAGTCGATATAAAGGCAACAAAACTTTGATATTGCCTTTAGCAAGGACTACTTGGTTCAGCAGCCTTGTGATTCATGTCGCGGAGCTTTAAAAAAAAGACAAAAAAAGAAGAAAAAAAGAATAAAAGAACGGTCAGCGACAAATCTGCGACCGTTGCTTAGTGACCAACTCTGCTGCGCGATCTGTGCGACTCGTCGGTGTGAATTCTGCCTTGCACGTGATCTCATCTTTTATTTACCGTTAAAAGGGGCCCGGTGGTCATTACTGCAGGCATTACATAACCGCGGGTGTCGCACAGCAAAAACCTCGCACGCATGGGTATTTACGATTCACTCAGTGCAAACAAAGGAACCAGACTGAAGAGTGGTTTATATATTTATAGCTGCGCCACATTTCCGTGTCAGCTGTGTACTAAGGGCGCACAAAAAGAAATTGAATGTTTTTGAGACCGGATGGAATACGAATCGAATATACTGCCAGAAGCGAATCAAATACTGATTAATGCGCAATTAATCAAGTATTAAGCACAAATAAAGAGTTTGTTCGCATATATCTATAGGACTCTTGGGGGAGCGCGAATGATCGCAGTTTAGAAGGAAAAGATCGGCTTCCTTGAACGGTGTCACGTGCCCCACTACGCAATATCTCTTGTTTTATTTGTCTATTATGCCCGCAGGGGTGAAATCTGTCGAACCCTTGTCCCAATTTCTTGCCTGATTGTGCACAGTTCACGTGTTGAAGTATTTGAAAACTATTCGCATTTACGAATAGTGACTATTCGATTCGACGACCAAATTAAATAGGACAATATTCGATTCGCTATTCGAAAGTTTCGAATATTCGCACGCACACCCACTGTGTACGGTATACGACGGTAAGCGTAAGCATCGCTGGACGGAAAGGCTTATCGCACCACGGTAATACGACAACGTGGCCCTCTAAACAAGGGCATTAGAAAACAACTGCCCAAACGCGGGAATGTTCAACGGAAGATCTGAAACAGTGAAACTTAGCGCTGTCTACTTCACCTTTACCTAGCGACACCTTTTAGGATCTTGAGTTTTCGTTCATTCATTCGAACACCCCGGACGGCGCGCAGCACCTAGAAATCGTTGAGTTACTGTATATGCTATGTAGAAAATGCGGCAACTCTAGGAAATCGTTACAGACATACGCTCCGCTCCGCGTCCAGCACAAATACATGGATTTGCAAGATCTTCAAGATATACGAGGTATTTTTTTCACTCCGATAGGACAGAGAAGTGGAAGGGGCTGATTTGGCGATAGATATTCAGAAGGATATCTCTCCGATGACACGTGTGCTGCAGCATGACGTACACTGCAGTGTGGATGATTGATAGCAGCTTCTACACTTAATTAGCTGCTTCGGTATATTGAGAAACAGTGTATAAGACGACGCCTCTGCGGTCCGATGCCACGCCATTGATATCACGCGCGGCGTTCGAAGAAGGCGTGGGAGGACCGGGTCCGAACATGCGAACGCGCGCAGTGACAGCGGCCGACTCCCTCACCAGCCCCCTCGCCGCGGCAAGCTTCGAGAAGCACTCGATAGAGCCGATACTCCCCGCCGACGAGCGGAACATGCCTTAGCTCTTCGAGGCCTCGGCGGGGGATGGGGGGTCGACTGAAGGACGGCAGCCGCCGAAACTCTGCGACCAACGAACCCCGCGCTCCATCGAGGAGTAAGCAGTCACACAATGTGGTCGGCAGCCATGGCAAAGAGGCCTTGGACACTGGTCCGGACCTAGTTCCACACCGAAGTTGGGTTTGAACTTATTGCTCCGATACTTAATTAATAACGACTTGCGAACTGTGTAGCCCGTTGCATCGCGTTAATGCTTTTAGTGCATCGCGTTAGTGCTCGTTTTTATCTCTTCTCTCCTTCTATCACCTTTAACCCCTTTCCCTACGACAGGGTAACCACCCGGTATTCGCACTGGCTAACCCTACAGCTGTAACTACTTATTTTCTTCTTCTTTTCAACCTGAAGGCGTCCCCACCTCGATAGGTGCTTAGGGCGCCACATGGGAAACATGGGAGCGGCCGAAACACCTTTTTTTTTTTTTTTTTGGCGTGCTCACGAGGGTTTTGACGGGAATTCAGGGCGCAGGCTCCTTTCCCAAGCGTATCACCCCTGAAGGAAGCCGAACGCCAGGCCGGGTTACGCTTGTGCCCACAGTTACACATGCACCGCACTTCATACCAAGAATGAATATTCTGCGTAATCACTCCCGAGTGAATTTCGAAAGCAAGTTGAAGGCAATGTGCAACGTATTGTAGAAGGGGTATTAGGAGGATAAAGAAAAACCATGAAACATTAACATTCCGTCCCATCAATCAACCTGCACGATTGCGAAATCAGCCTGCTCGAAAGATCAGGCGAATAACAGTGTAGTGTGAGGGTGCGTGCGCAGACGGACTGTTTGTATTTATTCTTTCCTGTGTGCGATAAATCAGCCAGTCGTTAGTTCAACGCCTGCCCTCTGCACTTCTCTGTCTTATGTTGCCGTTATTATTGCGCTGGTTTTACTATGAAGGTCAACCAACTGGTCCAATCTTACACTCTATCGCAAATAATTACGAAACTACCAAACACTGTAATAGATTACAAGAAATCGATTACGTGCAGTTGGTTACGTGCAAGTCTTCTCAGATTATTAGAACCAGCGGTTATCTCTTCTATACGCGTTACACGACTTTCCCAACTCTTACTTCCTCCCAATCTCAAAGAGCTAATCAGCTGATTATCAATGATCCGTTTGCTCCCCAATCTGTACCGCCATCTTCTCGTCACTTAACGAATGATTATATCTTCCGCCGCTCGTTGCGTGATCCGCGAATTATTCTCAGTTTAATTCTTTGTTATCAATCACTATACTTTCTGCAGGGCTAGATGGTTCATGCCTATATACTAACTGATTGCGAGAGGACGCTCTTTCCTGTCAAATATTCCCCCCTTTAAACTTCGCGTCCACAACGTCGAGAAAAATTTGTTTGTTATCCTCTAGGTTTCGTGACGGCTAATGTGGTGGGTATGTTGCTCCAAGCGGAGTTAGCCTGGCAGGCTAGGCGGACAATCTGGGCGTCTCTGTCCATGTCATGAATATCCGCCACCATGACACATAAGTCTTCCGCATAAATATTAGCAGGGTCCTTCAATACTTTTCTTATATTAGTAAAAAAAAAATGCCCGACACTTCCTCGCGTATACTATTCGCGATCCTTTCGGGAAAACCGACTGCTCCGCACGTTCGTGAGGGGAACCCTGTTCTTCTCGGGCTGTCCAGAAGCCCATCCCTTCCAAAACAGAAGCGTTTTCCAAGAACCAGTTGAAAGTTTTCAATATCGCCTAGTTCGTTGCATTCAACGCAACATGTGGAATCAGCACTATACCAGCCCTTAAATGCCCGTGCAGGAGTCCAGGCCGACGACAGCTATTGACACAGTTTTAAGTGCGAAGCACTTAGGGGCCCGGACTGTCGGCGTCTTTCGCGCGGTCATGCGCAAAAACAAGAGCTCAAAACAGGGTCAAAACAAGTGCAGCATTGATCAAAACCGGTTCTAAACAAACTAACATGATTCAGAATAATTTAAAAGACAGGAATAATCAAGCATTAAGCGCACGTTAATTAACAGAAATTCGTTAAAATCGCTTCTAACAAGCTAAGGCTTTGGCTGCCTGTGCGCGGTGGTTTGGATCAATGTGCGTGGCCGGTTTCCCACCAGTTGTGCCTTAGCACAGGTGTCAAGACCGGACTGCTAAACACA
Organism: Dermacentor silvarum; assembly: GCF_013339745.2. Lineage (NCBI taxonomy): Eukaryota > Metazoa > Arthropoda > Arachnida > Ixodida > Ixodidae > Dermacentor > Dermacentor silvarum. The sequence continues at coordinate 63,379,855 of NC_051164.1, forward strand.
AGGAAAACACCGGCGAATCACTGCTCCGCACTTCCCCAGCTTTCACGTTGAGTGGAAGTGCATTACCGCCGAGTTTACCATTGCATTAGCGCCGAGTTCCTTTTCTTTTTTTTAAAGCAAAGTTTGCTTTGCCTACGTTCCCGGGTTTGGCGTAGCTGCCTGCTCGGTCGGTCGCTGTCTCGCCTGATATATTTGTAGATATATATGCAAAGGTTATACGTATTCCACGAAGTGGCTATTCTGTTAAAATAATAATATTAACTTCCTAGATAAAACCTAAGCGTATAGTGTCTAAACAACACCGACCATCACACCGACTACCACTACCGACCTGTTATTAGAATGGTGAACTACATTTAACGGATTGTTCGATTTGCTTTACTTTCTTCGATTCACCCACTGAGCACGTGCCACCAACGTGTGTGTGCCCGTTTTCGGCCAATCCTCCAACATGGGCATGCCCCCCCCCCCCCCCCCCGATTCCTGAATCTTCTTCCTGAACATATAGTGTCGGCTCGTAGATATATCACTAAAGCACGCCAATCTGTTAATAGAATGGCGCAATTATATTGAGCCGGATTACTTGATTTGCATTACTTCCCTCGATTTAGCCAATCGGTACGAGCCAATGAGTGTCACGCCTTTAGAAGGGTATGTCCCGCTGTGACGCAAGAGGTACAGAATCCCTAACTGTTGCCTGACGCGTGTCGTGCTTTTTCCGTGCACACGCCTTCTGCCATCACCATTCCTTCGCTCAACAAGCACGGTCACGTGACATCGCTGCGCATACGTCTCACACTGGGCACATATCCTCCTGAATTGGCAGTTTGCGATTCGGCATAGCCTGTGAACGATGGAGTGCCATAAACACAAAAAATTGCGTGACAATAAAGTTGCGACCTTTGCGGTGGATAAACGTAAAGGTTCCCCTGAGATTAAACGTTGCACGGGATGAAAGTGAACTTCACTTTATTACCTTAAAGACCCCCGATTTGGGGATATTACATAAGAGGTGGGTACATGTATAAGTAATCGCTTATATAAAAAGAAGTGGAATGCGCTCAAAGAAAAACAACACTGTACTCATCGCCGTTAGTTGTAAAGCATCAATTTAACCGCTTTACTTATAAGCTTCGATTCACACAGATGCCAACGTTGTGTTGGATCTGAACCTTCCCCTTAAAAAAAAATTTTTTTTTACGACCGAATGCTTTTCAGGACGTGTTGGTGCTGGGCGATTTACTGTGTCGTGTGTGTCGAGCCACTCAGGTACAAGGCTTTCTTTCCCGATCCAAAATCCGACCACATATCCCATCGCTCTTCGCGGGCACGCCCTGCTACGTCTCGGCGAGGACTATGGGCCACTCGAGAAGCTGAGCGCGATCAGTTCGAGGAGACAGAACCAATCGGAAGCAAACATGACGTAATTTCGCGAGCTCCACGGCCACAGTGGCGCAACGTCACACTGCTCGCAAGGTAAACGAACGCTATAAATCTCTGACGTGTCGGAAGGTGAAGCAACCGAATGTCGAGCTCAACGTCGAAACCACCGAGAGACGCACGCTTAATGACGGGGTCGCGAAGGAGCGAAAAATAAACCAGCGACCCGAGTACGGTGCGCGACTGCATGGCGAAACTCGCACCCGCGAGCTCGGATCGAAAAAAAAAAGAAAGAAGCACAAAGAAACAAACCGCACACCTGTGCAGCGTCGCGGCCCCTAGGGGTCGGCTCCTGACAGGGCGGCTTCACCGCACAATAATTTCCCGCCGGCGCAGGGAGAAGGGGGCTAGGCTTCGCCGCACGGCGCGCGCAGGGGAGAAACCGACCGGCGGCACGATTGCAGAAGCGGCGTTCGCGAGGTCACGGGGTCAGGTGGGTTAGGTGCGTCCGGCCGAAAAAAAAGAAAGGAGAATTGCTTTCCGCTCCCATCAACTTGCCCGGAGGCCATGAGGAGGTCTCGAGACAGTCGGGAAAGAGAGAGAGACAGCATCAGACGAAAATGCAAGAAAATCGCTTGTGCGCGCGCGCGCACACACACACACACACACACGCACTGAGGAGAGAGGGGAACGAGGTGGGGAAAACCTCCATGGTCGCTAGCGGCGGCGGCGAGTGACTTGCCTTCAACTATCGATCGACGCCCGAACGTGTTGTGTTACCCCGATTCCAGCAGCAGCGGCGGTGGCAGCAGCACTTGGCGACGGACCGATGCGTCGCCGGCGAGGCCTTTTTTCTTGGGTGGCCCCCGACGCAGGGACGACGGCAACGTTCACGCTTCGCAGACGAAGGCGCCGCACACGAGAGGGAGGAGCTCGGCGAGAGGCACAAACTCCCTATTTTTTTCTCTTCCCGTTCGATGCACACCGCGTCCGCTGTGTAGGCTGCGGGCCCGAACCCGGCGGCGAACGCGCTGATTTTCCGCTACTAACACACCGAAGCCACTTTCGCCGGCGCCGAAGAAAATCGGTGCGGGAGGAGAGGAAATCGGCAGCGGCTCGGCGGGGCGCCCCGCTTAGAAACACCACCACCAACCGCGTCGACCGAAGCCGGACCGACGCACGCGCTGCTGTGACAGGCGAGAGGAAGCTCGGACCGCCGCCGCCAGGAGGCGTTGGGACCGCGCTCCATATGCTGGCGCCACCTGGCGGTCGCTCACGGAACTACACGCGAGCTGCGGTTCGGCGAGAACCGAAACCGCGTGTCAAAGGGTTATGGATAACGAGCGACGGTCACGACGCCGCACAAAACATCCGCTCCATTGCTTCTACGCGCGATGCTGCTTTAGCGTAAAATGGGAGAGAGAGAGGAGGGTGGGGAAGTCATTTATCATGATGACAAATGACTTCCCCTTCTCATTTTCGATGCCTCCTATAGGCTACCGGCAGACTGAACCATTTGTTCGAGCAGCCCTTAACCTCCCGCCACTTTCGTCCGGTTGTCTGAGCTCAATGCGCTGATCTTCACGAGCGAAGGCTCGACTGTGTACCCTCGTCAATTAAATAAATAAATGAGGAAATATATTTTTCGTCTTCCTACTGTTTGCTGCCCAACGAATACGTGCGTAGTCGATTACGCACAGCTTTTATGCAGCAACTCTGAAGTCAATAAAGACGGCAGAAATTGGGTTAACGCGGACATGCCACGTGCAGTAACAACATTTATTTGGTTTTCCTTATGGCGTACTTTATTATCTTTTTTTCATCGCACAGGTTACCTAAAGCCATATCGTTAAATGAATACCTGCAGGCCTTTTTCATAAGAAACTGCAACCGCATTTCGGACGCAAAAATGTCAGAAACAACCCGATGGCTAGAGACCGACGCCAAATATTGATATCAAGGCACACAATACAAAAACTAGAATATCCCTGAGATACTTGAAATCATTCCTTGTAATATTGTTTCAAGAAAGTATATTAAAATACGAAATACATTAAAGTTCTAAGAAATTACCCAAGTTTCAATTTTCTATCAAGCGACCTTCCAAGTTACCAAGAGCGTCTGAAACAATGTTACATGAATTTTTTAACGCCGATTTTTGTTAGGAGGTTGCCCAAAAGCGCGGGAAGATGGACGCGCTGCTTTGTTAGGGTCGTTTGCTTATGTGCAAATTATCTCCTTCTGTTCACAAGTGCTGTAATACCATTCAATCAGCGCTAATCACCTCTTGATCCTTATCACTTGCCGTGTAACCCGCTGACGTCATTCTCTTCGAAATTAGAAACCAGATCTACGTTTTCGAAACCGTCTCGATCTTGTTCATTCTCATTAGATAAAACCTGCGTATGTGGATGGGCCAGCACGGCTTCATCGCTGACGTAACGTAGCATCGCAAATTAGTACGCGTAACGCATCGTGCGCGGTGCCTGTACTAGTTCATGATGCAACAAACACGCTAACTCCTTCCTAGTATCCAAAAAAAAAAAAAGAGTAGTGGACAGACATCTATGCAGGGCGAGGGGGGGGGGGGGGGGACGTGACGCAACCGGCACTGCAATCGTTATAAGTGACAGCTCGAAGCGTTACGAAACACCGGCGAGAGCGCTAGGGCACACCATGTGAGACAAAACAGAACGAGAAGGTAAAAAAAAAAAAATCGCCGAAAGGGCTGCAGGCCGATTACGCGCGCCGACCGTCTGGCGCTCAAGACAGACAAACAGGCGGAGTAGTACGAACAACGCGCTCCAACCCGAACGACAAGCCAGACGCGCGCGCGCGCGCGACCGAATCACGTGACCAGGAAAGGTCTCCCGCGATTGGCGATCTCTGGTCATGACGCCAAAAGCGCGCGCAGCTAAAAGCGGCGAGCCACCCGATGCCGCGCCGGAAAAGAGCGCCGCGACAAAGCACGCGAAAAAAAAAAAAAAAAAAAGTCCTTTCTGCCTCTCGTTTAATTTCGTCTCTCGGCCAAGCTCGGAAGTGCGCGGATCAGGAACAGCCACAAAAAAGGAGCCAAAGAGAGAGGAGCGGCGTAGAGAAAACAAACTCCTCGCCGCGAGCTTCCCTGGGGCGCTAATTAAATCACGCGTCGATGCCGAGCGCTCCGCAGTGCCCCCCGTGCGTGCGTGTGTCCCTAGACGGAGGAAGACAATGTTTACCGAAAAGATATCGCGGCCAAGGGCTCCGTAAACGCGGCTACGAGACCGCGCAATATTGTCTCCCCCTCCCCCCCGGCTTAGGCTCGGCGACGCCCCCTTCCTTCCCCTACGCGTTCTATCAAAGGGAAGGCTCCATCGTGCTCCAAAATCGAGGCATATAAACGCTCCTAATGGTGCGCCCGGCAGATTTATTTGCACGCGGTCGATCACTGCGGCACTGTTCGGGCTCCCCGATTTAGCTCCTGTTGACGCTTCATCCAGTCCCCTGCGCGATGCTGATAAACTATATCGGGTGAGCGCGTGCCCTTCCGGCTAGCTCGTCACAACCGCACGCGGCGTGTCTCATCTCTTCAGTTTTTACTTTCATAAACAAAAAATACCCATAAGCCACTCTTCATCGAAGACTGTCCCTCAATGGTCAGCTCTCGTAAACAATTCCTGGTGGTCACTTTTTTTCCCGAAAGTTGCGAAGATGTTGCGGAAACATTGCCGAAACGTGTTACACAATGAAAAGTTGCGCTGACAGCCGAGCCACGTGCGTTGGAAGAACTGAAACTTCGTTATCGTGTTCGGCGCACGCGTTCCCTGGGTCACTCCGTCGTCGAATTCACAAAGGTTCTCGTTCGCAAGCGCTGTTCGCCAGTGGCTGGCAGCCTTCGCTAATGAATGTCCAGCGTTAAGATTGGCGGACACTTTTTTGCTCTTACGAGCACTTCTAGCCTAAAACCTTCCCCGTGAGTACGGACCCAGATAGTTAGGCCTTCGGCGAGACGAGAGCTTGAGTCGGAGAACAAGTTATTCCTTTCTGGCTTACCTATGACAACGTGTATGTCACGTTCATTAAAGAAAAGAAAAAAAAGTATGGTAGATATCAAATATGTTTTCTATTTCGCCGAGATATTATTAGCGCCGGGAGGCACAATGAGTAACTCTGCAATAACTTATTAATGGTCTAGTTAACTAAATTCACCAGTCATTTTAACAAAATACCTAAAAGCGCACGTCGGTTCTACGGAACTCAAGCCGTTCAGTGCTCGAGGCATGCCGACTTGGTAGGTATCCTGAGCCTGCCACTATAGCTTCGAGACAAGTGCTGCGTTTTCCGGCAAGTTCGCGGACGCGTATCTCAGTACTAGCTGTGGTCCTGGAATTCCTACTGAATGGACGTGGCTTGATCACCGATCGGCTCCAATTACACAAATGCAACACGTGCCTTAATATAGATTGTCTTGCTAATGATTAAGAAACTTCAGTTAATGAGCTCGCCAATGATTGCCGCACAACTTGTACTGCGTGACGATGTTCTTCGACGATGTTCAGCGCCGAAGATGTTCTTCGACGCTGGCTTCTCCACGCTGAGGGTGCTTCTGGGGAGAAGCCCACCTTAGAGATTCCTTTCGTTTCACAGGCGACAGCCAGCATAATGGGGCGCGTTTACAGCAAAGAACATTAGCATTACAACGGTCGGAGTCGTTATAAATAAATGCACCTTAGCGGGGATCGAGCCCTCATCCTCTCGATACCGAGATCGGTGCCGATCGATTTCACCATCCGGACTTCCGGATCGGGTTTGCTCATGCGCTCGAAGACAATTAAGGGCTGCATTACGCAGCAATTCTTCTCCTCCGATTCTATTTATTTCTCATCAGCCAACGCAGCGAGTGGCTGACACTGGTGATAACGAAGGCCTATCTCCGTATCAGCCGATGACGAAAGGCAAAAAGAACTAGAAAATGAAAATAATCCTTGCAAAACACTACCCCTAGGTGGGCTCGTATTTCAAGAGGTTTGCTGCCGCCATTCGGGTGCCTGCCAATCATGATAGCGATAAGTATGATAAGGACACAATTGCTACAGCAATGACCATTCGCAGACGGCATTTATGTAAGATCAGTTTAGTGATTACGCAACCTGATGACTCCCGACGCATGCGCGCGTTACACGCTGCGCATGCTGAACGATGATAATGATGATGATGTCTGCGGCGTGGCAGCTTCCCTGAAAGACAGTTCACTCCAAAACGCCCAACGCTTATCTTCATCATCAAAACTCCCAGCACTAAAAGGAGAGGGACATCAGTGAAGCACATAGTAGGGCCGACTCGCAATTGAATCTTTACTGCACAAATCGCGAAGACCAAGGGGGAGTGCTCCGATGCACAAAACACATAAGACACCCCCCGAAACAGTAAGGCTCTAAACCCGTAACACAACGTAAAATATATACATGGCACTAGTACGCAGATAACTGACCCGCGGCCACATGAACCAGCTTACCGACAAGCAAACCGTGCTCAAAATCTTCGCGTATGTGAATGACATCTTGGCGAAATGTTTTGAAGCGAAAGCTTCATTACGCTACCCCGGGCAGCCGTCGGCGACTCAATTCAGTTTTCACCTTGAGAGCTAGAGGGCAAACCACAAGAGAGCATTAAGGCGCGTTTATAGTCCGACGTTATCGGTGTGTGTGTGTGCGTGTGTGGTGCGTGTGTGCGTGCGTGCGTGCGTGCGTGCGTGCGTGCGTGCGGGCGTGCGTGCGTGCGGGCGTGCGTGCGTGCGTGCGTGCGGCGTGCGTGCGTGCGGCGTGCGTGCGTGCGGGCGTGCGTGCGTGCGGGCGTGCGTGCGTGCGTGAGTGCGTCATCAGAAGCCGGGCGCGTCGTAGCGCATTGGCCGCGCGTCCGGTTACGTTGGCGGCGCCAGTACGTCGAACCATCAGTCGAACTATAGCCGCTGTTGTTCTCACCAACGTGACATAACGTGTGCACGCGTTCACGCTACGTCGGACTATATGTAGGCATTTACGGAGCCCTGAAAGGAGACATTGTCGCCGTTGCCCGAGTAGAGTTGGGCCCGGCTGCGAGTCGCAACCAAGTCTCACTACTTTACTGATCACCGCAGTGTCTTCATATGCATAGAAAAAAAGATGAATAAACACTGTACTCATTGCAAACATGTCTCTGGCGCTACCCCGCGTTACGCGACGGCGACGGTGTCACGTCGTCCAAATGGGAGGCTGCCTTAAGCAGCCCCGATCTTGAAGCACAGCTATGGGCGCTGTCCATCAGGCCCGCGACGCAGCAGAGAAGCTCGGCCTTTCTGTACCGACGTGGGAGCGGCCCGCTACGTGCTGACGCGCGTTCGGAGGGACCGTAATAAAGTTTTATCATACCATACCACACCTCGGCCACAACTCGACAATGGGCCTAACCAGGACAGTGAAGCTTTCGCTATCAACCAGGTTTTCGCTATCAAAGCTAAACCACACCATTTTTTTTATGTGAATCACTACCAACCAGGCCGACCGACTTTCAGTTCTTTCACCCCGCGTATCTCTCAAACAGTAAGCCACGGCAATGAACCCCGAAATTTGAGTCAGCTCACCACTCTGCGCGAGTCTGCGCTGCTGGCTGCGACGTTCCCACGCACCCTGTCACCTCCAGCGTCACCAGCTCCCACGCTTACGATCAATGAACCGGAGTTCGCGGCCCGACCTCCCGGCGCCAGCGCTGGCGTTATCTGGCAGCGGCCGAAGAGTGCTCGAGCCGCCCTTTTGTTTGAATTCGCGGGTTCCCCCGCGAATGCTGCTAGACGGTCGAGTACGTATACTGTGGGCATGAGTATATTCTCAATGATTCAGTTCTCGTCTCAATAGGTTCGTGTTCAGCCGTGTTCGATGCTTCCCGGCTGATGGAAAGAAGATCGTTTGTGCTAACAACTTATCACCCTCCTTTCGCCAATCCTAGGTAAATACATTTTCGGCTCCTTCTCGCAGCCGTTCGATATAATGGACAGGCCACGGCGCTTCGGGATATTGCCCTGCTGAAGAGCTCCCTTCGTATAGGCCCTATAGGCCGGTAGCGTTCGGCTCACTTGCGGTGGCTAACCTTTGGCATGCTCTGGGTTAGCTTCGACGTGTTTTCCGTTCACCCTTGTACCGTAACGTTAGCCAAACTGCACACAAAAAAAAAAAAAAAAACATGGTACAAGATACGATCTTGAGACCTACGGTTTTCGGACGCCAGACATCTGTCGACCGAACATCATAGGTCTTAAAATCTTATCTTTCTTGCACCGTGTTTTTTCGATCTGTCTTTTTTTTTTTTTTTTGAACAGCTTGGCTAACGTTAGCTGGGACACCCAGTATACTTTCATCAACCTTGATACTAGCGTTCGCATTATTTTACGCGTACTCGCTCCAGCTGCTACGTCTTTTAACGCGTTAGAGACATCGAATGTTATGTCGATAAAGACATCCACACCAATTTTATCGAATCAATGCCCCGATAATGGAAGCAGCTTATCATCATCAGCGCCCACCATTCGCCACGCGCACCGGCCGACACGCCGCCTGGCGTCAGGTCGCCTTGGCGCACACGAACGTACCCGGCGTGACGGTGCAGCAAACGTCTACGGAACGACCCGCAAGAAGTGGGCTTCTCCCCACAGCTACCTCTCATGCAGAGAAGCCAGCTTTGCCGGTATTTTTTTACCGAGCTAGATGTAAGCATGTAAGGCTCATCACGCGCAGCGTGAGTTCACACTGCCACCTACAATAATTGCAGCTGCAGTCGGGGGGGGGGGGGGGGGGAGAAACTGGGTGAGGGGAAGCGCTTGAGGAGATGGCGTGACACCTGCAGCATTGAGTCGAAAGGGGGCGCTAGTGGGCATCGTAAGTAGCGACACACCAGTAATGGGCAGAATTAGACCACAAGGAGTTAGGAAAAGACGCACTAAGTGTAAGAACAAGAAGGTAAACTTTGTTACATAAGCATGCAGGGTGGTCGTAAGCAGGAAAAATGGCTGGAAATTCGAACGCAGCTGAATGACGAAGCGATTAGCGTGTACGCCTTGACCGAAAATCATCTACGAGATTTGGAGCAGCCGCCTGTTATTGACGATTTTGTATGGGATGGGTGCAACAGAATGACCGGGTCAAGGAAAGGCGGACGCGCAGGCATACTAATTAGGCGAGGTCTTAAGTGGCAAAGGGTAAAAGAGACATGTAAGGAGCATTTATGGTTTAGCGGCACATGGCAAGGCAAGAACACGTGGCTGGGAGTAGCTTACCTATGGACAGGTAGTGATAGCAGAGATAGAAATAAGGAATTGATTGATTGCCTTAGAAGCAATATTAATGAGTCCAAGAAATCGGGCCAGATGATATTAGTGGGAGATATGAACGCGCACATCGACGATTTAGACGGATATATTGATTACAACGGTTCTCTAGTGCTGGATCTGTGTGACGAACAGAACCTTATAGTAGTTAAAAGGAAGAATAAGTGTCATGGACAGGTAACGTGGCAATGCGGAAACAGGCAGTCATGTATCGACTACCCCTTAGTCTCATAAATGGTCTATGGGCAACTAGACTAAATGATAATTGACGAAAATGAAAAAATGACCATGAGCAACCGTCGTGCATATGGAAGCTGCACTACGCTGCACACGCTAGCACAACGCGAAAGACGAAGCACGTAACTGACACACTAATACAACGCGCAAGACAAAGCACGTAACTGAATCGTCACCGAGTCAAATCAGCGCGTACAGCGCGTCGTAATTGCAGCCTCCGCGATCAACTTCAGAAACATTTTCAGAGCTAATTGCGGAGGCCACGCTCCGCTGTGCTGAGTACGGTGAACGCCACTGGCGTTGGTAGTGCTTCTTGATACCAGCGTCCCTTCGAATGCTGGCATCGAGGCGTCGTAGTGCTGAGACCACCGAAGCGTTCACTGTCGGTGCGCGTTAGTGTCATAATGCAGTACTTCTCTTTTCTGCTCGTAGGCGGCGGCACCGCCCCGAGCAAGAGCGCGGGTACACGGAGGAGTGTTAGATATATAAGGCGCGTCTGTGTAGCTCTCTGCAAATGCGTTTGTGGCGCAATGGGTTAAACGCTCGGCGATCTATCGTCGCGGACCGAGAGGTCGTGGGTTCGATTCCCAAATTTTGCATGTTTGTGGAACTTTTTCTTCTGGTTTCTAAAAAAAAAACGCAAGAGCCAATGGCGGGCGGATGCTGCTAACCACGACGCCGAGTTAACTCGAGATATCGAACGTATGCGACAACGGCGAGCCGAGGAGACAGCGTTGCGGGCAGAGAAGCGTCAACGTGGCAATGGCGGAAACGCGTTCGCTAACGACGTCACTAACGGCGCTGCCAATGGCGCGCGCGCTTGGGTGCGACGTAGAGAACGACGTAACTGACGGCGCAGCCGATGGAGACGTTTAGAGAAACATGGGACGAACGGTTTTTCGTTTCGCCTAGCCATATACAGATTTCGCTGTAATTTCGCTGTAAAAATAGCCTGGGTGGTGATCATAGACACTTAACATTAAAGTTTGGAGAGATACTAACGCAATACACGAGCCAATAGCATCACAATTTCTAAAAATGAATGAAAAGCAAATACGAGAGATTGCAAAAAAAAAAGAAAGAAAAGAAAACGCAGAGAAGGAAATTGAGGCTTTTCCTCCAGCAGTTTGGGAATATAAGTAACTGGTAGACGTTATGCAGCAGCAAATAAGACAGACACGAAAAAAAAAAATGTTGGATTGGAAAGAGGAAACCACGGAAGTGGTAGAACAAGGAAATAAAGCAAGCTATACAAGATCGTAAGCAGGCGTCTAGGGATCATCGAGAAGTTGGGATTACACGAAGAAGAGGTGCTCCTTAGATGGAACAAATACGGAGAAAAGGGAGGCGAGTGAACTTGTGCAAGAGAAAATTATGTGCGCAAGTGAACGTTGGGTGCATAACATTCGCAAAAGAGATAGAGGCGCCCCAGAAAGATTTTGGAACCATATAAAAGCACTGGGAACTCCAACTAAAACTCGCAAATGCCTATAAGGGATGAAGACGGTAGTATCTACGAAGGAGACGATGCGCTGCGGTACATCACAGACGTTAATAGGGATAACTTCGGCACGAAAGAAAGCGTATGTTCAGACAACAGACCCAGCAACAACAGTGAAGCCTGAGAGATCAAAATTTAGCATAGGAAGTTTTGATTGGGAAAAGGCAGCAGAAAATGTCCCTAATAACACGGCAGCAGGACCCGATGAAATCCCAATACAGCTAATCAAAAACTTCGGTCCAAAGAGCAAGGCACTGCTGACTAATGGCAAAGAGGAAGTGATTAGAACGAATAAATTCCGCTTGTATGGCACGAAAGCAAGATGAACCTCATCTACAAAGGCAAAGGAGATAAGGATAAGATGAGCTCGTACAGGTCAGTTACAGTAACGTCGGTGATCTATAGAATGACAATGCAAGCCATAAAATTAGAACTGTCGAAGTGGGTGGAGAAAAACGATGTATTGGGGGAACTACAGAATGGGTTCAGACCAGGCAGACGCTTAGAGGATAATATGTTTGTACTAACTCAGTGCATAGAGATTTCAGTAGCTCAGAAAAGACCTTTATCGATAGCATTTCTAGATATTAAAGGAGCTTATGACAACGTAGACTGGGAATTGTTATGGAATATTCTTAGGCACGAAGGCACTAGATGACGATTTCGTGGAGCTGCTGAGGGAGACATATAGAAACAGCGGTTGTATGGGAAGGTCGAAAAGGTAATGAAGTGGTGGGAATTCACCAAGGATTGAAGCAAGGATGCCCTCTGTCACCATTGTTGTTCACGCTTTACGTTAAGGGTATAGCAAGACGACTGGAAAACAGCGAATTAGGGTTTGATTTATCCTACATGCGTAATGGACAAAAGGTGCAACAGAAGGTCCCTGGACTGACGTATGCGGACGACATAGTGCTACTAGCAGACAATATAATATATTCACAGACAATTGCGAATGTATGCGGCAACGCAGCGACAAATCTAGGCCTTAAGTTTAGCACAGAGAAATTATGAATTATGATCTTTAATGATGAGACGAGTAATTACGTGGCGTCAATTCAACAGCGAGTCATACCCGTAGTCAAGCAATATAGGTAACTCGGTGTATACATAAACTAAGGAAAGACTTACTCAAGCACCCACCAAGATAACCTGAAAATAAAGGGGAAGCGGAATGCAGCAATAATGAAACACAGAGCACAGTGCATGGGGCCACAATAAGTATGAGCTGGTGCGTGGAATCTGGGAAGGAGTAATGGCGCTAGCGCTAACGTTCGCAAATGCCATTCTACGCTTAAAATCGAATATCTTCTCGGGGTTAGAAGTTAACCAAAGATCAGAAGGCCGGTTGGCTTTGGGCGCCCACGGTAAAACCACAAATGAGGCAGTGCAGGGTGACATGGGTTGGGCCTCTTTTGAAGTCAGAGAAGCACAGAGCAAAATAAGTTTCGAAGAAAGACTCAGGAACATAGATGAAAATAAATGGCCGGCTAAAGTGCACAAGTATATTGCACCCAGAATGGAGGAAGAGGCCAAGAAAGTTGACAACCAAGTACAGGATAAACTGAAACTGTAAATAGACAACCAGGAGTCATCAGAAAGAGAGAGAAATAGAGACAGTGAATTGGATGCAAAGAATGGAAACAAAAAAGACCATGGAGAAGAGAAGAATGAGAAGTAATTAGAAGGGGGGAAAATCTGTAAGATAACACAAAGGGCAGTGCCTTGCTATTTCAGGCTCGAGCCGGTTGCCTAAGGACGAAAACATATCGGAGAAAATATGCGGAACTAGATGAGGCATGTGTATGCTGCAGCAAAGACCCGGAGACCACTCAGCACATCCTTATGGAATACGAAGGGATTCACGCAGTGAGAACCGTAGGTAACGTACACCTTCCAGAAGCGCTTGGCATTAAAGTGGACGGAAGCATCAACCGGTCAGCAGTCGAGATAAGCAAGAGATGTTTAGAGTATTGGTGGAAAAAAAAGCAGGGAAGAGATTGATACAACCTGATCTGTTACAGCCACCGGTAGCGGTACAAGGTATATTTTGAGGGAAAAAACAATGTTAATGAGATGTATACAAAGGTGCTAGACAGAAAACATGTATAGCATACTTCATTGAATCAAGCAGGCTAGGTGACTATTTCTCACCGCCCCGTTTCAAAGCGGATGCCATTAAATTATCATCATCATCAGTGATCGGGCTTTCACCAGTCACGCCTCCGAAGTTCCAGCAAAAAATTACCGCATTTTTTTTTATTGCTTTAGTGCTGCAGTTTTGCTAGTTAAACAAGGTACCGCTTCGCGCCCGCGTCAATGTGTGGATGTCGGCAGGCATGTGTGCCAAGCGGTGCAAGCCATCATCCTTTGATAGTGCTCCATGAGCACTACGATTCTCGGCGTGCCCGTCCCAAACCGTGCTACCCTGCGGCTCTTCCGAGTACCGCGTCCCGAACCCAGCACCAACCGTCAAAACGCTTCTCTGCGCTTCGATTTCAGTGCATGAAGAGCAATGCCGCGGTAGTGACGCTGAAATTTCGATTTGTCGGTCAATATGGAGCGAGCGCGATACTCCGCGCTGCTTCCCACTACCTCCGACTGGAACAGCCTTACTGCCAGTAAAAAAAAACTGCACGCCAAGACTGATCACCCTTTTTGTTCGTGCTGTAGAAGTCACGTGGCCCCACCCTTGCACACATTTATCTTACGTACTGTGCTACACGTGTGACGTATTCTAACCATTTTGCCTATTTTATCTGCAATTTTTTGGGGCGAGAAACGGCGCGTGCTCCGTGTTTCTTCTTAACAATGGCAGGCGGCGCTACGGTCCTTGTCGCTGCAGGGCACGATTTATCCGCAGCCACTTCACCCGCAAACCCGACGCAAAGGGTACAGTGCACCAAGACGTAATTCATCATAAGGGACAATTCCTTTTCTATTCTTACATACGTCGGCACAGTCAACGCGAAGTCGCGATTTGTCGGTCAATACGGAGTCACCGGTATTAAACTCATCGACAAATGCTACCTTCGTGCAAAATTTGAGCGCGAAAGCGCGAGCGGTTCAACCGGGAGATTCGTTTGCACCCCCGGTACTTAGTTGCGCAACGTTCTGTAGCAGACGAAAAATCTATATAAAACGAGGCACGTCTGCCGCCGTCCGCGGATCACTGAGGCGATTGACGGCTCGGCCGCGGCTATGACATACGGCGTGAGAGCGTGACCACAGTGACGCATGCAGTGACGCATGCAGTGACGCATGCTGAAAGCGTGCGCATATGCGGCAGTCTAGGGTCGGCGCCGACAGTCAGTAGACAGCACGAGGCGAAGCTGGTGGCAGCTGCTTCTCAACGTGACGTCACAGTTCTCTACAAAAAAAAAAAAAAAGTAATAGAAGGAAACAGAGAATATCTGTTTGTTTAAAGGAGTACTGAGACATGATTTTATCGGCTCTTCGTTTCTTGCTTTCAATGAAGGTCCGGGACGTAACCTCTAAAACCCAGAAAGAATAGTGGCCTGTCTTAGAGAGGAGCCCTCTAAGGGAAAGTGATACAAGACGAATACGGCAACACTCCATCAAGGTCCTCTGACACTTAGGCGTATACTACATCCATGACTCGAAGGGTGCCATTGTCTACAGGAGCTACAAGTATGACGGTTCAGTCATGACGGGAATGATGGGCATAAGTACATGAATTGGCCTAACCTTCGTAATTCTCACAGCAAACGACTTCGCGATTCAGTAAATCGGTCATTTTTCAACAAAATGTATCGCTTTATAAATGCGACAATTAGCAATGATGATCCGTGGCGCAGACACCTGTTGCCTTCGTGCGCTTAGAAGAAAAACAAGATGTATGCGCTTGGAAATTTAGGGGGGGGGGGGGGGGGAATAATAAACCGCAAGAATAACATCCGCAGACGCAAGCCGGAAGGCGCTACAGACAACGATTACAACGGTAGTGATCGAGCGATCGCAGCACCAGATTTCCCTCTGGCGGCGTAAGCGAGAAACTCCATGCGTGATGCACCGACTCGACGATGTACGACGCGCCTGCAAGCATCGTCACAGCGGCGGCCCGTACAAATTCATGTTCACGCGAAAAGTGATCACCGTCAACACGGAGCCGCGGGGGAAATGCGTTCCGCAATGGACGCGCCAGCCAACTGCATCGCGAGGAGCCGAGAACGAACTATACATCGCCACACGCATAAATGAGCGGCGCGGCAACGCCGCGATGCCGTCACACTTCGTCTCTCGCGCTCGCCCTCAACTGTACGCAATCGATGGATGTTGTCCGAGGCACAGCTAGGGCTATATAGCCAACGGAGGAGATTCGGCCCCTCTCACTGTACACACTCCGGCGTCGCGACGCCAGAGCGCGGTGGCATATCTTGCACTGATTATTGTGATTCAGCTGTCGCCGATTGCGTGATGCGTGCGCCAGCTAGGGCAGCTATTACTTCCAACCAAGTTGTTGCTCCCACCACCGCAGTTGGGGGAGGGGCGGGGGGGGGGGGGTTATTGCTGCAATGCGGAGGGGGGAAAGCCAAGAATCTGGCCGGCGTGTGCAAACATACAATGTACTAAACTTAAAGTAAAGAAAGCGAGGAACAAACAATGAAGGAAAGGAATAGAGACAGAAGTAAAGAACGCGAAATTGAGAGCTGTCAGATACGGAGAGGAAACAAAACCGAGCGGCACGGTGCACTGTCGGATTACTTCCCTGAAGCCTAAACGTTATATACGACCAATGATTTCTCAAACCGAACACGTTTTCCCGGAAGCTTCACTACGGCAATGTTTTTTCCCCTGCACCACTACAAAGGGAGAGAGAGAGAAAAGGCTTTCTCGGTCGACAAAAAAGGAAAACTTTCTGGGGATAGGACTGCCAACCACAGTGGTCAGACCTTCACAGTCCAGCTGTCGCGTCACGCTTGGTAACAGCTGCCCTATCCATTGCCCGCTGTGGTTATCGTGGAACGACCCGAAGCTGAGCAAGTTGGTAGGGGATTCGCGTTACCGAAAGGCAGGCGTGCAGACGCGGACGCAAGAAAGAACGAACGGCGTTCGCGTTGTCTCTTCCGTTCGTTCTGGTACTAGGCATCTGCAGGCCTGCCTTTCAAGTGACGACTGTGGTTATATATTAACAACTGCCAAAACGTGAAAGTTAAAAATTCGTAAAAAAAAAAAAAGAAATCCTCCACCTCACTGTTCACAGAGGGGAAAGATGGGGTGAATAGCGCGCGCAGTTAAATCGTTTGCCCTGAGCATGCACACAACTTTTGTTGGCTAAATACGCTCTTTATTAACGATCAGACGCAAACATTCGGCAGAGAGCTGCCTGGTTGGGAACGATTGAATTAAAGAATAAAGAAACTCCAACGAAAATTTATTTTAAGAGCACGACGTTTTGGAGCTCGACCGGCTCCTTCTTCAGGGGTGAGATGGCGTGAGCCGTAGCAGTGCTTATATGCAATTGTTTTTTTTTTTTTTTTTTTTCGAGAGGCGCGCAGGCACTATTCGCAGTCCTTGAAAGCAAACGGCGGGAAGTGTTCCTGATGAGCGACCGACGTTTCCCGACGCTTTTTGGATGGGCCAGGATTCCAAAAGTAAACTCGAACGAAAATAAATTTTGGCTGGACTTTTTTCCTTTATTCTTTAATTTATTAACGATGATTTCCCTTAAGACGCAGCACACAGACAAAAAGAATAAGCCAACTTGTAACAGCAGAAGACAGACAAGCAACATTGTTTTCAGACCACAGTGACTTCTTCAGCGACTCTGCTGCTTGCTGACTTCGCCTTCTTCAGGAACTTGTCCGAATAGACTTGCTCGAAGCAATACTTCCAAGGATACGGTGAAAGACCGACGAGCGAATCGTTCGGGTCTTGTTTGCAGTGCTAGATGTATACGCTCGCATTCAGCCATTACTGCGGAAAATCGACAGGATCCCCAGCGTTACGTCACTGCGATCCTTCGGAACTTCAGCAATCCATCCGGACCTCGAATGTTTCCTAGTTGTGCCCATTCACCAGTACGCCGCATCTCGGGTCGTTCGATATGTCCAACGAACTAAAGTTTACGAGTTCCCAAGTTGACAACTTCAAAGTGCAACTCAAGTTTCGTGAAACTTGAAGCAACATTAGTAACGTCGTACAACGAAGCCCCAATTCGTAAACGTTAGGGAGAATTCGGGAGAGTTGGCAGGTATTTCACGTGCCAGTCACTTCGGCTGGAAAGATCGATAGCGTACGTGGGTCTGCCACCCGTAGTCGTTAAATTTCCGCAGATACCGGACACTGCACAAACGGCGACGTATCTAGCTGTCTTCTTCGAAAAAAAAAAAAAAAAAACGGCGTTCAGCAAGCGCTCTGCATTGCACGCGGCTCGCATGTAGGCGTCGTATCCCCGTTCCCATCGCCACTTGCACAACTGAGGCAGATGTCACAAATCACAAGCATATACTGTATATAGATCCCGCGGAAATCACCAGCGGTTCGCGTAGCACTCCTGGGCATTTGAATTCCCTCCTGGTTCCCCGAGATTTAGGGAACTCTTAGTAGAGACCCCAGAGACACGTGTGTGCAGCCCGACGTCTGACAACAGTTCGAGAAAAACTGGCTATACCGGCTCCACTTTAATCTCGGTCAGCGAGGCGCAGCAGTCGTGTTGAAAATTATCAGCCGCTAATGGGCTAACTCTGCAGGATGACGATAATCTTCAACCGGAGGAGCGCCACCAATTCCGAAACTACACCCCGATGCGTTGTTGCCTTTCCAGGCTCACCTGCATTTGTGCAGTGGCTTAAAGGGCTAATAAAGGAAAATATTATGCCTATAGCTAGATCGATAGCTTATTCGTCTAGAAGTCTACCATCGTTTTCTTTTTTCTTTTATTGCGATAGCAATTATATGGACACTTCAACCGGATTTCTGCCGTCGCCGTGAGGTTCCGTATAGATAAAATCTTCGCCGCGCGCCGTATGCCCGAGCGGAAGCGTGCGGGGACGCGCGCTATCACGGAGAGCGAACGCACTCAATCTCCCACTCGCAAGCAAGGAAGCGGGAAGCGAGCGCCGGAGGGAGCGGGGGGGCACTTCTACTCTGCCAACAACCGCGCTCGTCGCCCGCCGGCACCGTCTCCTATCTCCACACGGCTCTGACCTTTGTATGCGCTGTGCATTCGCCGCTCAGTTTCCGTTGAAGCGATAGACCGCACGTACCTTCGCCCGCTGCGGCGTATGCGGTTGCTGCCAGCGTTTTGACAGTCGTTGTCTGCAGTCATTCAGTGTGATCTATTCATGTTTGTTTGTGCGCGCTCACACCACGCTTGTTCATTCAGTTAGTAATGGTCGGGCCACATTTTCCAACGCACGCTACACATGCAATGCTGCCCGGATCGGCAGTGCAGCACTACAGGTGTGTCCCTTCGCACGCGCTGCCCACGGGAAGCGCTTCACATCAACACCACCGTTTCACACGCGCCTTCTCGTGGTCATCGAGTCTCTCTTCATGTCGGTCTACTTACGCCGCAGCACACCTGCTTACTTAATCAGCTCATGTTTACTACAATTCATATTGCTACCAAAGCCGCTCACCTTACTTCGTATGACATTGCTGTGTTGCTTCGCCATTCATTGCAAACATGCCACAACACACACCTTACCTGGCTCACGGCTTCCACTCCTAACGTCGAGATCCTATATTCCGCTGAGATATGCAAAGACAGCTCAAGGACATAATCACTTTTGAAGAAAGTTCTTATATCAGGAACGTTAAAAAATGTTTGTTTAAATACCACGGTTAGATGTTGAAAGCAACGTCTCAGTGTACGTGACCAAACTAACAGCCTCCTCGCGTTTCTTATATGGTAAAACCGCTTTATTGGCCCAAACACGGAGATGCGGAGATGAACGCGTAGCATCGTACGTGTGTTAGGTTGGTGTTTTGATGGCTGCATCCTGCAGATAGTCACGTCATCTCGCGGTATTAGAAACACACTTCGCAGTTACTCCATTCTTACCTACGACGGCACATCAGTCTAGCTCAAATTAGCGTCGATATTTCCCGAAAGCCCCCTGACGGCGAGAACACGAATAAACCACTTCCGTATACATTTCTAGCAGCATCAGACTTCTATATCCGGAATGAATATTTCACGCAATCGTTTTCTAGTTAATTTAGAAAAAAAAAATGACTGGCGAGAGATAGAAAGAAAGAGGAAGACAAAGAGGTTAACCAGGTTGCGACCCTACAGTGGGGGAGGAGGAAACACAAGAGGGAAAAGGGCGAACGAAGGGGCCAACAATTATAGCGAGCCCCCCCCCCCCGACACACACACACACACACACACACACACACACACACACACACACACACACACACACACACACACACACACACACACACACAACTGCATTCACCGCGCAATATATCAAAAGCGGTCGAAGAGCTCCGACGTCTTCAATAAGCGCAGCAGCCCTCTTGCGGCCCTCTGCGCGATGACAGTGTTGAGTCGCGCGGTGCCAATATTTCGCAAGGCAATGCGCGCTATTAAGTATACACAAGGCGTCTCAGCGTCGGTTATATATACACGCCGCGAGAATCAGATCCGCGAGTGCGCGCGCGCGACGACTTAACGCGGGAAGTACGTGTTCGCAGATGTTTCCTAGATACGCACGACGTTCACAGGTCAGCCCCGCACATGCCCGCACCTTTCAATCGAAGCGGAACGGAGAGAGAGAGAGAGGGGGGGGTGAGTGAGAGCGAAACAGAGAGAGCGACGACTCTAGCACACACACCCCCGCGAACGCGTGCCTTTCCCCGAACTATTTTTTATCTTCTCTTCTTCGCTCCCTTGATCGATGGTTATGGAACCCGACAGCTGCCGTAACGCGCCGCCGCGGGCTGTAATCAGCGACGCCCACACAAAACACTCGGCGAAAGACTCGTGCCCGCCAAGAACGCCAGTCCGGCCAACTTCCCGAACCAGCCCCCCCCCCCCCCCCCCTCCTTCCTTCTCTGTGAGCGACTGCATGGTTCTCTGTACTGCAGCCAGTTCGCGACCTCGCTGTCACGGAAACACGGTGTTTTCGTCCCGGGGCTTCAAGTACACGTGACGCGAGCAGGAGGTTGCGGCCGCAGACAAACGCTGGTAGCCCGAACACTGACCTTATTTATCCTCCGCCTTCATCGCCTTTCAGCCACTGTCCATCCGTCGCCCCGTTACACGCTTCCTCCTCTCCCCGAGAGAGCGCGACCAACAACGAACTTGACAAGGAACAATTAGAGGTTAATCAATGAAAAAAAAAATCGAAGCAATGTAAAAGGAACGGCTGAAGAAGCGAAGCGATCATGATGGCAATTATATACAGATGAGGAAGATAAGGTCCACACAAGCGCTCACAATAAGATGCAGTAAAGGTTGAAGCCAAGAAGCCAGTCGTTGTAGGACATAGTACACAGTGCACACGTCTCATAGCGAGTTCGCAGGTAACCGAGACAGTGATGTCACCTCCAGCATAGCTCGGGTAGGCGAGCCTGGCTACTGCGCTGCATGCAGACAAAATCGACCACCGCAAGCGCGAACACTGGTAGCAGAAGTTTAGCCTCAGTCAAAGCAGCTTCGGAAATCTTGAAGCAGCGGGAAATCGTATCTTCAAGCTCATACCTACGGGTCCAACGGCTGCGACAAATATCTATACGGTCGTAGCAAGTTCTGGCAGCTCGGCCGATGACGTGAAGGGATGAGAATCAGCCACGAAGGGCGCGGGCAATTCCCTTGTTTTTATAACACCTAATTTAACCACCCGATACACTGGCCTTTCCGCCACTGTTGGTAGCGCGTCACAACCACTCTGGTCAACAACAAACCAGGCTCCAAGATCCGGCGACTCTGGGAACGAGGGCGCTATAGCGCTGCTGGGCCTGCGGTGACAGTATACGAGTGAATACACAGTTGTTTGTGGAATACAGCATGCCTCGTCGTCCCTTGATTTCTTCAATACGGTTACAAATCAGACACCGCGTAGGCACCGGCTCACTTGTCGTGCTGAGTGAACTCGCGGTGTCGTTTCCGGCTCGAGTGTCAGTCGGACGAGGTCGCAGGAGCTATAGCTATACCAGCCGAACCGGGCACGCGCAAGCGTTGCCTGGGCAACGCCTGCCGAAATAAGTAGCTATCTAGGACGGCGTTTAGTGCCTAAGACGTTCTGCTACCAAGTACGAGGAGGTCCCGGGTTCGAATTCTAGCCGAGACGGCCGCATTCAGACGGAGGCGGCACTCAGGAACGCTCGCGTTCCGCGCTTTTGGGTTCCCGCAAGCGGCCATAGTTATTCAAGAAAGCACAACGTGCGGCTTCGGGGGATGGAAAAAAAATCGAGCAATCGATCAAAGATATCGGTCAATACCCTAACGATTCGTCCTATAGCAGAAATACATACCCCACGCAATCCACGCGCAGCGCGCTTTGTCAGACTAACCACTGCGATCAGAATTGTTCCCTTAATTGATTCACATGCTCACTCTTGCCCTATTGGGGGTTGCTTTTGTAAGGTGGATGACTGTTCCTGGGAATATCGCAGCCGCGTTCCTCTATTAGGAAACAATTGTTTGCACACACGTTACGGCCGCGCGCTAGCCCGCGTTTCGTAACGCCCCCGACAGTCACCGCGACCTCAATCCGCGCCGTCTGCCAGAAAAAGCAGCAGCAGATGCGAGCTACGAGACATTAGGGGGACACGAATCGATCGCCGCTCATATATCAACGGCTAATCGCGCCGCTCGTCACGCGTAAACAGAGTGTGGCAGTTCGGTTCCTCTCTGATCAGAAAGTAGCAGTTCTGTTAATTCCTCCCTGATCACATCCGCGCAGTCTGAATGAAAGAGGGCTTCGTGGAAGTGCGACAGACTCCTCCATTACACGTTTGGCGCTCTCAACTCGATGGACGATACGCAAAACCTGAAAGTGCGCTTCACCACACACACGCCATCTTTGACTCAACCAAGATGGCGGAGCTCAGGCTAGAATCGTAACCGAAGTTATCAAAATGCGGGTCAGTGACACTAATTCCTGCCACCGTCCGTCCCCCGCACCGTCCCAGGTTTCAAAACGCGTGGCTCGTCTTTAAAAGCGCCGCTAAAGCAGGAACGCGGCCAGCTTGGCTAGAGAAAGTTAGCTCCGTGGGAAATCGTGCTTACTGACTTAAAAACAAGTGTGGGTTTTACGTGCCAAAACCACAATCTGATTACGAGGCACGACGTGTAGTAGGGGACTCCGGAATAATTCAGACCACCTGGGGTTCTTTAAACCTAAATCTAAGTACGCGGGTGTTTTCGCATTTCGCCCCCATCGAAATGCGGCCGCGCCGTGGCCGGGATTTTGATCCCGCGACCTCGTGCTTAGTAGCCTAACACCATAGCCACTAAGCAACCACGGCGGGTGTTTCACTGACTTTTACACGAAGCCAAACCTATAAGCGCATTGCAGTAACGTCACCCTGCGTTTTACTGCTTTCATTAGGTTTTAAGTTTTCTTCTTTCCTTTTTTTAAAGTTGCGACCTGTGAGGTGCATAACCACTGCACGGGATTGCACGTCGCATAGGATCGAAATAAAGGCAACTGTACGCGTCGCATTTAGTCGCACAGCATTTAATTAATCACTTTACGAAAGCTTCGCTCCGCTCCACAACATGCGCGTCAAATCTGCACGCATTTTTGAACAGTTAGCGTTAGTAAACCGAGAAATTTAGTAATTTCGCATTTCCGATACGAACACCGGCCAATATCCCCTCTTGAGTAGCTGTCATTCAATTCAGCAGCGGTAACAACGACGGCGACGGACAACAGCTATATGTTGCAGTAAAATTTGAACCGATATAACCCGGGATCAAAACACCGCATCCGGAACCAGGCGGCGCAGAACACGATCCCGCGGCGACATCTATACACAGGACAAGCGTTGTGCCAACGCCGGTGGTGAAAATGAAAGCAGGCCAGGAGGAGGCCTATATCCGCGCTATACACGCAATAACAATCGGCCTCGGCAACGACGCGTCGCGCGGCACAGTTTACACATCGGATGTTATATATATACACCGCGTGCGCGGTATTACAACGCGTGGCAATCTCCGTGTATATATATATATATATATATATATATATATATATATATATATATATACACACACCACACACACACACACACACACACACACACACACACACACACACACCACACACACACACACGAAGGTGTCCTCTGCCGTTATCATCCGCTGCGCAGGCGTTACGGCACGCTCCCATTTTTCTCTCTCTTTCTTCTTTCTTGTCGCTCGTCTTCGCGAATACCTCCTTCGCCAACCGCACGCATACGTTCGGCCGCATAAGCGGCATAAGCTGCGCAAACAAGGCGGCGACAGCAGCTTGAGATGAATACGCCGCACTGTCGCTTTGTCCCCCCCCCCCCCCCCCCCCCCGGCCCTTTTTTTTTTTTTTACTCTTTGGCTATGCTCGGCTTTCTCTCGAATTTTCGAACCGAGAAGTTGTCCCCTCATCGAACGTGTCTTTCTTCTTTTTCTAGCCCAGCTAGTGCAAGTATTAGACGTCGTATCACAAGCCGGGATATGGGGCAGAAACTTGGAGGTTAACAAAGAAGCTCGAGAACAACTTAAGGACCGCACAAAGAGCGATGGAACGAAAAATGTTAGGCCTAACGTTAAGGGACAGGGAGAGAGCGGTGTGGATCGGAGAGCAAACGGGGATAGCCGATATTCTAGCTGACATTAGAAATGGAGCTGGGCAGGCCATGTAATGCGTATGGCAGATAACCGGTGGACCATTACAGTTACAGAACGGGTATACCAAGAGAAGGGAAGCGCAGTAGAGGACGACAGAAAACTAGGTGGGGTGATGAAGTTGGGAAATCTGCAGGCGCAAGTTGGAATCAACTAGCGCAAGACTAGGGTAATTGGAAATCGCAGGGAAATGACTTCGTCCTGCAGTGAACATTAAAAAGAGAGAGAGAGATAGAGAGAGAGAAAGGCTGATGATGATGATTATGCCAAGTCAAATTCGGTCACAAGAAACGAGGACGCCCCACAGATATGGAGGAACGAAGCTGCCGCCATGGACTTCATTGAATCCAGCCATCTTGTCTGTTCTGATTGGCTCGCCGGGCCGCGACGGTTTCTCCGACTGGCTCGGAACGCCGACACGGCGGAATTTGTCAAGAATAGCATCCCGGTCGGTCCGGACCTGCAGAGTTCGAACTCGGGAGTTTGAATGATTCCGGAATCATTCTATATTTTTAAACACCTGGAATGGAATTGGGAGCCCGAGACTCCGGAAAGGAATTGGAATGGAATTGGAATGGAATGGGCACAGAGTCCTGAAAGCTAAATGTTGATTTCAAGCGAAACTACATAGAACCAGTAACTTTACCGTTTAGACTAAACTATGCTTAGCCAATACATTTCAATACTCCTATCGGCTCTTTTATTATACCTACCTAAGGGTGACTATCCCTGCCGCTGTAACTAAAAAACGAAAAAAAAAAGAAAAAAACACATGATATTCTGCACATTCTACACTTCTGCAGACCCCGGAACACCTCCCTGCGTTACAGCGTCGAAGTGCGCTTAAAGACAGCATCTTCTATAGTTGTGAAGAATGATTCGGTTTAGCAAGAGCATACTTGACCTACGACACAAGGATGGGGATCAAGAACGACGTCGCAAATGGTTGCGACCTGCGAGAGGTCACGGTTATTTAGAACGCGTGACATATGCCATCTTTTTTTTTTTTTTTGTAATCTCACCATAATCTCAGAAATTAGCGTCGTGTTTGGTTTATCCCTAAACTGTAGAAGAACGCGTAAACACAACGAAGCGAAATTTTGCTTATGCGAGTTTAAATTATTACAGATCGTTTTTTTTTTTTTTTTTTTTTTTTTTTCATTGTTTTCTAAGAAGCCTAGAGAGATATCCATTCTCCGATGTCAGGAGGGAGGAGCTTCGAAAGAGGAAACCGCATGACAAACTGTTGCCACAAATTGACGTGTTTCAGAGATACCTTGATCGTAATAAAAGTGAGTATACATTTTGCAATCTCATCATATATTCGTGACTAATTCTAACCGGTGCAGATAACATCTTTGTTGAAGCTATTTTACAAGCGAGACGATAAAATTTATGTAACAATGCTTTATGTATGTATTTGCCTATTCCTATTACACGTGCAAATGTATTGAGCACATGTGCTAACGAAATAAACGGTTACCGAGTCCCGTATTGGCCAGGCATGCCGCTCTACCCACCCGAGTGGGAGCGCGATGCTTCTTTTGGGGGTCCATAATTGTTTTCGTAGCACACGAAGGAATACGTTTATCGAAAGAAAAACTGACAAAAGGCTTCTTTTAAAAACAGTGGATAGTAAAGTAATTGCGGGCTGAACCGATCTAGATGCAGAGATAACAGGTCTCAAAGCATATTCATTAAGCGTTAAGACTTCCAATTTTTTTTTTTTTTTTTTTTTTTGTTACGAGGCACGCAATGCGCAAGT
The DNA here is from genome assembly GCF_013339745.2 of Dermacentor silvarum. Lineage (NCBI taxonomy): Eukaryota > Metazoa > Arthropoda > Arachnida > Ixodida > Ixodidae > Dermacentor > Dermacentor silvarum. The sequence continues at coordinate 63,405,875 of NC_051164.1, forward strand.
AGTAAACAATTATAGAGCAAGCGTTTCATTTACGGGAATTGGAGGAACGGAGTGGACCAGCTCAGCGACGTAGGAATGGTCCAACTCTCACCATTTCGAGGAGTTAGAAGGAGTGAAATCACACTGTAAAATACCCTTAAAATAGAATTTAATAAGGGCGCAACTTGGCCTTTTAACTCACACTCTTACACCCTTTTTGTGTGTAGGGGTATATGGGTTATAGACCGCGCGATTTACACCCTTAGTCACTTTTAAGGGTGGAAATTATTTTACAGTGTACAGGTATCTTCACTCTCTGCAATGGAGTCGGAATAGAGGGCCGCACTCCACAACTCCGGTCTGGACCACCACCGTGACCTGGGCTCCTTGTAGTGAACAGATAAGCGTGGCCAATATAGTACAATCCTCAATTCCCTCGCAGGCCTTGAGGTCGTCCCTTTAAAATAGAGGCTTTTAGTATTTTTTTCCCTTTCTTTTCTTCAAGCGAGGGTCAACCTCCGTCGAACCAACGTCAGCGTGCATTCCTTTTTTTTTTTTAATTCCGACTTGCCGGCGCGCTATAGTTTCGATATACTGCTCGAGTTGAGCGTTGAAATTCGATTACGAACATTTAGAATTCTAGGCGCGACTTTCAAGATTAGATAAAACGAACGAAGCGAGTGCATTAAAATGGGGCTGCCTCAAATTTGCAACGACGTAAACAACTGGCCTCGAGGTTTTAATAAAACAAGCTTATTGACAATTTTCCGATAATCATATATAGTCTTTTAAAACACGTTGATCGCGGCAAAACATGTCCTCCCTCACCACACAACTCCTCTGCAAAAAGCGCCTCTCTGGCTACGCTGAATCATAGCCTTTTTTATTAAAAAAGGAAAAAAAAGAAAAAAAAAAAACACGCCTTGCATATGGCACCGAACGCAGCCGCGCTCAACCACCTGCGACGTCAGAGAGAGAGAAAGAAAACGTTTATTGATCGAAACAGTCAGACGAGGCCCGGTATCACCCTGAGGTGGGAAGGACGTCACGAAAAAAAAATAATAATAAAGAAAGAAAGAAAGCACAGAGCAGTCACCAGTTTGTTAGTCATCTGCCGATAGACTAACGGTGGTTCGTATCTGTACACGTGTCACCCAAAACATGCCCATGGTTACTGAATAATAAAACAAACAACCAAACAAACAACAACAACACAAAAAGCACGCAGAAACCAGCACCGCACGCCGGGAACTCGCGCACAGCCAATCAAATATACGACATGTTACTCAAAAAAAAAAAAAAAAAAACAGCGCTACACAGACACAGGACACAGAAAAAGAGAGTGGACACACACGGCGCTGTTTATACGGCAGGATTCCATGACGCGCCACTTCGCGGCAGTGGACGCGCGCTTCTCTGTTTCCGTTATTCATTAATCTTGCTTCTCGCGATTCAAGGAACCGCCATCTGCAGCAGAGCCGCATGGAGCGGACAGCTGCGCGGACGGGGGTGGACATCGTGACGCAAGACGCGGCGGAGCGCGGACGCATTGTGAGGCTCGATGACGACGACATGGCCCGCGAGCGCAGTTTTAGTTTTTGTTTATTTATTTTTTGTCGTTGTTGCTTTTCACCTTCCATTCGTTCTCTTTCTTCTTCCAGCTGCCTCTCACTCGGAAATGGCCGTATATATATATCCTCCTGAGACCCCAATACAGCTATGGAACACTAATCGCTCTTCGATGTGGTTTTTATTGCCTATACTGTTATGTTATGAACTTGAAAGAAAATTTAAAAAATGTAATTTAAATACTGCGGTTAGATGCCAAAAGCCGCTTCTCCCCGTAAGTGAAAGAAATAACTACCTCCTCATGTTTACTATGGTAAAAAACTGCATTTCATTGCCTAAACGCAGAGATGAAGATGGAACTGCGTGCAGTATATATATATATATATATATATATATATATATATATATATATATACAACGCTGCACGATACGTAAGCGCGTCTCGCGCCACGGTAAAACGCAATCGCGTCTCCGCTTGCTGCATATACACAACTCTCGTGCTCGTGTTTCCAGCCTGCTCGACGTAAACAGAATCAGCAACAGTAAAAAGCAAAAGAAAGAAGAGAAGGAAGAGAGAGAGAAAAAAAAAAAAGGAAACGGCAAATGGTTAAAAAAAAATCTGGGGTGTCACGTGCCAGAACCAAGATCCGATCATACGTATGAGGCACGAAGTATAGTTGGGGGACTCCGGCTTAATTTTGACCACCTGGGTTTCTTTACAGCGTGTATCCCAAATCTAAGTACACGAGCGCTTTTTAAAGCGTTTCATCTCCCGTTGAAATGCGGCGGCCGCGGTTGGGATCGGAGCCGCCACCTCGAGCTTAGCAGCGAATAGCGAAAGTCACTTGGCTACCGTGAGATTACATTGTTTAAACTAGATCCAAGCGCGAGGGCCGAACCCGGAGTGAGTTGCCTGTTCTCCAGCCGAAGGTCGCAGCTCACGGGCGAAGTTTAGTCAGTGCAATCACGCGGCACCACTAAGCATTAAAAGGAATGAGAGAGAGAAGAAAAAAAAAAGGGTGGGTGGGAAGGCGAGCATCACACCTCCCTGTTTCACCTATACTGCCGCCCGAATCATGGCCTTGTCACAACCCTTAGTGGGTACGAGCAATGATATAGAGGTTCATCATCATCATCACCGCCGAATGCCCCTTCTTGAAAGAGGAGCTGCTCTGCCAATCCCGCTGGCGCCGACTTGAGCTCTAACAGCCTTAACCTGGCTATAGTATACAACGTGTGTGTCCTACGCGCCAACAAGGGTACAATTTCTTTTCACAAATATTGTTTTCAATTTAAATTTTATTCTCATATGTTTGAAATGTACATTTCACCGATGACATGAATACAGAAAGAGGTTTCGTAGTCGAGAGACCTCCCGTTAATGCGCGCATCGAAAAAAAAAAAAATCAGTGGCGATTTAGCGGTGATACAAGAGAATGGGAAGACAGCGGCCATCATGAACAGTGCTTCCATAAAGAAATGGGACAGAGCCGATTGAGAGACACAATAACATTTTTAGTTCGAGAGCCTTACAGAAATCCACCTCGAGTACGTCGCTCAACTACTGGCCACCCAAGCCGTGGCGGTTAACTAACTATTCACCTAGGACAACTATGTCGCATATGTGGTATACGCACAGCGTACGCATTACAGCTCGCATTTCACGCACTTTCATGCACTTCGCGACGCCATAAGACAAGTGTGTCTCGACCTGTCTACTTACGCACAGCCCGATACAGCAGTTTTCTTTCTTTCTTTTAAGCTGTGGCAAACATACGCGAGAGAATCGTACACATGCTCTCTGTATATTAGTTTTTAAACGCCAGTCGCAAACAGGAAGACGCCCCGCAGATATTTATAGACGAATCGATCGGTAACAGGGAAGGTTCACACTGCAGCCAGTCATAAAGCACCGAAGGAAAATCCGTACGGTAAAACTCAACTTCCTACTTCAAGCAGACCTGAAGCGCACGCCGCTTCAGAGTATACGGCGACGTGACTCTAAAGATCGGTTCCCTATAACACCATCAGATGGTGTCGCCCTCCGCGCATCAGCAGGATTTATCTAGGGATCTAATACGCATCACGGGCGGCGAAATCCAACGATTGGGCCCCGCCGTCATTCCGCCTACGTCATTCTTTCTTCGCCATTCTCTCACAATCATGCTATCGTCATTCAATCGCGATTATGACTCCGTTGTCAGTCCATCGTCGTCACTGCCTCGTCGTAGTACGTACTTTCATTGCCGTATACCTTCGTGGTCAGGCCTTCGTCTTAAAGTCGTCGCCACGCCAGGTCCGTTCGATTCGCCTGCACCATTCTGAACCCCAGTTACGGCCGTGCACGAGAAGATCGATTTCTGCGGTGCAAGCACAATTAGCGCGACACTCGAAACGAATGCCGAGGTGCAGACGCGATGCAGGTGTTAGGTACTGTCCGTCTAATGTGGACCGAGTGCGTAGGATTGAGAGGTCTTGTTGAGCTGCTGGTATACGATCGGCTTCTGAGGCGTGAATACACCTCGCGTTTGCCTGGACACGGCAGACGCGCGTATAAGCGGGGTTCTGACGGCGCTTGCGCATGCGCGTGCTGCGCATGCGGCTTCGCACCTGTACGTCTGCACCAAGTCGGCACCAAGTCTGCATCGACGATATAGAGAGGGCGAAGCAAAATCGTCAACCAACCCTGCACCTTTCCTACACCTTCATGAAACGAACAGCGTGGTTCAGAGGGCGCCACTGTTACACCGCTGAAACGATCGAATGACAGGGTGCAGCACCTCGTGAACTAGGTTCGGGTGGTGCAGGCGAATCGAACAGACCTGCCATGCCGTCGTCGTCATATCGGCTGGCACTGACGCATCGGAGAGGAACGTAGTCGTATGCCAGTAGTTTAAACGAGAACGCTATAAAACATCCTTTACACATAAATCTCATTACATTCAGAACCATAAGCGATTGAGAGAGCTCTATAGACCCGGAGCGAAAACGCCCAGCGCGTACCCCAGCTAGCGTCCTAAACATTCTCGTTACACGCTCGTTAACACCATCCTGGGAGTCTGTATTTTTTTTTTTTCGCTTTTCTGAAGCGCCTGATGAGGGAATTTTCTTTTTCGTTCAAATGGCTTTTATTGCTCACGTATACATTTACTGCTTTGCACTTCCCTCTGAAATATATCCGTCTGTATAACCTGAGGGTAAATATAAATGAAAATAAAGTGTGTACATTCATGAACGATTCGCGTAACGAGGGCCGAAATTTCGTTTGCCGTTACACATTGATTCTATAAGCTGAAGTCGCAGCTCCTAGGGTACGTATATAAACAGAACAGTCTGATAAATGAGGCTAGATGAAATCGGTCTACGACTGTACTTGTATTCTTTCGGAATAAGTTTTGCCCTAAACTATAGGCTCAAACGAACTATCGTAAAGTTATTAGTGCCAATGCGACAATCGTAAACAAGCTCTACAAATCGAGCATTTCACGATAAAATCGTAGAAATTGGTAGGTATTCGTTTACACTTGGTAGAGGAAACCGTTGAACAAAACTCGAAAAAGGCACCAATCGGAAAGCATGCGCGAGCACGGAATGTGTCGCTGCCGCGCACTCGGAATCACAGCGCGGAACTTGGCAGCTCCGAGTACGTTTGCAGCGAAGAAAGAAAAAAAAAAACTTTTAATCGCAATATACTTCCGGGACCAGTTCGCAATAACGCATTCCGCGCTCATCAGTCGGAATTCGAAATCGCGAACCGAAAGGTCAACCTTCTATTTTTGAAGTTAACCTGACGCGTCGCGTCCCCACTTATACTTCGCGGATTCTTTCTTTTTTTGGTGGCGTTCTTTTTTTTTTTTTTTTTTTTCGCAGTTTCGTTGGGAAGCCTTCGCAGTTTCATGGGAAGCCTTCGAAAAGTTGGCAGGCTGAAAATTCGTTTCCGTTTTCGAATGCAGTATCGAAGCGTAGCGTGAAAGGTTATAACTCGGCGCCGGATCCGCCCGTATCAGCGTCCGTATAACCGTTTGCGAGGAACAATCTGAAGATGACCCGAAAAACGAAAGAAAAAGATTGAGAGAAATTATGCGGATACCAGCGCTGTCGAAATCGGTTTATTAATTATTAATAATGTTTATTTAATTTACTTTATTTCACGTCATAAACAACATACATGGTGAAGGACCAGCGGGAAAAGCGTACAGCCTTCTTCGATGGTTGCGAGGAACGCATTTTACAGCGAAGCTGTTATAGGCTAGGTTCCATGAGATTACGTCCGTATAAAACCGGAAGTGTAGTGCACAACAATTTCCAACAGGTCGCGCCACCTCATGGACTCGTATGAAAACGCCGGGTCAAGCGGCGTTTACAAACTTAAGATTGTAAAAAAAGTGTGCATCATACCGCGGTTTTCGCCGGATCTTACGAATTTGCTTCTTTAATATACCTGACGTAGATCACTCTGGTAACCACGTGAGCGCGTTAGCGATTGTGTTCCCCCTACAACGCCTACGAAGGACATCGAAACGTTCATGATAGACATGTTCGGTTGGGTGATGCCCAACGACGATACGCCCATTCTCATCGTGGGGGCAATATTCACTATACCAGACCATCAGTCAGACCCACCACAGTCACAGCTTCGCTGGCTTCCATCTTCACAGTAGTGGAAGGGCTATGAATTTTTTAATGAACATTTGTAAATAGCGCACGACGGAAGTTGTACCCGTTTTCACCGAGAAACGCCTCGCTCAACGCATACCTTGAGGCGCATTCCGAGACCGCAGGTATACGTCCGAGATAATCCACGGATTCTATAGCAAATACGCTAATCACACCAAGCCGTATCGACGCTTCACACTCGAGCAAACCTGGAGTACTTTATGTAGGAGTGCCTATAGGCCTTAGCAATATTCGCCAACTGGTAATGTAAGACACTACGGCGGGAGACGCTGTGGCGGGAGACTCCTATGGAGCAACGACCATATTCATTCCGTGAGTACATTGCCTCTGAGATTTGCGCGCGCCAGCTAGTACCAGCTGGCTGGTACCTTTTCATATATGCATTCAAGCTCAAAAATTACTGGAACAACAATGCATTAATTTCGTTGCAAACCTTTGGGAACGCGTATCCCGAAGCTTGTGTCATTCTCAGAATTCGTTCCAAGTGGATTTGGCTGCCGAAATCAACGGATACAATTTGTAAATTGCAATACATGTGCCATAAAGTAATTAATCAAAAAAATTTGCGAAACCTTGTTGATTAGTCAAATATTCACTTTGATTCTTCGTGCGAATAATTCGAGAGTAATCTAGCTCAAGAAGTAGAATTGTGCTACGTGCCACAGGTGACTTTTAAGAATTCTGTTAAAGACATAAAGAAAACACACCGCATACGGTCAGTTGTTGAAATATGTATGGGCAGCTTCTTCGGCGAACTCCACTGAACCTCGACTCCCTCGCTTATATACAAGCCCGCCAAGCGTCTGTCCGCGCTGAAAAAAAAAAAATGCGTATCTATTTATACGCGTATTGAACTAACCCACTCTATATTAATTACGTTCCTTATCCTCTGGAAGCACTCAATAAATACTTCCTTATGTGAACACGAAGTCTGAGGATTGGGAGGCCTGATCATGAATAATTGCAGCTTGACGGCGGAACGTACAGTTTCTGCTGTCTGGTGCGCACTGGTTCGGGATGTTAACAAGGACCGGAAAACCGGCAGTTCATACAAGCAGCATTTTTTTTTTCTCCGCAAGGCAGATAATAACAAGCATGAACAGACTCGCAAGACGGTTTCCTCGGACGCATTAAAGAGTGACCTCATCGCGTGCTTGCTCACAGAAGCAAGTTCGAAGATAAAGTGACACAAAAAGAGAAAACTGAGGCAGATAGGTTTGAGGTTGTCTTGTAAGGTATCTGGATCACGATTTTTTTTTTTTTAACGCACATACCTTAGACTTTGAAGAATGTCCGATTGATCCAGGAATTATTCACGAGCTGAAAAAGACGACATAGAATGTCCTGTTGCACGGCTAATATTTATGTCGTAAGCCTGCCATCTTTTTAGTGGCGGTAGCATTTTCTGTTGCAACGACAGGAGTATGCTTTATTTTTCTTTCTTGAGAAGGATAAAAAATAATGCATCACTAAACAACCCCGTAACCTGCTTTGTTAAGAAGTATTGTTCAGACGTCAGGCCTATACGACAGAAGCTGCTACCACTATACGACAAATTATAGGCTTTGTTGCGCAGACCGCACGACAGAAATGTGTGCGTCACTATACTGCAAATCTCTGTCGCGACGAAAACTTTACGTCCCGACATACGACAACAAAACGTTTCTGCGGCCGGGACAGCAAACTTGGCGTTCCCAGGCTGGACGCACGGTGTCGCCGCATCACGCTTCAAGCGGCTCTGTTGCGAAAGCGAGCGTCACGAAACGGCCGTACGGGGCCAGTGAAAGGAACGGCGTCATCCAAACTTTGTACGCTGCATGGACAAGCAGGCAGCCCTATCAACGGCGCCTCCTCCGAGAGGAAAGTGTTGGCCGACGAGATAGCGTAGGGAACAACTGTGAGAACACGACTGCCTGTAGTACATATATCCCGTTCAAGGAAGAATGCCTAAGGAACTAAAACGAAGGAAAAAAAATAGAAGAAGAGAACACATTTTCTCCCTCGTCCGTAGTGCCTCAACGGACTTTCGAGCGTCTCGAGAAGAGCCATCGTCTAGACACTGAGCGTGTTCGGTCTTTTCGGCGTGGAATAGACCTATACAGGGACATCCCTACTGCCTTACGCGAGTGAAGGGAATACGTATATAACGGGGAAATACAAACAACATGGAGGCAGGCATTTCTTAATGGACGGTGCACGCTGTCAGTGTCACGACCGAACCTGTCAGTGCCAGGAGCCGCCAGTCTGTACGTACAACAAAGTTGAAAAATGATTTTTTTTTTTTGCTATTTTTTCGGTCCTACTGTGTCGCGATTTATAACAAGAAAGGTGCACTATTGTTAACCTCCTGACTAACACGGCTACCAATGCGGATAGAGGTTAACGCTACAAAAATAGAGGCTAGAGGTTAACACGACAAAAACGAAACCGCCTTTATGTTCGTGACAATGCAACAGAACACAAAGGAATGATGTGCAAACGAGCCGCCAGGCATTATAAAAAAAAATGAAATCTGGTATATGTATTGTTATGCAGCATAAAAAACAGCTAAAGACGGATCATTTGGCCGTCCCAACCGGGCCAAGTCGGGACACGGGACAGTTAATCAAAAGTCGGGACTGTCCCGCTAAATTCAGGACGGTTGGTAGACCTATCGGCCCCGATCCTCTATCCTATGCAGAGTATCATATAGGTCCCCACATAACATTATCATGATCATCATGATTAGCATCATCAGCCTATTTTTTATGCTCCCATATCCGCTACAGGATGAAGGCATCTTCCAGCGATCTCCGATTACCCCTGTCTTGCGCTGATTCCCCAACCTGCGCCTGCGAATTTCCCAATTTCATCACCCCACCTAATGTTTTGCCGTCCTCGAGTGCACTTCCCTTCCCTCAATTAGCACTAATTCTGTAACTCTAAAATGGTCCACCGGTTATCTATCCTACGCATTACCTGGCCTGCCTAGCTCCATCTTTTTCCTCTTAATGTCAACTAAAATAGCGGCTATCCCCATTTGTTCTCTGATCCACACCGCTCTCTTCCCGTCTCTTAACGTTACGCCAAACATTTTATTGTGATATCAATTATACGGACACTTCAGACGCATTTCTGCCGTTGTCGTCGCGCTGAGCCGTGCTCCCTCAAGGGCTGCAGAAGATAGCGTCAACCTTTCCCTTTCCCTCAAGAACCACTTATCATCATCATCATCGTCGCCGTGAGGTTCCGTATAAAGTCCAAGCGCGATAAAATTTTCGCCGCGCGCCGTGTGCTGTATGTGCGAGTGAAAACTTGCGAGGGTCAGCCGACGATCGCGGCTCAATCTGACGCGCGCAAGGGAGGAAAACGGGGCGGAAGCGCGCCGTCTTCCGTCAGGCGCGAAGCACCGGGGCGAGGGAATGGACGGAGGGGAGGGTTCTACTCCGGCGGTTGCAGCGTACGGCGCGGCCGCTCCGTAGGCTGGTAGCTTCGTATGCGCTGTGCTTTCGATGGTTAGTTCGCGTTGAAGTGAGAGGCAGCGCGAAGGTCAACGAGAGGCAGCGCGAAGGTCAACGAGAGGCAGCGCGAAGGTCAATTCGCTCGCTGCTGCCGTGCGCTTCCTTACTCCAGCGTTTTGACAGCGAGCTTCCGCGGTCGTCGAGTGAGATGTGTGCATGTTTACCTGTGCGCGCGTGGCACCGTGCTTGTTAAATTAGTAAGCGAATGTTTACAAGCTGTATATACGGCCGATAAAACTACTATCCTTACTTCGTATAGATGTCTGCTAATTTGCTATCGCAATCGATGCTTCGCCTTTGTGGCGAAACTGCGACTGTTTTCGTTTCATCGCTCTTTGCGCGGTGCTTAAATTGTTGTCGAGCTTCTTTGTTAACCTCAAAGTTCCTGCCCCATACGTTAGCACCGGTAGAATGCAATGTTTGTACACATTTCTTTTCAACGGCGCCTACATATACGCCGGCAAAATTCTGTGCATTTTATTTAAAAGCTTCTTTCTCCCTCTTTATCCCAACCTCGATAATAAAAGTTTATTCTCTCTTCTCTCTCTCCCTCTTTACCTGACTGTAAAGAAAAATGGGATGAGGGAATGCATTCTAAAATTTGATCATGAGGGCGGGAAAAAGCCGACAACTGTCGGTGAATCATATACAACTAAACGACGGGAAAGAAAGAAAAATCAAATTCGCTGAAAGGTTACGCGAACTGTCGCAATTAAGCGAAGGCTTATATAGACACAAATTACATGTCCGTGCCGAAAACGTCAATTTGGTACATACGACGAATTGGAGATGGGGAACAGACGTGCGCGCAACAACAAATCTTGGAAACATATAGGAACGGGAGCGACGCAGAAAACGTTGCTTTACAGGCGTGTAATGCACGTATAATATTAGACTATACTGCGTACTACATGCTGCGTAAGCCACACATACAGACGGCGACCGCGAAAAAGCTCCATGCACAGATGGTCGACCGGATCATACGTTCCACAGTATACACGTCGCGTACGCAAAACAACAAACCGCGCGCATCAAGGTTATCCCCCCACGCCATGCACCCCCTCGCTGCTATAGCATAGGCACGCTGAACAGCGTTGGCGCACAGGCGCAAGTACATATACAGTGGAATCTCGCTGATACGATGTTCACGGGAACCGGTAAATAACGCGTATCATTCGTAAATCGTATCATCCAAACAAATCGCATTATCGGGAGGTGGGGAGAAACGTATTATCCCGAAAAACGTAATATGCAGATTGCAAAATCGTACCAACGAGATTTTACGGCACTTCTTCAGATGCGTGAGTGCCGGTGACTGTTTCGAGTGCGCGATTGAAGGGGGGTGGGCGGGAGCGGCGCTTGCGAACATACTTCATACGCGAAAGCGTCGGCGTTTCACGATCACGAAAACGTATACTATACTCCGTGCGCGCGCGACGGCTTCGTCAGCTGTGGCCGCGCCGCCGAAGCGCTGCGACGCAGGCGCGTGAGCGCGTGCGTGTGTGCGACGCGCCTGGGTTGTCCCGAGCAGGTGCGTCGGTGACCCCTGTGCCGCCAGGTGTACGTATATAAACCGCGCTCTGCTGTTGTCGACACGCGCGCAAGTGGCGGTACAGGCTGAAACTTTTTCTTTCCGTATAACCGCGTTCGTGCGACGCGGCGTGCTCGGTATCAAAAGTCAAATCACCAAAAAACACAAAAACAGCTAGCATATATACGCAACCTGAATCGGAGTGTGATAACGTAATTTCGCAAGGTAATGATAACGTACGTAAGGTAATAATAACGTAATGATAATAACGCAATGATAACCTAAGGTGTCGTGTGATAACGTAATTATATCGATGACTATATAAATCAAAAGTTACCTAACGCATACAACTCACTCGCACAGGCAACAACTCTCGCGCGGTTTCTACAGCCAGTAATCCCCAATTTTCCGTTTCTCACGTCCCGTTTTACAGCATTGTAAAACATTTTACAACATTGTGTGCGTTACTCGCACACAAAATTAAAATGCATAATCGACTAATTAACACAAATTCACTAATTATGTTTTTAACAAATTATTTTATGGCCCATGTTGCAATTTGCAAATTCCAGCCCTGTAGTTCGCAAGGCGGATCCACTTGGAACGAATTCTCAGGATGACGCCAGTTTCGAGATATTAATTCCCGAACTTTGCGGAGAAATGCATTGGCGTTCCGGGTACTTTCTTAACAAAACGTTGTTTTATGCATTGAAGCACAAAAGTAACGGTTACACAGTTCTTCGTAACTATACTATACAGCAACTAGTATACCGTTCGTCTTTTGTGCGCGCTGCCCTTTTACCTGGTTAAACACATGCTCGCAGCTGCGGTCCCGTAATTCTGCAGGTAAAGCATCCACCCGCTCCCCACCTGTCGACTTCCTTCGCTGGTTTTTACACTGTAGATCGAAGAAAACGTAGTTAACGTCCATTCACTATTTAAAGATGGCGCTGCATGACCTGACTTACTGCGCTACATCGCCATGTAATTCAGCTTACTCTGCAACGGCGTGGTGTCTCAGGCGCCAAGCACATCACAATAAGAAGAGCGCGGACAACAGCGTCTCCCCATAAACCGTCCCCTTCCTACATTGGGTGATCCGCTGAATACGTACGCACCTACCAGCACAAATTTCAGTTCTTCTTCAGCTTACTTTGAACTTGCCGCGCCGATATTGCGGTGTCCGTAGTGCGACAATAATTTATATCGGCCAGTTCGAGAAAACACAAACAAGTCACTAGATCGCGGCGTTATACAAGACCGTCCTGGTTATTTTCCCCCGTTGATCAGTGCATGCTCTTGACTCACGAGTACCCGACATCGCGACAATATGTTACTTGACTTTTACAGCGAAGCTGTTATAGGCTAGGTTCCAGGAGATTGCGTCCGGCAACGGAAGTAGATAGATAGACCGGAAGTAGATTAACAATTTCGGCGCCATGTGCGTGGCGGTTTCCCGCCAGCTGTGCCTTAGCACAGGTGATGATGATGATGATGATGATAAGTGGTTCTTGAGGGAAAGGGAAAGGTTGGCGCTATCTTCTGCAGCCCTTGAGGGAGCACGGCTCAGCGCCAAGCACAGGTGGCAAAACGGATGATGGATGGCCCATTGTTATTCCCCTCGCCACCGCTGATGCCTTTCACAAATGTCGCGATGCTCGGCGGCGGCACGTCCCACCAATCGTAGTGCCCCTTTGTCTCGTGACGTAGAGATCGCGCTAGCGCTGTTGTGAGCAATTGCCCTTTGGATTCGCTATGGGACGGACGCTCGTCTAACCACATCTTCCAGGATCCTGACGAAGCCGTGTAGTGTGCCGCGGCTATGAACGCTGTTGCTCATACGCTAGTCTATGACGATGGGGCGGACTTGGCGCAGCTAACGCACTACTTGGCCATCGCGCCGGGCAATAACAAGACACCGGTGTCTTTGCTCTTTGACGAACATGCCGTATACGCTCAATATAGTCAATAATGGTAATATATAAATTCACTATAGCAATATTCACTACAGCAGACCCACCATATAGTCACAGCTTCGCTGCCTTCCACCTTCACAGTCGTGGAAGGGCTCTGAAATATATATATTTTTAATCTCTCTCTCTTAGTTTCACACAGTTTGTTGAAACCGGCTTCCCATTAATCTTCGCCAGCTCACATCATAAGCGAAGCTGGACAGCCTGCATGGCCGATCGACCCGCGCACAATTCGCCGCACCTGGACGCGATGCCTCCCGGTTCGCGTGCTGTGCTCGAACGACTTTCCGGCGACAATTTAACGACACCTTAATTAGGTACGCGCACCTGTATTCTACTCCGCGTCGGTAATTAAGGCGCGCTACTGCGTGCCTCGATCGGCGCACAATACGCGGCGCTCAATCCGGTCGCGGGCCTTGCGAACGTTCGGCCAACGAGCGGCACACGCTCGCGCCTCTTCTCTGCCGCCCACACGTCGTTCATGACCTCAAAGACTCGCGCGCACCGGCTGCCCGCACGCGCAAATCTCGAAGCCATGCGTAGTTTAGCGGATTTCCCGCGTTCGACGCGAGAGGACGCTAATTCTCGACACACGCTTGAATTGGATGCAAAGAATGGAACCGTGAATTGGGTGCAAAGAATGGAAACAAAAAGGACCATGGAGATTTACAAGAATGAGAAGTAAGAAATTAGAAGGGGGAAATCTGTACGATAACACAAGGGGCAGTGCCTTGCTATTTTACGCTCCAGCCGGTTGCCTAAGGACCGAAACATACCCGAGCAAATATTCGGAACTAGATGAGACATGTGCATGCTGCAGTAAAGATCCAGAGACCACTCAGCACATCCTAATGGAATGCGACAGGATCCACCCAGCGAGAACCGTACGTAACGTGCAGCTCCCAGAAGCGCTTGGGTTTAAAGTGGAAGGAAACATCAACAGATCAGCCGTAGATATAAGCAAGAGACGATTGGAGTACTGGTGGAAAAAAAAGCAGGGAAAAGATTGATACGACATGACCTCTTAAAATCATAGGTGCCCGCATGCCATCCACGGCGCACATTTGCAGTTCACCGGTACAGGTATATACACCAGAACGATATACTTATTCCGATCACCACATGGCACCCACCCATGTGGATCTCATCCAGTTATGCTTGCCAAAAGTGGCCCGCCACTCGGCACTCTCGTCACAGCGTGAGGCCTGCCGTACACTTAGTGAAAGTTTCGGAATAGGTTGATGACGTTCCGACCGCCAATGCCTGTAATCGTTCGCTTTAGCATGGTGTGACTGCTGTTCCGTCGACAGCCACCTATCCCGGGCGACATTTACCATTACTGCAATAGCCCGATTTTTTTTAGAGCCCCCCGGAGCTGGATCCTCATCTTTCGCGTTCATTGGACAGCGTCGCAGCGAGGGCCTCCAATTTGCCAGTCCCGACGCCACGAGGTACAGCACGCGAGGGGTTTATTGGCCAGTTACCTGCCTCCAAGCTCACGCGCTACGTGACATTTGCGGTTTAAAAAGGACGTTGTTCGTCCGCCGCCTTGGCCGTGAATGGCGTTGGAATTCAAAGTCCAGCAAGCAGTGGGATTGAAAGCGCGGATGGAAGCATTAACCGGTCAACAGTATAGTCGAGATAGCAAGAGACGGTTGGAGTGTTGGTGGGACAAAAAGCAGAGAAGAGATTCAAAGTACCGCAGTCGTTGCGTGCATAGCTAACTGTATACAATACAGACATAGAGGTTTTAAGGAAGAGCGAAGAGATCAAGAAGAGACAGGCAAAATGCTAGATAGACTGCAATATAGACATACACGGTGTTTTAGGGAACACCTTCAAAATGTTTAAAGGTTGCCTGTGGCAGATAGCACAATTCTAGTTCGTGAGCTGGTCCACTCGAACAGGCGGAAATTAATTGCGCAAAAAATTGAAATCCATAATCGACTAATAAACGTTCACTAATTAGGTTTTTAACTAATTACCTTATGGACCTTATGGTATTACCATATGGTAATTATGGTATTACCTTATGGTATTGCAATTTACAATTTGTATCCATGGAGTTCGCAAGGCGATCCATTCTTTTGGAACGAATTCGCAGGATGACACCAGTTTCGAGATATTGATTCCCGAACTTTGCGGAGAAACGCATTGGGCGTTCCAGTTACTTTTGTGCTTCAATGCATAAAACGACGTTTTGTAAAACGACGGAGTGCAAGCACACACTCGACTCCCATTTGAACTCCCTACTGTTTTCTTTCACTTTTATTATATATATATATATATATATATATATATATATATATATATATATATATCAGGCGCGTAGCCAGGGGGGGGGGCTGATGGGGCTTCAGCCCCCCCCCCGAAATTTTTTCGTGCTGTCATGCATCGCCGACCAAAACAACCACCGGCGCCGGAAATTATTGTGGATTTTGTCTACAATGTCTTTTTGACACTCGAAAAGACATTTCGGCGCAAAAATTGCGAACTCAGGCTGGATTTCGTGGAAACGCCCATGCACCTGGAGTCACATAACGTAAGGAGCCCCAGCCGAGCACAAAGTTTCAAGGGATTTTCGATAGCGAGCGGGCGCGTCGCGGCATCTCGCAGCGGCGCCGGAATCTACGGAGCGCATAGATTTTAATTCCGAAACTTGATGAGTATAAAGTTCCCATACACTTTTGACGCGAAAGCGCACTGACATTTCCAAAGGCGTGCTTCTGATTTTTAATTCTGGAACTTTCTGGGTTTAATGTTTTTATAAACTTGGGCCAACATGCACGCACTCGAACGCGCGTGTCTAAGCCGCTCCAGAAATGGAAGCACGCGCTCGCAATCTTGCACGCACAGGAAAATATTAAATATCACCGTGACTGTCAGCTGGCATCTGATAATTTTCTCCAAACATTTTCAGAAAGCGCGTCCAATGTGATCGATAAGCTGGACCAGGGCAGGCAAAGTAAAATAAGAGAAAACAGAAGAAACTCAACGGCCTATTTAATTTGAGACAGTTCTTTTTTGCGGGCGGCAAGGTCTTGCTCTCCGTGGCGATAGGGACACTGGTTCTATGGATTTAAGTAAAGCCCCCGCTGAAAATACTGGTATTTCCAGAACGCTTCTTCGCATGCGAGCTGATTGTGGAGATACACATCTGAAGAACCATTTGGAACGTTGCCCCAGTAATGCCTCGTATTTAAACCAGACGTACAAAACCAAATTATAGAAATGTGTGGTGAAATTATCAAAGAAAGCCTAGATGCAAAAGTGAACGCTGCAGGCTGCTTCTCCGTACTTGCTGACGAAACGACGGATATTGCTGGAATCGAACAGCTCACTGTTTGTGCAAGGTACGTAAACAAGGATGTCAACGATATCGAAGGAAGGAAGGAAGGAAGGAAAATAAGAGGTGAAAGGCAGAGAGGTTAATCAGGTTAAGTGTCCGATTGGCTACTCTGCACAGGGGGATGGGGTAAGGGCAGAAAATATTAGAAAACAAAAGAAGATTAAAAAGAAAACTAAAAGGAACGTATCATTCCGCACATTCTATAGTTTTTCACTAAGTCCTGTTTCTTTTAAAAAGCGTAATAGCGCTTTTAAAGCAGTTCGTTCCGACGTCGGCTGGGACCAGGGACCAAGAATTGTGGCTTCCGTAAGAGGACGGCTGTCTACCTTGTCGAGCGTGGTGCTGAGGAAACGATATCGAAGTGTTTTTAGGTTTCAGCACAGGAATAGATGCCCTCTCTCATGGAGACCGCAGGTTATATGTACATGTGTACAAACTAGAGCACTGCACGGGCTCGGGCTTACCCGAAAGCCCGGGCCCGGCCCGGCCCGTGGGCCGGGCCGGGCCGGGTAGAGTAGTTTTTTCACGGGCTCGAGCCGGGCTCGGGCCGAGCTCGGGCACGGCGTGTGCTTTTTGACCCGGGCCCGGGCCGGGCTCGGGCTTTCTGGTGGTGTGCGTGTAACGTGCAGCGAGTTATTCTCGGGCGTCTCAACTCTGACAAACATGTATTTTTCGGTATCGGGCCGGGTTCGGGCCTGAGGTAAAGGGGTGGCGGGCCGGGCCGGGTGGGTAACGTACATTATTTCCGGGCCCGGGCCGGGCCCGGGTCTCGACATGAAAGTTTTGTTCGGGCTCGGGTGGGCAGCCACACGTAAAAACGGGCCCGGGCCGGGTCCGGGCTGAAAAAATCAGCCCGTGCAGTGCTCTACAAACTGCTGCATATTCTAGTCGCCCTTCCAGTGCCACTGCCAGCGCAGAGAGATTTTCAAACATGAGATTACTAAAAAAAGACACTTGCGCTTTACAATGAGGAACGCATGGTTATGCTGGCGGCCTGGCGCTTCTATACGCCGACAGAGACGTCGCCATCAACGTGTCCGAAGTTACTGAACGCTTCACTAAACCTCCCCGCCGAGTAATGTTTATCATTTAGATAGCGAAGCAGCAAAAATCAATGCCTGTAAAAATATCTGTTCCTTCACGTTCCTATATAAGATCGTAATTATGAAAACGTATGACTGTTCATTACCTTTTAAAACCACAGAAATTTTCACCGTTTGTTGTAACAGTTAGCATGATAATCAAAATTATCCTGGGAATACAAAAATTACGGGGACATCAATAACCAATTTTAACAAACCTTGCTCTTTGAAAGCCCGGCACACGCGGCGTTTCCCAAAAACGCACTCGGATGTTGCGTAAATCAACTTGCCGCATCATCTGTGGCTTTCGGTTGTCCTTTTTATCCCTTTTAGCTACATGGATTTACTTCTTTTTTTAAACGAAGCAATAGCCTTCTTTGACTTTGGGTGCAGAATAATTGTTGCCGCTGTACAGGCAGTTAAAATACGTGTTTCGTATTGATTTCTGCATTCTTTTTCTCTTATTCTAGCCACATGGTGCTGTCGCGATCGCAGCATGGCCCAAATGCATATCACAATTTCTGAGATCATAGTTTTGTTCTTGTCTGGATCAGAATCAGAATCAGAATTTTATTATTAAAGGTTGGGATCGTCTGTCTTTATACTCGTATGCGTGAAGTCTACTATCTGTGACTGCGCAACATGTTTATTTGTTTTGTTTGACGCATTATATACAATGACGTTTCCTTAGATACGTAGATTTATTGCAGACTTATACGCATATTTAAATATCTTGTTGCGAGGTTTTGTGTGTACAAGCAGTGAACTTGGTTTCACGCGACACTTTCTTGCCGTTTATCTTGCCATTTGTATATTCCATTCTATCTTCGCATTTCTAATGTATATTTTGCGGAACTTCTGCTCTTTATATGTACTCATTGTTGCAACTATAATTTCGCTGCAATTACAATATACGAGCGGCAACATCTGCTGCTGCGCAATCCGTTGCAACGAAGGACAGCGTCATTGAGGTTTTTCCCTGACCGTTGCATATGTACAAAAATGTAAACGAGGTTGTTAAATGACAAAGATTCATCAAAATATTTGTCAACTTGTTCATTTTATGGCCTTTACGTTTTTCATACCAGCTGCATGCACTGCTTTGCTGGTTTCGAACTGATATAGTTCTAAAGTTCACGCGATATTTTCTTTGCTTATTAGATAGACAAAAAAAAAAAAAAACGCGGAAGCATTGATATCAGCTATTACTGCCACAATTTTTGGGACATACGAAGCTATTCTTTTATGAAACAAACACATAATTTACTTGTCTTGACTGTGCGTAGCGTTAAATAATTCGTTTTCAGCACCTAATATACAATGGCATTGGCAATGGCAACGCAGTTATTATTCATGTATTTGATGCCTCGACAACTTTTATAAGGAGGAGGCCGCGTTGCAACTTGAGCCCCCCCCGAAAAAAATTTCTGGCTACGCCACTGATATATATATATATATATATATATATATATATATATATATATATATATATATATATATATATATATATAAATACTTGAAAGTCGTCATTGTGCGTTTTACTGCACGATCGATAACGCTGTCCGAGAAATAGCTCAAGTTATCTGAACCAGAGGCCGGTCCGCCAGAGTGACATTACGAAACGAGCATGAAGATACACACGCGGATTCCTCTATCACAGCTTGTCGTCATTTGATAAGGTGTTCTCACTTAACTTATTTATTCATTTACTCAAGATACTGCTAATGTCAACAGAGAGGGTATTACAGGGAAGGGGGGGGGGGCGTATAAAACAGGTAATAATTAGGCTCAGACAAATAAATATTCAATGGAAAGAATGTCAGCAATAAGGTGAGATTGCAAGCATAGAATCGGTTCAAAGCGCGAGATATGATAACCAACAATGTGCAAGTGAACGGCAATTTATTTTTTTCGATAACAACACTGCCGATTAATAAGAGAAAGCGTTTGGTGCGCATACAATCAATCAGCAGAACATAAAAATGAAAGTATATACAGCTTTCAAACCAGAGCAAGAAAATACATTTTTGCGCAAGGAAGAACATCGCAGTTAGTAACAAAAGAGAATGAATAGGAAAGAGAAATACCGTATGATGGCGGCATACTGTAAAATGACAGAAAAAAAAATGTTTTAGGTATAATGTACCGTCCGTATGGGCTCCTGAAAGTTTTAATTTTAATTTTTTTTCGTTTTATTTTTTAAGTTGCACTGTGCGTCGGCAGGTTGTTCTATTGTGTTGCAATGCTTTCTCGGCCCACTGCGCGTGAGCAAGGTTCGATGATTTGTGCGCGTCGCCCTGCAATAAATCCTTTGTTGGAAGTTCAGCAACGCTTACTGTCTTCGTCCACTGTGAATGTGAGCTGGCCTATGCTGCAAAGCATTGTTTCCAACTACGTAGTACATCGAACGCCGAACTCGGCCGTCGGCCCCTCTCGTTCACTCGTCGGGTCACTCCGAGATCGGGCATCGCCCTTCCCGGAAACTCGAAGCCCATGCTTGGCAAGTCAGTACTATGGTACTGCGACAATCCTCAAGTTGGAGGAGGTTTCGTGAAAGGGAAAAACTAATTCACCTGACACTATAGCAGACAGCTACAAAGCAAAACCTCACGGGTTTTCTTTTTGAGAGATTTCTACAAATGAAATCCTACATACACATAAGCTAAAATAAAACCTAAATAAAATAAAATAATTAATAATTAATTAATTAAAATAACCTAAGTACACATAAATACACGTAATACACATACACTATGCAAATCTGAGCAGCGCAACTATACTACGATAGTATGCAAATTAGAGAACACGCGAAAGCTACGAAGGGTACAGCATAAAGGCACAGTATATTAATTCAATTAATCTTTTTTGATAAAGAGGTCCAATTCTTATAGATGGTTGTACACGTGCGCGGCTAGTTTAGTGGCACTTGATGTGCAATCATACGTAATCACCCTTTTCCAGATTTCCTCTCGTTTCCCTGTTTACAGTGTATTTATATTCCGCGAGCAGCACGCAATGAACGTCAGTTGCAGATCTCCGCTTTGTCGCCCGTGTTCTTGTTTTGCCCCATGTGGGTTTCTCGAAACCAACGAAAAATTCGTCCTGGTCCGGAGACCTAACCAACTCCATTCCGCGGCGGTCGCGATAACACGTTAGCTAACAAGGAAGCCAGCGCATCGCAGAGCGAGGTACAACTCGAAACCATCATGTGTTTTCTTGACGGGTGTACTATATCCAAAATTTCGAATAGGAATCGCAGATTCTTGGCTATTCGATTCGAAATTTAACTAATTCGATGTTGTAGAATATTCGTTCCTATCAAATACTATCAGGGGTATAACAACAGCTGTTACAGTACACACTGCAGGGGAAAAGATTGACGTAATTTGCAGGCTGTTTCTAGTGATTTTGCAGCAGAGGTGCAGCGTTTACAATGCAAAGACAACAGCTGCTGAGCGAAAGCATCGAAGAGGTCACTTCTGTAGTTACCAGTCGTTAAAGGTCAACTCCGACGGTTTTTCGAGGTCGACGGATCTGAATGAAATTTGCCGAGTGCGTTCTTCTGCACGCGTCCGTCGTTTCCTGAAAACATCAGGCTTGACAGTTGCGCAGATTATTATTTTTTTTTTTTACAAATGAATTTCGTTTATTCCATCGAAGTTTTCAAATAATACTTTGTCATAGGCTGACTTCAAGTCTCTCTTTGGCGTTCCTTAAATAAGCATATGCCTCGCCTTACTCAGCCTACGAATTTGCTGTCTCGATTTAGGCAAGGCAATTCATTATTCGGTCAAACTTAGCATGTGTGGATTCCTTTTAAACGATACGCGGTGTTGTCATATTGCACTTCACACTACTTTAGTGAGCACCAACTCTACTAAGTGTGCGTGATGACCTTTTCTTAACTACATATATCGTCATCATCATCTGCCTATATTTTATGTCCACTGCAGGACGAAGGCCTCTCCCTGTGATCTCGAATTACCCCTGCCTTGCGCTAGCTAATTCCAACTTGCGCCTGCAAATTTCCTCACTTCATCACCCCACCTAGTTTTCTGGCGTCCTCGACTGCGCTTCCCTTCTCTTGGTATCGATCCTGTAACTCTAATGGTCCACCGGTTACCCACCCTACGCATCACGTGACCTACCCAGCTCCATTTTTTCCTCTTAATGTCAACTAAAATATCGCCTATCCCCGCTTGCTCACTGATCTACACCGCTCTCTTCCTGTCTATTAACGTCAGGCGTAACAATTTTTGTTCCATCGCTCTTTGTGCGGTCCTTAACTTGTTCTCGATGATTCTTTGTTAGCCGCCAAGTTTCTGCCCATATGTTAGCACCGGTAGAATGCAATAATTGTACTATCAGTGTCAAAGAGCCGCAACTAGGATCAGGGGTCAGTCTATCGTTTCTCGCCTATACACGTTCTCAGTTAACCCGACTTCCAGTTATTTGTTAATGGTCTCACGTAAATGAATTAAATAACGTTAATAAAACTTTTTCTTCTTTTTTTCTTTCAAAGGGACTGCCCGCAATTTTGATACATCGCACTGTTTTGAAATTGTAAATAGTAAGACGTGTTGAAATCGAAAGTAGAAGGTCGTTTGTTTTTTTCTCTCTCTCTCTTTCTCGAATAATCGTAACCACTCGATTCGGAAATATGGAAATTCGGACACCCGTAGTTTTCTTCGTAGCTCAGTACTCTACTCGCAGGTGGATGACAACATTTACCTTTTTCTTTTTTTTTTTTCTTTTTCATGAAACCCCCGCAAATTAACCGAGGCACTGCTGAAGGCCGGGCGAGTTGGCTATTGGAATGGTGGAGAACTATAGGGGCGTGCTGATGTTCGAAATTTCGAATGCGAACCCAACAGATCCTGCTATACATTCGATTCGTATTACATTCGAGAATTCACTATTCGGTATTGTCGAATATTCGTCTCTTTCGAATATACAGCTATACAGAATATACAGAAACGCTTATTGCAGCATCGAATAAGACAGAACGATGGATGCGAAGACTGTTCGGAAAGATACTGCGGCAGGATACAGCTGCGGTTACGGATTTGTAAGCTCCGTGCTTCTATATTTAACGTACGAGTTCTGTGATATTTTGTAAGAACTTCCAGGCCCTATAAATCTAAATTTTCATTACTAGAAGTATTAGAATTTAACTTTCTCTCTTTTATCTCTCTCCCTCTCCCAAAAGCAACAAATGTCATTCAAACCGGTGGAGCGGTTGTCTCGTAGATGCATTTCTTCGTTTTACACGTATTTGAACGGGGAAATCGGAAGTGGCCCCGAGCTATAAAACTTCCTCTTGATGACCGGATGTTATACCCCGCCTCGAAGCCAACGACGGGGATCAACGGGGGACGGGGGATCTAGATACGAATTCGGTCACTTGTCCGCGTGCCACGCATTCGAGGACACAAAAAGGGTCGGGCACATCCAGCGAGTGAATGGGCCATGGAAAGGGAAACGCAGGAAAGAGCAACGCACCACCGTCCAGGAAACAACGACGACACAAAAACGTGGAAAAGGAAGGAAGGATGTCACTGTGGGCGATCGATCAACGCAGCGCGTACGATTTCTAAGTAGGCGAGCTGCCACACGAAGAAGGCAGCGTGCTTGCTCGCTTCCTATACCATGGCGCATATATACCCATTATACGGACATTATACGGAGAGAAAACTTGAGGGAGAAAGTATATGTGAGGGAACAGTTGAAATTATCCAATGAAACAAACCGATGTTAGAGACTTTTTCTTGTAGAAAAACATGTGCTTTTTGAAAGGAGAGCAAGCTAGAGAGCAGTAAATTTTAATAAATTTAATTGTAACTTAGTAAGTTATTAAATAATACTGACATAAAATTTTCGACTTGTTTTCTACTACTTCTTCTTCTATTGTTTTCTTTTTTTTTTTTTGTGAAGTGAAGGTTCCAACCCTCCAAACCTTAGAAAAATATACTGTCAAGCGTCAGATCGAGCGCTCTACGTAATTTACTATGGATATTGTATCTACGAACCAGTTACGGCTCCCGGCACTCGGGAGACACGTGGGTCGTGACGTCACAATACACTGGCTCCTGCGATCGCTGCAGCTGTCAACACGGGAGCGCAGCTTGAAGAAACACGCGCGGAGCTCTTGTTTATTTTATTTTATTTTTTTAATTTTATTTTTATCGAATCACCGCACCATACATACCTTAACAGAGATGGTAGCCAACCTTGCTCTACGTCATGACCTCATAACGGCCGCTCCGGCACTACGAAACGACTTAAGTGCACCGGGTGTTTCAGCGAACACATCCAAACATTTTTAAATGTTTTATTGCGGCAGATAGCACGATTATGTAATTCGTGAGCTGGTCTACTCGAAGAGGCGACTTGCACACAAAAAAAAATTGAAATGCATAATCGACTAATTAACAAGAAATCACTAATCAAGTATCACTAATCAAGTTTCTAACTTGACTAGTGATTTGACTTTATTTAACTTAACCTTATGACCCATATTGTAATTTATAAATTCTAGCCGTGGAGTTCGCAAGGCGGATCCACTCGGATCGAATTCTGGATCGGAACTGGATCGACACCAGTTTCGAGACATGAATTCCCGAACTTTGCGGATAAATGCATTGACGTTCCAGTTACCGTTGTGCTTCAATGCAGAAAACGACGTTTTGTTAAGGAAGAGGAGTGCAGTGAAAAATGAGTACTGTGAAGTATGACTCCATTGATTAGAAAAAAGAAAAAAAAAGGCTGTCAGTAAATGGCATATAACATAAGTGAAACTGCACTCTAGTAAGTAACGCAAACGCGTAGACGCGTCTAAGAGACAAGGCCGAAAGGAAGGAGACAAGACACACGTAGCGCATCAGCTGGCCACCATGCAGTTTGACAAAGTCTAGTTGTGCCTATACGTAATCGGCAGGTAATAAAGGATCACGTTTCATTCCAAATGAAGCCAAGCCTGAAGCCGTGAAGTTTCGAAAGCGTTTCCTCCAGCAGACAAGGTCAAGGCAGTGCACGAAAAGATGAATTATCGCAGATGGGGCGAAACAATGCGTTACGCGGGAAGGCGAAGGTTCCACTTTAGATGACGCCCGAGAAAGGAACGACTGGGAGAAAGCATTTGCGCTGCAAGAAGTGACACGAGCCGTATATAAGAGTGATCGATACGACGAAACCCACAGCGCGGAGAGTACAAATTAAGTGCATCGTGTAGCGCCACGCGGAGAGGGCTCTTTTATCGCCAACAGAGCTTGAAAAGATCACTCTACCATTCTGCAATTACTCCCTGTTGATCTTTAAACAATCCCCATTAACCTTGTCGGGGACAAGCCCACTTTCAGTTTAGTACTGTGTTGCTACAATATATTCCTCTCGATCTCCTGGCCGCTCCCTCGCCTGAAGCGTGGGACGCAATACTCCGGAACCCGAGCCTGGAGGTTAAACTACGGGCCGTCGAAAGAGACGAGAAGGTGGCTGAAAAGCATCACCTGGTAGCCACCCCCCACTAAGCCAAATTGACGAAATAAAGTTGTTTCCTCCTCCTCCTCCTCCTCCGCCTCACGGCAGAGTGCAACGGATAGGCCTACATTCCGTAAAAAAAAAAAAAGAAAAAAAAAAAAAACCCGGAAAGAATCGCGTTGTGAGAAGGTGGAGTAAGATGAAGTGAATCGAAACCTGCGCTCACTAAGCTGCATGAAAGAGAGGAGAGAGAAAGCGAAATGATTGGTTGAATCCGTGAGGTTTTCGCGCCAATCAGAGATCAGACGCTGGATGAGAGACGCCACACAGCGGAGAGCGGTTTGCAATAATTTTGCGACATGGGATTCCCCATGCTCAGCTTACACCCTTTGGCGGTGTAACACAGTTTACTCCCTTAAGGGCGTATCTACGTCCCCAGTAATAATCCGCACCTAGCTATCTTGCGTGCATCTCCTTTCTTTAGGATGGACTGAACAGTGCGTCCTCGGTACCCTGGAGATTCTCAGATAACAGCGGGTATAGGCTGAAAAGCTTTCATTCGAAAACTATAATTACTCACGCTAATAATATGAAGCTGTATTATAGATATAAGAGGGCCCCTCGCCAGGTTTACGTATGTAGCAGACAGACACACTGCCAGCTACGTCACCTATTTCGGCGCGTGACTTCGGCAAATCAGCCAATGCTGAACGCCGCCACTGGTAGTGCAACGCGCAACTAAAAGAGGAAGAGAAAGGTGGGGGCCACTTATGTCTTTTGCAGGCGCATCGGCTGCAAAGCCCGCCTCCCGGCAGCATGCCGATGCGACATTTTAATTTGTCCCATCTTCTCTAATAATGAACCAATTCGAGAAATGCTTGCGGTAAGATGCTCCCAAGACAGCACTCTACAACTTGTGTGTACAGTCGAACCCGGATATATCGAATCTGAAGGGGATCACAAAAAAAGTTCGATATATAGGGAATTCTATATATGAAATAAAAAATTTACACGTAAATTTTCAAATGGATTCTACAGCTGTTTCATATACACAATAATTCGCTATATGCGGGTTCGACTGTAACACCAACATTTGCGATGTGGCTTAGTGGGCTTGTCCGGTACGCCTACAGTGCTGACGTAATTACACGCGGGTAACGAGGCTTGCCCACACTCGGTGCAACGCAAGCAAATCACTTTAAAGTCAGCCATGAAACACTCCGCAATGAGTCCCCCCTCTAGTCATCAACGGACAAAAATAATCCCAGATATCTAAGGGACACTGACGACATTCGAATTGGGTGATCAGCCTTATTGTAACTCTTACAGGACCGAGCTAACGATTGCAACCCTATGATTAGTTCCCTTTAGTACAATATTTTAATTTCCCTGCTGTCAGCAAGCTTCATCAGCAGGAGTTTTCGAAACAGTACACAACCTCCAATATGCCAAGTATCACCAATATGCCCCCCCCCCCCCCCCCCCCCCGTTCCCGCGCCCCCTCCCGAAAAAAAATTTCAGGCTAGGCCGCTGGGTACACATTTACACGTTAACATGTTTTGTTGTCCACTAGCAGCAGGTTGTGCGCTGACATATATTCGTCCTATCATTCTGGCCCTCTAGGTCGCAAGTTCTCACAGGTGGTTCTCATTCCTCTCACAAGGTTTATGTTGAGCAACGAAATTTCGACAGGAATGTCACTCCCAGCTGGTCCCTTATTCTACGGCCCCACACGTGCGGTCAGTGGCTTCGAAACTTTTGGCAAAGACTGTAACAACAATGCTCTTCCCAATTAGGGGAATCAACGGGGTGCACAGCAGTAGGGTGTAATCGCGCAGCGCGGTGTCACAGCTACACTCTTAAAAAAAAAGTTTGCACCTTTTGGCGCTTATCTTGTCCCACATCTGGCTTGCTTGCGTTTCCTTTCTTGAAAACTCCGCGCTCGCTATATTTCCTGTCGCGAATGCTATGTCACGCTGATAACACGCATGCCGTTCGTGACCTACCGGCCGGGCTCGCAAGGAAGGAAACTGCGGGCAAGGCAGGTGACGATTATTGTGGGACAAGATAAGCTCCAAAGGGTGCAAACGTTTTTAAGAGTTTAGCCTGCGGGCGTTTCTGTGTGGCTGGTGCGGCACACGAAGCTGTCGAAACAGCAGACGGTCGCATATCCCTGAGAAGGTTTTGACCTCGGCTAGCTATAGCCACCTGCGCGTATTCTGCAGACCGATGACAGGCTACCACATTTTCGGCTATTATATATTACAGTAAGCTTGTTACGCGAGCACGCATACATATATTAAGCGTGAGCACGGTTCGCTTTACGGTTGACTGGCGAAGACAAAACATGTTTATGTACCATGAAACGTTCTTTCGATAAGCGGTAATGCGAGAACGCTGTGTCCGAGCTCCAGTTTCAGTGACGAAGAAACGTGCGCCGCGGAGAACACAGGTGTCACTGGTTTAGGACTAAATGGACCCGTACTCGTTCCGAAACAAACTGGTCGCCGTTACAATGAGATGAGATCAAACACCGCGCAGGATGTGTAAAATTCGTACCTAAACTTCGAAAAGGTATGACAGCTAGTCAACCATACGTAACGGTTGTGTGTGTGAGTGACAGGAGAAAACACAGCGGTGAAGCACGGGTTTCGATCAGTGCGCAAGCTTTCGTTTCTTTCTATCACAGGTGCACTACCTACACAATTTGATGGTTTTCTTTTTAAATCGTCGTTTATTCATTCGTCTCGAAAACAGTCCGTCAGTTAAGTAAGGAAGTTTTGTCAAACGCCGAAGATCTGAGCTCTGCCAGTGATCACGGCGCATCGTGTTCAAGTCATAAAAACGTAGCCGCAGCTTGGCTGCGCTCTACGTCGCAGTTGCGACATTTCAGGCTTGTTGCAGTTCACACGCGCGAGCGAAAAGGCGCCAGAAGCGGTCAGTTGTGACAAGAACCGTTAGATTGCTGACACGTTGGCTCGCAGCCAATCGTAGGTCCGCGGACATCGCGATAGTCCGCTGCCAAGTTGCGGCGATGAAAACTTTCGCGCGAAGCAGCCGAGGCGCAAGCAAACGGCCAAGCACCGGACCGGTTTGCCGGAGAGACTCACAGTTTTGAAGGGTGAATCCGGAGTTTTGTTGTTTTGTTGTCTTCGTAGCAGCTCCCTCTCACACTTGCTTCTTGGCGACTTGACCCAATTTTCTTACACTCCTGTTTGGCGGCTCGGGTCGAGGTTGGTCTTCACTGCAAGCACCCAAATGCCCGTATGAGTCGTAGGCCTTACGGTTTCGGCCCCGCCGTCATGCGCATTAAGTCTAAAATTTACCGAGGAAAATAAAATAAAGAAAAAATACTAGTTAAATTATTTTGAAACAGTTCCACAGGCTCATAATTCTGTATAAATGCGCATGTGAAAAAAATATGATGTGAAAATCAAAGTCTTTTTTTTTTGCTTGAAGACTGACTATCAGGCAGGTAACTTGTTTGATTTCAAACGAAACTATACTTTTATAAACTTCAGAACATCTTCACTCTAACTAACAAACCAAAAGTATTGCTGTTGACCTCGGCTTGTTTTGCACAAGCCACGTACAAACTACCATGTGCTTAAGTTGCAAATGAATCCAATTCAAGACAATCTTGTGCCGTTGTGCCATGTGTCTCGCGTGGTGCTAGCTGCAAGCGCTGTAGACCTGATGCTTGTGGGTTAACAAACGTTTTTGCAGAACTGGTATTAAAACAATGAAGGCCGACACCTGTCCAAGCCGAATATTCCAAGGGTATAGAGCCCTTGGATACATCTGCAACCACGTGCCTTTTGTCCTGCGGTACATTCAGAGGCGGAAAGAGCATCTTGTCATCACGTCTATTGGGAGATGCTTTCACACCTTCGGCGTGAGTAGCAAGCGTTGTGTTGGGAATGCCACTGACTGTCCTTTTCCCGGTAAAACGTGTAGCTTGAACTGGAAATGTAGCATCTAGCATGCCTTGCTTCCGGAGCCACATAAATGTTCTACTTTTCGATCAAATTTGGAAGCATGATGTTTGTGATCGGAGGTGAAGCTTCGCTTCTCTGGTCTTGGTTTTAGTTTCAGAGTCATTTTCAAGTTGTCACTGCTTGTGGGAAGTTGTAGCAGCATTTTGAAATTATCATATTAAGACTCAATGCGCGAAGTCATACGTTGCCAGTTTTTGGTCGTTTTTAGTGAGTGTTTCTGAGCTAGGGGGGGCGCACCGACTTGGTAGCAGATGAGCTACGCGATTAGAATACGAAGGAAACAACACATTCCGCACGGCCAACTATCTGTTGGGATGCCATCATGTTTATAAACCTCGTATGTGGGACACATAACCAAAAGCTAACAGAAAATGTCGCGCACATTGTCTAGAAAATTGCCGCTCGGTTCATTCATTTTATGCAGGTACGTATATGTATTTCATCCAGCTGCTGCAGTGTTGGCTGCAGTGTATTAGATTAGGCACACATTGAAGAATGCCAAGTGATCGAAATTAACCTAGAGACATCTGCTGTGGTGCCTGTCATAGTCTGTGCGTTGCTTTGAGGTGTTAAACCCAATACTTTAATTTTTTAACACATCCCTGTATTTTACCTGCTTTCAGGGAACGAAACTCGACCTACTGACAGCAAGTGAGTGCCTCTTTCCAAATCTAGCCTTTTTTGAATGCAGCTCTTTCGTCAAAAAAGCACAAGTCATTTAAGTAACCAGAGCTTGACAAGGTCCTAGTTGGTGTAGCTTCATCATTATCAATAAAACGTGACCGTTCTTGAATAAAACTCAGTTGACAGTTTGCGCTTCACTTGTGTGTTACTTGTTTTCCACTAACATCGTCTGTCACTATGCCTGCCACAGCTACAACAGAACAATGATAATACGAGTATAATCTGTACAATGAAAACACCATGTCAATAGGACATGCTTGCAGTCTAGTCAGCACATCAACTTATACCATAACATTGTTTGTCTATGCAAAAGTGCCTCTATTGTGAATTTCTTATGGATGCTTATGGGGGGGTTGTGGAACTCGCGAGGCAAGGCGTCAGGGTAGGATACTCATGCTGGCGGGCATGAGTAAGGTTGTTTTGCTGCTGCCCTGGTTATGATGCAGTTTGCCACTTCTGCACTAAGCCCAGACGGGCACTCACCCGAAATCCTAGATCCGAGCTGAGGGAAGCGGCGAAGTCGGCATGGATTTGGGAACATTTTAACCCAATCTCATTGGGGATCTGAGAGTGATTATACACCAGCATTGCTACCAGTAGCCTGAAGTGTCATAACAATGTGCTGCACTTTGTGAAATATAGAAAGAAGCACGCAGGCAATGCAGACCACTTGAAGAAGTGGCATGGTGCCACAGTCATGATACGGTCCTTCCCGCATGCACTCACTTTGAGTTATGGCACTGGTGCAACTCCCTGCAATTTCCTCTGCCACAAGCGCGTGTTCCTGCTGGCTAAGTTTTGTTCTGCTTCGCAGTGTAGTGCATTTTTCGAATGTTTCATTTTAATTATACAGGGTGTCCTAGCTAAAAGTAGCCAATGTTTTAAAAATGACGGAGTGTGCTGGGAGGCTCAAACCAACTCGGTGGTATTGAGGATCGCGTGTCCTAGTCTGCGGTAATTTTTTGTCGTTTTGCAAAGTCAATTAATTAGTATTAACTAATTGCCTAACTTTTTAAATATTGGCTTCACCAAGAAAGTGCCAATACGAAAGTTGTAGATCACATTTAAAAATGGCCGACTAAAGTGTTTGCAACTAATTACCATTGATGGAGCTTCTTGTAATTGCCTTTAAAGAAAGCCTGCGAAATACAAAAACCAGTGCGTCATAGTACCATTATTTCTGCGCTCCCAGACGACCACACTCCCAGACGATCCCAGACGAACTAAATCCGCATATCTGTACAAGATATGCCACAAGTACGCGCTAGCAACTCTCGCTAGTTAGATAGGATTGTGAACGAATAGAAGAACATGACAATCATTTTCCTCCCGATTAAAGAGTTCTGCCCTCAACATTTAGTAAAGCCCAAACGTATTTTTTTTTCCCTTTATATATTATTTTTTCTTGCCTTGTGTGTTTGGGTTTGATTCAACAAGTGGAGCGAATGATATGTTTATGCCATGTCACCTTGAAGAGCCACACACCTTCATCACCGCCGCTCGCTCTGTGCGCCTAATCACGTGAGACGGGGCATGCGAGTGAGTTTAAAAAAAGCATGCAAACAATATCCTTTACTGGTCGGTCGTCTGGGGGCGCTGAAATAATGGCGCTATCACGCGCTTGTTTTTGTATTTCGCGAGCTTTCTTTAAAGGCAATTACAAGAAGCTCCATATTGGTACTTAGTTGCAAACACTTCAGTCGCCATTTTTAAATGTGATCTACAGCTTTCGCATTGGCACTTTCCTGGTGAAGCCAATATTTAAAAAGTTAGGCAATTAGTTCATTATAATTAATTACCTTTGCTAAACGAAAAAAAATACTTCAGACTAGGACACGCAATCCTCAACACCACTGAGTTGGTTTGAGCCTGCTAGCACACTCCGTTGTTTTTTAAACGTTGGTTGCATTTAGCTGGGACACCCTCCATATATTTTGCACACACTGCAGCCCATGGCGGGGCTATAGCGGTAGTGGGAGAGCACAAGGTGTGGAAATACTAGAGGCACTAAAACAGAAAAATTTAGCTTTGTAACAATACATACAGTGGCATGGAAAAGCGAAGTCAGAAAAAGAAACAAATGTGTAAAACAGGGATAATATAAGTAGGATAGAATAGAATCAATACCAAGAATGCAATAACTATGTGAAACAGGATTAACATCATGAAAGCACAGAAAACATAGGCGCAACTTGATTTCGGAAATATGCACATACGCACCCACACACAAAAAGAGTTACTGAATTGTTAACCATCAAGAAACAGATTGGCGGGTAATAAGCAGATGGCACAGGGTAAAGCATGTCATTTTGCAATTGTTCTAGAAAAGGAACTATAGTATTTAAATATGTTGGTGCTTTAATAGTGGGGGCTTGAGGTTAAGGGGGTCATGGTGACTGTGTGTGGAGGACGAGGCGGCAAAACGCAAATGATGATTGCAAGAAAGACAAGACAGAGAGTTCAAATAGAGTGATGAAATTTTAATAAGTCAGTGTATCTCTTCATGCTGATAGGTGCTGCAAATTTAATGAAAACAAGGCTGACGAAGGGCAGCAGTTGTGGTCAAACCGTCGATAGGCAAAGCGAATGGCCTTCTTCTGAATGGCGTCCAGTTTATTAACGTCAGCTAGATTGTGCGGTTTCCAAATAACTGCACCATGGTGTAAAGCAGGATGTGTTAAGTGATTTATACATGAGCAGTTTAACTTCTTTTGAAGATTTTAGTGTTTACTGTAAATACTCAAGTTTTTTTTTTTTTTTTTTTTTTCTCCATGACTCTAGCACAAATGTTGGTTTCATTTGCACTAGAGCCTTGGGGGGATAAAAACTTGAGTATTTACAGTAAACACTAAAATTTTCAATTCAGACCAGAATAAATTATTAGAGAAAATGGTGCCATAGTACCAAGCACAAGTGAGTGGAAAACTTGTGCAAATATCACCAGTGCGCTCGTGTATGAAAGGCACAAAGGAATAGTAGAGTGGTTATAGAGTTGAAGCTATCTATGGGCAGTGTCGGTATAAGGCTGCATGCTTATAGTACTCTGTCTCACACTGGTGGGGAGTGAATCAGCCAACCTGCAAGCGGAGCTGGCGGCACGTTCCAGAGGTGGACTCACCTATTGTGCACTACTTCTCATTCACTCTCCTGTTTGGCTGACATGACTGATAGCTTTTAATGCACTTGACAGTGTTGGTGTGATGGAGCATAACTCTTATCACTGAGGTCCTTACTACACCTTCCTCTGAATTGAATTATAGGGTTTTACGTGCCAAAACCACGATGTGATTATGAGGCACGCATTAGTGGGGACTCCGGAAATTTGGACCACCTGGGGTTTTTTAACGTGCACCTATAAGTGCACGGGCGTTTTCGCATTTCGCCTCCATCGAAATGCGGCCACCGTGGCCGGGATTCGATCTCGCGACCTCATGCTCAGCAGCCCAACACCATAGCCCAATATTGAGCAACCACGGCGGGTGACACCTTCCTCTAATTCTTGCAGTAATCTGTCATGGTGTCTAGCAGTGGTGAACATGCACTACAGTCAGGTGTAGTTCCTTCCATTTTGAGTGCAATGCGTTGTCTTGAGGCAAGCTGTAGTTAAGCGTTTCCCGAGCATGACACATTGCCACAGGGATGGACATGCCCGCATTGAAAAGCAGAGGTGTTGGCAGAATCAGTTGTCTTTCATTTTGAAACTGTGGTCTTGTCTGATGTCATTGTGGTCTTGTTTCGCTTCAGGCCAGGCACATGACGATGAGATCAGTTGCATTGCTGGCGACTCCCGGCTGGTCTACACGGCAGCTGGAAAGACAATTTATTCCTGGCTACGTGGAAGCGAGGTATCTTTTTCCGCAACTTCTAATTTCATAAGGAATGGGACTGTTGGGGTGAAGTAATTACTTGAACCTGTTGACGTCCCTGAACTGTTGGGAGCACAAATATTGGCAAGTCAAGTGTTTAATCTCTTCAGATGTGCCATTTCAACAAGGACTCGTTTCTGGGACATATATTGTTCTGTGTGTTCTTAAAAGAGCACCTTTATGAACTGCCAATGACCTTCACAGCATACAAATCAAGTGCAAAGACAATTTCTTTTTATCAGCAAGCTTTTTTTTTTTTTTTTTGCCTTCCTCATTCTTAACAGCTCTAATAATACTTTTCTTTAAGTTCAATATTCATTGCACCATGTTTTAACTCATAAATAGTCAAGCAGTCTGTATCCCTTTGAAATCTCTTAAAATTTAGTACTATTTCAAGGCAATTTCTCAAAGTACAGCACTGTCCACTCTTAAAGGGACACTAAAGGGAAAAATGATTTCTTCTGTATCAGTAGATTGCCCTTCCACAATACCGAAAACACCACTCTAACCCCGAGAAGCCGCTTGGTAAGCCAGACAGAAATGAAAACACAGAAGGCTAGGGGCGACGCCACCTTAGAGTTTCTGCACCAGCTCACCGCGACGTAATGAATTTGGGCAGCGTCTTCTAGGTCCCAGTTAATTTTTTAGCGGTAAAGATTGACTGCATTGTGTTCTAAAGGAGCCCAAGACTGAATATGGCAAGTTTCGCGAACTTTTACTGAGCCAACGTGGCCCAAATACAATAAATTACTGTAGAAGTCGTGACGTCACAGTGAAGTAATGATGTCGAGGTTATCGCGCGAAATTAAAAAAAAATTACTTTGAGCTTCATTTTCTCTTCTAATAATTGACCTATTGCAGTGTAATTAACGACAGCAGAGTTTTCGAAGAATACTTTATCAGTCTAAGTTGATTTATTGTTTTGCTTTAGTGTCCCTTTAAAGAAAACACAAAATTAGCGTTCACGCAAACATTCAACAACATTTATTCAGTTTTATATGATTTGTTAGGAAGAGGCCCATTGATAAAAAATATTTCTCTAGGCTGTAACATAGCGTGAGCTGCCTATGTTCTTAAATAGAAAATAAATGTACAACTACACGACAGAGGAAGCCACCCGAGCCTAGCCACTCTCCCAGATGGGTAATACCCTCCCAGAAGGGTACTGCCCATCCCTCGTAAGGTCGGTGCAACCCACTAAAAAAGGGTATAAAAGGAGAAAAGAGGCCGTGCACTGCGAGTCGTTCCTCTGGGCGGGAGCTGTCCTGTGTCTTGGCTTGCCTCCAGACCGTTTGCTTTCACTCGTGCCACCGTGGTCGACGCCTGTGTCAGTTAACCACTGTCCTCGTCAATGCGAAAGTTTCGAGGTGGCCCCCTGGACTAGGCATTCGCACTTTGTTCTTACAGCCGGGCTTTCGAGTCACCATTGTTTTCTTGAGTTTGCAATACTTCAAACCTATTCACGACAAGGCCTCTGCATTGAAACTGAGCTACAATCAGGTCTGGAATACTAATTGTGTGTTACTTTTAAAAGTGTACCTTGCACAATTGGCTTGGCTGATGCACTGTTATGCCGTGTTTCATCTTGCCTGAGTTTTATATGTATATTTGTCAGTGTTGCATGCCGTGACCTTTTTTCTTTTTCTTTTTTTTCTTTGCTTTCTCATAGCTACAAAACACCTTCTGTGGTCATGAGCATGAAGTCAAGCTGCTGCTTCCGTTTGGGAATCACTTGGTTTCTGTGGATGAGTCCGGCAGGGTAATCGTCTGGGAAATCAAAACAGCAGGTATGTGTGTGTTTCAGCATCACTCGTTCTGGACGCTTACCAGTGTCAGAGCTCCATCTGCCGGATGTTCATGTGAAGAATATAGCATCGTCGACTTCGTTGTTATAAGCACGTAACTCTTGCTACCTGAAGGTACACACCTCCAATGCATTGTCGTGAGATAGTCATGCTACTAATATAGGCAGGAACAATGGCGAGAAATGATGAAAGAGAAGTATCTGACAGTCTGTTGGGCGAAAATATTGGTTTGAACAAGTTGGACTCAAAAGTAAAATCAGAATATCATGTATTCATGTTGTATGCGCGTTTCTCTTTTGTTGTTGTTTTTTCTTTTCCGCAGCTTTCTTCTGCCCTCCTTTTTCTGAAGTCCTTGTTTCACTTGCAGAGTAGCACGTAGACGAACACCTCTATGCCTTCAAACCTCTCAGCATTTTAATAATAAAGGGCTCTCTCTCCCTAGTTGAAAATTTACTATGGAGATCTGCATTTTTATTTCCACAGCTTTTAAAAGTAAATTATGTGCTTACCGCTGCTCCCTTCTCACTCATATTGTGCGAGAATACGGAATATTTTGACCCTTCGTCATTCAATAAAACTATTGGTATAGTTGTTCGTCTGCTTTGTCCAGACTTTAGTTGCAGACAAATGGCATAACCAGTTCAGAACTCTACAACAGCTTGCTCCTCCAGTGGAGAAGTGTGCATACAACTCAGTTCTTTTTCCCTGAAATAACTGGACAAGCAAAGGTAGCACGGTGTTTCATTCAAACTATGTGGATTAAGAAATGCAGTCTTGCAGTGATAAGTTCAAAATCTTGTTTCAGAATAGTTAGAGTAAAAACGCAGGTGACCGTGTGGCATTTGTGCCAGGTGTACAGTCTGATAGATGGGCCCATTTTGCAATCAAAGGGATATACAAGCCTTGTCAACAGCAGCGTCATGGGGTAACAAAAGCTTTCAAAAATTGCCTAGTTCAGTTGTTAGCTTCTTTAAAATATAATGTAGTCCATCTTCACCAATGAACAATTAACCAGACTCAAGTCAGTAGACCCTATCAAAATCTATTAACGTCATGGAGAGCTGGTGCAAGAAGACCAAGGAAGCATTGCCACCTGTCTTTTGTTCTTGCATCTTTTATTTTTCTTATTACTTATGTTTCTCTTTCGCGTCTCCTTAAAGAATCACTCTTCTTGCCTGTAATCAAGAAAACATGCTTTCCTTGTTAGCTTCTCTGACGTAGCCTGGCTCTTCTATGCTTTCTGTACGCAGAGCTCTACCTGGAGCTGTCACTCGACTCCGCCTCGTTCCGGGCCAGCACGCTGCTCCATCCAGTCACTTACGTGAACAAGATCCTGGTGGGCAGTGAGCAGGGACCCCTGCAGCTGTGGAACATCCGGACTGGAACACTGGTGCACACATTCTCCGGCTGGCAGAGCACTGTCACTGCACTTGAACAGGTTAGCGGCTTTGGTTCAGTGCAGCCTTATCTTATTTGTCCAGGAACATCCTGAAAGGAGCTCCTAAGCTAAAACGGCGCCACAAACAGCGGGGCAGCATCCCACGAACTTCATGGTACTATAGTAAGATCTCCTTAACCTAGCCCTAATTTGGAAAACCTAATAAATAGGACTCCCCCTCTGGTCCTGACAATTGTATGCGTTATTAAAGTTTGCATTATTAAACACTCTTGGGCCATGGTAAATTGCTCAATTCCTTGCAGTGGGGGAACATACGATGCCTCTGTTAAGATCGGTCATGCATTCCTACAGCTCCGTCAGCACCTCAACCATCTAAAGCTGCACATGATGACGCCATGGCGCCCTCGTACAACTATTGACTAGCTGTGTAAAACGTCATTATCAATATTAACTTAAATAACAGTCACAAGAGTGGCTGCAATGGTAACAACGTTTGTAATACTTGACGTATTAAAAAATTACAAAATACCACTGCATTCAGAGTGTCCACATAAGAATTTATCTTGGTACTTCCTGTTGTCAGCAGCTGTCATCTGCTCGAGTTATGCCGCCTCCTCTGTAGCACAAAATCGTGACATCGCTGACCACTATCATAGTGTGCGGCTGCGCATTTCAGTGTGCCTTTCCCTTTGTGTGTAAAAATTTGGGCAAACGTATATACTCGGTTTAATGCAAGTAGACGCGCTGCGCAAACGTGACGTTTGTCGTTTTCGCAGATGCGGAATATGTGAAAGATGTGCTTCACTGGCGTTTTGCTGAAAATGAATGTGAAATGGTGACGTCAGTGTGCAGTTGTTGGCTGCAAAAGAGGCAAGAGTGGTAAAATTACTCTGAACAGGTTATTGCAAGACGAGCAGATTTGCCAAGCCTCTGGTTAGGTGGCAGCCTGTGAGTTTAGCTTAGCGTGTTGTAGCGTGTGAGTTTAGCTTAGTGTGTTGTAAACCAAAACTAAACTACGTGTTACCGTGACGTTTAGTGAGTGGAGCGTTGTGGGCACTGTCCCTCCCCATCGTAGCCTCCGCAATTGATCAAGAAGTGGGAGAACCTAGGAGAGGATAAAGGATAAAGGGCGATCTTTGAATGCCGCTAACTCCGCTTCACCTGAGTGCATTGTAATACTTTTTGATTCAGCATATGCACTTATAAAATTGTGTCCCTTCATGGGAAGTGCTTTGCACAACTTCGATAAAAGGTGTTGCAGGGCCCCTTTAATGGCATCAAACTCTCGTTAATTTGGACGTATTTGGCCACATGCCAGTTAATTCGAATGATCCCCAGAGTGCCCTGAGCATGTAGTGGCACAAATGTATGACACAAAAGAGAAAATAGGAGCACGAGGCACTAGCATCCAACCAAAACTAAGTATCCTGACTGCAGGATTAGATCCCGTGGCCTCGTGCTTAGCAGCGCAATGCCAAAACCACTAGGCAACCGTGGTGGGCCATCCTCTATTATTCAATGCATGCTTGCAAACAGCATTCGAGATGCTAGGTAGAGAAATTTAGATAAAATAATTAATATAAGATAAAATAAGCTGTTCAACTTGCCTGTAGCACATAGCCACTTAAAAAGTTAATATTGTTTTAATTTTTAATAATAAATAAATTAATTAATAATAATTAATTAATTAATAATTTAATTTTCAATTAATTTTTTCTTGTACTTTGTTGAACTAATGCTTGAATGCCTAAATGAAGATTAGGCTCATCTCGTGCTGGCTGTTATGGGCATTACAGCTGAAAAATTTTCTGAATTTGCTCTACTCTGCTTTGCACCATAAATGAAACGTTAGTTCTATCAGAACATGTTATAAGATACATGAATTGCATATATTCGATGTACTGGAAATACTACCCATAACGTAGTCCAGAGGAAGCGTGTATGGCAAAACTCGCTCGTGCTTTTTTTGAGCACAATGCATCTTGATCAGTCTCCTGCAGTGGACGTGGTTGCTGTGGGCCTGGCCAGTGGCGAAACTATTCTCCACAACCTCAAGTATGATGAAACGCTGATGCGCTTCCAGCAGGACTGGGGCCCTGTGACGGCTGTGTCCTTCCGCACAGGTTGGTGCCACCATTGTATCGCCTGCTTGTTAACTGTGAGAACCTGAAATAGTTAACCGAAGTGCTGCACTGCAGCCCACTGAGCACTGATATTTGAGTACATAGGCCAATGTGCCTCATACTTGAAATGATGACTCTATGCAGTTTTAGCTCATTTTATGCAATAGGTAATGCAAAAGCAAACTGTTTCCATTTATTTAAGAACAGTTCAGCAATTGCTCTATAGTTGTTGCCACCAACATTGCAGACAAACAACTGCCTCCACAATGCCTACTGTGTAAACCAGCACTGGTTGTCTTGTCTCCTGACCTTGCGAATTCACGGAACTTTCGCAGGATCGGGATTGAAAAGTTCTGCAACACATTGATGTATTAATAGCCAGTTAGTGCGCGAATACAGACAAGGACTGAAAGACGAATGAATGGACACAGCCGAAGTGCTTTTTCCAATGAAAGTTCCTTAGACTAAACACACATACACATACAGTAAAATCTCGGTGATATGAATTTCACGGGGTCACGTGAAATATTCGCATCACCCGAAATTCATATCAAAACACACGAAATTAAGAAAAAATTAATTTACTTTTAGCAGGAAAAATTACTAATAGTGAAACCCCATTGATATGTTCCTCGCTGCTGTGTTTCCCCGGCTGCTATGTCGAGTTCTAGCGGTCCCGACCGCGAGAACTCGACAGTGCAGCGAGTGTTTTGGCTGTCATGGCTGCAGCGGTCCTCGTCTTCTTCCTCGCTGGTCAAAGCATTAGGCTGTGATGTGGTCTGGTCCACTCGACGGGCGGACCAATGAGAGATTGCGCAGCCACATGACGTAGCCGGTTGCTTGGTGACTATGGATCCCGCCCAGATCACGCTATGCAGGCTTGTATGTGCCGGTGGCTCGGCCGCCGCCGCTGTTGCTCACGCGTTCGTATGATCCGCAGCGGCGCGGCAACGCGTTCGGAACAGCTGATATTTTTCGTATTGTGAGCAATGTATTTTGGCTGGGGAATGTTACGAATTCGTATAAGACCAAAATTCGTACCAGCCGGGATCGTACCACCGGGCTTTTACTGTGTATACGTGGAACGGTACCTTCTGTTCAAGTAGTCCTCATGCTTGACTCTCAAAAGATGAGTGGTGAAAAATATACAGTTAGAACTCGATATAACAAAGTTGGTAAAGTTGGTAGCTTACTTTGTTATATTGAAATTTCGTTATACTGAAATTTGACCATTTATGCAATTGAGTACAGTCGCCAATGGATCTTTCTTTGATGAAAGGGGATGAAAAATTTTTCCCAATGTAGGGCAATCGCGAAAAAACAAATTTCAATGAGAAAAACATAATTTTGTTTCATTTGAGAGTCGGCGACTTAAGATACGGTTTCGTGCCGTGCCGACGATATCTTCACATTGGTGGTGCAAAGCAAAGCCTGTGACTCTTATTGTGTCTACTCCGCCCCCACAGCTGATAATGTCGCCTGCAGTGGGACGACATTCATTAAACGGCCAGGCAGAGGAGAGTGAAGGCTTCGTCTGCCTCTCATTTCAACGCATCCCTGAAACTCGAGCTCACGGGACCTCCAGCATTGAACGCGTGGGAAGAAAGTGCACATGAAGCAGTGAATTCAGCCATCTCTCAAGAGGTGTGGGGAAACAGAATGCGCTGAGCGTGTTTTTCATTTGAACGAGCTGTTTTCTTGATATAATTTCTAGCTGAAGTGTTCCTCTGGTCGTTGGCACACATTTAAGCAAGGTATAATGCTTATCTAGGCTTGTTTGAAAGTGCTGACATCTTGTGGGCTTGGAGTAAACCAGCCACCCTGACCTGCACCCTCGGTGTATGCAGACGGGCACTCGCACATGGCGACTGGCAGCCCTGTCGGTCACGTGGCTGTCTGGGACCTGGAGAAACGTGCCCTGCACAGCCAACTCCTGGAGGCCCACCGGTCAGCGGTGACGGGCATGCGCTTTCTGCCAGACGAGCCTCTGCTGCTGACTTCATCGCCCGACAACTCTCTGAGGGTGAGCCTGCCTTCTCTCCATCTGTCAAAGTGACTGGGTTATTTTCCATTCGCCGTGGGCATGGAACAGCAGCAATGCAGAGGCAGTTGTCGTGCTCCGTGCATGTTATGTTCATCCCTGCTTATTTGTTTTGACAGCGACTTCTCAAAGAGCTTGATGCCTTTAATGTACGTGGATAGGAAGCTGGTGAAAGTATCTCTTCTACCTGTGCACAAGAGCATCTGAAGGTCGATAACTGGCACGGATGGCTCCCTGGCTTTTAGGAGAGTGCCCTGTATGGCAACCTTAATCTAGCCTTTCCCATTTTGCAGATGTGGATCTTTGACCAGTCAGATGGCAGCGGTCGTCTGCTCAAACAGCAGCAGGGACACAGTGGTGCTCCCTGTCGGATTCGGTTCCATGGGGCTGCTGGCACCAACATTCTGAGTGCAGGTCAGTCATTGCAGTGTCTGCTACATCCCTGTCGGGCAACCCTGCACCATGCATTACTGTTTGTAGCGTACTTGCCTCAGTGGCTATCGTGTCCTGCTGCTGTGCACAAGATCATGGATTCAATTCCTACCTATAGCAGTCACATTTATATGGGGGCAGCATGCAAAAATCTTGTGCTCCGAGCTAGTAAAAGTTAACTTGGTGCCCCCCACTACAACTTCTCTCATAACAGATTGTGGTTTGGGATGTAAAACCCCAACATTATGGCTTCGTACGTGATACTCCTGCATTTTAAAGGGACACTAAAGGAAAACATGAAAACATTAAGTTGAGTTAGGTCAATATATTATCAGTCTAGAAGCTAATCGTCATTTTCTACTCGCCAATACAGTCGAATGCCTTTATAAGATGTGCTTGGGGCCTCCGAAATCATTCGTTATATAGGGCACTTCCTTGTAAAGGTCACGCACCGCACCATTTATAATAAAACCGAGACAGAATAATTACTTCGTTATACTGGCCATTTGGTTGTGGAGGTGTTTGACTGTATACGAGTTTGTTGCATAGAAAATTGGCACCAAATATCCTGCTGCCGCTCCCCAATTTTAATTGCCCGCGGCAAAACTGAGGACATGATGTAATCTTCACGTGACCTTCTCCTCTGCCGCTTTCTCTGAATCAGACACTGCTCTCTCAATTCGCATCTTAGCATTCCTCGAACCGCCCGCCTCGGCTCCCTCTTACCTCCCCACTCCCTCTCTCGCTGCACGCAGTGCAGGCGCTCTTCGCTTGTACACACCTCGTCTCCGTCTCTTTGCTTGCCGGTGGTACCAGCCGTCCCAGAACGTGACA
Organism: Dermacentor silvarum; assembly: GCF_013339745.2. Lineage (NCBI taxonomy): Eukaryota > Metazoa > Arthropoda > Arachnida > Ixodida > Ixodidae > Dermacentor > Dermacentor silvarum. Next base: position 63,448,193 of record NC_051164.1, read on the forward strand.
GTTGGCGCCACTCCGATTTTCCATTCTTGTCATTTTCTCGCTCACAAAAGCTCTGTTCTCAGTACGAATAACTAATTCGTTATTACAAAAGCCTAAGTCATTCAATCTAGCTTGATTTAGTCTTTTTCTTTAGTGCCCCTTGAACTTTTTGCAGCATTCATTTGGCTTGTAAAAAGGCTAGCCTAAGTGTTACTGTAACAGTTACTGTAAGTGTTACTGTAGCTTCCACAAGCAGTTGAAATTCCGGGCAAGTACGTACTCTTCCTTTCTCTTTCCCAGCCACTTGAATATGGATGCGAACAAGGGATGCAAACGCAAGATACCACAATTTGAACCACTTCTCTGTGACAAGGCAGTTTTGTTTTAGTAATATAGTTTTTTTGCTGTTAAGCAGCATGCCACTAGCAGAGAAAAGCACGTCACGGACAATGAAGTAAAAGCACACTAACAATTGAAAGATAGTGCGGACAAGTTCTGCATCATCTGTCGCTTGTTTACCTGCTTGCAGCAACCATGCTGGGGCACTTTGTTTGCTCCTTGAAATTCCACTTTGAAGAAAGGAATGATAGTGGCCGCTGCCTGTAACGAAAAGTGGAGAAGTGTTCATATACAGTGAGGGAGGTGTTTGGTGGGTGATACACTTTCAGTAGCAAGAACTGCAGTTTGTGTCTGTTACACTGCAGGTATGGACAGCACGCTGCGTTCCTTCTCCACTATTGGTGAAAACCTCAACAAGAGCCTTGGCCAGGCGTCCTACGATCGCAAGAAGGCCAAGAAGTATGGTGTGCTCAAGGACCCGGGAAAGATGCCACCTATCTGTGAATTCACCTCAGGTGAGCTCCTTCTCACCCCCCCTTGCCCTTTGACCCTAACCACATAACCCCTCAGCCATGCAGGACCGAGTCTCTTTGCCAAAGAGGAACATGCATGTTGCTGTAACGAAAAATGTTTTTCACAGCTGATGTTTCAACCAAGTTTGCTTGAAAGGTTGCAAGCTCCACAGTGGAGAAGGTTGCTCTGGTACAATGGGCTGGCAAGCATTGTATGGACAGGTGCCTTAATGACTGTGAGAATTGGATCAATGTGCTAATTAGGCTTATTTGATTTGACATTTTGAGAAAGACTGTGCAGAAGATGGGACGAAGAAAACATGCAGACTACATGAGTGCTCTGTCTCTCCATCTCCTATGTATGTATGTATGTATGTATGTATGTATGTAGGTATGTATGTATGTATGTATGTATGTATGTATGTATGTATGATTGCGTTTGTTTTTACCTGTAACTGCAAGTTTCTTGTAACCTTTCTTGTTCTAACTGTGGAAAGAAATTGATTGTGTTCGGGGGCTGATATAGGGTTGTATAATGGTTGCTAACTCAAGGAAGCATGCCTCTGTAGTAATGCCCATCTTTTATTATTTTTATTATTATTATTATTAATAATATTAATATTATTAATAAAGAGTGTTGAAAACTGCAACAGGATTGAAGAGACGAATACTGTGCAAGTGAAAAACTTATTTGTCTTCATATTTTGGGTGTAAAGCTGCTTTTGTCATCCAGATAGCATTTTGAATTGTGCATCCTGCTAAGCCACAGAAGCTGATGTGAGTTGCAGCATTGCAAATTATGGTACTACTTGCTTGTGTGCTCCATTGCAAGTTTTTTTGCTAGGGGCTCAGTGATTGAAACATGGCAGTCAAACACAATTTGCATGAACAACACACACTGCAGTTAGGCAAGTCTTTTGTATTGTGTTCTTCGGATACGCTTACCTACATAAGGGACACATGTTTTGGTTTATAATGGCAGGATAAAAAAGGGGGGTTGACAAACTCCCTTATTGAAAAGAAAACCTATGTGACAATTATTTATTGCAAAGCTAGTGTAGTAAAAGGAGCTTTCTGTTCTTCAAGTACTCAATTCGTGTTGACTGGCAAACCATGTGCAAATGGTGATCATGGGATTTGTGAATTGTGATCACATGATTAAGATATGAACGGAACTTCAAATGCACCTTGTAATAGACAAAAAAATGGAGGTGCGCTAGAAGTACTGTTGGCATTCATAGACTGTCATGGGAACTTGAGGAATGTTATAGTGCCCATGTAAGACGAGTTATTCAATAATATTGGAGTTGAATAAGGCCATATTTACCTGTAGTAGTTACATAACTTATTAATCCGACCTGTGGTTTTAATCAGCTACGTTTAAAATCCCAAAAGGCACCCATGCTTTTTAAGCACTTCCTTTATTAAACTTCAAAATGATTCAAACCTAATCTTCTGTCCTTTTGAGGACCCGGCGTAGTATCCGAGTGACTACGGTTTTTCACTTATGAGCTCGAGGTCGTGGGTTCGATGCGGCGGCCGCATTTCGATGGGGGCAAAATGCAAAAAACCTTGTGTACTTATATTTATGTGCCCGTTAAGGGAACCCCAAGGGGTCAAAATTAATCCAGTGTTGTCCCCCCCACTACATCTTGTCTCATCTAAAATCATGGCTTTGGCACGTATTCTTCTTCTGAGGTCAGTTTAACACAAGTCGAACAGTAAAACGTGACCAAACAGAAGTTTGTTGAAATTTATTAAGAAGTATGCTTTGCAAAATTGTTTTTCCGTCATCGGAAATGGGCAAACTTGTGTAGCATATTAATTTTATGGTACATTCACCAGGCACACCTCGCATGCTATGGGAAAAATCAACTTCTCAAGTTACAGGTTCCATCTCTTGAAATAGAGCCGACCAGAAAGCCTGTTTTTATGGCAATAGAAGTAGGCAGGCTTCACTGGTGAGTCTGGCATGGTTCTGCTGGCTGACCACTGCTGCTGTTTCTCCTCTCTCGGGGACAGAGACAACGCGTGAGAAGGAGTGGGACAGCGTGGCAGCCTGTCACCGGGGTGTCAAGAGGGTGACAACGTGGTCCTACGACCGCTGCTGTATGGGGAAGCACCAGCTGCTGCACGACCGATTCAAGGGAGTCCAGGGTGTTTCCGCTCTGGTGAGAGTCTTTTTTTATTCATGGGCACATTTTGATCAAACTTGCATCACTTATGTATTTTTAGATGCTGATTTCAAATATGCACTCGATTTTCCTATGCAACGAGCAGTTTTAGAAATATTTAAGACATTATTTTTTCTGTGTGGGCTAGTTTGGAGGTAAACTCTCAATGAAATGCCAGTTGTTATGAACGAGACTGGCATATGAACATCATCTTAAGTCACCAGAGTTTTATATGCTGCAAGAATGAACGTCTAGACTGATTTGAGCCAAAGTTTTCTGCAGTAAGGGGAAAGTTTTGCCTTGAGCTAGTGCCAGTTATTAGACATTTAAATAGATGTGAAATGCAGAAATGCTATTTGGTGACTGCAGTAGCAATAATTTCTCACCATGGTAGGCCTAAATATCTATTATTCCGACTGTGCATAACCTCTGGTGGAGGTCTTTATACATTGGAGGTCGTCCTATAGTCAATAAGGGCTGCACCAGCCAAGCAGTGCATTGAAAAAGAAAAAAAAAATGCCATCTTACAGAAGTACGAGACTTTCTAGAAAATGTCCAAGAAGATCCTTTTTGATAAATAGCCATGCAATGCTTTTATAGATTTGCATCGAATTTCAGAGACCATGAAATCGCTCTTTGCTTCTAGAAGAACCATCTGCAATTTGTGCAGAAAGATTCAGCTGTAGAACATAATTTCTTTGTCCATTACACAATCCTGTTTGCCTCCCAACCTTCTACCTTTTCCCTGGTTGTTGATGTCCACATCTAAAGAATTTCTGAGAACTCCGTGTAACAGCTATCGTGTCACTTTGCACTGTATAAGATATGGAACTGTTGTGTTTGTCAACAATATTTTCACCCAAATAAACATGATTCTCTTCGCAGTGTGTGTCTCTCAGTGCGTGTGGGAACTTTGTGACCATCGGCTACAGCTCTGGTCATGTTGACCGCTTCAACATTCAGTCAGGAATCCACCGTATGACCTATGGCAAGGAGCTAGGTAAGCATGCTTGATGGCTCATGATTATAGCACTGTGCAAGTTTAGCTTTTTTCAAGTTTCCAAGTGACAGTGCGAAAAAGTATTCATCCTGAAACCTGTTATGTCTTCTGCAATTCTTCTGTTGTCTTCTTTTTTCCTGCTCTCTTTCATAATGATGTATGCCAGCTTGGCCTTGTCATTTTGAGTTGTGACAAAGAAAAGTAATGAATGACTGAGGTTCTGCCTAATGACTAATGAATTCTGCCATTGACCTCTGGGCTGTTGATCGGTGGTCAAGTTACTCTGCTCTCACAGCACTGAATGCTTACGCATCATAATTCTCACATTTGCAAATAGACTGGTGGTATAGTGAGTGACGCTGCTTTCACGATGGCAGCCTAAGGTGTCAATGCATGTTCACTTCCTTGTAGAAGGGCCTAACTAAAAATTTCGGGAAGTAATCACAAAAGATTGTGGCTCCAGATTAAATATAGCACCCGAGAAGAGATGTCCATTTGTGTCGCACATTGCCATACATTTGGAAATTCTTTGTGCTTTCACTTGTTTCGCGTTCAGATTTCTCTTTGCAAGGAGCAGCGTTGCATAGTGATTTCATTTGATCTGTGGTTTCTTCCTGTATATTGAATTTTTACTGCTGGCCTATTGAATGGATGACAGTCGTGAGTTCAGCACTGCATGTATCCCTTTGCTTAGTATTACTTGCCATGAGCGTCTCCAAGTCATGGGATATGCAACACCAATTTGCCGAATCACATGCTTTGTTTGACTGCCACACTTGGCTGCAACAATGTTTTTTTTTTTTCTTCTTCTTATGACCTCATGATGTGCAGCTCATGAGGGACCCGTGAGGGGTGTTACCTCGGACGCGCTCAACCAGGTGGTGGTGACCGCTGGTGCCGACAGCCACCTCCGCTTCTGGGCATTCCGAGATGGCCGGCAGCTGTCACAGGTCACCCTCAGTGCACCTGTGGCCCGCATCTGCCTCCATCGAGAAAGGTGAGGGGCAACTGCCATCACCGCAAGCTGATTAGTCTCTCGTACGAAGATTTGCATGTGCATCACACACAGGTGCATCAGAGAAGTAAACAGAACGATTGGATATCTTGACCTTGCACTATTTACTATTGGTCATTTGGCGAGTGTTAAAATGTTACCCAGCTGCAGTCCGAAGTAGCCTTTAAGTTGTTAAAGTACAGGAGAAGCTGTATCCTGTTTTGACCCGTCAGACTCGAGGTGATGTCCAACACCGTTTTTTGAGGAGTGTCCTGGAGTCGCTGCAGAGCGCAAATTTTTTGTTGAGGCACTCTAGCATCGAGGCACTCGACATACTAGCATGAATGACATGGTTTTCTTGCGAGGACACTGGACATTCCGGCGGGTGGTGTCCTAGCTCCTAGTGAAGTTCCTATGTACAGTTAAACTGTGATTGGTAATGTTTAGCAGATTCATTTGAGGGGTGTTGTGTTGTGAGTGGGGTCGGCGTAACATTGTGCTCTGGATAACTCACAAGCTGCAGGCTCTCGCCCTGTTCCTCCCCTTCGTGCACATCGTCGTGTTCACCCGTCTCTCGCTGCGCTTATAAATGATGGTGCACTGAACGACATAGCTTTATATCTTTGTAAGCTTTTCTCAAATGTGGCTCTCGGGCGGAGCAGTTGCTGACAAGTCTTGCAAGGCTAGGTCCTCCTTGTATCCTGGTAATTGCATCTGGGCTTTGGGTAAAGCTGTGTTTCTTCCTCGCAGTGGCATGCTGGCTGTTGCCTCGGACGACTTTTCCGTCTGCGTGGTGGATGTGGAGCTTCGCAGGGTGGTTCGAGCATTTGCCAGTTACTACAGCCAAATCACCGACATGGTAAGTCCTCTTCGACCTGTTTTTCGCAGCCGTTCTGCAGAAGTGGCCGAGAGAGAGAGAAAACTTTTGATGGGGTGAGAAAAAGCAGAGGGGTTGGCCGGAGGTGCTATGTCTCCGGCCGGCTATTCTGTTTCCAAGCAGCAGATATCCATGCGGCAGTGGCAGCTTCTTGGGCCGTCAGTGCGGAGGTTGTGCACTTATCATGTTTGCCCGGTTGTAGCGGGCACCATTTTTTTTATGTGGATGGGTCGGAAAATCGTCTCCGAGCTACTGTCTGATATGAAACCGCATTTATGGTATTGAAGCCTACTGCTGGAGCAGCCACTGCCATTGCTATCACAAGGTGGCAACAAAATGGCAATGACTGTACACCAACTTACCACTTTCCTTGCAAAAGCTCATTCGAAAAGGGGCTTTACATACATTTTGCATGATAAGCTGGTGAAAATGGACATGTCGTCTATCGACAGTGACAAAGCTGTCTGACTAATGACAATGGACGTTAAATGGACGTTAAGCGTGAATAAATTTCCACACCTTCAGGGCAAATTCTGAATGTTTCTTTTCTTTTTTTTTTTCTTTTGAATTCAACAACCACAGACATGCGACTTTTTTTTTTTTTTTGCTATAAAAATAATCTGCACATTGTCTTCTAGGTCATATACCAGGGGTAAGGAATTAATTTGCTGCGCCTTTAGCTTATATGTGGGAGTGCATTAGAATTGGGTTAATACTGCATGTACTATATTTTGTTATCCTTGCCAGTTTAGCTCTTACACAATGCTCATGCACACTCTTTCAGCCCTCAGTTGCCCCATTCGTGTAGGTCAATATGTACCCAACTATGGAAACCTAACCTGAAGCATTGCAGCCTTTGTCAATAAAAATAAAAAAAACAAAAAAAAAACACACACACTAGGTTGCATGAGCATTAGCTTGCATCACTCTGTATCCACAGAACGCTTGGCATTAGAAGACTGTGCAGGATGAGAAAGTGATTCTGCCCCCATCTTCAAAGGATTCAAGCTGTGTGGATGCAACTGGAGGTTGACTATACATGGCAGAGTTAGCTGCAATCATATACAGTGGCTTAACAAAGGCTGTACATTGGTTTGAAACTTGGCTTCTCACTTCATTGTTGCATTTAGCTCAAGGCCATGAAAGTAGCATGGCTGTGTAGAAACACAATAGCAAATGCGAAGAAAATACTAAAAGTGGAGTGAAAAACGAAAAGTCGTGACGTCACAAAGCCACTTACCGTGGCAGCATTGGAGTGTCCCACCGCTTCTTTTCATCACTCATGCCACATGATGTTTTAGTTCCTATGAAGAGCCTACAGTGTCACTAGTTCTCTTATTCTAATCTTTTCTGTGTTTTCTTTCCCTGTATTTTTTATTTTTTTCCGCATTTAGACCTTCAGTCCCGATGCCCGCTGGTTAGTGACTGCATCCACAGACAAGCTGATTCGAACTTGGGACTTGCCATCTGGCTGGTGAGTGCCTAGAGTGGCTGTGACCAGCAGCTTGATTGCAGTACTCGCATACCGTTTGCTGCTTTCTGTCATCTTTTCCATCATTCTTGGCAATGCAGGCTTGTCAGCTTCATGTCTTAGTATTGAAAGGAAGAATTTGCGAGCGTAGAAATGGGATTGTTGATATGGCATAATCCACACTAGAGTGCAGAAAAGAACAAAGATGAAAGCAGAGGAAACGACACACAGCCCTGTGTTGAGCTTCGTTTTTGTGCGTGTGTGCGTGTGTCGCAGCTCTCTCGTAGCCTTCCATAGCCCTTACCTCCTGTATACCCAAAGTGTGGCTTTTTGGTGTTAAAGGTAGACTGACCCCCACCAACTTCTTTTTAGATAACTCCATAATTATGATGTAAAGCCTCAATTCCTCGAGAGTGTCACAAATAATTAGTTGCAGTGCCCTTTTATTCAACGTGTTTAAAAAACGCACCAATGGCAGCATGGTTTCGGTCATTAAGTAGGTGACCATTCATGTAACCAAAACCAATCGTGGTAGTCACCTACCGTACTTTTCTGCATATAACCCGCACCCCCAATTACAACAACCTGGAAATTAAAAATCTGCATTTATAACCTGTAGAAGTAACAGCATACAACAACGCTGACATCTTTGCAAAAGTCTCCCTTCGCGGATGCACGACTTGTCCACATCGTATCTTCAGTCAGTGAGAGCGTTGCCCCCCCCCCCCTCCCCCCTCTTTGGCGATGCTGATAACCTTCAGCATTTGCTGCACTGTAAAAGTATGGCCATTGAGCACAGCCCATCACCATCTGAGTTCTAGTTCACCGGCACCGCATGCACTATTTGCTAAATACTAAACACAAAATTGCGACCCGTAAAGAGCTGGAGAATGGGCGACTATGAAGGAGGGGAGAAGGGAGCTTCAACGCGCAAGGGTGGAGAGAGGGTGGCGTTCCTTAGGAGACAACGAAAACTGTGAATGGCGGCGAACCTTGCTTTAAGATGTGGCTTCATGGCAATGCACGCTGCGCTGTCGTGAAGGCACACCTCAAGGGGAAATTTGCATATAATCCGCACCGTGACTTTACTGTTAAATCTAAAAACATTTTGGTGCACGTTATGCACAAAAATACGGTAATACCACAGAAAAATCTAGAGCACATCTATCAGCCCAGTGCACAGGTTGAAGGCCATACCATGACCATGTTGCCAAACGCTGCCAAATTGACCTTTCCAATTGTGCACTTCTCTTGGAAATGAAGCTCACTTCTTGAAGTACACGCAATGAAGGACTCGCTCTGATTTCTTGTCCTATCGAGTGCTGAATGGACTTGGCTTTTAGCAGCAGTGTAGCGTGTGTGTGCACGCCGTCAGTGGTGTGTGGTGCCATGAGACCACCACATCATGTTTCAGTGACATAAATAGCCTCCTGCTTCACATCCTAAGCAACACTGCACTTAGCATGCATTTTGGACTAGTCGCATTAAAAAATAATGTTTAATAATTAATTCATTATTGCACTTTTGAGGAATAGCACTTTTCAGCTATCCAATAAATAAGTAAAAACGAGAGAGATTTTGTGTCAGTACTCCCTTAAAGCTTGTCAGTCAATCAGTTATGAGAAAAATGAGCGGAGAACAGTGTAATAGATATCAAGCACCTCTGCTGAGATGAATAAAAGTTGCCCTTGTTTTTTCATCACGATCTTTGTTGTGCAGCCTTGTAGACTGCTTCGAGGTGCCATCCCCAGTGACCAGCCTTGACTTGTCGCCAACGGGCGAATTTCTTGCCACGGCCCATGCCGACGACCTCGGTGTGTTCCTGTGGGCCAACGCCACACTCTACAGCCATGTGACACTCCGGCCCCTGCCACCCGACTACGTGCCCAGGCTAGCTGAGCTGCCTGCCACGACTGTTGATGACGAAGGTAGTGCCAGAGGGTTTCACACACCTTGTGTGTGAGACCCTGTTGGTCTGTTGCACTTCATGTAGGTCTTTGTCTCCGTGACGTGTTCTGGTCTATAAAACTTGGTGACGGTATTTTGAGGAGCTGGAAAGCTAAAGCTGGCCTTGGTTTTAACCTTTTATGTACAAGTGTTGCCTACTGGTAACACACCAGAACAATATTTTTGTCTTGCCAAGTTTGAGTTTCAAGTACAGATTTTCCGGTTAAACGTTTTCGGCCAACACTGTATGACAGTAAGTGTCATTTGTCGGATTAGAGTAGGAACAGAGAATGAGGTAGAAGCCTGGACGCGCAACTCACTTTATTCTGAAACTGCGGTCAGGTATCACGCAGGTAATGTAGACGGAATGCATTGTACACCTGTTTCACATCGGACGAAAACTGTCTCTACTAGTTCCACACAAGACCACAGGTGGCTTGGTGTGAAACTTGCATCCAAAGTTTGCCCACCTATAGGTGAAAGAGATTCCATAAAATATATATATATATATTTTTTTTTTATTCATCAAATATGCCCTTAACCTTGATGTATTCCACACATTTACATGAAAAATAAGCATTTCCTTCTGGTACTTTTATGTGTTGTCCTTAAAGAGTTAAAACGAAGTGTAGGATCATCAGAGTTGGTGCCTACACCTCATACTAGTGTGTGATAGTAAACACGGGGCTGCCAGAGACATGAGATTCACATAATCACCACTTGTTTAGCTTGTGTACCTTTATACAAATGGGGAGTCTTTGTTAAAGCCACTGGTCGGCAAGGGTACTGAGCCAACAGTTGTATCAATGAACTGATATTTGACTTTGGCATCTGACATTGTTTTAAAGTAGGCGTCTGTTCTTTTTTTATCCCCTGATTTGGATCACAGGTGGCGAGCCTGTCATCGACAACGATGAACTGATGGAAATGGGTGCGTACGAATCTCCCGACCAGCTTGCGCCTGACATGATCACCCTGTCCAAGTTGCCATACTCTCGTTGGCAGAACCTGCTCAACATTGAAGTCGTCAAGGTGAGGCATAATAGGTCTATGCTGCAACTTGACGAAGCTTTGCCCGAACAGAGCCCCCTTTCTTTAACAATGAAGTTGATTTGGGCCCCATATCTTGTAACATTCTATTTTATTTTTCATTTTGCTTGTCAGCTATTGAGCCAAGTGGCTGATCTCAGCATTAAGGACTGCGCAGCAGTATTATACCAGCAGACGAAGGGCATAAATAATGGAAAATGTAATGTAATGTCATAAAATACAGTACTAAATCATCCCTTTTTATGTGTATGCGAAAGCTTGTATATGCCGAACTTGAAGGGGCCTTGAAACACTTTTCTAACTATTCATAACTAATACTAAATAATACTACATCACTGTTGAATTATGTCGCCTCATGAATCTCCTGCCGCAAACATTTTTCAAATCCTCCAAGCACAGGCGAAGTTAGACATACCACATTTCCCAGTCTATAAGATGCAACTGTTCATTCAGTCAGGGATTTTAAAAAATTACAGTGACATCTCAGTTCATGAACGTGGGTCACGTGCTAGCGTATGGGTGTTATTCCTATATAATTGCGATAGCAATGATATGGACACTCCAGATGCATTTCTGCCGTCATGGTCGCCACAATGTTCCGTATAAAATCCAAGGGCGATAACACCGTCCCTGCGCGCCGTATGTTGTATGTGCAAGTGAAAGCGTGCGATGGTGAGCCGGATTGCGCGCAAGGGAGGAAAGCGAGAAGGCAGCGAGGGGGGGATGGTGGGTGGCTTATACTCTGGTAGCAACTGCGCAGTTTGCGCAGTGGCGCGCGCCTTATCTTGAAAGCGATCTGCAGATGCGACGACTTCCAAGTCGGTCAACTCGCGGTCGGCCTGCCGCCGCTTGCGTTGCTGCTTCGTCCTTCTCACGCGGCGCTCAGCGACTCGATGACCAGCCGAACTCGGTACATCCATGCACGCACACAACTCGTAGGAGCTGCCAGAGGAAGTCAACCCAGCGCGCTTCGCGTGGCCAAAGCATCCAATCAGATTTTGACGGCAGTTCTTTCGTGGGGAAAAAAAAAAAAAAAGAATGTATATAAGTCGCATTCTATAAAGCTCACCAACGAAAAATTAAGAGAAAAAAACATTACTTGCACACCGGAAAATACAGTAGTTATCGCACCAATCAGCGGCTTTCTCTCCCCTATCAATTCGACTAGCGCACTGGAAGCTACACATGGGAGACAGCTAGGGAACAATGCCCCACTGGCTCTGTCCAAAAGTTTGAACATGACACGGCTCATGGCGACACCCAATGGCTACGCTTTTTTTCTCAGAGGCCACATGCAGCAGATGCAGCAACGCTCAACTGCCGTGTGTAGTCCGGCAATACAAAGATGAAATGACTTTTCTATCTCCTTAAGATTGCAGGCATATACATTTTTCATTTATTTAACTCAAATGAGCAATAATTGTAATATACTGAGAATGTTCTCGCAATCACAAAATCAGCCAGTAGCTGTTGGTCATCGTCCAGCTGCTTGCTATGCCGCTGCATGATGACATTGACGAAGCGAGAGCAAGCGATTTTTCGCTGCTTTTGACACGAGATTGTAAATTCCCTGTTGCATTTTGCCATAATATTTGGCTGGCATGTTCACAGGAGCCTTGTTAACAGATCGGCAAATTTTTCTCACTATGCTCAAAAGGTGTTTCAGGGCCCCTTTAACTGGCGAGTTGTGTTCACCTACGTCGCGTCATCTGCTCAATGGCCGCTGAATTCGTGGCACACGATGTGCATGCGCAAAGGTCCTAACATGTCATGTATCGCTGTAACGTATCAATTGCCAGCAAAAAGACAACTCTAATCCTGGCATTAATCCGACAGCTACATATGGAACTGTACAGCATGTGGTAATGGCACATGGTACAATGTGGTAATGGTACAATGTGGCACATGGTAATGGCAACAATTGTTACCATTGGTAAACGTAGGGTCAAGCACTGCTGGACAAAACGAAGTGAAACACTTTTGTATCTTGTGGCTGATTTTGAAGACGAATGTCTCAAGACCGGTGTTAGGTTTCCAGCCAAGTGCATGTACACCCAGCGACAAAATAAGCCGGGACATGAAGTCTGAGAAAAAGCTGAATATCTTCGTAGCCTCACAATGTAGCCTGGTATTTGCATTTTGGGCTTCGACTAGAATATGCTAACGATATTGTCGTATACAGTTTTACTTGCTACTGCTACAGGCTACGAAGATATTCAGCTTTTTCTCAGACTTCATGTCCCGGCTTATTTTGTCGCCGGGTGTACCTTAAGCACTGGTTGGCTTCAGTCCTGCAATTACAATTTGTGTGTCATTTAATGGCACACTCTTGTTATGTCTGCAACTGCTGTGGATCTTGGCCAGCAATAATTATCGTCTCTCCTCAAATCCCCAATCTTTAACATGTGGAGACAGTTGCTGCTAGAACACCTGGTATTGACCGTGGGATTTTGTGTTGCAGTCTGACTTTAGCATTCTGATAGAACTGGTCATTGAAGGAAATACAAGCCTAACGTTCAGTTGCTATTTGTTAAAAGGTACACAAAATATAAATATTAGTTGAGGTGTATTAATAAATCACCCTTCTACAATAGAAAAAAAAAAGCAATAGAAAAAAAGCCACTCTTACCATGAGAGGAGGCTTGGTAAGTCATAAAAGATGCAAAAAGCAAACGACAAGTGGCGATACTACCTTCCAAGTTCCTGCACCAGCTCGCTGTGATGTCATTGATTATGATGGCATCTGATTGGGCCCAGTAAGTTTGCTATCGGTAAACATTGACTACATTGTACTCACAAAGAGCCTGAGACTGAACTTAGCAAGTTTCAAGAACTTTGCAGAGCCACAATTGCCCAGATACAATAAAAAATACTTTGATACTGTATTCGTGACATCACATTGATGCACTGGCGCTGGCGTTTCAGTGCGAAATTTTTAAAACAAATGAAACTTTGAACCTCATTTTCTTTTCGAATAAACAGCTTCGAAATGAGCTAAAATAGAGTTTTGAATTAATTATTTATCAGTTAATTATTATTTAATGTCCGTTTAAGTGCCTGCAAGAAGAGGGGCTGGGCTGTCTTCTCCTTCTCTATAGGCATTCGAAGAGGTATTTTTGGGCTTAGACAAATCTCAAGGCCAACAGGTGCTTAATGTTGCACTTGTAGTTTCATAGAGGTCGCAGTGGTGATTGCAGGACCACTAACAAGCAGTTAAACATTCAGTTAGTATCCATCACTCTTGTTTACAATGACCTGAAAAACCACTTACTACTGGCTCAAAGACTGTCTTCAAACGTGTTTGCTTGCCCATCTTGATGTCAATTGTTTTCATTTTGTCCTGTGCACTCTCAACCGAGCAGCAAAGGAACAAGCCCAAGGAGCCAGCCAGTGCCCCCAAGGCAGCACCATTCTTCCTGCCTACAACAGTCGGCCTTGATCCGCAATTTGTTAAGCTTGATGACAAGGAGAATATGGTAAGCAAGCCTCTTTACTGGTTCTCATCTTTAAGTGTATGCAGGCACCATGGCTCTTTTTAGGGGTGTGCAAATTACTAACTTTTGAGGCCAAATCGAATATGATTCAAATAGCGCCAGAATTGAATCAAATAGAACACTGTGTGTGTTTCGAGTAAAAAACAGCTGTATTTACCAATAATATAAGGCTAATGTTCACATCCTAGTATTCACAACGTTGGCAAGTTTCTGTCATTGCATTGCACTTTAGGGAGTGTTGTATATTAAGATTGCAAATGTGGCAGCAAGAAAAAAATAAGCCGCTTGGTCACATACACGAAGCTCTTCGAAGTGTGCTAATTATTGCAGTTTAGCCAGGAAGTGCTGGCTCCCCGAGTGACATACCATTCTCTACTACATAACTTCTCATCCTTTACATCTACTATGGCTGCAGTGATGAAACTTATCTCACTTTTTCCTCCAATTTTTGTTTGGTCGCACACAGTTGATGATTCTGAAATAGTCGAAAACTATTTTAAAAATATTCATTTATACAATTAGTAACTATTCAATTTAAATACCGAATCTAATAGAACAGTATTCGATTCGTTATTTAAAAATTTGGAATATTTGCACACTCCTACACTTTTTATTTCTCGCTCTGTGTTTGTGTGTGCATACATGCATGCATGAGTTGTACACGTGTGTGCATCAAAGAGCATTGAGCGCACTTCGACACTTCTTTGAAGGCACTGGAATAAATAATGAGTATTGAATATCATGTATATAATAGTGAGTGTCCAATTTTTCTGTCTACGTGAAACATACTTCTGTATCCCTGGCATCCACAGACTTTGTTTGAACCGCAGCATTTCACATGAGACCTCCACCCTTGCTTCGTTACATTTCTTCCTCTTTAAATTCTCAATTAACTTTTGCAAGCATTTCAATTATACTTCCTTTAGCTTTTTAGTTTTAGTTTCTTTAGTAAAAAGGAGTAGCCACTGCCAGCATACATCCGCAAAGACTCCTCTGTTTATTTTTATTTAAATAAATAAGACACCCAGTTCAGTAACACCATCAGGAAGTAAAGGAACCTTGAACGCAAACATTGACTCAATTTGGAGTGTTATACTACCCTTGTAGAAACCTGGCAACATTTCAAGTGCTAGCAGACGAAGACAGAACAAGGAACAAAACAGGATGGTGCGGTGGACGGTCTTGTTCCTTGCTTTGTCTCCATCTGCTCATGTTGTACGTACTTCAGGGGTCTCCCCACGGTGGCCGGCAGGGGAAATGCCGCCCACCACTCCACTCCTGGATGACCGGTTGAAATTTCTTGTTTCTCTTTTCTCTGTGTTTTTTTTTTCCCCTCGCTGCAATCCTTGGGTGTTTTTTTTTTTTTTTTTTTTTTTTAAATCACGCTGGGAAATATTAGAAAGGAAAGTGAAGTAGGAATTGAGAAAATCACACTCTTCAAGTGTGCTGTTGACAAAAATTCTGTCTGAAATAAGGTGTCGGGAGGTGCCATCGCACCGCGGAGTGCGCGACTATCGATTGATGCCATTGCAACATCACCATTTTAAAACCATCGTAAAGAGGAGAGATCTGAGCATCAGATAGCCACAGTGCCGAATTTCGCTTGTAGAAATAAAAACTACAGAAGCAAACAAAAAATTAAAAAGCTAGAGCCGCAATTGCTTACTGCTGCCATGCAGACATGGGAAGGCTGATGCAGATTTTAATCACCAGCGCATGTTTTGTGCGCATTTTGACAACGGCGAGCTGTACGTTTCATTGTCCTGGCGAAGTTTGGCAATCGCCGTAGGATGCGTTGCTGGCTCGCGTTAGTTTCATTAATGTGTCCAAAGTGCAGAATTGGTAAGCTTACTTACGGCTTACCAATGATTTTTGTTAATAGTGATGCTTCGAACTCCTTGGAGCGGTAGGCTAGCCCTTTAGCTTAGCTTAGTATACTTGCCGTTAGGATCCCTTTAAATAAGAAATAAACTACTGCAGTAATTTTAAAATTATTAGTATTTGGTATGGCAGAAATAAAGGCAGGAATGTGTGTTTATAAGGTGGTGGCTTTTATATAAGAATAGGGCTAAATTATTTTTATGAATGTTATTCATTCGTAGTCTATAAATGCGCAACAATCATTGGGGTAATGTTCCCCCCTTCCCCCCCCCCCTTTTTTTTTTTTAACTGAGAACTGTATTTTTAAACTGTGGTAATGCCATGTGTTGTCCTCAATAGACTCCGCACTAATAGTGCTAAAAGGTGCAATAACAGAGGAAGAGATGCTGAATAATATTTGTTTGTGTAGCTGTTTGTATCTGTTTTAATGCTGAACAAGGAAGTGTGGCTAGGCACACTATATAATATCAGTTATGCACTGAAAGAACATCTCAGAAGTGGGCTTTCTATCGTGTTGCTAATCCTGCAGTTCGTAAAGTACCATACATATTGGTTATAGCTAGTAAAACTTTTTCATGACTTTGTGTGTTAGACATACCTGTAACAGAAGGTAGCGCAAAAGAGAGCACATGTTCTTCATGCCCTCGTATGTGATTGTGTCTTTTTCGCGCTACCTGCGGTGACAAGTATTGGTATAGCTATTGCAACGCTACCTCCAATACATCCAGCATGAAATGTTGGTTTGCACCAATGATCTGAGATCCACAAACCTTATGACAGTTGGGCATAATCTTGCTCATTTAACTGCAGTAGTACACAATCTGGAGAAATCAGCAGAAATGGTGCAAAGAATGCGAACAGTTAATGATTCATATGGCAACCAACGACTGTAAAAGCTCAAATATAATAACATAATACAAGGTATAATTTTGAGACTGCGAAAAGAAAGAAAAGCTTTTATCTAATTATAATGCATCCCACAGACACTGACCGCACTTGGTTTATTTTGCTTTTGCTTTTATCAGACAACGCATTGTTGGAGAGGTCCACCCAGAGGTACTCAAGTGTACCTGAGCATTTCAATATTTCGTACTGCTTAAAGGCACGCATGGCAACTGTACTGACGTAATGAAAAGCCAGTAGAGCCAGTAAAAAGTAATCCAATTCTTAAGGCAATCGTCATCGTGTTTTGTTGCAGCAGCTTGACGTCCACTGCAAGATGCTGAGAGCATTGCCGCTTTCTGTGTGGTGCCAAGTCCTTGATTGCTCTTTTCGTAGGGCCTCCGAAACTTCATCTCTTCGCACTGTGCAGTTGCTGGTTGCTTCAGCAGCCGGAGTCGCTGTGCGCTTGCCGAATCCGTGGTGCAGCTCAGTAACAGGGGATCGGGACAATGGTCAGATGTAGTAAGCATGGTCATGAGGTGGCTCTACAGTATGCAGGCCTCGGCAAATGGAGTCTGCTTTGGCGTGGCAGTTCGTGGTTTTGCATTTCCGCTTCCAATGCCTGATCACAGTGGCGAGAGAGGTGCCTGCTGCTTCGCACCACGTTTCAAAACCGTGACTAGATGCACAGAATGAAATGGGAAGCTTGTTTGGTACCTCAATACAATACGGGAAGGAAAATCTGCGTGCCCAATTCCTGTGGCAAAAATTTTAAAACTCGGATTTTATACAGGTTTTTACAGTGTATCAGCCATAGTTGCTTACTGCCAGCCATGTTCGTGTGAATGTCGCCCATGCACACTTTAAGTTGGCTAGCTCATCTCCCCGGAATTGATTAGGTTTCTTCGTTCCTCTTCCAGGCACCATCAAAGATCACCTCGTTTGAGCACTTTCAGCTATCTGCATTTGCAAAGCTGCTGAACTCATGTGCAGAATCAAACAGCTGTGAGTGTTTTTGTGACCATTTGTATTCTTACTGTGCAACCTGTTTGCCTTTAAGTAAGCTCTGACTTAGCCCGTTGAATGCATAATTGACTGTTTACAAAGCATGTGGGCTAGGGGAGCTTTTACAACATTGACGACTTCAAGAATTTGTAACTTTGATTGCTTTTTTAATCTTCTGTATTTTCATGCATATAAGCTATCAGCATAGTTTCATGTATATGAGCATCCACATGCAGAGCCAGAAACAGTAAACTTTCAGAAACAACCTTGTCTTGAAGTCAAGTGTTCAATGGAATATTAGTTGGTCAAGTAAGATTATTGGTATAATTGAAGCAGGCCGCCGACCATGGTTAGAACAAAATTAATAAATTTCTGGATTGAACTATAACTTTTTTTTATTGTGGGCAGTTACTTGCTTACTTGTAATGCTCTCCTGAATGTCCAGTCATACAGTTTTCCCTGCTACTTTTTGCTGTAACGAAGTGGAGCTTTATGGTAGCACACTCTGCATTGCCAGATTGAATTTGTGAAGCGAGTTTGCTTTGTTTTCTTTACTGTTCAGTTAGAGTTGTTTCAAGTAACCAGAATTGTAATTGAGGTGCATTTGCCTGCTGGAGTTATGCAATGCTCGGCTTAGCACATCTCTTCAAAGCCTTTTGGCTGAATTGTGACCTATTCATCCTTTCATTAAAAAGATGTTGGCTTTTGTGCATTGCAGATGGCCCAGTATTTCAGCGGCTTAAGGAACTAGGGCCGTCCAGTGTCGACTTTGAGATCCGAGGTCTCTTACCTGAAGCCGGCGGTTCCTCAGAGACTCTGCTGAACTTTCTCAAAGCAATGGGCAGTGGCTTGAAGTCACGCCGTGACTTTGAGCTTATTCAGTCCTACCTCGGCCTTTTCCTAAAGGTGTGTGTGTGTGTGCATGCCTGCTCTGTATTTGAACCTTGCAATTTATCGCATCAATCAATGAGCTTTATGTGATAGCCATGGCCTCATTTAAGTAAAAGTAGAAATGATCTTGATATGTACTGGATATTCTAGTAAGTTATGTCACCTAACAGTGGACGGCCCTGCACCTGCTACCTTGGGTTGGTTACCTTGCATGAGCACGAGTGCATGTTTGAATAGGGTTAACTAAGTATGTACCCTGTCATATGAATCAACAAGAGAAAGTGTACCTAATGTTTGTTTAATTTGTTGACAGCCACCCTGTGAAGCAGCTGCTTACATCACCAATTACAATATGACAGAGGATTCACACTGTCCAGAAACACATTGCACTTTGCACAGCTTAGCAGGGCCTCAGCAGAAGTTTACCATAGTTGTGTGAATATAACACAACCATGAATACAGTGCAGAAGAAAATAATTCATACATAGTTCATAAAACAACAACAATGAGGAGCTACATTACCATATTTACTTGCATAATGATCACACTCGCATAATGATCGCACCCCAACATGCCGCAGCAATATGTCGTGTGCCAAGTCTCGCTTGCCACCTGTCGAATGCTACGCAAACGACTCTTCAAGACTTTCCAAGCAGACTGCACGCACTAAACAGATTCTTAAGCAGATGCCCCATTTCATTCCCTTCATCACTTTCTGCACTTCAAGAAAAGGAAAAGCTACAACCAAACTTGCCTTGGCTTTATTATTTGGTGGCTTTATAATGGTTGTGGTCAACACCGGGAAAAATGTTGCAGTTTCGCCTGAAAGGCGAAGCATCGATTGCGATGGCAAATTAGTAGACAACTATGTATATGAACTAAGGGTAATAGTTTTATCAGCCGTATAAACTTGTAAACATTTTAACTAAGTTAACAAGCATGCTGTCACACGCACACAGGTAAACATGATAACCTCTCGCTCGATGACCGCGAAAACTCGCTGTCAAAACGCTGGAGTGAGGAGGCGCGGCAGCAGGAGTGAGCGAATTGACCTTCATGCTTTCTCTCGCTTTAACACGAACGTCGAAAGCACAGCGCATACGAAGCTACCGGCACTAGTTACACTTGGTCACATCGCAGATCGCTTTGAAGATACGGTGCCCGCCGTAAGCAGCAGCCTCCGGAGTAGAAAAAATCGCCTTCGGCTTGCTCCGGCAGCCGCCATTTTTGTTTTGATGTCCCACACTGCTACAGTGGCAGCCACCTGTCTGTTGTCATCTCGCAGCAAACGTGTTTCGGTGCTCAAAATGTTTTTGTTTTTTTTCCCCGCCGAAAATTTACCCCGC
This sequence comes from Dermacentor silvarum, assembly GCF_013339745.2. Classification (NCBI taxonomy): domain Eukaryota; kingdom Metazoa; phylum Arthropoda; class Arachnida; order Ixodida; family Ixodidae; genus Dermacentor; species Dermacentor silvarum. The sequence continues at coordinate 63,468,035 of NC_051164.1, forward strand.
GTAATATCACACCCCTAAATTTGCGTAAATATTTTTGAAAAAAAAAAAAGTGGGATCACTATGCGAGCAAGTATGGTATATATTGTTTGGTAGTATGTTTGGTAAGTATGGTATATATATTGACTTGTTTATCCTTCTTCGGTGACTGCTTTTGCCAGCTGACAAATGTTAAAATGTTATCACGCAGCGCAAGACGCGCCTACATGATTTAGAACTTATGCGAATGTTATCATTGATTCTATGTGTTCTGTACATCCTCACCAAACCTTCTATAATCAGATTGCATGCGCGACATGAATTGCGTCGTAGTGTAAACCACGCGGGCATCAGCACTGGAACCTTCGACAAGTGATCTATAAAAGCCGACGCGCTTTCTTTATTTATTCTTTATTCAAACAAAACTCGCAGCGCCATTGGCATTATTGCGAGGGGCATAATACAGAGTAAAACAAATCAACAGAGTTTTGGCTCACAACCTCAGCCGGTAACAAATTCCACTCCGATATGGTCCTCGGAAAGAAAGAAAACTTAAAAAGGTTAGTCCTGGGGGCATATTCCCGAACTTTGAACACATGGTCTCTTCGGGTGGATAAGTAATATGGAGGACGCAGATATGATGAGGCCTTGATTCCAGTTTGATTATGATATATAGTGTATAAAAGCTTGAGACAAAGATTCTTGCGGCGTTCACTTAGAGGAGTCCATCCTAGATTTCTTTTTAATTCCGTTGCACTATCAAACCGATTGTACCGCCCCAGGACATACCTTGCAGCGCTAGACTGTATGCGTTCCAACGCTTTTATTCGTACGGAATGGGACGGATCCCACAGAGGGCAGGCGTACTCAAGTAATGGCCTTACGTAGGCTTTGTATGCAGCCTCTTTGACGTGACTTCCCACGTGCTTGAGATTCCTTCGAAGGAAACCAAGTGAAGCTCCGGCCTTGCGCACAATGCAGTCAATGTGCTCGGACCATGATCCATCCTCAGATAAAGTCACTCCGAGATACTTATACGAAGATTCCTGGCGAACAACTTGATTATCTAGATAGTAGCGATACCGCAGTTTATTAACTTTTTTTGTGAAGCTGACATGCACGCATTTATTAATGTTCAAATTCATTCTGTTTAAACTGCACCTCATTTTGATACGATGTAGATCTTCCTGCAAAACAGTTGGACCCGCTGACCAAATTTTCTACAATTGCCGACTGTGTTCGCCGCTATCGTTGTGCTTTGAGTGTAGCCTTTTTTTCTGGTCACAGGTTCGCCCAATAAAAAGTTAGTTTCTCCATTCGCAGTTTTGCTACTGTCTTCTTGAGCGTCACTACCACGTGACATCTGGTGAAGCTGCTAGTGCGTTCATGTACCAAACGCCCCTGAAGCCTCGATCCACTATTATGGTTGTAAACAGGAATGTGTGGTTCTAGTAACTGTAAGCTAGATTACTGGGGAGAGCAGCAGCACAAAGCAAAGAAACAACTGGACAACCGCTACCGTCTTATGTAAGCTTGAAGTGGAATGTTTTGTAGCCTGTGGTGCGTGATCCTCCAAGGATCATGTACACCTTTTTCGCATTGTTTAAACAATTTGCCCATTGCAGAGTGCAATTTTAAGAGAACTGCGGTCACTGCCCTGAGGAGCCAGAATGGTTAGGCATCATGATTAGTGAACTGGGCTGCACGACTGCTACGTATTGTCAATGTTCAATGTCCATTTTCGTTGTCCATGTTGTAATGTTCACCATGCGAATACTTAACTTTGGACTAGCCATAATTTTATGTGTACTGTTAACAAGACCAGGTAGTATACCTAATTTTCAGTAGTGCACAGGTTTGACATGTAAATTGCTGTATATGATTTGAACTCGGTGACAAGTTTGTCAAAAACAGTGTGGCTTTGTCTGTGTCCTGCAAATCATTGCTTAGTTAAATCATTTTTGACATTGCGTTTATTAGGATGCCACACGGACACCAGCATTGCGAATGTTATGCTTTGTGAACAGACCTCGTTGAACACAGGCGTTTTTGTTCCACCTTGGCAGGTTCACGCCGACGTAATGGCTTCGGAAGACGCATTCCGGGAGGAGCTCATATCGATTGCAGACACACAGCACAACTCTTGGAAAGACCTTGAAGTGGCATTCAACCAGTCACTCTGCATTGTTAATTACCTAAGGAGTGCCATCCTGTGACGAACCTGAGCAGCCAAGTTGCTAGTGTAAATACATTCCCATCACACCATCATCATTGTGGTAGTCTACTGCAAGTCTCATTTGCTCATTGTTACCCCAATGTTCTCTTTTTCTTTTTTTCTGGAAGCAATAAAGAGAACAAAGATACTGCGCCCTCTGGCGCAGTTATGATGTAGAAACAGATTCCTGTCTTCGTCCTTATAAATACAGTGCTACTCTTTATCATAGTGCAATTCTTAGCTGCTACCACTTCCATTAAGCCGACAAACTTGTGCTACTACGATGAGGCAACGCTGGTTTTTGGCTGCCACTGTGAGGGATAAGCACAGGCAGGTTCTTGTAGCCGATCACCTGCTCCACCACGTACTTGTATGTGTTGTGCTATTTCTTTGGCATTCCTCCACTGAAATTCAACGTGCTGACCTACTGCTGCGTGCAGCTATGCAAGCAGTGTGTCAACATAAATGCTTCAAGCCATAAAGTACATGTTAAAGAGCGCAACATTCAATATGGAATTCAATGCGCTGTGAACTCGGCTACTGTGTGGCCATGCTGATCATCCACATGTATTTCACACTAATTGTAACAGGTCAATGCAGCTACTTGCTTCACCAGTCAGAAGGAATGTACGTACACAGCACATGCTTGGTTAGTATGTTCGTTTTGCATGCTCATGAGCAACAGCGCCGCCGCATGGGCTGCAGCACTCTTCTAACGCCATTTAGGCAGCAGTAGTCGTAGTTCTTGAACTGACGCCAAGCAGCAGTTATGATGCGAGGCAACAAGTGGCTGCGACAATTTACCACAGTGGCTAGCCAAATACTAGCACTTGCGAGGTCACATTATGGCCGCACTGGATCACTGCGCGGGATTGATACACAAGAGCAAAACAAGACATAGCTTGGACCACTTATAACTAGGAGTGTACGAATATTCGAAAATCTTAAATGTTATGCATGCAGTCCATAATATTCCTGGACTGCCTGGACAATATTTTTAATATGCATATTCTATTCAAAAACTAAGTATTCGCAAATTTTTTAAAATTGGGTTGGATACGAATATTCGAGGTATGTCGAATATATTTCTAGCTGTGCGGGAGCAAACGTGGTTCTCGGCATTTGTTTCTATATAATCTAAGAATATGTGTTTCATTTTATGGTGAATTTTGTAATATTGTGCTGCTAGCGAAATTCTGCCTGTAAAGTGCGCTCATCCACTAGGCGTCTAAGCTTTGCTGGAAAGAGAGCCTCTTAGTAGCAAGGGGCACAGGCTTGCAGACAGCGAGAGTGAACTTAAAGAGCAACGGAAGGGTATGGGCACGACTGCGCCAATGTGCCAATCCTCAGCAGCGATGCCCGTCCACGCGGCCTCGCTATGCAAATATGCCAGCTGCCGCCGCATGCCCACGTCGCGCCTCCATGGTAAAGTATCGCATGCCTGTTACATTTCAGGATACAGAGATTGCCGATCCGCTACCGCAATAAGCGCCTGAGCGAAACATGGGACATGTAGTACAGATCTCGCAGGTGATGGATATTCCACGATGGGCATTAGCTAAAATGCACTATTCTCAAGTACGGTTGCATTACTTGGAGTTATAATCAAAGCATTTTTTATGCAATCAAAGGTGCCCTCTCCCTTCTTCCCGTTGTATGATGCAGTATACCTTGCATTATATTGGTAGTTGCGTAACTTGCATTATGTTCTTGCAAATGGGGTACTTCGACAACAGTGAGTCGGTCAGATGTCTCTCACTGAAGGAAAACAACAGACGGGGGTTTGCTGCGCAAGCTGTGCTGCAGAAGTCATGTTTGCATGTGGTGTAAAACATACGAAAAGGAAAAGTCTATGTTCTCGCAGATCTTTCCTAAACAATGGTCACAGCAAACAGCTAGTACAGCACCACTTCGTTTTGGTTGGGCGTGAGCACAACTTTTGCCTTGCTCATTTGTTACTTTTGCAGTGCATACAAGAGCTTATTGCCTGACAGCAAACGTGATGAGTGACGGCTGGCACAGGGTGAAATCCCTCTGAGATAATGGGCATTTGAAATTGTGCAATAAGGCACAGGTAATTGCGATGTCCCAGCATACATTAAAATAGCCAAACTTGCTAATAAATGCATGTGCATATCATTCAATTCATATTCAAAACATTTGATATTCGCACACCCCAACTTATAACATAATCGTTTATAATACAGAACCGGCTTTAACGCAGTGCACTTCGATCGTCTGCACACTGCGACCAAAGTTGCGGTTTGGTGCAGACATGCCGAGTCAACGTAACGTCGCAGCGGCGTACAGCCACTGTGAGGCAGTTCCATGTGCTCCCGATGCACATGGAAAGTGGAGGAATTAACCGTCCCTACTACGAAAGTCAGGGCACAGGCAACACATCGAATGGAGGTAACACGTGATCCGTGGACGCCATGTTTCAACATCGCACGCACGTGGATCAGTCCAAAAAGTCTAGCGAGACACGGTACGGCATCCGACATTTCAGTCACCGTTTTACATTAGTTCTGTGGAGTTGGTAGCAATTAACGCGCCGCGGGGAAATTGAATGATCGAGCAGGCAACTTTCCCCTGTGTCGTCTTTGTCTGCATCATATGTGGAGACCGCGGGTCCTCAGACATTAACCTTTCAACGTTCAATTTAGACGAATGTAAATATCACCGTCGTGTGCTTAGATTCTCGGATACGCGCAGCTGCTTGGTCTACACGTTTTGCACATTTACAGCCTTTGAAAAATGTTTGGGTTGTAGTGTGGTAACGCTTGTAGTCCGAATATTCGTGATTCTGGTCTAAGCTGTAACACAGCATGCTGCATGCCTTGCTTTTTTGTTAATATTTGTTAAATTTTCTTTTAATGTTGTTTGCTCTGCTGTAACCTAAAATGCCGTAAAACTTAATGGAAGCTTTAGCTCTATTCAAGGCCTCTCCATCGCTGTTTTCGCTTCTTACAGTTGAACCTCGTTACAATGAAGTCATATGTAGCATGAAAATATATTAAGCATATATTTGCTACACGCTGATACCGGTAAGAACTGTTTATTTACTTCGTTATGTCAAGGTTTGATTAGTAAACAAAATGCTTGTCATGCAGTCATGAGCATGCCAAGATCTTCAACCCATCCTGTTGTGGCGAATGAAGTTCGCATTCACAGGGCTATGTTATGTGGCGAACACGCTGCATGTCTCACACCACAGCAGCAAACACATTGAAACCTGTAACCAAGTGCACATGACCTTTGAACAGTTTCTACACGCATCATGCTGCTTGCATGCACCTTGCGCATACGTCTACCTTTTACAATGGTGGCAGGAAGCCACTGTCGCCTTACAAGCCCACAAGGTTGTCAGAGTAACGAAAAAGGTCTATCATTAACAAACAAGAATAGAAGCAGCCTACCATTGTGTGGCACAGTGCCGGAGATATTTTGAAATATTGAGACACGGCACTCACCGCAAACAGGCTGGAAAATGTTTTACCACATATGATCAACTGTAGATAAATGTATGAAATTTACATAACTTTATGCCAAGGTGCTGCAGACTCCATTAAGAGCAAGTGAAGGTGGTAGAATGAGTCTTTCTGCATTTTATGATGAGTCACCAATTACAAAGCGATTAAGTATCTAATTATTGTGCACTCTGTAATGACAAGTTTCTTCATAAAAAAGAAATGAACTGCTAGTGTGAACTGCCTGCACACGTTAATTATTGGTTGCAAGCTTTACTAGAAAGAAAAAAAAATTATTTCGCAACTGCTACAGAAACGTCCCATGTCACACCTCTAGTGAAACACTGTGGTGCCTTCTCCAAAGCGATCTTCGGTAGCGATAGATTTCCCTCAGAAGTAAAATGAAGGTGCTTGAAGTAAGCAGAATGTTAAATTTACCCTAAGATTAGTTTTTGTGGTCTATTCCTAGGCACAACTGCACAGAAATGGCAAAAATAAGTTGCGTACACAAATGTGTACGCTGTGACTGAAGGGAATGTCCAGGCCAAGCCAAGCAGTACCAACTACACCAATGCAACGCAAGCACAGCCTCGCGTGGATTACCACTAGACAATGCACCATACTGGCTGCTCATGCTAAACTTGAGTTAGAGATACGCAAAGGCATGTGGTGTAATTGGTAGGGGACTTACGTAAAGCTGGCAACCCTATGCTGCAATGAGATGAAATTGGTTTCTGGGTGCCATAATGAGAGGTAGACACGAACATTTGCTCTGTAGTTTGATCACCTGATCTGATAACCTGTTCCAATACATGCTTGTTTGCTTTGTGCTCTCTCTCTAGCGGTCGTAACATTGAAGTTCAACACGCCAAGCTACTGCTGTGTATCCGCTCTGTGTAAGCAGCAAATTAACGTGGACAATTTCAGCCGAAGGTACCTGATAACTACACATCAATACGTCATTCCATGCTTAGACCTCATCTGTGAGCTCAACCACTGCATGGCTATGCTGACTATTGCGCCCCTATTTCAAGCTAACATTTAAAGGGGCCCTGAAACACTTTTTGAACACAGTAAGAAAACGTTGCAGATCTGTTAACGAGGCTCCTGCAAACATGCGAGCCAAATATTATTGCACTGCATGCAGCAGGGAATGTAAAATGTCGTGTCAAAAGCAGTGAAATATTGCTTCCTCTCACTTCCACAATGTTGTCATGCAGCTTCATAGCAAGCAGCTGGACCCACAACTACTGGCTGATTTTGTGATCATGAGTACATTCTCAGTAATAGAATTAATGCTAATTTGAGTTACATAAATGAAAAATATGTATGTTTACAATCCGAAAATGACAGAAAAAATAGATGTCAACTTGACCTGAAGTACAGGAAAACATTCAAATACCAGCGACAATGTCCCATACCATCAACAGGGCATGTTATGATGAAAAGTTGGACAACGCTTAAGCTTCGCCTTTAAGAGTGGAACGCGGTAGCATTCAAAGATCCCTGACTGCTTCTCACACTTCCCGGCAACTGCAGCTTGTGTAATCGTAATCTTTACCGGGAAACGCTAGCGGCGAACGCTATGCACGAAGGCGAGCTTTCCGGTAGAAACGCGACCTCTTGTGTGGGCTGATCCCGAAGGTAGTGCGCAGCTGCGGCAAAAAAAATTTACATCAGTTTCGGGTTTCTGTTATTGTTTTGCACTTTTAATACTTCAATCTGAGAAGATTCAACATAAAAGGAATGTGGTATCGGTGTTTTGTTTCACTGACATTTGTTCGTGGGCTGTCATTCTCAAAATTCCGAGGAATAACTTTGTCGAGAATGTAAGACAAGGTATGAGCAACTTTAGTGATAGAATGGTGTGGCAATATAACCCGCATATACCACATGTCATATAGCAAGGCGTGGCATATATACATAGACAGCCGAACCCGGATATATCGAACACACATATAACTAATTAAGGTGCATAACGAACAGCAGTAAAATCCCCTTGAAAATTTTTGTACATTGAATCACCTATATAACGAACTTTTCTGTGATCCCCTTCCGATTTGATATATCTGGGTTTGACTGTACCTACACACGGCAATTTTCGCTCTTGGGCCACGAACGCTGGCGCCGACGCTGGATTTTCTGCTACACGGGGCCCTTAACGCTATTTCGTTAAAACCATGTATTAAAACCAGTCGCGAAAACCTTTGGGGAAGGCTAGCGGGGCATTGTTCCCTTGCGCCACATTGCCCTCTCCCCTGTGTAGCTTCCAGCACACTCGTGGAAATGAAAGAAGAAAACCACTGATTGGTCCGATAACTACATCCAACTTTGCTCGCGCTTGAAGGATTCAACTTTTTGCGGCAGGATACTCGCGAGGTGATGCAATTTAACAGTTATGTCATTATACGATTAATTGGAAAAGTGTTTAAGGGCTCCTTTAATAGAATAGTGTAATGATAAGCGCAAAGTATACACTAGGCAGTGGGACAAGAAAAAGGACAGGCCCAGGAACAGACAGTGCTTGTCGCTTGTCTGTTTCGTCTAAGGTTTGTGCTTATTATTCCATGGAATAACTAATGTTCATGGCTAGTCATTCTTTTGCACTCATGAGCTACAGCATTGTTATGAGCTGTCAGTTTTCCAAAGTCGTGCAGGTGATGGTCACGTTTCTCGAGTTAAGGACGAGATGCCAGCTAGCAGTGGCTGCGACGAGCTGGTCTGATCGCATGGTCAACTACTCTAGAGTTTGCAAAGGCCACACTTCAGCTATGTGGGATTGGTACAGCTGGACGTAACATATCACAGCATGCCGAGCTTCTTGGTTTGCTTTCCTCTTTTTTCTGTTTATAGTTTTCCCTCATGGAACCTGCAATAATGTAAGTTTTGACAAAGTAGCTCCTGCAGTCAAGGCCTCTCCGTTATCACTTTCGCTTAGCACCTCACAGCTTCGTTTGACAGGGCTGTTCATTGTGGAAAACATACCTGAGATACATTCATCTATTTAACTGCCCAGTCGTCAAGACAAGGTTCTAAATGCCACAAAATTAATGACATGCTGCCTTTGAACAGTCATCTTCTGGGATAATGAACAGTGAAAAAAGGAGAAAAAAAAGTCATAGAAGTAGTCCATAGCCATCCAAGCAGTCCTTGCACCTTAGTGCCAACATGAACACCAACAGCAATAAATGTCCCTTGGTTTGGCTTCTGCAACAACTTTTATATTGGTTGTTTCTACACTAAACTTATGCACTATCGACCAAAAAAGTTCACGGACCAAGGGATCTGACAAAAAGCTGAGCATCTCCGCAGCCTCAAAACACAGCCTGGTATTCCCATTTCAACCCTCTACTGGTATATCCGAACAACATTCTGATGTACACCGCAGCCTCAAAACACAGCCTGGTATTCCCATTTCAAGCCTCTACTGGTATATGCGAACAACATTGTGATGTACAGTTTTACTGGCTACTTTTAAAGGCTGCTCCGATATTTAGCGTTTTCTGAGATCCCGTGGTGCGTAAAATTTTTTTGGTCGATTGTACATATTTAATCAGGGCAGAGAAACAGATTTGTGGTTCCAAGGTTTTGCCAGCGGCCTTTGATATTTTTTTTATCAGCCAATCTTTTAAACAATGTAGGTAGTTCAGCATAGTGTAGTACAGTGGAATCTCGATACAATTCTGCATGATACGTTCTTCGGGATAATACATTTTTTTTCTTATATACCATTTCTTTTTCTTATTTACGACTATGTTTGGATCATACAATTTGCGGATGATACGTTTTATTTTCCGGTTACCATTAACCCTTTCACTGCCGGGTTTTTTTTTCATGTTGGTTCAGTGGAAATTTCATGCTAGTAATGGGCACCATGATACTCCAAAGGACACGTAAAGATATTTCATCAGAATTCATCAGCAGTTCTTGAATTTCTTCGTCCGTCAAAGCGCTGACTCGCCATGGCTGCTGCGCTCTGCCGAGACGAAGCGACACGTGTGTATAAAGTTTTTTTCAGGGATTTTACGTGTGTAAACACGTGCACTCCATCTGTTGTCAAAAATTTAATTTACAAGTTCTACGTGTTTAGATGACCTCTCCATAGATGGCGAGACATGAGCGCAATTTTTTTTTTTGCACGAGTTGTCTCGTGAGTGGCAGGGAGTGAGTTTAAAAAGCAACACGAGTATACTCGGGAGTAGCAGGGGGTGCGCGTGGATGGTTTCACGAGTTATCTCGGTAGTGGCAGTTAAAGGGTTAAGATCGTATCGCGATTCCACTGTATACATGACGAACATGCATGTGCACTTAAACCGCTTTCGGGTGCCATTACACTGGTGGTGACCATAGGGGCTCTTTTGCAATCACCTTTACTATAATATTGAACAGTAAACACAGCTTTTACTGGAACTTTAAAAGAAACACGTTTCCACTAGAGTTTATTATTGTGCCAGTGTTCTGTATTACCATTGTTATGGCTTTGAGACTACTATAAATATTGGAGATTAAACATTTGGACTACATAGATACCAAAATCAACTATAGACACTATTTAAGGTAGCTCGTTAGTGGAGTGGCATTGACAGTTATAAGAACCCATCCAGCTGTCGCTGCAAATGGACACAAATTGTTCTCGTGAACCAAAGCCATCCATCTAAATAGGGCAGTTTGTTGATATTTTATCATCCTGGTGGAATTGTGCCATGTGCTGCTCAAAATTTATACTGTCATTTGTTGAAATGAAATTTTTCCAAACAAAACATCACCCTCAACGCAACAAACACAATGCTGGAACCAAGTGAAACACATTTTCTAAAATATGGACGCACTTGTCATAAAATTACATTTCCCTTTATTAAATCACATTCGTATTGCGTATTTGCTACCAATAAATAGTGCTTGCTATTTTCTCCTGTTCATTTGCACAAATGGGATCACGATAAGTTTTTTTTTTGATGGGCTCACATTCCTTGTATGCGGAAAGTAGTAGTGTAGTAACAAGAGAAAAAGAAAAACATCGAAATGACACTGTGCAAATCTGCATATTGTGAATGTGAAAAGGAAAAATGCACATCTTGTGATGACGAGAACGTAACACGGTGCAAACTTTTTTCAACAAAAAACATGAAGTTATTTTAAAAGCTTTTGTACATACATATTACACGAGAGCTGCAGAAGTGGCAACATACAGACAGTAGTGGTTACGGGGTAAACATAGAGTCCAGCTTTGGATAGCCTGTTCCATACCAGGCAACGGCCAGCTGTTTTTTGAAACTCACCAATGAAGTCAATTTACCGTTCAGAGGTATTTCAGAACTGGCAGCAACTATCCTCTCAAACATGGCTACAATATAAGGAATTTTTCCTCTGTTCAAAATACCTTTTTCACGCCCATTCTAAAAAACAAAAGTTTTTAAATCTGCGTTACAGCTATTCCAACCAATTTTAGCACATCCAACATTCATCATGCCCCAGCATTACTATTGATCCCTTACCATCTTGTGCTGCTGCAGTGTATGCAACACAAAATGCAACTCTCGACACATTTCCAACTGCTTATCTTTGTACAATTGCAAGCAAATAACTTGGGAGACCTTATGCTACACATAGAAATCAGTTATAAAAGTTAGCACAGGGTCAGTAAAAACTGCTGCCGCGTTTACAAATAAAGACTTGTCACTCTTTTATGCCAGAAATGGAATTTGTAAAACCTCACACCCTTGAGAATTCCTACTCAGTGTCTGGTTTGCTACTGCCCAAAGTCTACCATCTACCAAAGTCTTTGCAGTCCTTTCAAACACATCACCATATCCAAGCCTAGTACCTTTATACTCTCTGTTATATCTGATGCATGTTCCCATTCGCCGCATTGGCTCTACTGATGCCAGCATCTGGCTGTGTGTTCAGACAACCTGGAAAGACTGCACTTCTAGCTATTCTTAACGACGGTTCATCACTGATGCCGGCTGTGCGTACTCACCGATTCCCTGGTCACACGGCCGCTCTTGACTGATATCTGATAATGACCATGCCACCACACAAAAGTCACTGTGGAAGCCCTTTTAAAAGCTTCGCTGTAAAATCTTCTCCCTCCCACTCACTTACAGCTAACAGATACGTTCCGAGCGTGGTGTTACGAGACGTTACTGGGATAGCTAGTTTCCAAGCTCAAACAGGCTTGGTGCAGTAAAACATAATTACAGCCTTGACAAGTAGCCTGAAATCTGGTGGTGCAATCTATGTGTGCATGCTTGACAAATGAAGTGCACGCCCACGCCAGAATAATATTTGAAACTTTTCGCTGCTCCTGTGATATCCAAAACTTTTGCTCGGCATGATGTGTGCACTTAAACTATACTCTGTTCCATACATTGCAATGATCGCTATTTAGGCTATGCTCACTATGAGAGGCTGCACTCGCTCCTCACTTGGGCGACCAAATAGAGCGTGCCACATGTTAGGGAACGCACAGGTATGCATCATGTGATTGAATGTAACATTTAGTCCCATACTTTTGTGTTGCAAAATACACATGGAAGGCTTCGTAGATCTGAACCTGTTGACGACTGAACGAGCGGAGTGACAGGTTTGTGCAACCAGTGACCACAGCGCACTACTTGTGCTCGCGACCGAAACAGTATGTTGAATACTGGCAATGTTAAGTGGCCCACGTAATGCATGATTTGGCGTCACCTTAGGTCCACAAGTTGGAGTTGTAATATATAAAGTAGTTAACCGTAGAAAGCGTAGCAGATCAAAACAACTTCACTGTGAAACGTGCGGAGATTTTTTTTACCGCAGAACATGCGTAGCTTGTACAGCGTTGCCTGCTAAGTATGAAACGGAGTATAGAGCACACACTGAAGCAACTGTGGCAGTGAGCAGTTGCACGTGTGAAATGCACATTGCGCAAGAAATGGCAAATGTTACCGGAACTAGATAAGACACATCCTATCCCCTTGCCAATAACATTATACAGTAGACTTCCGTTCATTCGATTCCGGTTAATTAAATTTTTCTGTTAATTCGATCCTGACCGACGGTCCCAGCCAGCGCCCATGCACTTCTATGGGCCCAAACATTTGCCATTTTGATTCCAAATTTGGCATTTGCCAGGTCATTCGAACTTGGCCAGTCAGCACGTACGTGCCCGACTCCTATGGTGACCCCTTTAGTGGCAGTGTCTGTTGGGCAGAGCTTAGGAGACGGTGGCTCCAACCAAAAAATTATTATCAGTTGGTTGGAGCCACTTGAAAGTCATAATTTCTACATTGGTGTTATACTTTGGACACATTAAAAGTGGGTGAGCAATTGATTTGAGGGCGAATTGGACTCTGGCAAATACTGCCAAATGAACAGCAGTGCGTTTTGACATTGTTTATGCATCTTGTGTAATTCGATCTGGCGGGCAATTTGGTCAATTTTTGTCGGTCCCGTCAGGGTCAAATAAACGGAAGTCGACTGTATTACTTTAAATGCTGCTCACCGAAATAGTTCCGGCGGCATGCTGGTTTGGTAATTTGCACTAGAACAAAAACGTGCGCACAGCCACGCTTTCAAACCTGTGAAAGCAATTGACCACACCCGAACAATACTGACAGTGAACACACTCCTGCACAGCAGACAAGAATGAAATGACAAGGTTCATGACTGCCACCTGCAGCTCTCTCTAGCAACAATGACGAAAAATGATGCTTCCATGACTTAAACATCGTAGAGGGAAAATAAAATCTGTGCACAAATCTAGCCAAGTTTCACCCGCTGTGTTTAAGTCACCTGGCAAAATGCACCTCATATATTAGTAGCACTGGTACAAAAAATGTGCAGTATTCACATCTCAAATTAAGACAGAGCACATGCTTGCGGTTAAAAACAAGGCGAGAGTGTATGTGTGACACAACGTGCACTGCTACACCAACAAAATGTAACATAAATGGGGTGAAAAAAAAAAAAGAAACAATACAGACGAACGTCAACAAGGTGGTGTTTTTTGTTCTTTGGGTACTTCACCTATGCTACAATATGGTATACACTTTCAATCTTAAAAGAAGTAGCAAAACGAAGCAACGAAAGAAGATTGACAGCGTGTGAAAAGGTCGTCTTATTCTTTGAAAACACCCGCCACAGAAAATGCGGATTCCCCCCCCCCCCCCCCCTCCCCTGCACCACACCAAATTCGGGTTTAAACTGCGCACAGTCCCTCAGCTCTGTCAGTGGTGGCGATGGTGGGTTCATAGAAGGCACTTTCTGGCAATAACGCTCGTTGCGTTCACTGTGGGATGAAAGCATGGTTCGCCACGGCAACCAGTGGGGACGTGTTCACTTGGTTAGTTCACCACAAGTCTCTGTCTTTGACAGCAGCACGGCTCGATGCGTTGCTGGCGGTATTAGTTGCGTAGCGAGGTGGGCACGATATATGCCCAGAAGCGGTGAGTCGACGACATGTTGCCGGGCGTGCCTCAGACACGTTGGCAATGAAGCGGCAGACCTCTTCCCGATATTCAAGACGATGGTTCACAATCTTCCAGTACCTTGGCCCTAGTACAGATGTCCAAGTGACAAAGCTGTCACGGAAACACACGCGTTTCTCTGCTGGCTGCACATTTTTGACAAGCACAATGGATACAGCTGATGGGGTAAGTGGTAACGACCGTCAAGCTAAAGTATTTACACCAACTATTGTGGGCAGGATTGTGTGTCCTGCAATTTGAACGAGTTCTGACACATCTGACATTTTCGCTTCGGCACAGTTACGCTTCTGCAGCGCTGGTACCACGACTTCCTGTATTTATAAATGCTCCTCGACCTCAATGCTCCTCTTCAACTCCAGTAAATGGAGGGTGACATCATCCCCGCAACTAAAGTGGCCACTGTTCTTTGGTAACCCTCTTCTGTAATTCCAGCACTACAATATCGTAACCAAGCACTTTCAGTGCCTGCTGGAAGGCGCCGGAGTGTTTCAACAAGTAAGTACGCTGCACGAATTACTAGGCAGCATTACCAAAGTGCAATGTCTACTTCAGTCTTGGGGTGTCCTACTCAACTGACGGAGTCAAAGGAGAGTTCTCAAGTTCAAATTCAGGAGTACAGTACCAGCACTCAGACGAAGTACACCGAAAAGTGCGGCACACAGACCATGCTCACCAGCAACCATATTGCTTCTTGCTTTCAACTTTTTACATTTGTGAAAAACAAGATTGTGCAAAAATACCGTGAGCAGAGCGGCTGGAAGCATTTTTGACACACGCATTTCAAGCATTTTTGACACTCACACATGCACACACGCACGCAGACACACTCATATACACACACACAATTTTTGTCAGTACACTGTCGCTGCTTCTGCACAAAAAGGAGCTACTATTATATCTGTTGCAATGGATCTGCTGTATGTCCCCAACCCCTTTTTTTCCTTTCTTTGTTGTTTTTCGCGAATGTATAAAGTTCATAGCAAGAAGCAATAAACTTATACTGTCGCTAGCCAGCACAATGTGTGTGTCACTCTTTTCCGTGTACTTCGTCTGAGCGCTGGTCCTCCAGAATTTGAACTATCTTACCACAACCAGCCCAAATTTCTACCCTACTGAGAGTTGACAAGTTGTGGTCCATTTGTAAATACGGGGCTGAGAGTACCAGCTGAATGCATTGGCAATCTCAATGTTCACCATGGCACAAAAGCTACGAAGACAATTATCAGCACCAATATGAGAGTTTCATTTTTTTTTTTGGCCTATAGACTGTGCATTTCTCTGTTAACATAACCTTCATTAAACCAGATACTATTGTCACATTTAAGGACATCAACGGGACCAACTTGACCTCATTTTTACAACCTTCACTGGGCAGACTAAGTAACAACGCGGCGGCAACAGCGCTTGACCTGCCTCCGGGCGGTCACACACAATGAAGCACACACTTGGCGGCTTTGACGAATCCTGGGGCTCCAGAGGTGACACGGCAGTATGCACATCACATTCCGCAAGCTTTTTCTTCTCCCCGTTTGCCGTCTGCCCCAGGAAAAGGGTCGGCATACTGCATGTTAAGTAATAAGCGAAAGTGCGGTGCCGTCACTAGAGGGCGCAACACAAAATGCTCCACCCGCACAGCACCAGAGCAGTCCATGATGTGAAACGCTGTTCGCGCTGCGGCAGCGCTCTTGGTCCCAAGTTCGGTGAATTTTTTTTTTTTTCGTCAACTCTAGCGTGTGATGGAGGGATGGATGCGCCGGCGAAGGAGCAGAGAGATTCTGCATGTGGACACCAGCGGCTGCTGCCACATCACTCGTCGGGAACAACGGTGTGAGGCCGTTCGGTTGCCCCGACAACTGGCTGTGTTGCAGACGCTGTGCTGACCAGACTGGTGGCTGCCATCTTGTTCAGGACCTGCGGCATTCGTCGCAAACACTTCAGTCAAGCATGACAACAGCATGCTTGCAAAAGTGCAACCGAATGAAAAATGAGCCGTGACGCAGCGATTCCGTCTACTGCACAAACTGCAGTTGCAAGTGGATCTTGCTCCGCACAAACAACTGTCAACTAATCAGCTCATATACAGGGGCAGGCAACACCTGTAGCCATCAGCAGTAAACAAGCCCAGCATCGAATGCACCATGTTGTCATGATGTTCTAGTACTACCCTTTCAAACAGTACACCATCAACTTGAGCCAACCAGAAGGCAGTGACCTCATTCTTCAGCTGTAGCAAATTGTTACTGTTCTCTCAAGCGCTCTTTTGTACAGGAACTCGCAGCCGCATTGGGCCAATCGCTATGATCACACAACCTGTAAAGAATAATAATTCCACAATGTGAACATGCATCCCTATATCAATAAGAGAAAAACCAATGAGGCAGCAGTGACAGGAAAGAGAGAAATGTGCACAGAACTCAAATAGGTGCAGAAATTCATTACAGCAGTGCTTCTTGCTCTTTTTTTTTTTTTTTTAAGCATTCTTCGCCTTATACAAAGCATGTTGTGGGAGGTAGGTAGGTAGGTTCCTGTCTTGCGTCATTTCAGACATCTTTATTGCCCAATGGTAGCATCGAACCTGTCTCCCTTTGCAAGGAGACTGCTAAGAATGGGAGAATGGCCATACAGGCATTACAAAGCACAAACTGCCATGAAGTATTGACTATGGCTTCTAACATGCAGGTTTTAGTAGCCAAATATAGAAGCCAGAGTGGCCCACTAAGGGCATAAACTGCTATTCTGATAGAGTATGAGTGTGACCTGGTATGTGTGATCAGATCTGTGTGACCAGACAGGTCTGTGTGACCAGACAGGTCTGTGTGACCAGACAGGTCTGTGTGACCAGACAGGTCTGTGTGACCAGACAGGCTACGCACACGGGTACACATGTGACGCGGCTTAGTTAAACTACTTTTTCCGAGGTAACACATCCCAAAGTGGGTGTATGACCCTTTACACAAGTAAATACAGCAATGTCTGACCTGTACAACGTTGCCACTTGGAGCCGCAGCTGCCGCTGCCGCTGTCACTGCCACCTTGCCCAGCGTTGGTCTCACAGTAGTAGCGATGAGTGGGAGATCATCTTCATCCGATGAACTTGCCGCCGCTGTCCAGAGCCGGTCGCGGCCGTTCTCACGTGTTGGATCAGTAGCCACTGTCAGGGAAGCTGTAGCGGATGTTTCGCGACCGTTCTCTTGGGGGCCGACAAGCTGACTCGTGAGCTGCATGGGCAGTGCGAGCCTTGGCCGCTTCGCTTCGCTTGGGCTTGTGGACCGGTCACGCGGCTGCTGCTGTGACTGTTGCTGTTGCTGCTGAGAGTTCTCCTGCTCATCCAGGAAGCGGTCCATGTAGTCCCTGCACACATTGTCCAATGAAAAACACTTGAGATAATCTTCTATCTTTAGTGCATCTCCTTAACCCTCTCTCTACTGATGACTACAGTTGTCACCGAAATTCGTACCAGTATAGCCGATTACAAGTATAGCCGTAATGAAGTCATGTTTCTAAAATCTCGGGGAAATTTGTTACAATTTTTTGTAGGTGCGTGTGAATCACTGAATCGAATCAAATAGTGAACGTTCGAATAACTCGATTCGAGAATCGAACATCTACTATTTGATATTATTCAATACTACTTTTGTTGCTACTTTAATATCTATTATTTGACATTATTGATATGCTCAATTAGCGGACTGCACACACAGCGGCCAAATGTCGCAATTCGCGTAATGGTGCTGCATCGGCCGGCTCTGTCAGTACAAGGTTTGTCCGACTCGACAGGACTGATTGAAATGATAATGTGAAGCAGACAGAGGGAACAGCAACAAAACGAAAGCAGCGCATATTTCGTAAAGTGCTAAAGCATGTGCGAAGATCGGGCGATTAGTCGCCAACAGGGACGCAGATCACGTTGGATAGCAGCGATGAGCTTAACACAACTTCAACAGACATCAATCTAACCTGCACCTGTGATCTAGGGACCGATCACTGATTAGCCACTTGTACGAACATACTATTAGAGAGCTTTACGTTAGGGGATGCAAGCCGCACCCAAGTGCTAGGGGGATGCAAACTCCTATGTGGGCCCTTCGCGCTCTTTTGTGCTCACTCTGGGTTCTTTTGTACACTCGACAGCTTGCATTCCCAAATCTAAAGCTCTCTTTTAGCGGCAAGCATTCCGCAACAGCTTGCGGCCTTCGTTACCACATCGGCGAGCGGCAAGTTTTGGTCACAGCCATACTGCTTTATCGGCACAGCTTCATCAAGCAACGGCGACTAAAGTTATGGTTCGGTGCCGAATCGACACAGATCTATTCGTAGCACCCACACAGCACTTGGAAAGTCAACAAACCTCCGAGCAAATAAAAGCGAGTGCATGAGATAACAACGAAGTTGTTCATGGCTGTCATCTTTGTGACATACACCGTATGGCGGCTTCTCGTTCCCAATGCCGTTCATAGATGCACATCGGTCTCTTTTTACAGCTTCGAGCAACTCGTCACAAGACTAGCATTGTGTTTCCATGGCAGGCGCGAAAGTGTCATGACCCAGTTGCATAAACAAGGGGGGGGGGGGGGGGGGAGGTTATTGTATTTGTTTACAGAGTGATGAAAATGAACTAGCACTGTCTATACTCACGTAGTTCCAGGGTGCAGAGCGTACTTCTTCTTTTCAAGGCGAACCTTACTGGCAAAGATGTCGTGCCGCTCCGTCTTCTTCCACAGGTAGTAGAAGTGCACAAGCTCACCGACCGAGCGCGTACGGACCTGCGCATGGTTTGCAAGAACCATCTAAAAGAACAATCTTGCAAGTTTAACTATGCTAACAATGTCGTGCGAAGGCCATCGGTAGGCACAATTATAGCAGACTAAGTGGCAACTGAGGTTGGCACAAGCAAGTTTCTCCTTTCTTTAACCTTTCCTGGTCCGAATTTTTCAAATGAAGTAAAAAATTTACATTACATCTGAATGACAAAGCACGCAAGAACTTAAGAAATCATTCCCACTAGAATTTTTTGGCAATGAATGGAAGATTCTTCTCATGAACTGCCAACTCAAGGTGTTGTAAGGAGCATGTGGTTCTTCAGACTTCTCGATTCACAATCGTAATGCACTGAAATATGACCAAATTATTTGACTGACCATTTTTCTGCCACCCAAGGCAGATGACAAACATTAGGCAGCAAGCTCCAAAGATACCGTGCAGAAGTCGGACTTCAGCATATTACCATGCGAGCCGCCACCTCTGTCATTGCAGCATTGCTAGTGCCAAGAGCCATTGACGAGGGTGGCGGCTGTCAGCACTGTCGAGTTGTGTTTTCCGTTTGCCTTGGAGCCAGCATGTGAAGCCTTTCCAACCACTCCACTAGCCACCTGGCCGTCCCGTCGATCCTCAGCGAGAGCTATCCAAGCAGCGTGCGTTGTGAGCATTCTGTCGCAGTGACAAGCATGCCCGGTATTCTGGTAACCGCAGGCGAACTGGCCGTTTTGACAGATGGGTGAAGGCGTGAACTAAAGCCCCTCCATACAACTATCGCTGTGATGAAGGGGCTTTAGCGTAAACGCGAGTGGCCTCAGCGGCCTGCACGGTGCCGCCATCTAGTGGTGCAGAGCTTAACCAGCCAAACACAGCACTACTATTGCTGTAACGAAACGTAAAAGATTTTAAACATTTAAAAAGACAACATGTTCACAGTTACACTCCCGCCAAAAATTTACACCTGCAGAAAAGTATAATACACTTTGGTTACTGCCATATTAGCTCTGCGTTCGTCTGGTTGAGCTCTGTGCCAGCAAGTGGGTGCACCGTGCAGGCCGTTCACGTTTGTGTCTTCGCTCATTGGGTAAAACGCCCAGTGCACTTGCGCTTACATTTACTCGAATACCGGACATGTTAAAACTCTATTGTGGTGGCAATTCACCGGCTTGAAGTGATGGCGGCAAACACATAGATGCTGGCGCCGATTGGTTAATGCCAGGCCGATGTGCTGCAGTCACTCCACTCGCTTCTTGCCCTGTAGAGGGACTCGAAGTCACAGCTCGACATGTTGCTGATCAATAGATTTGCAGCCCACATCGTAACAAGGGCGATCCCTGGTGCTCATGAAAAGAAAGCTTGAGACTACAAGTCCAACAATGACAGCACAGTTTGCGTCAACATGGAGAACGTGGTAACACAAGCAAACGTATGACACTTGCAGTGCTTGAGTATAGTGATAAATTGTCTTGTGTATTCTCTTTCTGTTGCTTTTTTTTATAGCAACAAGTTAACATGCTAACTATTACAAACAATGTTTGTTCACCATAAAGTTTGAAATATTATCGATGACGCGACCTGGGTAGCTAATCGGATAGCTCCCCGAACTGACCTCAATCCGCTAACTATGTCAATAGGGAGACGGCTGTTGAAAACTCGAGGGCGCGGTGCTGCTGCGATTGGTAGCGATGCACATTTTTAAAGCCTTATAATAAATTACACACTTTACATAGAGCGCTTAAATGTGTCACTTAATGATCAGAACAACCTACCCTAATGACTCAGTACATTTGTATAAAAAATCATCGAAATCGTTCCAGGGTCCCTTAAAAGGACATTCCACATCTGCTGCCTCGCCCAAGAGCGGCACTGGCCGGCTAATTTTGTATACACACACAAATACCCAGGAACCAACTTGCCCAACTGTGACTTCTGCTGGCTTACAATCTGCTCAAAGTTATACTTCCAAGTATTCCAGATCAACTGGCGGTAATTGTGGTTATTGTAGACTAACTACACATCACATACAAACTGATAATTTGGGCAAGTCATTCTTGAGGCAGTTACATTTGCCACCTAACAATACCTGATGCTGAAAGCACGTCTTGTGCAAGAATTAAAGCAAAACACTGATACAGCTTGAAAAACGAAAGTGCGAAAGAAAACAAATCACAAGTGTTAACATGTGCAAAGCCAGACACCTTGCTGCAACTGAAACATTCACAACACCTCGCAAGGTTGAAAGTACTTGTGTGCAGTGGGCACGTTTGCTGCGCGCATGATGAGAGTTTCTTACAAAAATCACTAGAGGGAACTGTGTCACTAGTGTCCGTGGAAGTTACAACGTGGCAGTTCGGACAGCATGGGAATGATGGCTACAGTACATGGCTTTGCCTAAACTTGATCCTTCTGGCTTTGAACAGCTTTATGACCTTTCAAACTGATAATTTTCAACAAAATATTGCTTTATAAATGCCACAACTTGCAATGATATTGCATGTGCGTAGAGTATTACAGTAAAAGATCGTTAATTCGAATTTCGCGGGGACGCCCATTGAGTTCGAATTAAACCGAAATTCGAACTAACGAAATTCATTGAAAAAAACAGCAGGAATTGAGACCGGGTTGTTGGAAAATCACTCAAAATATTTACTTTCGAAAATAATCCGTGATCACTGTCTGTTTCTCTTCTTTGAATGCGATCGCCATAGCCTTGTTTTCCAACGCGCGAACGTGGCAGAAAGCATCCTCTGCGTCTTCCTCGAAGCTGAAGAATAGACGCGCGACACGCATAGCCTCCATTAGTTCCAAAGCTGAGGGCCACGTGGGTGCATCATCCTCTTCGTCATCCGCACCTACATCGACGACGGGCGCTTCTCCACCAGTCACCTGTGCGATGATATCATCGTCGGTGATTGTGCCGCAGACCGCTGCACAGCGATATGCGTCGACGTAGTCGTCGAAGGTCACGTCCTCCAGCGCATCCCGCAATTCGGCAGGAATGACCACGGCCTCGCGCTCGTCGGGCTCGCAAGCTGTGCCCTCATAGGTCACACAAAAGCCACTGTGGCGGAAGCAATTGGCAACAGTTGTTGCCGTGACCTGATCCCAGGCCCGCACCAACATATGCAAGGCCGTGAGCAGCGTCACATCGTAGCGACACGGCACCGAACGACTTCGTAGCTCTGACATACACGAGGCCTAGCGACTGAATGTGCGGCACACAAAGGACACGGAGACTACGCAGACACGTCCGGCACGAAGCACCACACGATGCGAAGAGCGAGCGCAATGACGACAGTGACGCCGCTGCGCTCGCGCCATCTATCGTTGAGCCTTGAAAGCTTGCGGCGGCAGTATAAAATACCACCACGCAGCGGCGCGCAGTTCGAATTATCGATAGAGGAGCCGATGCGCGCGTGAACTAACGAGTTGGTTAACCCATAGACGCCTATATATTGTGGCCGGACCATGACCATCAGTTCGAATTAACCCGAAAGTTCGAATTAATGAGGTGCGAATTAACGAGCTTTCACTGTATTGCCTTCATTTAGAAAAAATAGGATTGCTCCAAAATTTGGGCCAGTTTAAGCAGATAAAGCGTAGTAAATAAAGCCACAAGAATGTTTGAAGCCACAAGCAAAACGATCACACAAATCTATGAACTAACCACGACTCCCATGCTCTAGCTCCCCTAGTAATTTTTGAAGGAAGCTCTATGGCATACACTATACCCCTGCAAGTGGAAAGCAGGACCACAGCACTGAAGGATGGTCCTACCTTGTGAAGTTGGATGAGGTGGAAGTCCTTGCCGTACAACCGAAGGCCACTCTCGAAACTCCGGCACTCTTCTTCGGACCAAAGGCTCATCTCTGCGGTTAAGGGTTCGTGCAGTGAGACACTTTGTGCCAATGTTCAGAAAACCGAGTCAGAGTGAAATTACTCATCGAGAGAATGCTTTTCAGTTCACACTGTTCTGAATGCGCGTTCAGCACCGTCCCTTTGTGTGCCTGAAACATGTAATATGAACAGAGCTTGCATGTATCACATAGCTACGTGAGCACTGGCCTGGACAGTCTGCACACCAGAGGAACACTGCGCTATACCTCACCAATTCAGTGCAGTCCAACAAAAGCTATGGGTCCCTTCAGCCAACCAGGAACAAGAACTAGAAGCATGCATCCACTGGACGCCACTATTCCACTCGTGCAGGTGGAATAGTGGCCCTTGTGTCCATGATTGGTGTTGTTCCTGTGATTATTGGCTGACACAGGCTGTATGCATGCTTCATTGCAAGGAGTAGCTGAGATGAACGATGATGATATAATTAGGTTGGGCTTAATACTTCATTGCTGTGAAAGTAAGCACTATGTGCTCCTAGACAGGTAAAGAAATAAGCTACCTCAATCTGAATCATCAGATGTGTGCCAGATGTGTGCCACATCTGATGATTCAGAAAATTTGAACCCTTTGCAGGTCACTGCGGTACAAGCTTGGCGGTGACCATGTGTTTGAAAAAACACACCCTTTCGGAACAAAGCACTAGCTTGGAGGTGCTGCTACCTCTTCCAAGTTCTAAAAAAGAAATATTTTTACTGTGATACAGCCTCTTGGAGTCTGCCAGAACAGATATTTTGCTTTGTACTGTACTAGCTGCCACCTATTACTGCTTCGAAGTTGAATGCTAGTTTCGCATAGTTTCGCATGTGACTGCATGACCAGCCATTACATCTGTTCACATGCCCAGGCCACATTCCGATAGTAAGTGCTAGAAACATGGACACGCCTACAATGCAGCTTTTTAATGTTATGCAATGTAAAACACAGGGTTAAAAGAGAATTAATTCCATAGAGTAAGCGCAAACTCTATACACATTCAGACACAGGAGATCATTTCACTGCAACAGGTTATCGGGTCAAAAGCCTAATGAAGCAAAAATTGCGCACACCTTTAAGAGTGCCGAGTTTCTGAGGTAACCCATTACCAATACAGTAGACTTCTGCTAATTCGACACCAATTAATCACTTAAGTGTTTTATTATTTTGGCCAAAAGCAACCTTATATTGCTTCCTTCTTTTTAAGGCTTATTTTCAAACTTCACTATGCTTCTAGAACATTTTCAACCAATTTGCTTTATGTTTTGTTTTAAGTGTGAAAACCTCATTTTACCTCTTCACTATGCCATTGCCGCAATCGGTACAGACGCCATCATTCCAAATTTGCCAAAAGGTGCAAAAAGTGCTCAAATCCAAAAACATGGTCGTTGAGTGCCTACAAAGTATTGCCTTTATGTAGTAGCAGAAAACAAAGACCACAGTAAGCTTGCCTCTACAGGCCCTGATGACTGCAGTCTCCCTCTCTTGGTGGTGCTTAGAAAGCAGTGATGTCAAAGACGCAATACCTCTTGCCGAAAACAACAAACAACAGCCTGTTTTCAGCAAAATTATGTAGGCTGCTATGGGACTTGCCAATATTTTTTTTTTTCCTAGAGATTCGAGATTAAGGACGATCAATTAAGGCAGTCATTTGTTGTACAGCCTAAAGACCAGTGCCAAGTTTTCTTGCAAAGAGCTAACACGGTGAGCAGGAAGCTGGCCTCACTTGTGGGTATGGTGGGGTTCATCCGCCGCCTTCGCAGTGCTTCCTCAACGTTGTGTCCACACTGCAGCAGCAAGTACAGTGCCTGCACGTGCAGTGGCAGCGAGAAACAGAAGATAAAGAACAAACTGCAAAAGGCACTTGAAGACCACCGCATTTTCACAAGTATAACCTGCACCCTCAATTACAACACTTGGGGAAGGGAATTGAAGTCTATGCTTATGTGGTCAACGAACTATTTTTTCGACAAGCGCATACATGCTCTGGACGTGCTGCGAGCATGAAAATACAATCAGCAAACAATGTTTCAGATGCTCGATTTTTTCAGACCTGCTCGATAATTCAGACTTCTCTACAGCACCGTCATTTACTTTTTTTTTTTGATGCCTTACCCTGTCTCGCTCAATTCTTCAAAGTGATTTACATGTGACACAAAAAATCTGAGAAACACAAATGAAGCTGCCACCATTCAGGCTGCCACCCATGTCTTAACTCTCGTTGTCGAGTTAATTCCTTCACTTTTCGAGTGTTGTAGGGTTGCTGCAAAGAGTTTCATCGACTTGCCACCAAAGGCGGCACTCGTTAAGCCTGGCTGGTGGAGGTAGTGGGTGGCAAGCCTTCGCAGGGACGCTCACCTTTGATCTGTTTGTACATGTAGACCATGGGAGATAGGGACGATCAGGCATGAGATCATGTTCATAGGCTAGACTGAAGGCCACACATGTGAAGTGGAATTTTGGGTTTACGGGCGATCAGCCGGCAACTTTCACAAATGCCTACCAAGTTCGTATCCACACGAACAGCATAAGCTCGCATGTGGGCAGAAAGGCCTAAAACTGAATAAACATGTACAGTCGACACTTGTTGCAATGAATCGTGATAATCCAAAGGTCCGTTCTATCCAAAGTTATGGTTGCAGTAGGTTGTGAAATGGCGAGACTTCGCATATATCGCTGTATACCGTTGTCTACCACAAATGGTTTAGCAGTGGCTAAGCACCAGAGCAGCGCTCACCTGTTCGTCATCTCGAGTGTGGCTGCCCAGGGGTAAGGAGTTGATGCTCCCCATGGTGTTTGCTGTTGGCTCCTGAGCCGTGGAAAGGTAGTCCTCCACTGTGAGCAAGTAAATACATGCACACATACAGGTCACACATGTTCGGTAGCAAGCATACTTTCTGTACAGTGTTGCATGGTGAAGTGGATTACGAGCACTGGTAGTCACGACTGCTCCCTTCTTGTTCAGCCCCTTGATGCTACCACCATTCTGGAGAATATTATACAGGATGACTACTATGTTGGCACTTTCAAATTCCCAAATATTTTCAGGTTTTCCCAAAGTGTTCTTATGAAAGTTTCCTGGCAGTCTACAGTAGTTTATACCTTGCCAAGTTACTATTCCAGCCCATAATTTTCAACAACTACAGTTGAATCTCGTTACAGTAGAACCCCGCTGTTACGTTTTTCACGGGACCGTAAGAGATGCGCTTCCTCCCTGCTTTTCTTTCTTTCGCGCGCGAGACGCGGTTGTCGGCTCCCCTCGCACACTTTCACTCGCACATGCAGCATACGGCGCGTATGCTGCATGTGCGAGTGAAAGTGTGTGAGGGGAGCCGACGACCGTGTCTCATGCGCGAAAGAAAGCATATGGTGCGCAGCGACGGCGTTATCGCCCTTGGACTTTATACGGAACATCTATGAGCTAAAACCAATTTTAGGGCCGGAACGCGTCATAGACACCATCTTTAGATAGTAAATGCGGATCTCAAAGGCCATACTTTTGGTGGCGGAAACCGAAAGTACGTAATAAGTATCGCCCCCGGCACTTTGGGCGGCCAATGCCATCGTCAAGCAACCAAGCCAAGCAACATGAAAAGTCAAAATGGCCGCTCGGGCCGGCGTGGTGTGGCAGTTCGCATCGTATGATGTGGGAACGGTTCCACAGTTGCAACGTAACAGCGGGGTTACCAATGCATTGGGTTCTATGGGAGCTGTGCCGGGACCGGCCAAAAACGACGTAACAGCCGGGAAAACGCAGCACCCGGGAACATAACAGCGGGGTTCTACTGTATAACGAAGTCGTATCTGACACGAAAATGCCTTCACTATAAGCCTATATTTGCTACACACTGATATTGGTGAGAAATTTTTCGATTTACTGCGTTATATCCACTCCTTCGCTATATCCATGTTTGTTATGTCGAGGTTTAACTGTCTTACTGGCAGACTGTTGATCAGGTGGGATGCGCTATCAGATCTGACTGATTCATGCGTTTCCTGATATGCCAACTGCTCGGCCAAGCTCACACTTGCAAAACCGGCAAAAGACACTATCATTTGCGGATTGCATATACATTAAGCCTTCTGGCATACCACCAGCTTCACCATGACAATTTTAGGTACCAGTTTATCTGATTTAAGGCGACAGGGGTGAAAATTGGCTGTTTTCCCACTAACTTTCCTGAACTGACAAATTCCCTGAAAGTTCCAGGTTTTTCCTGATGGTAGACACCCGGAATATATCACTACTGCCAACACTTCACAGTGACTGAATGTGCAAGAGCACACATACACGCACATACAAGCCCACGCTTACAAAAACACATGCAGGCAAGCATGCAGCACTATGCACGTCACATTCGTGGCCTAAGTCATCAAAAAGCTCAAAATGATGTCCCCTAAATTTGCAGCACTCTTCCAGAACATTGCAATGTTCTCAGTCACATAATGTATAAAGCCCATGCCACAGATAAAAAAAAAAAAATTGCTGACAAACGGCGACTAATTTCGCATCTGCCATTCTTCAATGAACACAGGACCAAGTACTACAACTCTTTGCTGACCAAACATATGCATGTTTTGAACGTTGCAAATGCTGTTCCATTTAAGAGCTGCCCATGCCCGCTGCACTTCTATAAGCCTACTTTCACAACACTCCTGAACTTTTGATTGCACTGCTTGTGCAAAAATATAGTTACACCCTAAAGAAAAGTTGGTAAGATAGCCAAAGCAACAGCTCAGCCCAGTCTGCCATTAAGAGGTTTGGAATGCAAGTGCATTCAAACCACGTTGACTGCAAATGCTACCTTCTGCTTTACTGCAGAGGCTTAAGTGGTAGTCTCAAATGTTCAATCAATTACCGTAGCGGCCAAGGTAGACAAGAGAGAAAAATAAAATCATACCATCACTGTCCGAGAGCTTGGCCGGATCCCAGAGCAATCGGTCCTCGTTTTCATAAGCTGCAGTTGCATTATATATCAGCAAGTAAGTAAATGTAGCAAAAATGTCCTTCCAGCAAGAAATAGAGAAATTAAAGAATCCCGTCAGTTGTTTACACAGTATGCCACTTGTTTCTCTATGTCACAGACTCCCCAAACACAATGCCTTCGAGCCTCGATGCTTTTGAGCTAGGTGCGACTTTAACATATTGTCACCCAGCTAGTATAGCTAGAATAGTTGGCCAGCAGCAGATAGGCAAAAAAACACGTCAGCCTTTAATAATAGCTGGACCTCGGAGAGCGCGCGCGCAACCACGAACTTCGTCGTTCTCGCCTCAAGGGGCCAGTGTCACCACGTGCCAACTTATTTCGCGTCATTGCTCCCCTCTCAAAAGCGACCGACCCGGTCGCTTCAAGGGCATGGGGCGAGCAATATGGGCAAGAGTGCCAACATGGAAAGGAAAAAAAACAAAACATACAGGCATGTACACAATGCTGAAGCGGTTTGTGAGGGATGCTTATCCCTCGCGTGCGTAGTACGGCTTCATCCGTACTACGTGGACGACTTCAGCACGGGGACGGCGTCGGTTCGAACTAGCATCAGAGCTTTGAGGCACCACCTCATAGTTCACATCACTGAGGCGGCGTACAACTTCGTAGGGGCCGAAATAGCGGCGCAACAATTTCTCCGAAAGCCCACGGTGTCGGATAGGTGTCCACACCCACACGCGGTCGCCTGGTGAGTACTGGACGTTCCGTCGGGTCCGGTTGTAACGGCAGGCGTCGGTATTCTGCTGGGTGCGGATGCGATTCCGAGCAAGCTGGCGAGCTTCCTCTGCTTTCTCGACGAACTCTTCAGTGGTGTCATTCCTTGTGGTTCCGTGGTCTACCGGGAGCATGGCGTCTAAGGTGGTTGTAACGCGACGTCCGTAAACGAGCTCGAATGGTGTAAACTCGGTGGTCTCCTGCACAGCGGTATTGTAAGCAAACGTCACGTATGGCAAAATTGCATCCCATGTCTTGTGTTCCACATCAATGTACATGGATAGCATGTCGGCCAATGTTCTGTTCAGGCGCTCTGTTAAGCCGTTAGTCTGGGGATGATAGGCTGTGGTCCTTCGGTGGTCAGTATGCGTCAGCGTGACGACTTGTTGCAACAACTCCGCTGTAAACGCTGCACCGCGATCAGTAATGAGCACAGCGGGTGCACCGTGACGAAGCACGATGTTGTGGACGAAGAAGCTGGCGACTTCAGCAGCAGTTCCCCGCGGCACAGCTTTTGTCTCCGCATAGCGAGTTAAATAATCGGTTGCCACGATTATCCACTTGTTTTGCAAGGAAGAGGTGGGGAACGGACCAAGAAGGTCCATTCCGACTTGCTGGAACGGCGCCGGAGGCGGATCCAAAGGCTGAAGGAGGCCGGCAGGCTTGACGGGTGGGACTTTACGCCTCTGACAGTCACGGCACGTTCGCACATAGCGCTGAACCGACGAAAATAGGTGTGGCCAATAGTATTTCTGCCGTATGCGCGCTAATGTCCTCGCGAAGCCTAAGTGGCCGGCACAGGGATCGTCGTGACATGCCTGTAAAACTTCCTCGCGCAGCGCCGTCGGAACGACGAGAAGGAACGTTTCTTGGCTGTTCTCAAAATTTTTCTTGTACAGCACATCGTTCCGCAGGCAGTACGATGTCAATCCTCGTGAAAGTGGGCGTGGGACAACAACGTCAGCTCCCTCGAGATATCGGATGACTGGAAGCAGTTCAGAGTCTGCACGTTGGTAGTCAGCCATGCGCACCACGTCGACGACACCAAGAAACGGCAAATCTAGCTCCAAGTCGGAGGATGTCAAGGGAATAGGAGAACGTGACAAGCAGTCAGCGTCGCTATGCTTACGGCCCGATCTGTAGACAACAGTCATGTCGTATTCCTGGAGGCGGAGGCTCCAACGAGCGAGGCGACCTGATGGGTCTCGTAGATTGGCAAGCCAGCAGAGCGAATGGTGATCACTGATCGCTCGAAATGGCCGGCCGTATAAGTAAGGTCGGAACTTGCTGATGGCCCACACGACTGCTAAACATTCTTTTTCGGTGGTTGAATAATTAGCTTCTGCTTTTGTGAGGCTACGGCTCGCGTACGCAATTACACGTTCTGCGCCGTCTTGCCATTGAACCAGAATAGCCCCGAGTCCTACGTTGCTTGCGTCTGTGTGAATTTCAGTTGCCGCGGTGTCATCAAAATGCGCCAGCACTGGAGCGGATTGAAGGCGTTTGCGCAATTCGGTGAAGGCCTGCTCTTGGTCTTCCGTCCATGCAAAGGGCACATCTTGTCGCGTCAGTCTCGTGAGAGGTTCTGCAATCCTCGAGAAGCCTTCAACGAAACGGCGGTAGTAAGCGCAGAGGCCCAGGAACCGCTGAACAGCCTTCTTGTCTTTAGGGTGAGGAAACTCTGCAACGGCAGCGAGCTTTTCTGGGTCTGGTCGTACTCCTTGGGAGCTGACCACGTGGCCTAAAAACTTGAGTTCCCGGAAACCAAAGTAACATTTTTCAGGCTTGATGGTGAGGTTTGCCTTGTGTATTGCGGTAAGGACACTTCGTAGTCGAGTGAGATGTTCATCGAACGTGCTGGAAAACACAACAACGTCGTCTAGGTACACTAGACACGTCTGCCACTTTAATCCGACGAGTACAGTGTCCATCATTCGTTGAAACGTAGCAGGAGCCGAACAGAGACCGAAAGGCAGGACTTTAAATTCGTATAGCCCGTCGGGAGTCACGAAGGCGGTTTTTTCACGGTCACGCTCGTCCACTTCGATTTGCCAGTACCCTGACTTTAGGTCTAACGAAGTAAAGAACTCAGCATGACGCAGACGGTCCAAAGCGTCATCGATCCGTGGCAGGGGGTAAACGTCGCGTTTGGTGACTCGGTTAAGCCGTCTGTAGTCAACGCAGAAGCGGAGCGTGTTGTCTTTCTTTTTTACTAGTACGACAGGCGACGCCCACGGACTTGTCGACGGCTGGATGACGTCATCATTGAGCATTTCTTCAACTTGACGCTTAATCGCCTCCCGCTCCATAGGTGACACGCGGTATGGGTGCTGACGAACAGGCCGCGCCGACTCCTCTGTAACTATCCGGTGTTGCGTAATGGAGGTGCGCTGGACTTTAGATTCTGTGGAAAAACAGTCAGAGAATTCTGTCACTAGGCCCAGTAGCTGATCCTTCTGTGCATCTGCTAAGTCAGCATTAATGTGGACGCGGGTACTCAGGCTGGCGTGAGTTGTTGCATCCGGTGAAGTCACTTGTAACGTGCCGACGTCGGAGAAGTCAGCAATGTCGTTCAGAAAGGCCACAGCTGTACCTTGAGGGACGTGCTGATACTCATGGCTGAAGTTTGTCAACAAAACTTGCGAGCACTTATTTTGTATTCGAACAAGGCCCCGGGCGATGCAGATGTGTCTTTCGAGCAACAGCGGGATATTTGCCTCGGCAATACCCTCATAGTCGTCGAATGCGTCGCAGGTTACGAGGGTCAATACGCTGCTCCTTGGCGGCACCGTGATGTTCTCGTCGACAATCCTCAAGGCGTTGACATACGTGTCGTCAGTGCTGCTCCCTGCTAAGGCCTGCGCCGTTGAAAACGTTACCAGGGACTTCTGTAAGTTTATCACGGCTCCATTAGCCTGCAGAAAGTCCATTCCCAGAATTAGGTCCCTCGAACAGCTTGGGAGGATAACGAAATCTCCGAGGTACGTAAACCCACGAATGCTCACTCGCGCTGTGCATCTTCCTACCGGGGTTAGCAGATGGCCTCCTGCAGTGCGAATCTGCGACCCAGTCCACTCGGTAGAAACTTTCTTCAGCTTGCAGGCAAGGTCCATGCTCATAACTGAGGTGTCCGCTCCAGTGTCGATTAACGCTGTTATTTCTTCGTCGTCTACGGTGACGGGAATGTTCGACGTTATTACCTCTCGTACGGTGTTTGACTGCGTCTGTACGTCTGCGTCGTTCTGTTTTGGTCGTTGTCGTCGGAGTGGAGGATCTTGCGCACAGTCGACGTCAGCGGCCTCACCTCCGGAGGTCGCTGAACTCAGTTTTCCCGAGCCGCCGGGCTAGGCGAGCGGCGTCTGAGAGCGCCGCGAGAGAAGGCTTGGCTTGGTGATGGTGACCTGTAACGAGCAGGAGACGACGAACGGGGCTCGTGCCATCGTTGATCACCATTGCGACGATTCGCGACGAAACTCTCTATTTCCGGCGGCCGCTCACCAGGTCGTGGACGAGGTGCATTTGGGGCGAATCCTCGGAGCCCCACATGACGATAAGGACACATTCTGTAGATGTGCCCGGCTTCGCCACAATGATAACAAAGGGGCTTGTAGTCTGCGGTGCGCCAGACGTCGCTCTTCCTAGTTCTTGCTTCGGCGATGTGCGGTGTGCTGCGAGGCCTGAAGCTAACGTCCAATTGTTGAGCGGGGTGTACCATGCTATACGCACTTGAGGGTGGCGGACGGCGTACTGCTTCTGCGTAACTCATTTCAGGACGCCGTCTCTGCTGTGGTTCCTCGTACTGTTCAGGAACATGGACGGCCTGTCGGACCTCGGCGCGCACCATTTCCGCAATCGAAAGTTGTCCACAGAGGCAGCGGTCGTCTGCATCTTCTGCAGTTCCTCCTTGATGACAGCCCTGATGAGTTCGCGCAAGGCGCCGACGTCGTTGCCGAGGGTAACGGCAGAGAGCTCCCTTGAAATCACGGCGTCGCGGTTGTATTGCCTGGCCCGTTGTTGAAGGGCCTTTTCCATGGTGGTGGCTTCGTCGTGGAACTCTGCCACTGTCGTCGGCGGATTTCGAATGAGGCCAGCAAAGATTTCCTCTTTGACGCCGCGCATTAGGTGGCGCACCTTCTTTGCTTCCGTCATAGAGGGGTCCGCACGTCTGAAGAGCCGATTCATGTCTTCTACGTACGCCGTCACTCGCTCATTCGGGCCTTGGATTCTCGATTCCATTGCTAACTCCGCCCTCTCCTTCCTGTCCGCCCTGGCGAAGGCACTGAGGAACTGCCGACGAAATTCTTCCCATGACGTCAGTGTCGCCTCGTGGTTCTCAAACCATATTTTAGCGGAATCTTCAAGAGCGAAGTACACGTATCGAAGCTTACGCTCGTGGGTCCAGTCGTTGACGTTGGCGACCCGGTCAAAATGGTCAAGCCAGTCGTCGGCGTCCTCTGAAGCACTCCCGTGGAAATGATTCGGCGTCCGGATCTGATTGACGACCACGTGCGATGCTGCAGTAGCGGCAGGAGGTGGTTGGTTCGTCATTCTACTTCGTTCGGGTAGCAGACCGTGCTGTGGCTGGAGTCCCTGGAGACGTCGGCTGGTACGTACGTGCACAGGGGTAAGCTCGGCCGAACTACTCGCCGGGCTTTGGTCTGGGGTACGCTCCGGAGATCTTAACATCGACCGTACCCAGCACTTCCACCAGAAATGTCACCCAGCTAGTATAGCTAGAATAGTTGGCCAGCAGCAGATAGGCAAAAAAACACGTCAGCCTTTAATAATAGCTGGACCTCGGAGAGCGCGCGCGCAACCACGAACTTCGTCGTTCTCGCCTCAAGGGGCCAGTGTCACCACGTGCCAACTTATTTCGCGTCAATATTACCACAAGGGTGCTTCGAACAGGCATTCTGCTCTATACTGTAGATGGTGTTGCGGGGGGGAGGGGATAACATCAGCGAGCCTGCATACCCAAGAAATTTTCGGTCACATGCCTTGTCAGCCTACAACGCCAGAACAAAAAGCATATTTTTACGTTGCTTCAACATACAGAAAGTCTCTTTTTACATTTCAGAATAAAAGAAAGGCGCATAGTGCCTCAAGACTAATACTTATGCCAAATTCGACTGGTAAAATTGTGATCATGCACAGAGAAACGTGTTGGATATCTGCGGGCTTCTGTTTTAACACACTCCTGCTACTCGCTGTTGTCTTTTTTTGCCAGCTAAGTTAAGCAGGCTATATCAGCGGGCAAAACTAGAAGCCGTCCAGGGCCTATGTTTGCAAACGGAAAAAGGGTATACCGTCACAGTTCAAATGATCTGCACCACAGAGAAACAGAACTATTCGTGAAGTTTATTTATGAAATATATCCCTGTGAGGGCGGCCGAAATTTAAGGTTTTATTATGCATTATTTCTATGGAATGGAAGGTGTGCTATGGGTAGGTTCAAATAATCAAGACACTGAATATTCGGTTGGCAACTGTATCTGCAAACTGGAGAAAAATCAGAACTTGTAAAATTCTTGGCATCATTACAACAACTGTAAACAAGCCCCAAAAGTCGGGCATTTAAAAAACATTGCAAAAGGTGGCAGGCATAAGTCGAGTAATCATTACATTCAAACTGAAAACAGAAAATGGCATCAAATGATGTTTCTCACCTGGCGCATCATCATATTTACACAGCCCCACAGGAATGGTGGCCTGGTATTCCGAACCAACTTGTATGGTCTAAAAAGAAAGGAGTGGTAATGTTGGCCAGGACTGCTACTTTGTTCATAACAAAAGTTTGTTAACCAAATAAACGGTGATGTTTATTGTTAGGTCTTCATTCAGTAGTCTTTCAATCACTTGTGTTTTTGTAAAATGCATCGTTAACAAGGCCGAATTCTCAACCACCCATGTACAGTAAACGTTGTCTATCTCGAACTTGCATATTGGAAAATACAATGTAACTCGTGTCGTCAGCTTCCTTAGGTGCCATGCATTTTTTAATCCTTTTCCTCAAAGGTTTAGGACAATCCGAAACATTACATTTTCTTTCTTTCCCACCGCAACAGCATAAAAAAAGTGACTTGTAGCAATATCTGTCTCAACCGTGACTTGTAGCAATATCTGTCTCAACCAAAGTAAACTGGCCAGGCATCTTTCTGCAACCTCGTTAACACTAGAGGAAGGAAAAAAAACAGAGCCATGAACTCGCACATGGCGTCTTACCTGATGTGGAACTCTTGCGTATGCTGGTCCCAGTATGTTGACATCGCTGAAGTTTGAGTTCTAAATGTAGTTCAGAGGAGAGAACAAAAAGGAAGAAAGCGTTAGGTTTTTTTTTTTTTTTTTGTGTCTTGTATGGAGGCAACCTCTTGCTCCAATGACAGCAGTTTGGTAGTACAAACTGCTTTCTAATATTAAGGCCCTTTTCTGAGTACAAGACGGCTACAAAAGTTGCTAGGTAGAGTTTTCTGTTTATTTCGAATTTAAACGTTATCATGTTTATTAATATGCAATGCAATATCTCGCAATGTGTGGCCTAGGCTAATTAACCTAGGCTAACTTTGGCACACATTGGCCTAGGCCACACATTGCAAAAATATTCTACACAATTCTGAGCAAGAAGTGAGGCAAGGAATAAGAATTGAGCATATCACTATGTCTCTCACCTTCTTCCAATACTCCTCAAGGGTGAAGTCTTCATCGGAGTCGGAGTTTGAAGATTCACTCGCATGGGAGACAGCTGTCATTGCGAGACGACAACAAACAAGGTACTCTCAGAAATACGTACACCACAGAATATGGTTACACCTGGAGAAGCACGCCTGGCAATGTACCAGCTGCATCAAATGTAACCAGCAGTCGAATTACTAAGTGAGTTGGTCGGTACAATTTCAATGTAGCCAGACAGCACCAAACCACAATGGCTTTGCAACTTCTCCGTCTGTTGTGGTTAGGCGCTCTTTAGTTTCTTTGAAAATGTAACCAGGTTTAAACACCGCAGAGCAACGATACAAGAGCTTTAGCCTGTGCGTTAACGTATTAGCCTTTACGAAATACTGAATTACTGGAAACATAAGTGCGAGCAGCCGGGTTGGTGACACCACCTGTTGGCATAGAGTTTAACCAGAGAGGACACAGAACTACTATTACTGTAGTGACCAACCATATTCTACTTAACTGCTGGTATAAGGCATCGGTGCCTATGTAATCGTCAACATACAGCTCTTTTGTAGTATTTTCCTTCTATGAAAACAAACTGTAGCACAAAAAACATGCCCAATGCTTTGCCGTTGGACAAAGCGTCACCACATGTCACTTTCAGCATTGTTACTGCTGTCCAAATCTCCAGTAACCTGGTATTTCGTGAAAGATTATACATCATACAGACAAGCTAAAACTAATAAATCAGTTTGAACGCATAAAGCATTTGCAAATATACTCTAGTTTTGTTTAATCTATGTGCACGAGCATGTTGATTACTAGCAGAGCAAATAAAGCCCAAACTTTCCTTTATGATTTCTTGCAACCTAAACCAAAGAACCAGTATGTTATAGCACGACATCACAGATTTCAAAGTATTTTTGCATATTTCTGAAATTGTGAAAAATAAGTTCTTCAAAACTTGTTAGGTTGGATGCACAGCTCCTTTAGAATGCAAGTAAATAGTACTCCTCTTTTGACAAACTAGTATTGAGCAGATGTGCGATCATCAACGCAGCGCTGCCGCTAGTCTTTTATTTTTGCGACCTTGTTGGCTTACCAAGCTGCTATTATTAATGGTGAGACTGGTAACATTTCTAGTGCGCCAGAAGCATAATTCACCAATCCAAATTAATTTTTCCCTTTAGCATCCTTTTAAAGGATGCAGTGTCTGCTACCTTGCATCACACTCATGGCAGTCGACTGCAGTAGCTTGGTTCCAAAGCTGTGAATGAGATGTGCGGGCTTCATGGTCTCAAAAGTCATTTCATAAGCAGTGAACGAAAATGCAGGCCATCACCACATCATGCCATTCTATAAAATAATGTGTCTGAAACACTGCAGACCATATACAGCTTTCCAAGCTCTTGTAAATAATCCACACGACAATCCAAAGTAGACCAGCCAGCACAAGTTGCCTCTGCGCAGTCCAAAAATGGACTGGAAATATAAATAAATGTTGAAGCCATGAACCGCAGGCACTGAGCACATACTTTAAGCGAGGACAGCAGTTGACAGTTAACACAGAATGCATGCAGCGTGAAAACAAAACGAACCATCCTAGCACTCACATCGCAGCAGATGAGCCGTGGAAGTAGTCCGGTGCTCACGCCTCGGTGGAGGGTGGGGAGGTGTGGGTGTCGCTCGGGTGACAGGGGACGGAGTCTTTGTGGTCGTTGCCACTTTAGACTCGACAGACGGTGGCGGTGCAAGGGTGGGCACAGCGGCACAAGGCGGCACTTCCTTTGGCGCTAGCATCGGCACTGGCTCCTTGTTCGGCGCCTCCGTCGCTGGCTTGTCTGCTGCCACCTTAGGGGCAGAACTCTCGGGGACTTCCTCAGCGACGTCACCATCTTCTTCTTCCTCCTCGTCAGACTCCTCCTCCTCCTCCTCAGACTCGGGCTCACCACCAACCCGTTCTCCGTCCTTGTACCCAAACATGGCAAGAAGGTCTTCTAGAGGCATTTCACCTTCCTGTTGCAGAGAAGGTAAGAATGGCGGGTCACCGCACCAAACCAAGTGTGCGGGAAAATTCCGCTGACAACAATGCATGGTTCACAGGGGAACTTCGGTCACAAACCAGCAACCTCCCAAGGCGCACATAGGCATGCAAGTCACTCTCCAGTGCTTTCCTAACTGAGCAAGTCAACTGCCCAATAAGACAGACGGAAACAACACACACAGATCAAACTCAGAGGTGAGTACAACTGCACAGAGAATCACAGCAAATCATCCAGTGCACCAGGGCAAAGGATACACTCTAGCTAGCAGCTGTTTTGTGACAGCTGAGTAAACTGCAATGTGCAAGGTCCAGTGATTGCTATTACTCAACCTAAACAGATAAGTAGAGATCTTGTACAAAGCATTTAGTAGGTTTTTGCTGTAACACACAAGTACCACCATAACAGTTGCCTCCTGCAGTCTTAATCCATACAGCTGGCGTTTATGAAAAAGTTTAGGACTAAGCAAGTACCACACTACTAAGGTTCTGTCATCATAAAGTGCTAATCACAAAGACATTGACAAATGACTTTGCATTTTTAATGGTTTGCTCCAGTAAAGAGAGTCCCAACACAGCATTGGTCAATTAAATACACACACTGGCCCCTTATTCTCAGTCTCTGCGAAGAACTGCAACTGCAAATCTCCATTTGTACAGACCACAAGTAAAACAATGTCGAAGCAACCTGTGCTTGGAAATGGCTGCGTAACATTGCTCAATCTGTGCCTTGTAAAGCATGTTTGAAAGTGCCCGTGCGACAGTGGCATCACAAACGAACCAATTCACAGCAAAAGCGACGTTGCACGGCAACTTACCTTTTGCAGTGTGTTGAGTTCGTCGTCACTGGCGTCACTCTCCAAGGCCTCCTCCTCGTCTAACGTCTTCTCGTCGTCATACTCATCGACAAGCATCTCAGCAGAGGGGTCGAAATCTTGATCGCTGTCTGCTGCAAGGAAAATGCATTTGCACTTATGCTAACGCAATCAACATACGCTCCCTCGGCAGCTGCTAATGTGAGCAAAAAAAAGAAGGAAAAGCGCACTACCTTGTTGAGCCATGCTACTATGCAGCGGCAGATGACAAATAAATATGGTGGGGAGACGGAGAATAACAGCTCAGCCAATTCTGCTTTTGCAAGTGCCGCTGCTGTCCTCCCCACCAGAAACACCAGAACGCCGACCAAAGTGTTGTGGTTAAAGGCGTTACATCATATTGCGGCTTCTACATGGAAGCCTTATTCACCCAAGTAATACCACAAGTCACATGCTTGCTTTCAATGACTACTGAAATCCACGGGCCGAATTGGCTACCTTGGATTTTGACGGTGTCTGCTCGGGCTTAGGTATTTTTTTTTATCAATAAAGATGGACATTCTTTTCGAAAAGAGCCCATGAATGAACTCAACAAGTTTGAAGAATTTTTGCTGAGCAAGAAGGGCATAAATATGAAAAAACTACTTTGAAATCTGTGATGTCATAGTGACGTACCAGTGCTCGAGCTTTGACCTTCGATTTATCTTCTAATAATAACGTATCACCGCAAAATTAGCGAAAATAAATTTCCAAAGGGAATCATTTATTAGTCTAAACAGTTTAAGTCCTTCTCTTTGGTGTATCCATAATGCTAAATGATTAAATGCCTTATATTCAGAATTCTGAATTTAAGGTTACAAGAAACGACAGGACAAAGCACCTTGTCCTGTCATTTCTCCGTCTTGTCTCTTCGTTGCGCTTTAAAGACTTAACCAAGATGCGAGTCGGCCATTATGAAAGGACAGGAATATGGGAAGCATGAACCTCAATGTGTAAACAGGTGGCACAAATGAGCGAGTCTGTCCCCATCCTAACCCATGCTCGGTCTAGCAGACTTGAAGGTCAAATCAAAAAAGGCCTGTGCACTCCAAATGAACTCGGAACTTAGTGCAATCTGTAACATAATATCAGTATTCAACAGCACAAAGACTGTATCGTACCTGCGCATAGTGTCTACTGCGCACATCTGAAGTGGCGCTGATAAGATTGTAAGACATACGAAATGCCTTAAGGCCAGACTATACGTATGCTTGCCGGTGCATGCAAGCTCGCATCTGCGTGCCTACCCATGCGCAGACAGTGAAACACAGCCTGTGTGCATCAAAGCTCAAGCATGGAGATCTGTTCCAGGCAGATACTGGCCCTCAAGATGCCTCGCGTCACTATGCACCTGGCTACGCAGCTACGCCCTGTGGTACAATCACTTCTCAGTAACGCCGATTTATGTCATGCGAGAAAGTGCTTTTTCTTTTTTTCTTGCACCGATTTAAGAACGCTAAAAATGAAACAATGATGTTTATAGATATTAAAGCATTTTTCAGCACTGTCAATAACAAAGTATGACACCATTTCTGCCAAGGTGTCTATGAGTGAGCGAAGTCTCTTGTATATGCAAATCGCCATTCCTTGGGCGGCATGGCAGGCGCAAGGCACGCAGACGCACGCTAGCACGCATCAGCAAGTCTATGTGCAATCTGACCTTTATGAACAATAAGTGTCAAGAGCAGCTAAATAAAGAACCAAAGAATAAAAATATAGCAATTGTTGGCAACTGTACGCTTATAAATGACAACTGTTACTTAGCAGCTCTCAATTTTATTCGTTGTCGTACGCAGCATAGAACCCTCAGAGAACAGACAGTTTCATGATTATGTGAAGGTAGAGGTATTGATGAATTAAAAATGAGCATAAATTCAAAATACTGAGCAGAAATTTAAAGCAATATATGATCAAGGATGCCATTCAAAAGCACATTAATGAGCTGGATAATACAATTCCAGACAGAAATCATAAATTTTACAATCAGGTAAGAGCACTTCGGTGATTATTGCAATTAACTTGCAAGATTCACGTGCCACTGCGAAGCTATGCGACGCAAGCAGTAACCCTTTGAGTGCCAGGCATTTCCGCCTGCTGTGTGCCGGTCTTTCCAAAGCGCAACAAATTCAATTTCTGCATAAGTGACACATTAGCAGGCTTTAATTTCAAATCCTATTAAACGGCGATATGTTGCTAAACCTTTTTACAAAGCTTTCTCAAACCAAAAATTCAGACAAAAGTAATAACGTATGCTAATTAATGACATTTAGGATTCTAAGCAAATCAATCAATTATATTAATTAGGATGCTTTTTTTAGGCTTCCTCCGAGCACATGCCTTTTGAGGTATGCATAAGCACTTAATATATCCACGACAATTTACTTCTTTGCCAACTTTGCTCTGACAGCAACAACGATCCGCACATAAGATAAGAGTTTATTAAAAAAAATATTCACATAGCGGCTTAAATTTTGGTTGCCATTGTA
This sequence comes from Dermacentor silvarum, assembly GCF_013339745.2. Taxonomy (NCBI): domain Eukaryota; kingdom Metazoa; phylum Arthropoda; class Arachnida; order Ixodida; family Ixodidae; genus Dermacentor; species Dermacentor silvarum. The sequence continues at coordinate 63,508,535 of NC_051164.1, forward strand.
CATTCGTTCTATCAGTGTGTGGCAAGGCAATAAATGGTGCAAATAAATGAGCAGGTAAAAAAAAAATGGGCTCTTGAAACACTGAGGTAGTTGACTGCAGCATATTTTTAAGTTAATTTAGTCTGTATTTGTGGTTAGCTTTGCCCTAAACTGTATTCAAGTGAGAAAATGGTGTAACTAATGGTGATAACATGACAACTGTAAAACAAGCCATAGAAATCAGGCATTTTACAATGAAATCGTCCAATTCTCAATATCATAGCAGCTCAAAACGTTGTGCTTCCGATCGAACAAGTGTAATGTGGAATGTAATGAAACAAGCGCGCTTGCGAAGAAAGAATGTGTTGAGGAAGAAATAAAAAAAAAAAAACATCTGTGTTGAGTTGCCCAACCCGCTATCGAAATAAACACAATCACTACAGATGAAGTGGCTGTTCATGAAAAACTTCAGAACTGAGACACTGAGAACTGAAACAAACCTAGCTATTATTTAGAATCGATATACAAATGACCTCGTTAAAGTCAGTGAGGAGCTAAGAAAGCAGGGGCAGTACACTGCTATCCAACTCGAACTTGAATAGATGCGCCAGCCAATTAGGTTTTCTCATTTCATGAACGTCTTCCAATATCGAGCTCTCTTGGGAGCTTTGTTTTGGAGTGCGAAGGCACTGGTGTAATGCAGTTCTGTGTTTAAAGCTTGTACTGAATTCTTAGGTTGTGGCTGAGTGCAGATGAAATTCTAATAATGCTAGAGCGTTTATCACATTGCCAAGATGAGTTCAACGCGGAAGCTTCAGCTAAAACCTAACTCTGATTTGCCTGTTGAAATGCACATGTGCCGTCGTTAGTCAGCCACCCAGTTTACTGCAATAAATTATGTCAAATTTAATTCCTCATCAAGGAAAACTAGGATGACTTGTGCATTCTTTACTTTTGGCCATGGAGACTACATTCATTGAAAAAAAAAAAAAAACTATAAATGGTATGAGTAAAACTGAATTAGTAATTAAATTAATGAGTAACTGTATTTCTGATGCACAACAAAACTTCGCTCTACAGCATTTCAAAAACGCTGCTATGGGCTTTCATTTAATTTATTTCCTTCTTAAGGCATCTCATTACATACATCAGGAGGGGTAGATAGAGACATGTACACATCAGATTATTACAGAACTGAAAATATGACAAAAATATATGGCTACAACAGTTATGAGAATTTCTTTAAAAATTAACATTTTCAATGAAAGTAAACCTACATACAACATAAATACTGAGGGTAAAATAGCAGATAATGATGAACATCAGTGGCAAAACCTGCATGCCACAGCGCCAAAAAATAAAATAAACAAATAAAAAATCACAAAACATAATATAATAAACAACTTCGCATATTAGGCATGTTTACAAACAATGAGTGATGTATCTGCTCAGAAGCAGTGGGTGTATGATTGCAGTCGGTGCATGAGACCTGTGTGAATGGAAAGGGCATTCCACAGCACTACTGTACTTGGAAAGTTAAGCTTACCCCACTTAAATCACAAACTTGAGATATCAAATGCGTTGTATCAAAAATGATACGTTGGACTTAAAAGAGAGAGAGAGAAAAAAAAGGAGAGTCAAATTATTGTAACTCAAATATTAAAAGATTACAAAAGAACTGACATTTTCAAACGTCTGCAATAGCAAGCCTACAAACTTAGGTCCTGCAACATAACAGATACCAAACTTTGCAGACTGCACCAGATACAGCACGGGAGACGAAACTCGCACATTCAATTAGTCGACATGACTCATTCAACATAATCCCAGCTATTGGACATTTTGTAAAAGTCCAATTTGCAACACTCATTAGCACTTGCTATCAAACATAGCTTACAGACTTCTTATATCTGCTCTTTGTGGCAGAGTTAAGAGAGTCGCAAACTTAATTGCTTCAAACTGCTCTCAAATTATGCAATTTTCATGAACCCCTGCAGAACAGTTGAAGGTGCAAATGAAATGTTCAGCTTCCATCAGTCACTATAACTTGGTTTTTCTTTCAAATGCTACACATAATTGTTCAAATCATCAGAGTCCTGAGCACACACCTCTTGTGGGATTGGTACTTTATTAACAAAGAATTTCCTTTAGCAGCAGCAAACTTAGAAAATTAAAGCGTGACAAGCAACACAATGTTTTCTTTTAGACCCCAGTGACTTTTTCAGCAACTTGGCTGTTAGCAACTTTGCCTGCTTCATGAACTTAGCAACACTGCCGCAAGAGGGCGGCACAGATACCATAACAATTTCTTTTTTGAAAGCACTTCTTTGCAATCTAGGGCCTCCCCACCATTTAATACCTTTAAAACATTATTGAGAGCAATGTTTCTCGAAAAATTTTACACACACATTCCTTAAGTCATAGTTTACAAAAAGATTTTGGAGAGCTAGCAGGTATGCGTGTATGTGAACCAGAAAAAATGGATTCGGGCAAGCTCTAGGGCTTCCACACACACTTTCTTTCTCTACTCTAATAGGAGAGACCATGCGATAATATTGCATGATGATCCCGTACTAAGCTTGGGGCAGCCAATCGATGACCGAATTCATTGAATATATAGCCAAAACAGATCCCTAGCTTTCTTCCGATATTGATCATGAAGTTAACCTGTTACGTCCCCAACCATAAGCTGCGACTTCATCTCTGTAAAGCGCAACAATAAGTCCCTCCTTCAAAGCCATGTGTCATCGTTTAGCAAAACGAGCCACGATTTTGTGCTGTCCAGGAAAGTAGTTCCAATTTCAGCCAATTATATTATTAATTATATTAAAATTATTACTTTAGTAATCATGGCCTACTTAAAATGTCAACGATGTCGATCAGCTTTTATAAAAAAAAAAAAAGTACATTATTGATTTCTTTGTTTTGGAACTGTTGTTGTTTTTGTTGAGCACAGATATTGAAAAACGCTTCTGCACCCTTACCAGATCAAAACAACACTACAGTGAGAGATGGAGAGCAGAATGTTCCCTCTCCTAAATCTGTTATATTTTCTGAGGAGCCTGTTGATGCACAACAAACCGAAAATGGGCAGATAGCTGTCCCTGTAAGCATGAACTGTGCATAAGATAGGAATATAACTGTAATGTATCATACTTGTACCTAATACCACGTTAATGTAACTACATTCTTTCATTAGACGGCCATGATGGCTTGGAAGTTGAGCTAAAGCTGTCCCCAGGTTTGCATGTACTACAAAGGGCTGCTAGAATATTCTTGTAGAGAAACATTAGTGCAGGTTTAAGAGTAAAAAAAAAAATCCTAACGTTCACGCGTAAGATTTTAATTACTAACTCCGACCATGTTATCTTCTCATTCGTACGTTTAGATTTGCATATGCTGACGTTATCTTGAAATCAATACTACGATGGAATTCAAGCAACAAAATCTAACAAAACCGTCCATGAGTAGAATACATTAAATCAACTACACCGTAGGCAACAAGTAACTTTATTTTTGGTTCAAGACGCCCCTTCGCACAACTTTGAGCGATCAGCGAAAATCTCCACTCACCCGCGGATCCATCGCTTGTGTTGGCCTGAAACAAGCAAGTTGCACGATTACAATGCGTCGCAGACTGCACCGCTCAACACGCTTACGTCACGTCTCTCGGCGTCAGCGCTCCAAACATGCGAACATGCGACTTACGGGCGCTGTGGTCGTGAACGCGGGGGAAATGCGTTCCGCGAGGAGGGCAATCGTCTGCTACCGTTTCGCAGGTGATTTTCTAAACCGCACTTCTGACCGCTTTGCAAACGAGCTATCGGAGGCGTCGAACTAGCTTATCCGTCCTAACGCTTGTCGCGACAGCGGAGGGAAAGCCTCGCAGAGGGCTTATCAGGGGTCGGTCTGATCGCGCGCTTCAGAACTGTCGTTGGTTCGAACCGAGCGTACGCGCTAAAATCGTCGACCTGCGCGCCCCGATCGTCGTCTGCAAAGTGACGCATACGGCGCGAACGCGCTGCGTTCAGAATTGCACCGTTCGACGCGCTTGCCGTTGGAAATGCATCGGGCGCGCGTTTATTTCCTGCGGCTCGGGTTCATGCACCGAATCTCGGTAGACACTGACAGCAGCCATAGGCAGCGGTGGGAGACCACATAACAACAAAAAAGCGCGCGGTTCAGGCTATTACCGATAATGCGAGGCCGGGGCGGACGCGACCCGCGAAATCCGTAGCAGTTTTATACCGCCCTGTGTGTGTCGCAAAGGGTCCCCTCCGCCCGCCAAAGGGTGAAACAGCGCTTTTCGCGACGAGAATTGAAGGGTAAATAACGCTTACAAACCTCGGCCATTTTGCCCGCTGGTGTCCACAAAATGGCCGCACGAGGCCGCTAGCAACAACTGCGGTTAATATTCAGCCTGTAAAATATAGCCGAGGTGTCATATTCTCAGCGGAGTAGGTCTACTGGTTATGTATTTCATTTCTATGAGCGTTGTAAAAAAATTGTTGGTGCATTTTACGACTGCAGCTTTCGTAATCCAATTTCGCGAAAGGCAAGTTCAAACTGGCAACATGGCGTTGCGGGTGCGGCTGTTGCAGACGACATAGCAGACGAGTGAGAGACGTACTCTCGGGATCATTGATGTTTTATTATTATGTACACTTCGGAGGACGCCGCGTATACAATTTTGCAATTCATAAACGTTTGCTAAGAATTGCGCGGTGACCAAGGAGTTCGTAGTGCAACCACAGAGCGCCGCACTGGCGCGTTGGGCAATTAAGCGCGTGCGAGGTATAAGCGCGCCAGTAACCGGCTGTGAATGAGATTGAGTCAATATTGAGAAATAGAACCTGCTCGTATATAAGTTTTGGTGGTTTTGACGGGGTACGTCCGTCGTGAAGACGCAATTAAGCAATCATAATCATATATGTCATTTTCGGCTATATATGAACTATAAAACTATATGAACTGGACGGATTAATTTTTGAGATGATTATTTTCTAAGTTTTGCCGAATGACGTAGTTTACACGAAAACACCCAAAATAATAAAATATGGTCACGCAAACAAGTGACACTTGCAGCACAGTATATACATGTGCTTCCATTCCGCAAAATATTTAGTGCTCGTGCGAACCACATTCCAAATGTGAAATCGAATCATCCTAAAAGGCGATTCATCTTGCTCACAAATAAGTACATTAGAGCCCCTCCATAGCACTACCGCCGCGAGTTAAAAAAAAAAATGGCTGCAGCTTAGCTCAGCTAACCCTGGATATGCAAAGCGAAAGCTTGGTTTAGCCTGGTTAAGTCTTGGTTTCACTTGGTTAGCCTTTGATTTAACTATAATCATTATACTTAGGTATACACTCATCGATATAAGCCAGGTATAAATTATAAGCCGACAAGTCCAAGCGTTTTGCGAGCCGAACGGCTTGCTCTTCCTCAGTCTCCGACGCTAGCTTCGCACGCTTGGCATTCCGGACCCTCTCCAGTGAAGCAGTTCGCCAGGCGAAAGACGCGTGTGGTCAGACGCCGGTAAGACGCCGCGGGGTGGTCAGATCCAACGCCTGTCAGATCATAGAGAAAGAAACGCTGCCACCGGCCACAGCGAAACGGCGAGAATGCGGCCAGTGTAGCTTTTGCTACAAAAAGCGTGAGCTGATGGAGGGGCTTTAAGTACAATCGTTTAATTGTTACAATATGCACTGCTGTTAAAATGCAAGGGGAATTTCAACCTGAGGGGCTACTCTCGCTGGTACGTCGAGAGCCACAAACATTCTGCGCAAAAGGCCGATTTAAAATAATAAATAAGGGGGGAAACTCCTATGTCGGTGTCGACAACAGTTAATCGCATAGGTTACACAATTAAGCACTGACAACTCCGTCGCCTATGTAACAAACGCAGCTAGAATCATTTACAAAACATTCGATCTGTACTTCCTTGCGTCGTCCGCTGATGTTGGAAATATATTCAGTTTCGCTGAATGAATAGGTCCTGATTCACTGATCGCATATATAAATTGTCATGCGTACATTGTTTTACTTTTACAGCGAAGCTGTATACCTCTCGTTAATCGAAAAATTTCGTGGCCATGCTCCATACCCGAGCTGGCCATGGGGGAGAGAGATCTGAGAGAGTGAAAGCAGAGTATATAAAAAAAAAAACATCGCATATCCACGAAGTGAATGATGATGAGTGGGCGAATCACCGGGGGATCATTCGGACAAAACGCCGGAAGCGTTCTCCAGAAGCTGGAAGCTGGCTTCCGGAACCGGAAGCAGAACCGAAAGTGGAACCGGAAGCGGAACCAGAAGTGGAAACAAATAGCGGAACCGTAAGCCGACTTCCGGTTCCGGAAGCCGGAGCTTGGTTTACATATACTATACATATATATATATATGTATATATATGCATATACATACATACATAGCGGTCTCCATGCCAACCACAGCTACGGACTACGAGGGACAAGGCTCAGCCCTAAGGTGCTTCGCCCCTAAAAACTCGGTGCTCGAATGACCCATTGAGCGAAATGCAGCTCCACTAACGTGAAACATGGGGATGTGCGAAGCATGCAGTGATGCACTGCTAATGGGCTCATACTGCCTTAAGCAATGGCTCATAACCCCGTAAACGCGGCCTCCACATTACGACGACAGAAGAGACGCGAATTTTTACGCTGAATGATGAGCGGCAACGCAGCCAGCTCTGGAAGACGACGGCGGGAGCAGTGGCGCACGAGCGCGTGCCGAGCGCTGTCTGCAGGAGAGTCTGTAGGAGAAGAAATAGACGTAAGCACCAGTGGCAAGGTTATTCGGACATAGGGTATATTAACATGCAAGGTGGCAGGAATAGGCTGAAGTGGGAGGAGATAGACGAGCAACTAAGGCAGGAAAAGCTTATGCTATACGGGTTTGTGGAGACACATCTTAGGGACATGGAGCAACCACCCTGTAATCCTGACTATGCATGGGAATATTGCAACCGAACAGAGGGCAGTAGAAAAGGGGGTAGAATTGTGGCAATCATTTGTAAAAGTATGAATTGGCAAAGGGTCAAAGAGGAATGCAAGGAGCATTTATGGCTAAAAGGGAAAGTGGCAGGAGAGCAGACACTCCTTGGGTTTGTATACCTGTGGAAAGGAGCAAATGTAAAAGAGGAAAACAAAAAAATGCTGGAATGCATATCAAGTGACATTAATGAGCTAGGAGGAGGGTGCGAGATTATTATACTAGGAGACATGAACGCACACATAGAAGACATGGACGGGTACACAGACTCAACAGGCAACATGATGCTGGATATGTGTGAAAGGCATGACTTAGTTGTATGCAACAGTACTGAGAAGTGTGAAGGGAACATAACATGGGAGGTAGGGAGCCTGCAGTCGACGATAGATTATGCACTGATGTCGCATAGGATGCATGATAGGCTAAAGGTAATGAACATAGATGAATATGGCTCCAGAGTCTAGGTACTGATCACAAACATATTAAGGTGAGTTTTGGAAGAGAAATGAAAGTAGGTAGGAGGCAAGATGAGCAACCAGGTGGAATATTTTACTCGGAAAAGCAGCTGGAAATAGCAATCCAACAAGTTGAGGAAGTAATCTCAGAGGATACTAAAGCAGAATGGACATATGCAAATTTAACAGGGCTATTTGAGCTAGAGCTTGCTAAGGTACGAGTCACGCCCAAAGGGAACAGAAGACGTAAACCCAAGAGCTGGTGGGATGAGGAGGTTAAGAAGGCCATAGAGAATCGTCAGGAAGCATCCAGGGAACACAGATACTCAAAGCAGAAGGGTGAACCAGAGGCTGATGTAGACAGAAAATGGAATAACTTCTTAAACTGTAGAAGAGAAGCATCCCATTTGATCAATGAGAAGATCAGATGAAAGAGGGGACCCAATGGTTGTCAGAAGTAAACAAAAAAGAGAGAAAAGCAGCGAAGAAATTTTGGAAACATCTCAACTCCTTGAGTAATAAGGCTAGCCTAGAGCAGAGGTTTATAGTTACAGCTCAAGGTGTTCGGCTAGAAGGAGATGAGGCAAAGAAACATATAAGAACAGTAATGACAGAAAAATTTAAAGAAACGTAGCATGTGCTCAATCTGGTGAAGATAGACTGGTTAGTGCAGCGGCTCCACTTCAACAAAGCGAATGGGAAAGGGCAGAGAAGAGGGTTCCTAGTAGCACGTCGACAGGTCCTGATGGCATCCCAATTATGTTAATAAAGACATTGGGCCCAAAATCTAAGAAAGCATTAAGAGAGGCAGTGAGCAAAATGATAATGGAAGGTAAAGCCCCCGACGGGTGGAGACTGAGAAGAATGAGCATGATATACAAGGGAAAGGAGACAAAGCCGACATAAACAACTGCCGTCCCATAACAGTGATGTCAGAGGTTTACAGGGTGGTGATGCAGATTATAAAGGACAGACTGCAGGCATGGGTGGAGAGCGAGGAGGTGCTGGGGGAACTACAAAATGGGTTCCAGAAACAAAGAAGGTTAGAAGATAATCTGTTCTCATTGATGCAGTGTATTGAAATAGCAGAAAAGGAACACAGGCCCCTATGGCTCACATTTCTGGATATCAAGGGAGCCTATGACAGTGTAATCCAAAAGGATTTGTGGGACATACTGGGCAAATGGCTTCGAAGTGCGTACTGTATTTGTAGCCGAACAGGTTGCAATCGCGCTGGCTGTGGTCGATGGTCGCAGAGAGGTAATATATAGCGATTCTAAGGCGGCCATTAAGGCCTACCTAACCGGGATGGTCTCCCCTCAGGCCCTTTGCATTCTCCAAAGCTTGAAAAGTATCTCTCCGCATTCTCTCATTTGGTTTCCCGCTCACTTGGGGTCGATTGAGGGCTCTCCCTCTAACCCTAACGAGAGCGCGCACGAGGCCGCGCGAGGACTCACTGACCCAATGGTTGAACATAGATGAACTGCAGATGGACTGCCTCCGCAGTCCCCCTACCCGCCGGGGAACCATTGATGATGTATAATGAGATCACTAAGCATTATTATCTGTCAAGACGGGTATTCCCCCTCCCGCACCCTGCCTTATGCAGGGCGCGGGTGGTGACCCTTCGACTTTTACAAGCTCGTGCGTATACTAACCTTGCGGTTCTTCACGCTATATACCCTGAAAGGTATCCCAGTGCGGACTGCCCTGCCTGTGGACTAACGGCAACATTTAACCATGTGTTGTGGGAGTGTGAAGCCATCGGCTCCGCCTTCAGCGAGGATAGGTGGGCTGCACTTTTGGGCAGCCCCGAACTCAACGACCAAACCCTGGCCGTCCAGAGTGCCCGCGATCGGGCCGTCAAGCTCGGCTTGCCGGTCCCTACGTGGGACTAGCCGGGTGGCGCGGGGTGTCCCCTGCGTCTTCTCTGGACCTCAATAAAGTTATTTCACTCACTCACTCACATACTGGGCACTCTAGATGTGGAAGATGAATAAGCAATCTTTTAAAAGATATCTATAAAATTAACAAGGTGCTTATAAAATGGCAAAACAAGGTATCTGAGCCTATAGAGATACAGCAGGGGCTTAGGCAGGGGTGCCCTCTGTCACCTTTGTTGTTCATGCTGTATTTACAAGGATTAGAGAAAAAATTAGAGAGGAGAGGACTTGGCTTCAACCTTTCCTATTTCAAGCATGGAGAATGGATTAAACAGTCATTACCAGGACTGATGTACACTTATGGCTGACAGCAAGGAAGACTTGCAGGGATTAATGGACATCTGTGGTAAAGAGGGAAATAGCTTAGGTTTGAAGTTTAGTAAAGAAAAATCGGCAGTCATCATTTTTAATGATAATCAGGGCAGTGAACATAGGATACAGGAGATAACACTGGAGGTAGTGGATAAGTACAAATATCTTGGAGTGTGGATAAACAATGGGGCTGAGTACCTAACGGAACATGAAAAATATGTAACGACTAAAGGTAGCAGGAATGCAGCTGTGATGAAAAATAGGGCACTGTGGAATTACAATAGGTACGAAGTGGTGAGAGGGATTTGGAAAGGTGTGATGGTGCCTAGTTTGACTTTCGGTAATGCGGTCCTGTGCATGAGATCAGAGGTTCGAGAAAGGTTGGAAGTTAAGCAGCGAGGGGTAGGCAGGCTTGCTTTGGGAGCACATGGAAATACACCAAATCAGGAGGTAAAGGGTGACATGGGATGGACATCTTTCGAGGGCAGGGAAGCTAGCAGCAAAATAGAATTTGAGGAGCGATTGAGAGAAATGGCAGAAAAGCAGTGGGCAAGGAGAGTTTTCAGTTATTTGTACATGAGGAATGTTGACACAAAATGGAGGAAGCGGACCAGAAAATTGTCAATCAAATATTTGGACTGCAGGAGGAGTGCAAACCAGGAAACAGCGGTTAAGAAAAAGGTTAAAGAAACAGAGAGGGGTCTATGGAAAACAGGGATGCAGACGAAATCAGCACTGGAAACATACAGAACCTTCAAGCACGAAATTGCCAAAGAAAATATCTATGATAATTCTAGGGGAAGCTCTTTGTTGTTTGAAGCCAGGACGGGAGTATTGCGGACTAAGATGTACCGAGTCAAGTACCAAGGTATAGACACGTTGTGCGGTGCATGTGGAGAGGAAGAGGAAACGGCTGAACACCTCATACTTTTCTGTAAAGGGCTTAACCCTACAGTGCAAAACATTGGGGCTGATTTTTTCAAAGCATTGGGGTTTAGGGACAGTGGAGGCAAAATGGACTTTAAGCGGGTAGAAATAACCAAACAAAGGTTATCTGATTGGTTGCTAAAATCAAGGCAGGGGTGAAATTTCACCCACCACAAAGTACAAAACATGTTATAGTCACGGCTAGGTGGCGTATGCCACCGCCCGATTTAAAGGGTTCAGCCTCATCCATCCATCCAGCGCGAGCACGAGCCGCTTGCTTACCATGACTATGACAACGACGATCACGACTGGAGATGCCGACAGCCCGAGCGCATAAAGTGCTTCGCACCTAAAATAGCAGCGCGTAGCATAGCAGATGCGAGGTGGAGAAGAGGAGCAAAAGCATGTGGTAGTGGGACGCGTAGAGCTGCTGCCAACTCCGATCGCGTTTCCCCGCGTTCGCGCCAAACGTGCCTGTGCCCATGACTGCAGCTGATGCCTCTGGCGGCGGCTCGGCAGGCTTCAACCAGACTTGTTGCTTCCGAAAGACTGAAACGAGAGCTAGGCAAGCTGAAACCAAGCGTCGCAGAAGAGAAAATCCCGAGTTTAGATTGAGGGAAGCCGAGAGTTCGCGTAGGCGAAGAAATTGAGATCCGGAGGCTTGTGAACGTGGCCGGTTGAATTCATTGCGATACTACGCAGAACATCGCGAAGAAATCCTGAGCACCAGGAATTTAATTAAGTGTGTGGTTTGCCACTACTTTACTATAGGCTTTCCCCAGCTCCGCTGGTCTCTGGCGTTTGCGGTAGCAGAGCCACGCATAATTTTTACAGCGAAGCTGCATGCCTCTCGTTGGTAGGAAAATTTCGTGGCATAAACACAAAATGCCAGGTTAATAATTCAAGGCAAACGACATATCTTTCTTTGCAATCAGGCATACAGCATATATATATATATAAAATATATATATGTATTTCTATAAAATAGAAGTGCTTCTATAAAATGTGTTTCTATAAAATGTTTTTCCTATGTGCTTCTATGTTTTTGAACTATATATATATATATATATATATATATATCAGGACTTTACTGACATGCTTCTATTTTATTAACTACTTCTGTGCCGGCTCCTATTATTCTTTACTTCACTGATATATATATATATATATATATATATATATATACCGCACATTTGCACGCTTTCATCTATATATTTAAAAAAAATATCTCGCAGTTTCACCGAAGCATCAATTGCGATAGCAAATTAGTAGAGAGCTATACGGAGTAAGGATAGTAGTTTTATCAGCTGTATAAACTTGGACATGCAGCCACACCAGCAACGTGCAGAACTGTTGTCGACACCGTCGGCGTTTTGCCCGCGTTCGCACAGAAACGCGCGCGGCGTTGGCGACTGTTGCCGGTGCCTCTGGGGGCGGCTCGACCGGAGGTTTTCGACGAGATCATAACGGGACACTCGTCGGGCAGCGTCGGAAGTCTTTACCACCTTCTCGCCTCGCAACGTTTTTATATAAATACGCATTTGGTGCCGCAGCACGACGCCTCCCATCCCTCCCTCCTGTCCCCCCATGGCCTTTCGGGCGACGGAAGAAGTCGCGTTTGCTCTCTGCCGTGCGTTCGCTCCCCGTGAAAGCACGCGTCCCTCGCGCGCTTTCACTCGCACATACAGCATACGGCGCGCGGCGACGATTTTATCGCCGTTGGACTTCATAAGGAACACGGCGACGGAGACGACAGCAGAAATCCGCTTGGAGTGACCATATAATTGCTACTGCAATAAAAGGGCGACCCGTCTAGCAACTCATTCAGTTAATTCTAAGACTGCCATGGGTAGACCATGGAAATTAGACACCAGAAGAACGGCGTGAATACAATGCTCGACCATGTGTGGTGCTTAATTGACACATGTAGCTTCGCTGGTCATTTACGTTCGCAGGGAGGGATGTCGGCCAATTCTTTGTATGTGACGTCGTTTTTTACATAGGTTATCACGGCTATTAGATAAGTTATTGCTCAGCGCAATATATGCACCTATAATGCACATATAATGTATAAGAAACTTCTCGAATGTTGTCGCCAGTTCTATATAGCAAAAGAGACTTGTCTATCAGATTGCGCGCATGACGCGAAATGTGTTTTACATTTTGGAGTGTACTATCGACCAAAAAAGTTTACGGACCAAGGGATCTGACAAAAAAACTGTCAGCCCTTCCACTGGGGTGGAGAAGGAAGACCAGCGAAGCTGTACTATGGTGGAAATTATGTATTTCCAATTATGACTATGAGGATGTGATGGTGTAATTGGTTATTTGAACTACTAAAGAATGAGAAATATATATGATCCGGTGGTTTTCATTTACTTAGTGACCACAGGGACCATGGCCTTATGGTCACTACGGTACACTGCCATAGGTTGTATGGCAAAGGTTGGCCCATTCTTCATAAACACGTCACCAATGCCGCGCGCGTTCGGTGCGAACGCGGGCAAAACGCCGCCGCAGTCGACAACAGTTCTGCGCGTTGCTGGTGCAGCTCCCCTCCCTCCCTCCCGTCCCCTCACGGCCTTTCGCGCGATGGAAGAAGTCGCGTGTGCTCTTGCCGTGCGTTCGCTCCCAGTGAAAGCGCACGCAGTCTGGTATTCACATTTCCAGTATCTACTGGTATATGCGAACAACATTGTGATGCATGGTTTTACTGGCTACTCTTAAAGGCGGCTCGGATATTTAGCGTATTCTGAGATACTGTGGTCCGTGAACTTTTTTGGTCGATAGTACGTGAGCACTATATGCAGCGTTCACTCAGGAATGTATGGAAAAACATGTATATTGTATAAGCATAGCAAGTGGGCTTAGATCCATGATAGGTTCAACGACCGTGCTCCCCGCTATTGCGATATACAATTGAGTATTGATTTCTGTCTCTCCATGTGCAAAAGTTGCGTGGCCGAATAAATAGTTACATGATTCTTAAACCCACAATTTTATTTTAGCAGTATACCTCGTTCTTCACCTTAAACACTCATGTGGTCAACCCAGTGACCGCAATGACATCAGTGGATATCCTATAGACATCCACAGTCAGAGCATGCATGCCCAGTGAACGTTCCTCCCATATGATCGTCTGGCAGCACTTTCAGTGTCCTTGCGAACACTCCTTGCATGTACCCGAGGGACATCATGAGAACATTCTATGCACATTGCGTGGACGTTCAAGGCATTTTGCCTGAGTGTTTGCTACAATGAGTACTCCGCTGGCAGCAGGCCCATAGCCAGGAATTTTTTTTTGGGGGGGCACTTGCTAAAGGCCTTGACTATTTGAGGAAAGCACCTATTTTTGAGTAATTATTTTTGGTAGGGATCGAAATTTCAGGGGGGGGGGAGTCCAGGGCCCCTAGCCCCCCCGCCTGGCTACGGGCCTGGTTGGCAGCATTACACTGAGGGTCCTATTTTAGTCTCCGAATTTGAGACCCTCGTATGTATATTACGTGTAATCGACTCACTGTCTGTTGAATGAATAATGTAACCTGAATTGGCGGAACGGGGCAAAATGCCTACATAGCAATATCAAATACATATCGCATGCACACGTATGCGTACACACGCACGCATGGAAGTGCAGGGATATCTACCAGGCGCAAGTGGCATACTTAACTGAAATTGTCAAAGTGCACTGCGTCATAAAATATGCAAGGTGCGATGCACACACGAGCTGCAGACATCATAGCCTCGGCTTGTAATTTTAACATATGAGAAAACGTAATTCTATCACGAGGAAACGGAAACTGGCGTATGGGTGGACGTGGGGTTTAAAAAAAGTCGATACAATATCCCTAGCTAAGATGTCCTCGATAGGATATCCGAAATTGGATGTCCGGTGGGTGTCCCAATTCCTTATTTTCCTGGCCTTTTCCCAGTGAACCACCGATATCCTATCAACATCCTGGTATGATCCATTCGTCCACGTCTCGTCATAACATCTAAAGGACGTCCTACTAACACGTATTTTACAAATACTTGTAGGTTTTCCTATTTGGCCTTCATTACGTATAACACCAATGAAGACTTTAATTGGAATTTTCCCTAGGAAAGCAGTGCGCTATTTCATTGCAACTGTGTTGTTGCGCAGCTTTCACAAGTTGTGCGGGGGGAAATATTGTTTTCGAAAGAATTCTGCCATGTTGGCGTTTTAAGCCAATCAGAAAATGAGTATACACCCTACGAGCCAATCAGAGATAACACGATAGCGGAATTTTGGTTACTCAAATAATTCCCTCGGAGGAAGGGAAGAGGGCCACAATTCATTGCTTTAGCGCCATCTATTTAAAAATGAGCTTTAATATACGAAGCCAAATCAAATCATTATTTAGCGTCTATTTGGGTGAACGTTGTGCTCCGGGGTCCTAACTGCTAGAACCACCCAGGACACTTTCACCCTTTCACACGCCAATTAGTTGTGTTGATTGAAAACATACTTTCACCGCAATTTCTTACATCTTCAGAATCATAAAAACCTTACTGCTGTAGAATAGATTAAGAGCTTTCAGTTGTTTAGTGAGTTTTGTCAAGTTTACAGAATGTGGACTCTATGCAAAAGCTCACTCCAGGAACATCAGATATGCGAAACATCAGCTATTTCATGTCTACCACGCTTGAAAAGCACCTATCAAGCAACTCGAAAATTATGACTGGCGCAACACATTGTGAAAAACAATGAAAGAATTGATCCCGCTACATACAATGAGATAGTCACACTAAGCAAAATACCCGACTATCCACCTTCATACTTGTCTTACTAAAATAATTTGCCTGTGTAATTCAAACTTGCAGCACGATTTCAATCAGAAGCATTTCAAGATGTACGGGACACATTTTAAATATCCTTACTTTAATGAAGACTTTTGCTGTTGATGCACTATCCTGGTGTACACAATTGTGCACGTAGCGTCTGCTTTTCACTCCGTCGAACGGTTGGCAACATTGCCTGCCCTCGCAAATTGTTATTCAAGCGATGATGTTCGCGTCTTTAAAAGCACACCAATGAATAACCCTAATTAAGTGACGATGGTGTAAATGAGCTTAAAAGACGATAGGCGAAGACGAGACGCACATATATAGCGCTGCGTGTCTCGTCTTCGTCTCTAAACGCATTTACACCATCGTCATTTCAAACCAAATTACCCAATTATGTTTACCGACCTAATTCAGTATTTCAAAGCGCCATTTTCGTTAGTTTTGCTGTAATTGACAAACTTGAAGAGAAAATGAAGACCGTTTATTTTCTGAATTTCGCGCTGAAACTTCAGCACCGGTACGTTGGTGTGATGTCACTGATTTCTATGTATTTTTTATATTTGGGCAGTTCTGGCCTAAATTGCTGGAAACTTGCCAAATTAATTGTATGCCTCTTTTAGAAAATTATATGTGCCGACAAAAAATTTACACGCAAGCAGGCATTGCCAAAATCCATGACGTCACGGCGCGCTAGTGTGGCAACTTCAAGGTGGCGTCGCCATCAGTGAGCGAGTGGAAGAACTTTATTTTTTTTTAGTATCTGTACGTTGGTGTGACATCATTGATTTCAAAGTATTTTTTGTATTTGGGCAATTCTGACTTTAAGGCTTGCTAAGCCTCTTCTCACGTAATTTTTTATTTTTTTCATTGTAAAAGGGGAATTTATTGACCAATTTCTATTTGGTGTCGCCAAGTGCTTCAGCTCGTGACAGAATTTCATTATCTGTCAGATTTTTAAACATTTGTTCGCAATAAAAAAATTACAGTGTTCGTATGGTGTATTCAATTGTTGCAGTACTTAGGTGCTTTGCAATCCCCTTCGTATCTCTCATATTAGGGTTAGAGCAGGCTGGTGCACTAAAAGATTGTCAGTGTCATGCAGTCAGAGTATCTGTCTGCTAAAGTTTCATTGACCCGATTTGCCACCTTTGAGGAACATTTTGAAACCCACTTTCATGTGGCCAAAGGCAATGCCCGACGTCTATGTACTGCCACGTTCCTCTTCTTCAAACTGCCTAGGAACAGCCCAATTAGAGGTAACAGTACAAAATAAATTAACTGTTTTGCTCCCAAGTTGGCTGCCTATTTCTCAGCCTGGTGTACAACACAAGAAAGCAAACCGCTCGTTTAAACACTGCATTATCTTTATTTCCAACATGCTTTCACACAATATAATACACACCACACATTTTCATCACTCAGTCCATACTTAAAAAAAAATGTGAGCAGTAATCTGAAACTGCAGCAATGTAAGGAAACATAATGCCACATACAGACTCATGAAACGTGTTTAAAGAAACAAAAGAACAAGGGGGGTAAACAGCATAGGCACATGTATGTGTAGTGGAATGCACTGAACCTTATTAATAGTAATGAAACAAGCAGCGAAATAAAAATGGCACTTCGTGACTTAATTAGAACACCCTATAATTGGTAATTGCTGTCATGGTGATAATGTTCGTGCATTTTGACAGAATATACATACAAAGGGAACATGCACAATGTTGGCAGATGCACACTCTAATTATTTGATTGAACAGTTAACAGTGGGCTGGCCAATGTGAATGCTTGAGCTCAATTTCACTCGAATAGGAATTCAAATAACCAAAGGAGATGAAACATTAATATCTTACTTTGGATTCGGCTTTGTGAATCCAGCTATGATTTCTTATGTAACAAGTGTTAGATGAATTGCCATTGCCATGGCAGGGCACTGGTTTCAGGCAGATTCAGCTATGACATCATTGTGACCAACAAGACCATGACTAACAGGAACGAACAACACTGCCATAAACAAGTGTCTCAAGCCATGGGACCATAGCAATTATACTTGTAGACTGTCATGAAGGCAACGCTATAGAATCAAAGCACACATGTGACCCATGTAGTCCTGTAACTGAAATGCTAGAATTCTATAGCATGACAAATTTTCTTGGCTATTTCGAGTGTTCCCACATAGTGATCACTGCACGTTTTATGCAGCATCTCTCAAAAGCAAAATAGTGTTGTATTATGGTGAACATTCGTTGTCTGCAGGCTTGCTATCCAGCTATCCTCAGGAATTTACTTACGAAAGGCTTAAACAAGAAATATCTGTTCAAACGAACAAAGCCAACGGTATTCAATCCAACATTTACGTAAATTCGACTGTAGCTGCCTTAGTAGCTTAGTGAACAAGCTATAAAAGGCAAGAGAAACAAACATACTTGCCCAGATTACCTGGGTGACATCTGCATCAGCTCCACTCCATAACGTTACCTTCATACCAAGAAAAAATTGTCCAGGAATATAGTTTCACTATGGCACTGCTTGCCTCACCGCACAAAATGTAAGAGTGCTACTAAGTAGAACAAAACTTGAACTCCAGTAACGAGTAACCTTCCTTTAAACTCTTAGAAAGTTGGTCCACGATTAAATCTGCTCCCTTCACATAACTAGCCTTAATCACAAGGTGTTAAAAATTTGCAGCCAAGCCTTCGCAAGCACAGGCTGATCAGCAACCCCCCCCCCCTCCCCCTCCCCCCAGGAACAGTTGTACTAAAAACAACCAACGAATGAGTCTACACAAGAATGTAGCCTCGATCACCCAAGCAACACATTTGACGATAAATCCATGAGGACAAACTTAACTGAAACAGGAGGCTTTCAATGTCACTGCGTCGCTCTTAACACAAAGCAGGACGAACCACTATGGTCCACATGCCTCTCATTGTCGCCTTTCGGAGCGTAGCTTGGAGCTTGGCCCCCTACTACTACAGCTAGGTGAATCACAAGTACGATGCCTTCAAAATATGGTGCTTCAGCAGACTTGTAGACTAAAGGACGCTACGCATGTAGTGGTGAAAGATAGCCATTTCATTGTGCCCATCAAGTAGGTCAGTTCAGCAGCAATCTATGGTTGTGTCTGCCAGAATGTGCTGTTGAACTAGTAAATTTGGCACAGGTTCAAAACACTGTCAAAGAACACGTGCAGAACAGATGAAAGAATGGCCACACGGAAACAAGGTTGTTCCGCGCCCTTTTGCCGGCTTCCTCTAATGAAGCCTTCCGCGACACATGTCAGGCTACAACCCACTTCACTTTCTAATAAACAGCACACAAGATAATTGCAATTCACGTATATCAGTTCCTGTTTCCAGTTGGAACAATGGAAGCAAGGATGCATGGCAGATGCAGGTTCTCGTACTCCAGAACAAAAGATTCAACAATTTCTCAAGTTTAGATATTGCTCCTTCACCAAGTGAACTTGCCGTGTGGTCGTCTTCGTGGCTTATTTATGTTATATTACGCGCCCGCAGTACTTGCATTTAAATATGGCAGATAAATGTACGTGCGCTGTCCACTACTGCAGATGTGAGAAGTCGTGCCTAAATCTGGCAAGGTACGTATAGCTAGTAAATTACCAGTTTATCGAAGTTTTAAGTTAGTAATCTAGTTTGATTGCAAGAGCACAGTTGGAGCCTGCAGCAAGGCTTTTGAAATTCTTCAAGCACTGGAAGACAAAGAGGCTTTTAGTATCACAATTACACCTGATTATACACAGTGTTGACCAAATGGTTTCATCTCAGCATGACTTCCACATGACCGAATACTGAAAGCCACACACAGTGAACCACATCGTGGTTGCAACTCAGTTGTGAGTGAACAGAAGGCAAGGACTGTCCTGACAGCAGATCAACTCTCTTGTCAAGTGGCCTGCTGAAGGACCTGTACCTTTCCGCATTTTAAGCTAAAACTTGCTGCTAGCTTCAACCATGTAGTCAATGTAAACGCTGGCCCCGGTGTCCCAGTGACATGTCTTTCAAGGCCAGGTTTGACACATATTTATCACATGATGAAATGTTAGCTGCAGCTAACCAGAGCACTTGAGCTGCGCTACACAGTTTGACGTGGAAGTGCTGCAGCCGAGCGCTCTATGAAACTGTTCGCCACATGAAGCACGAAAGACCTGCAAGGAGATCGTTGATGGCACTCGACTAGATGGAGTGGCAGCAACAAGACGTTCATGCCACATGTCGGCGGAGACAGTCAGGACCACAAGGCAGTCCACCGGAAGGAGGCCACGATGTATTGGATAGCAGTGGAGCCCGAGGCACGGCGGAGAGCGAATTGACGAATGCGGGCAAAGAGTCTGCGAGCATTTCTCGACCTGTGCGCATGCAAAATATCGATAGCTCAAACCAAACGGCCTGACTTGAAAGATCTCCTCCTACCTGTACAATTTTCTTCTTCCTTACATGACTTCAAAGCGAAGCACGACGTTTGCGGAACAACATTTTTGGCAGATGTGGTTTTCCACAGTATGCTGTTCTTAACATTAATGGTATTAGAAGGCAAGTTGGTGATTGTGTGACAAAGAAAAAAAAAGTACTGCAAACACTGAACTAGGTAAACAATTGAGATCTTGCAGCACGTTACTCTGAGAGGGAAGCGTTTGATTGCTGTGGCAGTGATTCACAAATGACACATCAACCAAACCAATGTTAAAGACCACTATGATTACAAAAGTTGCTTGGGACATTTGGAATAAAATTACCCACTACGTGGTCACTGTTTGGCACGTAGAGGATATGCAAGAAATAAGGCAGTCGGCACTTCTGTCCTGAAGCTACGGGTGACTAAGAAATGGCCTGCAGTTGAAAGCAAGTTTAAAAGTGGCACCACATTCTAATCTTTAAAACTATTGGAAGTCTCGCCAAGACTGGCAGAGTGCAAACTGTGAGTCCTATTTACCTGAGGCAGCAAATGTCGAGAGGACAAGTGCAAATAGGGCTACATCAGCGGAAGAAGAAAACAGGCTTGCTCAGAATGTCTCTGAACAACAGTTCATACCTCCGCACAAATGCAACAGGGAAAATTGGGAAGCCTTTGAGACAACCTTATTGCAACTAACGGCACTTCCGGGCAGGCAAACGGGAACACTCAGAATAGCTCAAAACGTGCTCTTGCCAATGCCAGTGCAAGCTTTGCGAGAGTGTGTTTGACGAAGTTCATTTACCGTCTTGCTCCTGCCATCGAATTACTTAGACCGCATCGAGATCCAGCGGCTCGAGGTGGTCAAAATGTACCCACTAACACATCGCGGCATCTGCCCCTGGTGCGGCGACAAACGCCCTACACTCTTCCAAATCTCATTGGGGTGTGGGGGCAAACCTCAACACTTAAATACGCCTAGCATGTCATTTGAGCGGTGGGAGGTACAGCTGACCGGCGATACCCTAGCGGGCCAAGAAGCGCTCGTCCAGCAAGTTCGTCGAGCAGCCATGGCCAGTCTAGTCCTGGAATGAGGACACCACCCACTCGACCTCAAGAGCAACGTCTTCGATGGTTCAAATAAATGTTTCTCTTTCTCTCTCCAATGGCTCCCGATTACCCCCTTTCGAGTACCACAAGAAAGGTTAAATCCAGTGCATAGGTATAAACGATGAAGCGCAAACTCGCAAAGTCAAAGTGGTCATGCTACTGCTGGTGTACAGAGCCCCTTAGGACATTCTCTGCCCCGACGGTGAGCAACCGTTAGTCACGGACTTTGAGGCCCCATATGCTGGTCCGGCGGATGCCGGTCGTCGGGCGTGCAATGGTCGAGAAGAGCTGCTTGTTGATGTCGAGGTTCGGCAGTCTCCTGCGGACCGCGTGCAGTGCGTTGTCGCCCAGCACGCCAAACAGTTCGAGTTGCTGCAGTGATGGCATTTGTGACAGTGTGCTGCAGATAATGGACAGAAAATGTGGGTGAGGCTGTGGTCCCCGAGATGACATCCCCGGGCAATGACCTTGCAAATGAGGATGACAAAGTGAAACCAGAGTGTGCGAGTGAACCTTGCAGGGCTTCACCCAGCAAGGTTCACTCACCCAGGGGCAGAACCAGTAAGTGTACTTCGTGACAAATTTTGGAAGCGTGAAAACTGCCTTTTTCTTTATTGCAGTGAGCACCTCTAACTGTTTTAAGCAATGTTTGCTTTCGAAACCGAGTGCCAAAAGAATGCTTGTAAACACAGACAGGAGCAGAGGACACCCTGCTGTCCCCCTACAAGTCGTGCTCCCCCTCAGTGCTTATGTATTGCACACACAGATTTGCGTCTGTTGCATTCCATGCTTGATTTCCGTCATTGTGGCCTACTGCTGCAATAAGTGATCAAGGACTGCTTACAATACCCAGTAGCCAGATTTAATACTTGTACAATAACACGGCATGGAAATGTTGTAATAAGTGGTTTATGTTACTACAGAATAGTACACACAAAAGTTGCTCATTGTTACGTCTGTGTAATGATAAAACTGGTAATGTTACAAGTGGATCTGACTGTACTTCTTTCTGTCTAATTAAAATGATGATGAGAAATGTGTTTTTTTTTTGGTGCAAGGGCCAGAAATGCATAAAATGTGCCAACTGTCTGATTAAACTGTCGCATGCACCGTTTTTCGTGCAGCCCAGTTATAACAAGAATTATTTTGGCAATTGAATATTGTTATGAGTGGGTTCAACTGAATGATGTATGCATATGGCATGCATATCACAGAAGTTGTCTAGGGCCGGTATTTTGTAACGATGCCTTTCCGATGCTAACGCCTTTTCGCGCTTGGCCAGTGGGCAGAGCGACGGTCCGCTCACGTTATCAACGGGATCAGCAGGCCATGAGCGGTGGACGATAAGACTAGTATAGAATAAAGCATCGCTACAAAATACCGGCCCAGAATTTTTGATTAAGCCTGGTAGTTTCACACAGCACACTAGACACCACCACCCTACCTTTCACTGTACCCAGCATGTGTAAATGATGAATGCCCCACCTTAGAAACCCAGACAGATTTCCTTATTGCTGTGCCACAGGTATTTTATGGTGTCTCAAGCTCTTGAAATTGCGAGAAAAATATGCCCAATTTTGTATCTGGTGACACTGAAACAGCCCGCGCAAAACATGAACTACAAGAAAGGACAGGGAGAAGAGCAGAATTTCAGATAAATGTCCTACTGCCCAAACACACAGACATCTACAAACATGCCACGTCGCACTTTGAAAATTGTGAAGGCTAAACCGTGCTAAGTATTCAAATGCAGAAATTCGTTTACCCCTATGCTAGACTGAAAAGTGGCTGAAGAAAACGATTCTCTTCTTAGTACAGTCAAGCCTCGATATAATGAATCTCGATTTAACAAATTTGCACTGTAACGAACTATTTTTATTTCCCCATCTTAGTTCTATTGAACAAAACCTCGACATAACGAAATTCTCAATATAACAAAGTTTTTCGCCGCAAGTACAATCGTTCAGCACTGTGTCTGCTTGTTCTTATAGCATTTCTTGCACTGGCTGTTTCGGCATGAATCCCAAAATGAGACGAGGAAGCGAACTAGTACTCACAGGAAGGTGGTAGGTGCAATGCTGTAGCAGCGGCTGATGCATAAATGCTGCAGCTCAGGGAGGCCATTCACGATGGCCCGCATGGCGTCACAGCTGATTTCGGTAGCATCGCTGAGGTCTAGTTCCAGAAGGTGTGGGCACCGCTCTACGAGCGTAGACACATCTGAAAGTGCAGACGAGAATAGGTAGGCCGTGAATTTTATCACATGCCCGAAAAACAGCGCGCTAATTTCTAGCGTGCCAAAGTTCTAAATAGAACTTTGGCGACGTGGAAAACCCGACTACTTTGTAGAAATTCTTAACAGATAGCGCAACAGAACAAACAACAATATAGATGGCAGATGTAATGTACTTGTCAGAACCCATGTTAAGTATAGATTTCTTAAAATGGTTCAATCAAATTCTGTGCAACGAGATCCACGATGCCATGCAAATTTTATTTTATTCTCAACTGTAACGCCAGTGAACAATTCACATTCTCCCATCAAAGAAGTTTTGTGTCATTTCTCGTCACGGTAACACAAACACATAGCGTGTTTCGGAAACTGCTTCGGTTCAGTGACACAGGTGCAAATGCTACACACTCCCACAAGTGGGTTTCCATATGTTCTGCCTTACACACACCCTCCTGCCTAGAGACTCGCATGACCACAGATATGAGGCTCCAGGATTTGCCTAGTTTATTATTTGCACCAATAGCCATCACGAGCAATCAGGCCCGAGCCCACACACATGAACTAGACTGACGGTTGTAGCAGCACTGTTAAGTTCTGTTGAGCACCGCAACCGGCAAAATGCAAATGGCAAGCTGAAGTAGCACGCGCACTACCCAATTTCAAAATTGCAAGGTTTAGATGTTTAGTGTGACAACACCACACATCGCAGTTTTTTGCCCTCAGTCGCCAAGTCTAGCCCAGAACTAGGTCACTCAACGAAAGGGTGGAACACTCACGGTCATTGGTGATCTCACTACGACAACCCGCAATGTTAAGTTCTTGCAGCATGGGCGTCACAGTCAGCACAAGGGTGTCGATACAAGCCGTAGTCAACTTAGTCCAAGCAAGGTTCCAGGACGTTAAACTGGAAGGAAGGACAACTTAGTTTAAACAGAAATATTCTCAGCACGACTTTTTTAATTCAGTGGTTTAGACACCAGCTTCAATTTAATCTTAAACTCAGTTGAAACATACGAGTCAGAGGTTGCCCAGCCTAATAAGACATCGCCAAGACATTGAAAACATATTTCTTGGCAAAGGAAGATGCCAGCACCCACTCATGCAATTTTCTTTCCTTATGATTAACAGCACAATTAGAAACAGGACTCAACAAAAGTTGATGCACTATAAACATTAAGGTCGCCTATCATACTTTGCATTAACTGCACATACATTGCAGGATGAAGCTGTTGGTCGAGATGTGAACCGTTACAGCGGTCACAATGGTCATGTAGTCATTCAAGAAATGTGCAATATCAAATGCAATAGATGGCATGGAGACAACACTTTGCAGTCCACTGACAGTGATCAAAATAAACACTGAGTTTGAATAACTCTCCATTCTGTGAAAGTCTATTCCGCACCTTTCTTTTCCTTTCCCAATTGTGAAAATAATGAAGCAGGCTAATTTTTGCTTGTTACGAAAATCGCGTGTGCGTTAAATTTGGGTGTGCATTACTTTTTATTTTTTTGAAGCCACATTAGATCTGGCTAAATATACTGCAAAATAGTATATGTCCATGCACACATGCCCTAATTAAAGACACAACCAGCTTGTTACAGTCAAGGAAGCAGTACCACTAGTAAGGAGATGCCAATATACCTTCTGCAGCCCCTGCAAATAGAAGTAATGCCCAAGTGTGTGAAGCCACTTGTCATGCTCATGTTGAGGCTTTCCAAGGCATGGTTTGCACCAATCATCCTGCAATGAAAAGCAGTTAAATGAAAAACGCATGTCGCGCATTGCCAGTATCATAACCACATCCCATATAATCTGCTGGTGCATAAGCATGTCGGCAACTACAACATCATCAACTCACCAGCGCACTTTACTCTCAGCTACACCCTTGTAAAAAAAAAAAAAATAACCTCCTGTATACCCCTCTCACTAGAATGGCATCTAGTGGTGCCTGTGAAATGACTCCCATAGTTTTCAAGAAATAAAAATAATCATCGTCTACCGATAATACTAAGGGCTCTCCAACCAGGAGGCAAGAATGAATATTGTGCATTTTATTTGCACAACACCGAAAAGAAGTATTTCTTTCCCCTGAAACCTTAAAAATGGCACCAGGATGTGTAGCTACATACGTGCACATACAGACAAACATGCCGAGACCACACGTTACATTTATGAAAATGTGCTGGACTTCTGCCACCAAATCATACAGGGTGTGATATGTATTCAGTAAATGCCAGACAAGCAGCCTGCACTTCTTGGCGCAGTAGACTTCCGTTAATTTGACTCCGGTTAATTTGATTCCCACAAGAAGTCCTGGCTGGAGCCCATACATTTCTACGGGACCAAAGCTTTCTTCATTTTGATCCCGAAATAAGCATTCGCCAGATAATTCGAACTTGGCTGATCACGCATGCCCCTGACCCCCATGGTGACTGGCGTGGTTATGCCAATAGCAACAGCGTCCACCTCAGCAGCGATTAAGGTACAGGGAATGCGCTGAACATGCGTCGCTCTCGCATCAAAGACTGCTGTTTCTTGGCCTGCCTCAGAAAGATTTTAAAGCTAGAACGGTAGCTCAAAATGAATTATTACAGTATCCTAACTCACGGCTTTTTTTTTCCCCAGAGAAAATCCGTCGGGAAATTTCTTGAGCGTGCAATCCGGTGTGGAACTAGATTAACGAAACTGAAATTGCGTTCTTAACAGCCTACTGTCAGAGTAGGTTACATCTTCCACAAATAAAGTTCGATATTTTCTTTTTCTTTGACAGAATCAGAGGCAAGCTACGTTTGTCTGGCCAAAAAATCACGTTCACAATGCACGTTCGATTTCTACTTTGTTTGGGAGCTCTAATGTCATTTTGACGTTATATTTTTCTACTTTGAACCATTAAAAAGTGGTTGAGCGTTCGATTTGAGGACGTGTTAGAATCAAGGCAAATTCCACCAACTTAATCGGCACTGTCTTTTTTCTTCTGCCTCTTGTTTAATTCAACCCGTCAGATAATTCGACTAGCTTCATTGGCCCCATCAGGGTCGAATTAACGGAAGTCGACTGTACTCTGTAATAATACAGATAGGGAACCAAACGCAATGCTTCTATCTTTTATGGGCAGCAAGCTGAAACTATACATGCAAGTTTTGTTTTGCCCCTTCACAAGACTGTACCGTATAATATTTACAAGCCAATACAGTCGGCGTAACTCGACTGCACAGTCGGTGCAATTGCAATTGGAGGGAGGAAATGCAGTTACCTGCAAACTCGGTCGTTTAGTGTACACTGCTCTAGGCTGAGTTTCTTGAGGTTGGAGCAGCTGGCCAGCAGCTCGCACAGGGTGTCCTCGCTGATGCTTGCCATGCTCAGGTCGAGGTACTGAACTTTGCACGACGGCCACCTATGCAAGACAAAGGCAACATGTGGCACAAGACAGGACATGACTGAATGCTCGCAAAACTCGAAGTTACACAATGCACGGCAGTCACAAAAAAAAATTTATGTTTTCCTTCTCGGTTTGCTAGGTCCTAAGTAGGTGCGGTTTACTGAAACAATAGCTTGAATGCGATGCTAAAAATTGTTCCATGAACACCAGAGCACATCACTTCAGGTACGAGCTTCGATGTAGTGTTTGTTCTGTGGTCTCACTGTAGCCACGATAAATGGTGGACATGCATACAAGGGGTCCTTTGTACCTTAAACTGCCAATTGATTTTGCTTTTCTTCATTTTCGCCCTTTATCATTGGCTCAAGGCAACCTGTACTGCCAGGCTACTAAGTGCCGCAAAAGATAAGAATAATTATAATTAATTACTAAGTTTAAAAAATACTAGAGACAATGTCACAAAATACAACTTCTCATCTCTTCTTGGTAATCGCCCACTTTATCGGCGTTTTGTGAATATGTTAATGGAATGCTGCATGTAAGCTTCCAATTACATGCAACGCTTGTCACTGGATGCTAGCGTAAAGTGAAGCGCATTCGCTGGCACGTTCACTAAACGCTGTAGGACCTGCTGCAGTGCTACTTTTGCGTGCAGGACGGCAGTGATGAAGGATTAGCATTGAAATCTTCATTAGAGAATGCAAGTCATCATACTGACGAAGGTGTGGCGGGAAACAGTCTTTCACAGTCATTGCGCGATGTGCTGTGGGATTTAGCTTACCGAGTGGTAACATGCCACACCCCTCTCTTAGCAAGCAATGTAAGCTGTGAAGGCAGGCATCCATTATAATGAACTAATAAACATAACATTTTAAATTTGGCTCCTTTAATCTTTTTGAAGTGGAAATAAAGTGACCGATTGATTTATCATTACAATGTTTTTTTACAGGTTACATATTTTTACAGGTTACATATTTTTACAGGTTAAACACATGCAGGTCACCATATTTACCTTTCATCAGCTGGGTAGGACAGCATGGGCGTGTCAGTGAAGACAGGCGATTTGATCTAAAGGAAATTCAAATGCAAAACGTCAGACTAAGCCATGTGATCGAACCTCTGACTGAAAGTAAGGCATAGGTGATTGATGTCGGAGTAGAAAGTTCCGAATTAGTCTTGCCCACAACATGCAGCTAAAACTAAGCACAAAAGATGATTTGCATAGTTCCCATCGTAACATGGCTGTCGTGAGCTGAGAATTGGACCCGCGACCTCGTTCTTACCAGCAGAGTGCCATAGCCATTAAGCCACTATGGCAAGTAGGATGTCTGCACAATAATACGAGAAAAAAAAAAAGAGAAAAAGACATGTATGGCTAAAAAAGCAGAGGATGAACTCTTGCTGTGTTTACCATGTTCTAACGAGCCCCTCTTTGCTTGGAAAATTAGTGCAATAACTGCCCGCACGTTACAACCAGACACAAAATCAAAATTGTGTCCGGGCATTGGCTAATGTCTACTATCAGCGCAAATGTCATCACCACTGTCATCCCAAGATGGTGACAGAATGTCTTTTCATGTAGTGAGGTGACAATGCCTAAGGAAAAGTTACTGTGCATGCTGAAGCTATTGGCAAGACAGCCACATCACATGTTTCTGGCGATTTGGGGACTTGAGTGTGTTGCTGGACAAACAGGCAAAGCTGCTCCTCGATGTGTGTGCCACCATCCACAAAATAATTCACGAAATAAGAAATATCAAGAATACTGGATGGTGTGGAGAACAACATGTTGCAGTCCACCGAAAGCGACAAAAAGCTGTAGGATAAGTTATGGTGACAGAATAAATTTCCATTCTGTGAACAAAAATTCTGAATGCTTTGTGTCCTTATGATCAGGGAAATTGAGTGTGTACAGTTCAATGGCAGTCACTAAAATCGGCATTTTGCTTCGTTATATCGAAATTTCCTCATATTTAAGTTTGACCTCTTATGCAACTAAGTACAGTCGCCGATGGATTTTTCTTACATTGAAAGGGCCACAAAATTTTCCGAATATCAGGCAATATAAAAAAAAAAAATCATTTTGTGGAGTTCGAGAGCCAGCAATGAAAGATATAGCAGTTTCATGTCGTGTTGCCAATATCTTCACAATGGCGGTACGAGTTGAAGCAAGCCATGCTTTTGCGTTCACTCTGCCCCCACGGCTGATAGTGTTGCCCGCAGAGGGATGAAGCTATCATCAGCAAATGCTTCATCTGCCCCTCGCTTCAATGCACCTCTGAAACTCAAGATTACGCAACTTCCAGTAAGAAACGTGCTGAAGAACAGCCACGCGGGCCCGCACTGACAGCCACGGTCACGTTATAAAAGTAGACGCATGCCGACCTGCCCCCACACGCATGCGCTTGATCGCGTTACCACGAACAAGAACCCTCCCCTCCTTTCTTGCGCAGGAAGAAGGCACTCATCAAGCCACCATCCTTCTCAGCTCACCCTCGCACGCGTTCACTCACACCTAAAGAATACAGCACACCGGGCGCAATAGGATCTTATCGCCATTGGACTTTACACAGAACATGACTCTGCTCCGTCGCGTGACTTGAGAGGCTGAGAGGCACGCTCGCAAGTGTTTCAACCATTTGACCATCTGTGACTGCGCAAGTTTCCATGTACTGTTTTGGTATTCCTTCGCAGCAGCAGTGAAATTTCATTATATTGAAATCGTGTATGAACACACTTCGCTTTATCGAGGTTTGACTATTAGATATTAGCACACGATATTTCCTTAGCGATACATGACACGCACAATTCTGCCATTTCAACGGCTGCACAATGCACTGTCCACAAGGGCGAAAGCCATTCCCTGGAAAAACTTACTTCAGCTGTCGCTAGCCTGAGGACGACGACACCACGATTGAGTACATTCCCGAGCACACCGGGGCCCAAGTGCTTTTTGCTGAGGTCCAGCCGCCGCCAGAGGCTTTCGTCAAACCTAGATTGGAGAGTCGGGACATCAGATAAGGCGCATGCATCTCCGGTTTCGTACATACATTATGCCTGCCTCATTTAATGATGGCTATTGTCAATAACACTGTAAACAAAGCGTAGGATGTTCGTTTCTGGAGCAGTGGAATTGAACAGGGGGTACACCAGATTGTGGGTAATCCAAAGTCACTTAACAGAAACCTAACGTAAACATAGACACAAAAAAGCCTACGTAATATTTAACATGCGTATTTGCTTACTTCATTAATGTGCAACTATCGCAGGCCTTGCCTGGGCACTTTGAAGGAGTGACAATGAAAGAATTAAAATTAAACAATGCGCAGTGGTTCAAGGACATCCCTACAGTGCTTAAAAACATAACTTCGAAAAATAACCAACGGAAGTATTGTGACTAAATGACACAGGCAAAATGGGCTTTGAGGTAATCTCCGAGCTAGAATTGCTGATAAATTTGTGAACAAAGGCATATCGCGTTCGCTTGTCACTCACGCTATCTCCATCCAACGGCGGCAGACGCGACCACATGTAGCTAGCGTTGGCTTGGGCAGCCACTTGAAGATTTCTAGGATGGTCTCATCAGATAGGTCCGCAAATGGGTCTGCCAAAATCATAGGTAGGAAGAGTTGAGAAACCATCAGCAGTACACGTTAGACAGTTTCCAATACCTTCTGATATACCTAGCCTGGCTTGAGTATAGTGTTTATTTTTTTTGTGTGTGTGTGTTTGTGCAAGGCACTTTTTAGCATTGAATCGTATACTCCCCTGTTTGGTGTAAAAAAAAGTACAAGAAATATATACATAATTTTTTCTTCTTTTAAAGTAGGTTCATTCTCGCAGGACTACGGCATGACCACAGCCATGACCACAGGATTGCGAGTTCGGTTCAGAGTAAAGGGTAGCCTTAGGTGGCGTGGAACATAAAACGCTTGTGCACTTAGGTTTCAGCATGCTTTTAACACTGTCAGGTGGTCAAAATTACTCCAAAGGCCACCTTCTGACGTCATTTCCCATACCCAAGATGATGCTTTCAGATGCTGAACACAATGAATTTATTTTGGATCGGTTCTCTGAACTTTAGTCATGAAACATGCCGCATGACCAGACAACTGTTTCTCAAGACACTGTTCTGAGATGCTTTGAGGCATTGCTATCAGGCATGCTCAGTCAAAACACATCACAGTAAACACACTTGAAACTTTGGCCATGATGTATGCACAGTTGCACACGCACAACAGTGCCCGTTACAACAGGTCCTCGGTTGTAACGTTTAAATAAATCTGGACTTAAATACCGATACAATACTGATATTTGACCCCCCCCCCCCCAACACATACACACAAGTAAAACCATTGTAACAGAAAGTGGGCAATGACTCAAGCTGGCAGATCTTTCAACATGAAAGTTGCTCGAATATGCTAAGCTTTTGTGAAACATGCGTGAACACATCCTTATGCCCACCTTTGCCGTTGCTAAGATCCTGTTTACTTCGCTTGTGTAGTGTGAAGGTGTCCGGCAGTGTCCTTGATGGCGTATCCGACGCAGATGATGCATCACGTTTCTGTCCCTGTGAATGGGAAATGAACATGGTGGTCAACATGGTCGACTGCTTCAGTCGTGAGCTACTGTGACCACACTGCTGAAAAAAAGATTTAGGTTTACGTGCAACAACGGTGCGCACTTAAGAAAATAAGTAGGGGTGAGAAATATCTGAAAATTTCAATACAAATCGAATAATTCTAGCAATTCGATTCGAGAGTTCACTATTCGACGTTGTCGAATATTCGTTTCGCTCGAATACTAATTAAGTGACGAGAAAGAGTTTTTGAAGTCTACAGGAGGAAAGACTGATGTCAGTGCAGTTTTCCGAATACTTCTGCCGCAGGAGAACTGCAGTTCGCAGACGCACATGTTTGGATCCCTTCAAGAAGATGTGCGGTATTGTGTGGTAATGCGCTTCACTCCTTCAATGAGCACTTCAGTTCTATGTGCATCTGCTGATATGCTTTTTGTTTGTTGAATTACTGGCATTGTCATAGCGTGTCAGACACAGTCACTCTTCCTTTGTTCTCATATTCAAGCTTTTCAATTGAGCTAGAAGCCAGTTGATAATGGCATTAAATCTATCGAATAAAGTAAACAAGCCTTCTGTTGCCAAACAGACGTCACAGGAGTTTTGAAATTCTACTTTGCTTAGAAGTGATAAAGTAGTCCATTATCGATTCGATATATGAAGCCAATTTAAAAAATATATATTCGTAATCAAATCGAAAATTTACTATTCATACACACCTAAATATAAGGCAAGCTTTATCAGTAAATTATGCTTCTCGGGGGATAAAGAGAGAGAGAGAGAGAAAATCACGTTTTACTATGGAGAAGGCTTAGTGGTTAAGAAAAATAGGCACCAACAAAGGCAGGTGGTGATGCTGTCTGTATGTTCACACACCAGCTCGGGCCAAGGCAACGTTTATGGGCCAAGATGGATTGCATTGCATTTTAAAGAAGCCAAAGAGTGAACTTGCCAAGTGAGTGAGTGAAATAACTTTATTGAAACCAGCGGATTGAGGCCTGGACCTAGGCCGCGCCAAGGCGGTAGAGAGAGTTTCAAAAACTTTTACTCAGTCACAAAGGTCAAAATACAAGAAAATGACCTAAATTCACACTGACGTACCGAGACTGGTGTTGATGCAAGATTGAAAACAGAACTTTCACCTTTATTTCTTCTTCTCGTAATTAGCCTTTCAACAAGAAATTAATGAAAAAATTGATGCACTGTTTATCACACTAAACTGATTTATTGTTTCCCTTTAGTGTACCTACAGAATAAATGTTGAGAATTTTGTAATACAGTTGAGCCTTATCCAGACGAAATTCCTCTATACCGATTGGTTCCCTTCATAGCCTGCGCAAATGACCCAATCATGATGGAGAAATTAGATCCAGATCCGTGTGACACCGGTATACTGTATAATACTCCGCATGCAGCTATGACACTTAATTTTATGTCCTGAATAATGTTCAGCTGCCTCAGTAGGGGAGAGGCCTTTATTTAAACATGGCTGTTCACTGAACATTGTGACTAGGAATACACATACAGTGCAATGTCATTGATACGATTCTGCATTATACGTTTTTCGTAATAATACATTAACCCTCTTTTCCACAGCCAACTTCCAAATAGGAGCAGCGTACTTTCATACGGTAACTGCGATCGCATATTCACCCGAAATTGGGTAATACGACTGCAGAAGTGGGCTTTTACTGCATTTCTAAAACTTGGAATTTTATATTTCAGTGTACTAGCCTAAATAACATTCCAACAACTCATGAATGTAATGCGTTAAGGCCCAGCCACACTGGAGAAAAAACGCACGCGGCACGCCGCCGCCGGTAAAATGCTGCTGCAGCATCTCGGCCGAAGATCCTGGACGGAAACCATGCATTTCTATGGGTTGCAACTTTCGTTATTTCGATTTTAAAATTGGCCTTCTCCGGATAATTCGAACTTGACCAGTTGGCACACATGTGCCTGGCCCTAAGGTGACCCCAATAGTGGCAGCATCTGTCTTGACGAAGCTTAGCCTATCTCGGAAGAATGTCTGATTACGGTATCTACCCGATTCTAACATGCATCTTTCTTTTTTTCTCGGGACAATTTGGCCGAAATTTGCCTTCGCGGTGGCTATTGGACACGATACTAAAACCACCTTCGTGGTGTTCGGGTGCTTTCCCGCATAACATGGATGTATTGGGGCGAAGGTGACTTTA
This sequence comes from Dermacentor silvarum, assembly GCF_013339745.2. Classification (NCBI taxonomy): domain Eukaryota; kingdom Metazoa; phylum Arthropoda; class Arachnida; order Ixodida; family Ixodidae; genus Dermacentor; species Dermacentor silvarum. Next base: position 63,541,885 of record NC_051164.1, read on the forward strand.
GAATTCTAAACTGGCCGCCATTGTGCACTTTTCCCATTTTTCTTGCTAAAAAATTAGATGCGCATTAAACTTCTGCTTTGCTTAGGAGCTTTAACATCATCTGTATGTTAGTTTTCTCCTTTGGACACATAGAAAGTGGGCGAGCGTTTGATTCGGGGGCTTGTTAGAATTGGGCAAATACTGCCAATGAATCAGTTTTCTTTTGGATTTATTTCGGCATCTTGTTTAATTCGACCCACCGGATAATTCGATCAATTTTGCAAAGCCCATCAAGGTCAAATTAACGGCAGTCGACTATGTGTTTGCTCTTGCTGTCATCATGTCGTCACGTGGTGGGTTCACTTCTGTCATCATCTTTCAGAATGTTTTACATCGCGCATATTTTAGGAGTGGCTGCATATGTATTTCCCAAGTTATCAGATATGAAATAGTTGTTCGCACATCTGACGTTCCTGTAACAGTCCTCGCATGAAGTCCACTTTTTGTAAACTTGACAAAGCTCACTGAACAATTGAAAATTCTCAATCCGTTCTGCCAGCTGTTCAGTCTTTGATATTCTCAATATTCAAGAAATGTGGTGAAACTAAATTTGCAATGGGCAGGTGTAACTGGGGCCTCAAGGAGGTATATTTTTGTGGAAGAGATAAAGAGGGCGCATGATGGGAGCCCCAATTTCACGAATTCCAGTTGCACAAGAACTCCTGGTAACCCATACAAAAATAAATATGAAAGAGCTGTTTACCTTGGAAAACTTGCGTGATGCCCGTGGTGGTGATGGTGGATTTGTAGAAACGACGCTGGGCTGCGGAGATTCATCCTCAAGGTAATCAATGCCCATATCCTCTAGGATCTCAGTTGGAACACGACTGTCCACCCCCCACTTGTCACGCGATGACGAACTGTCGTCACTGTCCCCCGTGAGGTCAACATTTTCAATGTCTGTCTCTGTCACCGCCCTGACATTGGTACGTTTGCCGAAGCTCCTTCGCCGTTTGCCTGTTGGCTGGTTGGTTGATATGTCCTGCAGTGGGCTACGCTTTTTGCTGCGCAGAACATTGGAGAAAGAAGAACACAAAAGGACACATTAGGCGTGCATGCTGAGGCCAAGCTGTGTGGCACATAATAGAGAGCTCGCAATCCATATACCTACAAATGCTCTGGAGTGATGAGAGAGTTCTCAGTGCAAATACCATAAAAGAAGCCAACAAAAGCAATGATGATGTATGCACAGTTTAGAAACAATACATGTAAATAATGGGCTAAAGTCAATAACTTGATACTAACGAGCTCTATGCTATGACATCACTGCTCCCTATTGCCGCAGGATCCAGGAACATAGTTTGCGGAAGAAGCGAACGATGATGCATTGAAGACGACCACTAAGATATACAATAAGCTCAAAAATCCTCGATGAAGTTTGCTGCAACAGCACAAGAATTATGTACATTTGGGTGTGTGCAGATCCAGTAACATGTTCTCATAATACCAATAAAAAGAATTGCAACAGAGCCTGTCTCATCATGAATGTCGATATTAATGCGCTTAGCATTAGGGCAATGTAACAAAACACCGTATTGCCGAATTCTCCAATGTTCTGTTGGCGACATCTTCACTTAACTGCAGCTCAACGCTTTTTGCTCAACGCACGCTCTGATCCCATTCTGTTCACTTCACTCCTTTCTCCACACCTTGGCTGCTTTTGATGTGGAGTTTCTCACATCTCTGTAGCTGACTGCTTCTCTTGTTGCCTCCTGCATATCTGGGCACCTACTCAGTGGCACATCCTAATTCTGGAGAATTGTCCAAGGATGTTCACAAGTGCCACACACCAAGATGCACGTACCCAGTGAGTGACCCAAGTTGGTGTGAAAGAGGTTAGACACGGAGGGAACTAAGCAAAAGGGCGCGATGTTCCCAAAGAATGCTAATCGCGTCAAAATCACGCTTCCTGACCTACGCCTCTCGATTGCTCACAAGACTCGCTACACCAACGCGGCATTTCATGGTCGGGACAGCCGGTACGCGACGGGCAGGTGACAGCTGCTGGGTTTGCCGCGAAGTGCATCGCCCTAAAGCACCTGCCTCGCCGATGCACAGGTGTAAAAAAAAACTAGGTTACCGAGTTGAATCACAACGCAGGAAAGTAGATGTCACTACATTCGGCAAGTAGCCCTGGGAGAGCACGTACCAAGGTATCGATGGAACCGCCTCTTTTGCGCCAGTGTCTGAACGTAATGCGTCGCCGCCTAAATAAGTTCTTCTAACATACTGAAAAACACACTACAGACATTGCATTGCCATTACTCCATCACTTAAATTGAAACCACACTAACGGGAAAGCGAAATCGATTGGATACCGGCTTTGCAAACAGGGTACGGAAAGGCGCCAACGTTCACCGGGGGTTCCAAATTTATCGAGCCCATCGTAATAAAATTTCCCTCGCTGAAAACATAATTCTGTCCATTGGCGTGATCCGGTTGGTGGGGCACATTAAAACACAACATGCTAACGATGTGCCACGGGTCATTTATGATAAGTTGGCGCCCAATACTTGGCGCGCTCAACGGAAATTTTGGCGGGGCGATAAGCGCGGCTTCGACTCCGTAGCAAGCAATGCAAATTAATAGATACCGACAAAAAATTTACTGTGGCTACTAGATTATTAAAACTTTCTCTTATAATGATACCGTGCGGTTTGACGAGTCAAAACCCCACGAAACAAAGAGGGTTGTTAGAACCGGTATGTCATGCGATGGGGACGTGTCCCAACGGCAACAGCTCGAGCCTACCGCTGCAATCGAGCTGCGAAAGCAGCTATGTGCAAGCATTGGTACTAAGATTTACAGTGGTACGAGTACATAATTATGCATGCACGAAACGTCGCGCCAAAATTGACGGTGCACGATCACAGCAGTACGTTCAAGAAGGTGCCGTTCACCCGAGTCGCCGCGGCAAAGAGGGAAGCCTGCATATCACAGTGCAACGCTCAGCTCGCGTCGCATCCCGTTTACCTGCCATAATTGGAGTAGTCCAAGGCAACCACTTCGTGGTCCATCGTCGCAGCAATCACAGGAAATTTGCAGAGACTTATGCTTGCCGCCACTGATCACCCTCTGCACACCGACCGGGACTCACGGCGCATACCACTCAACTCTGACCGCCAGTCTGTCGGCCAATGACCGATCACGGACAGATCCAACGCATTGCGCTGACGCTCTGGCAACGTTGCTAAAATGGAAGCGCGCGATTGGTCGATTTGAAGCAAATCGGTGGACAAATGCGTATAAAACATGGCGTCAATTTTTTCTGCTTCAGCCCACAATATGAGGAAAATAACGTTAGTTGTCTAGTGAATAAAAAAATTGTCGCAAGTTTGCGCCTTCTCTGTAAAGGTAAAAAAGACGCTGGTAATTACAAATATCTGAGAAAAGCGCAAGAAAAAAAGGAAGTAATGTTAAATAATAGGCGTCTATTAACGTTAAGATTTTTTACGCTTCCGGTTCCGGTTTACGCTTCGCACATGTCCGCGCATGGCGAAGCAGTGCAGTGGAGAAAACGTGCTGCGCTAATCCTTCTTGGCAGTGCTTTTAGAAACAAATGTTACGCACGTTTAAGCACCTCTGACTTTCTGACGCCTCGTCTGGTATACTCCATACACTATATCTAGAAAAATAGAGTAGGAGACCGTCGTAGGTGAGCGGTTATATTTTTATACGCGTGCGTATTGCACAGCGCGTTCGAGTCGATGGTCTTGCAGTGTCGTCTTCACGAAAAGTCTCCTGTGCTTGCTTCTTGGGTGATCACTGAGATCCGTGCACCTTGGAAGCTGCAGCACAATATAATTAAACTGGTGCAGACTTGTCGAGTAGGCTAACCTAACGCCGTTCTTCTACCGCTCGTGACCGGCACTTCACCTTCACGGAGGCGGCTGCTTCGAGCCGCATTTCTCAAGGAGATTTTTTTTTTTCTTTTTTAACCACGTCGGAGATGTCCACAGTGGACGTTCTCTTGTTCTCCTAATCTTTCCCTCCCCTTTTCCCTTCCCGCAGTGTAGGGTAGCCAACCGGGCTCAGCCCTGGTTAACGTCCCTGCCCTTTCATTTATCATTTTCTCTCTCTCTTCATGTTTAATTAGTACGTGAGGTAATCATGTAGTAGTATGTGATCACTAAATTAGAGTTTTGGCGCGTTGGTATGGGAGAAAGAAGAGACATCGCTTTTATTTGCGTTCGCAGCCCAGGTTCGCAGGTTGATGTTGCTACTACGCAGCAAGCGTTCACGTCTCATTAATATTTATAAAATGTAAGGCAAGCGCAGTTTCCGCAGAATGCAGTTGAGTACCAACAGGCTGGTGAAAATTTTAAATTACCAAAGTACAAGAATTGGCCTAGGTCCACACTTTTTAAAGAAAAGCTCGGAAGAAAAAAAGAAAAAAGCATGCTTTGGACGCGGCTGGGGTAACTTTCACAGGGAGGGTACACATTGCTTTTGAATGCGGCTGCAGCAGTCATAAAAATAATAAAAATTAAAGGCCGGATCACTCATTTGAAGCTAGGCGCATGCTTTATCATATTTTAGCATTGACGGCTGTAGCAGGATATATCCGAATCAATTGCAACGTGCACAGTGATTTTTGACGAGAACCATGTGAGGGTTCTCATAAATCAATAGAATTAAGATGATGTCTGTTGCTCTAAGCATTCTTTATTTAGCTCTGTTATAGCATGTCACAAACACGGTTCCGTTGTGATTTTATCTGTGTAGTTTTCTGGACCCCGAAGTGCTGATGAAAGAAGTTTGTTGATAGACAGAAGGAAATGACGAAAAAATATATGTATAACTTGCCCCCTTGATGTGCTCTCCTTTGACGAGCGCTCCCCTTTTCTTATTGATGGATTCATTTGCTTGCCACTTGTCAGGTTTGCAACGATGGGCCTCACTGCATCGCACCCGAGAGAAGTAACTGGGCCTCTTGGGTCCGCCACCGTCCACACTCGCTCTGAATCACCTGAGCAGCCCCAGCCGTCGCCACCGTCCGAGTGCCCTATGCATGGCCTCTGCGATGAGATCACAGGCCAGTCGGCAAAGGACAAGCCACAGCAGCAGCCTTACCGGAGCGAGTGCCCAATGAATGCAGCAGCCTCAGGCGAAGACATCAACCCAGCCAACATGGTTGGTAGAAGCTTTTCAACAAGTGGTGGTGGTGTCATGCTGAAAAGTGGGCCGATCCTGGCGATGTGCAGAAAGGGTCCAAGCTCAATGGCACATACCAGGGACAAAAATGAAAGGGAGAAAGAAAGACAGATTGAAAGAGAAAGAAAGAAAATCATCATGAAGGTCAGATACACACGGCAAGCTTCGCTTATCCCCATTTTCTCGACAGAGGAAGGGCTGGTGTTTTTTTTTTTTTTTTGATTAATCAGGTTGCTGCCTGTGTGTATTTTTAAAGCCTTCTCTCTTCCATTTTTTTTTTTTTGATGGTTATGATTCTTTGCCCGATTATTGTCGCATATACATTGTCTTTTTTTTTACCTGTCACAATAGTATCTTACAGGCCTTCAGGAAGGCATTGGGAAGGGGGGGAATAATGGTTACATGAATGTAAAAAACAAGTGGTACTCAAAACAGAAAAAAAGGGCATCAGCATAACAAAAGCACTATTTGTACAATGCAATAGCACGCAATGTCAAAACAGTCAGTACAAAAATTTAATGAAAATGAGAACTAGAAGCAGAAAAAAGTACTCGCAGAAAGTCACTACCAAATCTTACATAATGATCACTGTATTACAGGGTAGGCGTACAAACAGGATAGTCATATCAAGTGGTGAATCGCCTTAATGCGAAGTGAGAAAAAGAAGTTATTGAGTCATTGCGCCGTGCAAGACACGCCTTGTACTCTATTCTTGAGTGTTCTTGCCAATTGGGTAGCGAAAATGAGTTGCTTGTGCAGCACGAATAGTGTTGCACATTCTCAAACATATATGAGCACCAGCGTTTACTCTGGGATGTATGGTGAGACATGCACAAATATCGGATAGACTTGACCTGTGAGTTTGATATTCGACAACTGATGACATTAGTGCCACCGCAGTGATTTAAGCTTCACTTGTCTTCCTGGGCTCAAGTTAGCCCCATAAAGAATTTTATTCTGAATTAATATTTTTGGCAGTGTTTGGTTACTCTCTGCCAATACAACAGCAATATGCTGAATTTCAGTTGACCAGCAGCAGCCAGGTTGATCAAATGAATTTGAGTCAGTGAGTGGACAGCCCTTTTAAATGGTACCCTGCTAACAGGCACAATTTCTCTTAGAGCAGCCCAGAACAGGGGGAATATTTCATCTGAAGATTCTATTATAAAGTTTATTTTGTTTAAGTTGGAAATATATTGTCTACCTTCAACCACGTAAGTTTTCAGAGAGCAGGATTCGAAAAATAGCAACATTTTTTAACATCCCACCCATCCGCCCTTGAACCACAAGATGCAGTGGATACTTCCCTGTAAATCCGCCACCTTGTTCACCTAAACTTCAAGCTGTTTAACAACTACCCGTCGTGGTTGCTCAGTGGTTATGGTGTTGGGCTGCTGAGCACGAGGTCGCGGAATCAAATTCTGGTCATGGCGGCCGCATTTCGATGGGGGCGACATGCAGAAGACACCCATGTACTTAGATTTAGGTGCACGTTAAAGAACCCCAGGTGGTCCAAATTAATCCGGAGCCCCCCCCCCCTGCGGCGTGCCTCATAATCAGATGGTTTTGGTGCCTCAAACCCCATAATTACAAAAAAAAAAAAGCTGTTTAACAACACTGCAAGGAAATTTAACTTTTTCACAGATGCTTTGCTGCGATAAAATTTCTGGTCGGCTCTACATTTTATTTACGAGAGGCGGCTGTATTTCTTTGGAACATTGAGGAAAACCTTGCAAGGAACTAGTTGCCATCAGTGATTGCAGCATTAACTACCGCTAACCATTAATGCTGATAGCTTTTATATTGCTCATGACTCTAATGAGAAGCATGTAAGTGAACATATGACTCTGGCCAACCTGGAAATTTGATAGCACGAAAAAGACTTGCAAAGGCAAAAACATCTACGTAATTGCCTGTGCTATAATTTTTAACAAAACAGCGATAAAGTATGAAACCTCCCCACAAATGTGACATGCAACTGGAAATTTTCAGAGGTAGCTCGGCAAAAGTAACAAACGTATACCAGCGCCCAAACATGTGGATGAGACAGACTCGTCATTGGCATTAATTGCCAAAAAAAATAAAAAATTGTAGCAGAGTAAGACTTGCCCACGACACTTAAGAGTTAGAGTCACTGCCTCTGCAGCACATAAACATTGCATGAGCTTACATGTTTCATAGGATGACATACATTAAAGACACTTACATGCATTGCATTTAATAAAAACACCCATGTGCTTGCGTTGTAGTGCACGTTAAAGAACCCCAGGTGGTCAAAATTAATCCGGAGCCCTCCACTACGGCGTGCCTCATAATCATAACTGGTTTTGGCACGTAAAACCCCAGAATCGATCAATTTGTAGCACTTAATTAACCGCTTCATGGTAGCTTCACTTCACACAGATTCCAACACGTGCGCTGGACCTGCGTAATTTCTTTTCCTTCGTTGTTTTTCTATTTACAGATGCCAAGCCCCAACCAGCAGCCAGCGGCGGACCAGCCATTCCCGCTGCCAACTGAGCGACAGCGGTCGCGCATCCCCAAGGCTGGCGCGGCGGAGGGCGAGACGTGGGAGTATCCATCGCAGCAGATGTTCTGGAACGCCATGCTGCGAAAGGGCTGGAGGTGGCGCGAGGCTGACCTGAAACCCGAGGACATGGCGCACATCATCCGCATCCACAACGCCAACAACGACCACGCCTGGGAGGAAGTCCTTAAGTGGGAGGCACTTCACGCTAAGTGAGTGCTAGGACACAGGCAACCCTTAAAGGCTGTCTGCAACAAAACTTCAATTTGGCGCAATTGGTTAGAAATGAGTAGTGTGTACCTCTGAAGCAATCTTGGCAAAGCCACAGGGTTGGCAATTGTGTAATTTTCTTTTTAGGAGCCTCTAAACAGAACCTTGGCTAATGACACGTGCATCTAATCATCTAATGTGTAGTGACCGTGACGCAAGTCCCAGCCCAGCCTCTGAGAGTTTTCAGCGCGCTGAGGGCAGCCACCTAATCTTGGAGGTCGGGCTGGGGAGTCGCACGTTCTACGTCATGCACCACTTTCGGCAAGCGGTTAATGGCGGCGTTTCTTTTGAAGCGAAGCTTTCTTTACCTCTTCCTTCGATTTCTCCGCTGCTGCTGCTGTCTGGCATGGCGCGTTGGGGAGTGGTTGAGAGCGTGTATAATGTACCTGGCCGAGGCACGGGAGAGGGGCCTATCAGACCTGACCAATGAGAGCTCCCTCGGCGTCGTCACAGTTCCCTCTGGAACTCCCTGGCCGTTGGCACAATGCTCTCTAGACGGCTGTAATTGCACGTGAACCCGCAACAGTCCAGAGAAAAGATAGATGGAATGGTAGAGAGGAGACAGAGAATGGGTAAAGGCAACATTGTTACAAAACGGGGGAATAACAACGCTTCCACTCTTCGCTCGTGGCATCTTGTATGCATCGGAAGGTCACGAGAGAAGGGAAAGGCGCCATCAGAAAGCATGGCTCATTTGGGGTCACAGAACAAAGGAAATGCTACCCCTACTAGACATGGCTAAAGTTTCTGACAAACTGAAAATTTTGAAATTAGAGGTACGGTACAGCACATTTCTGCTATTTTCTGAAAAATAAACACGGTGCAGCACCGGCAATGCGGAAAGCATGCAGACGTGAAGCCGCAAAGCACTGCAGCATCAAGACGAGCATACTGCAGCAAAGAAAAACTTCAGCCATCATGCAATGTGCAATATGAGGCAATGACACTGCTAACGTTTTCATAGACTACCAACAATGGCGTGCAACAACGTCTCGATCAAACAGGTCTCGCTCTGTATTCTGTGCACTACGTAGACAAATGCAAGTGTTGTGTGCTGGGTAACATCTAACACCACCTTACGACTGTCGTATGTCGTCAACGTCACTGCCAAATATTGTCAATCAAGGCAAACAGCACAGACAGATATGCTTACCTCGATTCCCACAGTGCGTGAGATCTGCGTAATGTTTTTCTCCTTCGGTTTTCATATCAAAGATGACCATTTTTGCTAGCTTTTCGTGACGCTTCTACTTGTTTCAAACTTAAAATTTTGCATGGAGGCTCCTTGATGTCTGCTCTAGTATCTTAATAAGCTTTTCACGCACCCCGAAATTTTCTTGTACTTGGACTTTAACCCATTCCAAGCCATAGGTGTGCTCAGCTCGTTAACAATACTTTTTTTTTAGTTTTTTTTTATAGTGTTATTAAGCCTCACTTTTGCAATAACTGGTTGGTATTTTACATGAACAAATGCTTAAAACACTGTGTACATTAATGAATTAATGTGTGCACTTTAATGTCTTGGACATTTGTGGTCATAATTCAACACGTCACCGAAAGGGTTATCCATGTTTGTGTCTGCTCCCTTCGATCTAGCTAGAGTGGAGGAAGTCTTTCTCCAGAGACTTTGAGGTTAAGGCGGGTCTGTGCTCCTTGTGTCAGTTGGGTCCGGTGCCTGCCCAACACCCTGAGACCCTCATGAGCTGTCTGAAGTGTTCTACTCCGGCTTCCACATTCACTATCTGTTGCGGCCCTGCCGAGGAACGAAAGCCTTATCACTTACGGTACAACAGAAAGACAGTAAACCTCGTCAACTTGTATTTGTAAAAACCCCAGAAAGGTTCGCGAAAATTAAGAGTTTCGAGGTAAGCGAATTCACAAAAATGTAAGCCCTTGGCCATGCGTAGACTACATAGAGTCTTTCCAAATAGGCACCAGTAGTTGCTAAATTTCTCTCAAAAGCTCTATATACCAGGAGCACTATTTTCGGTAGATTACTGTTGCGAGACATTGTGCAACTCGGCACCCGACACGTCGGGTGTCTACGGGCAACAGCGATACTCGCGCAGAGCCGGGCACACACGAAATCACAGCCAAGCAATCTAAACCCACACTTAACCGTCACAACTTACACGGAGTAGCGTGCGGATCCACACATATAGAAACGCAGAGCATGGTTAATAAGCAAACTGATGACGCTCCGCCCACACGTGAGCGTGCGTGTTGCTGAGGTCACGTGTGCCTTATCGCGCTGCTTCAGGGGTCAGAGCGACACTCTGCCTGCATTATCAATGAGATCGCAGCCGGACGTGAACAGTGGATGATAAGAGTGGCATAGAATGAAGTGGAATTCACGAATACCTTGCCGTCCTGTCACTTTTCGGAGATATTGCAGCTGTGCCCAAAGTGTGGAAACCTTTGGGTGGTGACTTTATCCCGACATATTTGCAGACGAGATTTCAAGATATCCAGAGTACGGCGCAAAAGCATTTTGAGATAAGAGGTGAAAAATACATGGGGTTTACACTGAGCCAGAAATAAATTTTGACGTAACCATTATTTTGAGATATCAGAGTTTGAGCTAATGAGGGTTTACTGCACAAAGTGCACTCGTGCACTGGTACTCGTCTCAAACCTTAGCCATTGTTAGACGGAACCGGGCCATGTCACAATTCAACCACTGCAAAGAGCACTTACTCATAAGTTGGGCTACAATGATTTCATAGTTCTGGTGCTTTGTCAGTGATATGGAATGTTTAACATATCCGAAGTTTCGCTAAGGTAAACTCCTATTCTCTTCTCAGTTCAGTAGAGGTGTGTGAATAGTAATTTTTTAGATCGAATACGAATGGAATAGTGCCAGAAAACAAATTGAAGCAAATAATTTTATAATAGTTTCCGAACAGACAGCTTGGGTTCATCCGCCGTGGTTGCTTAGTAGATTTGGTGTTGCACTGCTAAGCACGAGGTTAAGACTTAGAGATTGACTCCAACCAAATAAGGAAATTCACTAGCCTGACGTTTCGGAACCAATTCGGCTCCTTCTTCAGGTGGTATTCTTCGGAGGTGACGGTGTGCCGCTTTTAAAAGGTCCGTCGTAACAAAGGAGAGGAAAGGGGAGAGAGCGTAAGGTGCGGAGACACTTGGCAGGGCACCTGTTCTAGACAGACAAAATAGGTGGTGGGGTGGGGGGGGGGGGCTTCGGCATCGCTGGTCGGCTGGGTTGACCGATGCTGGGCGCCCTTTAGTCGCGGGAATGCGTTGACGAGTCAACGCATAAAAGCGGCACACCGCCACCTCCGAAGAATAACCCCCCCTGAAGAAGGAGCCGAATTGGTCCGAAACGTCGGGCTAGTAAATTTCCTTATTTGGTTGGAGTCAATCTCTAAGTCTTAATCAATTTTCCCAACCAGACAGGTAATTCTGTCGAAATGTTTAGCTTTAAGCACGAGGTTGCTGGATCGAATCCCAGATGCGGCGGCTGCATTTCGATGGGGGCGAAATGCAAAAATGCCCGTGTACCGTGCATTGGGTGCACGGTAAAGAGCCCCAGGTGGTCCAAAATGACCCACTACAGTGGGCCTCATAATCATATTGTGGTTTTGGCTCACACAAAACCCCAGAATTTAATTTGACAGCTTGGGCCATTGAGTATGTGCAACTGGACATGCGATACTCGGTATGCGAACATTTTTGGCCAGTCCTCCATGGCTGCATACCACTGGGTAGGTGCTTGGATAGACAAGAAGAGCAAGAGGCAAGAAGGAAAGGAATCTGCTACAGAGTAGCGAAAAAGTCACCATCAAAAGCAGGCAAGCCCACGGGGAAAGAAGTGATGAATGAGACCAAAGCGTGCATTGAGCGAGGAGCGTTGAGGTATACATAGAAGTGAAGAAAATGTCGGTAACAGAAAAAAATTGAAGAAGTCGGCTCCACAGAAGTGAATAATTTGGCACTACGGTGTGACGGGGGGCTATGTTGCTTGAATGCTAATCGCATTAACGTCAACATTTATCATGAGATGGATTCTGCTTGAATTGATTTGTTTGAGGAAACACAGATATAGTAGGGGCCTTGCTTTGCCATTCACGCTTTTGGCTAAACAGAAGCTAGCAGATGAGGGGGAATAAGTATTTACCGCTGTTACGACAGGAACATCAAGGGGTGCTCCTTGAGTTAGCATCAACATTAATTTCAACTGCCCGACAAAGGCCTCCCCAGTGGTCTCCGTTTGACAGCTACCCCTGTGTTGTGTCAGCTGATTTTATTCTGTGCCTACATACTTCATAATTTGATCACACCACCTTATCAACTTCCACCGTAGTTGACTGCACTTCCCTTCCCTCGGTACCCATTGTGTAACTCTTATCAGACCATCGGTTATCGGCCACAAGCATTACGTGGCCTGCCCAACTACATTTCCTCCCCTCAATCTCAACTAGAATGTCGGGTAACCTCGTTTGCTTTTTAATCTACACCATTGCCTTCCGGTCTCTCAACGTTAAGGCTACCCGTTTCCGCTTCATCGCTTGTTCGGTGGTCCTTAGCCTCTTCTCAAGCTTCTTTGTTATCCTCCAAGCATTTGCCCAGTAGAATGCAATGATTGTATAACAGTGAGCATATTAATTAATTAGTATTTCCATCCATCTAGTTCTAGGCCACCCGACAGCAGTGTATAGGTGATAATGCATATCTGAAGATGGTGTGTTTCTTATATTTGTTATTATATAGGCACCGGGTAGACATCGTAAGGTGCCAGCAGAGCTCTGGTGAACAGCTTCAGAAACGGCACCAGTAAGAGCAATGGCATGTGACGCAGACGATCGTACAAAGGCGAGAAGTGCACACATGGTGCTTCAAGTGATAAGGAACTACGATTTCCAAGGCCCGACGAACTGGCAAATGCATTTTTGTGCATCTGCTCTTGAGAAAGGTTGTCGCTAGTATGAAGCAGGTCAAAATTATGACATCGTCCAGTATAAAAGGGAAAACGAGTGCAAGTTCTGCTGCAAATGCACCCCACAAACAAAGCTCACCGCGGCAAGCTAGGACATGGAGCTAGATGGAACAGCTTCTCTATTTCTGCTCCTTCAGCAGTTTACTTTGCTGTGTACGTTAGCATGGCCATGTATATAATGTATGTACGTTACCCTCCTTATGTTTTTGCGCTGCTTCACCACTATTCCCATTATCTGCTTGTTTTCTTTGGTCTTTTTTGCTATGCTTCGTCAATTTTAGTGTCTTAGCAACTAGTTCAATCTTCAGTCTTGGTCTATACTATTACACAGCTTGACGTGGCGAGAACCATCTGCAGCGGACGGTGCACGTGTAGGGCCTTCATCGACAGCGAGAGCAAACGCTCTGCTGCGTTCGCGTTCACTGTTGGAGCAGAGCACACAGAGTCATGTACCAGCCACAGCCAGACCTGGGGAGTGCCTGGAAATAAAATATACCCAAAAGCAAAAAGACTGAGTCACTGAGAAGCGGCAAAATGACAGCTACAAATATCCGTGTGTTCACCTTCGGTGCCCGAGCTTCGGAGCCATCTGCAAAGGCGAACGCTCATGATTTACTTAGAACTTGAAGCTCTTGCAAATGAACGCCTCCTTTATTGATGTCAGAACAACTGAACAAAAGCAGAGCAGCGTTGGCACGGGCTGCATATATCCAGGCTTTCCGCCGCTCGAGCTGATGAGGCCGCAATGGAAACTGATGAAACTGTATGGCCTCCCCAACTTGGGCCATGTTTGTTCGAATAACTGTTTGTGGACCCAAAAACGGTAGCATGTGTGTTAAGACTTGGTTCCATGGCACATTTCGGCAATGCATAACAGAAGAAATGACGGAGCGCAATCAACCATTATAGCTGGCGGCGGTGCCCTGTCATGACATTGCATTACATTCGTACTGCTGCCGCATGAAGGTGCCACCGATCCAAACTCATTCGCTCCTGGCCCTTATATATTTGCTTCAAGGTACACATCTATTATGGTGCTCCTTGGCCATCCCTGGCCCTTGTGCCAATAAACCTCATATGTCATCATCATCATGTAATCTCTTATCTGTTTGTTTAGCCTTACAATTTCAGATCTACAGGCTATTGTGGAAGTGTGCAGACGTCTGCACTAGTCACCAGAATGTTACAGCTACGGTGCGTCCATGCCTCTTATCGCTGGCGCTTACCTGTAATGAGGTTGGACTCGCTAAATGTCATGGTTGCAGAAGGAAATGCTGTTGTGCAGGCCATTGTAGGTGGTTGCAGCCGACTACATGTACTTGTATATCTGTTTTCTAAGCATCACTGATACTATTCCAGTTCATGCACTTCTACCTTGCTGCAGTTCACATCCTCTGTAACCACAGAAATTTTGTAGCAGGAAGACTGTAGGTGTTCTAGCTTGTGCTTCTATTTCATGTTGAAGATTCTCTCCAGAAAGATTAAAGAATAATATAATTCAGAAACATACTGAAAAAAAAAAGGCGAAAGCTTGCACTAGGCCGCACAAAGCTCAAGACACAGCGAAGCTGGCTGATTGATTGTGTCTTGATGGCTTACATAGCATGTTGCCGCATGCGCAACACCACCGTCATGAGATATCTTTCCTGGGCTCGCAAGATGGACTCACGGCAAGTTCTTCACAGTCATACTTTGTCAAGCTCTGTAGAATCCGTGCACCGGCATTCTCTTCATGCATGCAGGCTCACTGCGCGTTGCATAGTGCAGATTGCAACACCGACACCGCGTTCCAATGCCGACAACGCATTCCAGCAGACCCGCTCCGTGAATGCGTCTCTCTCTCTCTTGCTCTCATTTTCTTTATCTCTTAGATTTAGGTGCACGTTAAAGAACCCCAGGTGGTCCAAATTTCCAGAGTCCCCCACTACGGCGTGCCTCATAATCAGAACTGGTTTTGGCACGTAAAACCCCATAATTAAATTTAATTAATTTTCTTTATCTCTCTCCCGAGCATAGCGTGCAAAACCTCTTCTTCACCTCGCAGAGCATTGGCACGAGCGCTTGCAAACGCGCCAGCTGTGGACGAAGATGACGCTCGAACGCAATCATATGGTTCGCATAAATGCATGTTCTGCAAGCGTGGTTGTATAGCGTAGTGGTCACAACGCTCGCCTTGGGACCGTGGGTATGCTGGTTCGAATCCTGCCTCGGCAAGAAAGTTTATTTCCTTTTATTTATTTCTTCGTTGCTGATGATGATAGTTTATTGATACGAACCACAAATTACGGCTGGCTTAAACAGCTTCGCTGTTAAAACACTTTGTACTTATATTTGGTCCGGGGCGATCAGCGTTCAACTTATACCCATATTTGTTTAGAAGTTTAATCTTACTAGCAGCTAGAATGAGCATTGTGCTTTCTTTGCATGATATGCATACTACATTGTGCTTATCTTTGATTGCAGGGAGTGCTGCACACCCCGACTCAAGAGGTTTGGAGGCAAGGCCACTGACTACTCACCTCGTGCTCGAATACGTAGCTGGCTTGGGTGAGTATGCTCTCATAGTTGATTGCATTGGACGGGGAACATGCGCAGTTTTCTTATTGTGAGAGCTATAGTAGGGACTATTGCGATAGCGATCACGTTATTGGTGCCGCCGCCCTGCTGTCCTAGCATCGACGGTGCACGTGCAGCCCGCACTTTGGAGGTTTAGAAGGCCTCCATAGATGCAAAGTGAGCGACTCCAAAAGGGACGAAGCCGTGTGGATGCGTTGTCGCGCTTTGCTCAATAACTTCTGTTGGAGCCAGGGCAGTATTATGGCTCCCGCTTCTGGCATGAGTGTTGTGTGCGCATAGTTTGAGGTTCTTGCTGAGCAGCTGTGCGCAAACCACACTGTGGGGCATACACTGGTCTGAGCAGAATGGAGAGCAAACATAGAGCTAAACCTACCTAGTCGTCTCATTGGGCACGGACAATTGTTGACGGTTTTCTGTTGGTCTCACCTCGCGTACCCTTGAGATGAGGCGCCTGTGACGTCGCTGCCAGCATTCATTGTAATGCCAGTGTTGTGACAAGCCTGGTATCTGCTGGACACTGTTGCTGCCGCACAGCAGCAGTTGTCGGACGTGCTGCATCGTACCATGTCAACTCCGCATATTGTTAGGACACCGTATAAGGAGTTACACTGGAACACTTTACCTTGCTATCACTTTCTCTGCTTCGCCTTCGGGCAAAAACTGCCATTTGCTTTTCGTCCATTTTAGCTGTTTATCACTGCTACGCCAGTCATTCAACATCAAGAAAATATAAATATTTTCCTTGACACCTAACAGAAGAGCTTTCAGCTGCAGTAATTCTAAAATCCATTAAACATTGGAAAATGTAATTCCTAATTGATTGTGTAGGGCTTATTTGTTACTTGAGCGCTGTACAGAAGGAAAATAATAGAATCTTGTTACAGATCTGCTTACTTCTTTTCTCGACAGCTTTTAATGTTAAATGTGTTGAAATTTGTATGATCTTTTACCCTGGAATAATTTTACTGCGTATCAATGCCTACTAGGAATCACAGTAACAATTTCGTATGCAAAACTGTGTGCTTTTAAAGGGTTGAGACACCAAACTTTGAGGCTATAAAAAGCCTGCTGTAGG
This sequence comes from Dermacentor silvarum, assembly GCF_013339745.2. NCBI lineage: Eukaryota > Metazoa > Arthropoda > Arachnida > Ixodida > Ixodidae > Dermacentor > Dermacentor silvarum. The sequence goes on from NC_051164.1 coordinate 63,558,484, forward strand.
CTTCTTCTGTATGCAAGGACACTCAATATGAAGTGTTCGACACATCAGACATTTAAAATATATTTTAATTCGCTTCCAAAGAGTGCCTAAATGCTCGTTCTCGTGATCGAGACCCATCGCTAGCGCGATTGACAGTGACGTCAATGTGTTGGAAGCGTAACAAAAGTTTTAGTGACACCATACCACATTAGAGTGACATACAATGAGTGGTGACCCACAGCACCGGGCAAGCCTAGAGATCTCGCCTCGTGTCTCGAGTGCAGTGAGCCGCATCAGACGCAGACGTAGAGTCAGAATCGGAGATGATGCAGCTAGCCATGACAACAGTCGTAGTGGTTTTGTTTGCCTGCGCTGGTACAGAACGTGTGTGTGACAGCCGACGATGCAACAGTGCGTGCGTCACAGCTTTGTGGGCCCACGTGACCAAGCTTCCTAGACAGTGACGTCACTGTTCAACTCGGTGCCCAGAAGCCGAAACCGAAAATTGTTCACTTAAATAATGTGATATTGTAGTGGGGAAGAGAGTCCGGAATCATTGAGAGTGAACGACAAAGTTCGGCAGACCGGAGAGCGCGAGACAGCGACCGATGCTCTTGAGCCAAGGCGTAGCCCTAGCTGTTTTGTAAATAAACCCCCTTATACTAGTTTAGTGGAGGTGCTGGGTATTCTCCCAGTCACCCAACCTGGAACTAAGAAGCCGTACCTTACCTCCAGCGTCAGCGATGCCGGAAGAAACCACCGTGCAAGGCCCCTCCCAGACTCAAGCCACCGTCTGTCCCAGCGTGCTGCCTCAGCATAACCCACCGATATTCAGCGGGACTGACGATCAAGACGTCGAGGACTGGTTGGCAAGCGCAGTCAACAAATGGGACGATGCGACTAGGCTGACCAATGTAATCTTTTACTTGACTGGCGTCGCCAGTCTCTGGTTCCGAAATCACGAAGCAGACCTTAATAACTGGGCGTCGTTCAAGACGTTTTCCGAAATCTTCGGCCGCCCGCGGTTCGCAAACTCCGCGCCGAACAGCGACTTCGTGAGCGCGCTCAACAATCTGGTGAGAACTTCTCCAGTTATATTGAAGACGGCGTCGACTTGTGTAAGCGTTTAAACCCATCGATGAACGAGGCGGATAAGATTAAGCAAATCCTCAAAGGAATAGCCGATAACGCATTTCAGATGTTATTGGCCAAAGACCCACAAACCGTCGCCGATGTTGTCAGGTTGTGCCAGAGTTTCGACGAATTGCGCAAGCAACACGCCCAAACTTGACGCCCTCTGGAACAGAACGACTCGATCGCGGCGTTGACTGTGGGCTACCAGGGGTGTGATCGCGCAAACAGCTCGCTTTTGCATTCCTTCGCTTGCCTTCTCGTGATCGGTTAGAGTTGTGATTGCGTCAGCGGCCGTCAGAGACAGCGGGGCGGTACCACAGCTTTCCCACTTTGTGACGTAGCAGTCAAACCGAACGTGCGGAAAGCGAGCTGTTTGCGCGATCGCACCCCAGAATGCACTGTTGATTCAGAACAAGCAGTTTGTACGTGAAGAGGCTGCCCGACAGCTCTCCAGTTTATCGAGCACGCCGGAGCCAGCCCAGGCACAAAATCTGGCCCCAGTGATACGCCAAGTTATACAGGAAGAGGTCACTGACTCTTTGCCTTTCGCTCGTTCACCACCTCTGGAGCCTGCGCCCTTTTCATACGCGCTAGTCGTCGCGGCCGGGTCGCCTCGTCAACCGACCTATTCTTCCGCGTTGGCACCCGTTCGGCCCCTACCAGTTGCGTTCAGCCGACCAGTCGCCGCGAATCCATGGCGCACTGCGGACCATCGTCCTATATGTTATTCTTGTGGTTATGCAGGACAGGTGGCACGCTTCTGTCGCCGTCGCCCTCCTGTTCCAATAGATGTCATGCGACTGTCTGCGTACGATCCTGGGTGCTTTGACGGCACGGCGCGGCTACCACAATCCTCTTCGCCCGAGCGCATGCCTTCAGCTACCCACTGATCTCTATCCCCCCGACGTCGCTCTCTGTCACCTATGCGCCGTCGACCCTGCCCTTCTGACGCGGAAAACTAAACGTCGCAGTTCCCGAGGCACGAACTGCGTCGTCGTCGAAAAATTACAGTCCTTGAATTTCTCCAGCAAACCTCTTAGATGTTATTGTGGATGGCTTTCGTACCCTTGCGCTTGTGGACACTGGTGCTGCCGTTTCAGTGATTGATATGAAACTTTACCGCTTGCTTCGCAAGGTTACCACGACGTAAACGGAATTATCCCTCCGTACCGCCAGCGCACACCGTATTCAGCCGTCAGCCGCCTGCACAGCCCGAGTCGTCATTCAAGATGTTGTTTATCCTATTGAGTTTCTTGTGCTACCGGCTTGTTGCATGATGTCATCCGGTTGGGATTTTCTCTCTCGCCATCATACTGTTATTGTCTGTGCTCATGCCGAGGTTGCGTTCTCTGCGTTGTGTTCCGCGTCGTCTGTACCTACAATGGAAAAGTTGTTAGTCGCTGTTGATACGAACATACCACCCAGTAGTACAGTCCTTGTCCCCGTGTCCTGTGCAGCTGTTCGTGAGTCCACAGTTCTCTTTACACCCTCCGAGACCGTTCAATACCACAGGAATCTCATGTTGCCCTTTGCCGTTCTCGACATGCCCAACGGCACTACATCCTTATTTGTTACGAATCCATTGCTGGTTCCCTCAAGCTTACTCCGTGGCGAGTGTATCGGCACTATTCAGGCATTTGACGTATCCTCCATCTTCTGCCTTGACGACGTGGACAACTTGCACCTTAGTGCCCTGACACCTTCTGCTAGTACGCCTGATCGCCCACCTTTAAGTATGCTCGGCTCCGCCATCGACGACAAACTTGCAAATTATTTACTGAGAATATATGAATCTTCGACTGTGTATCATGCTTCCTGGAGCAGTAAGAAACGTTTGAAACAAACAACGCGCAAGCCACAAATTTAATGTCTCAACCCCTTTAAGCATTTTCTTGAATGGTTTGCTATGGGGTGAAAATGGTTTATGATAGTTGTTTGTTATCCATGATGGTCTGGAATCTTGGTGTAGTAGAAAAGCTTGTAATGGAAAAGCAGCTTTGATGGAACCAAGAACATCTGTATAGCGTGGGCTTGTTTAGTTCAAACGAAAGTTGAAGCAAATAGTAATAGGGTTTAATAATTTCGAAGTGAACAGTTTTAAGAGTTGTGAGGCTTGCACAAAACTTTTGACTCAAAAACCAGATGTTGACCCATCTGAGGTAAAGAAAGGGTCCTTTATAGCAAAATGGAAAATTTCATCTCGGGTATCAGTTTATTTTCAAACTGCTGTTGCAATAATGCAAGTTCAACATTTTTTACAATGCCAGTAGCACAAAAAAAAATTGTTTAGAGACTTTTTGTTGTTTGTTCTACTCAAGCTTTTGTGATGTTGGTCAAGGCTGCAGGAGTGCTTCGCATTAGTGTGTCTTGTGGGGCTGCGAAGTGTGACCTTGACTGACCTTGACTGTGTGACATGGGTATCCTGGAATTCAATATATGGATGCAGCACGTATGTTCATACAGTCAAACACAAATGTTTACGCACCACGGGATCTGCAAAAAAGCTGAATATTTCCCAGCCTCTCAGTGCAGCCTGGTTATCGCATTTCCAGCCTCCGCTAGCATATGCAAACAATATTTTGACGTACATTTTTGCTGGTTGGGGTTATGGGCTGCTCGGAAATAATGCGTATTCTGAGATCCTGTGGTCCGTAAATTTTTGTGGTACAATGTACATGCATACATATGTACAGTGTCGGCCATTTTTGGGTTAAAAGCCTCGCTAGTATTCAAGAGCTCATAGCAGCTCATGTTTAGCAAAAAATACTGAAAAATATTCTTCCATTTGTCGATATCATCATTGTGTGTTGTATCTGGCATATTTCCTCCATGAAGTAGAAGAAACAGTTATGTCGGCTTGAATATTAATAACGCGTTTCCCCTGAAAGTGGATGACCCTGTACATACTTAAAATGGTAAATACATACCAACATTATGTGAATGCAATCACCAGTAACATAATATAATAGGTTTCTGCTGTATATTGTGAAATGTTGGAATGGTATAGTAGTCACTAAGTGAGCAGCTGTCTTTGCCATACTTGACGGCGATCTTGCTGCTTCCTTTCTGTCTGCCTCGATATGCATTGCCTTTCCCTTTGCCTTACAGTCCTTTCTGCACCATGCAGCACGGCAAGAGGGAGCCGTTAAAGCCTGCATTGGAAGTGAAAAAAAGATGTTTAGCGATACGGCAGCTGTTTTTACAATGCATAGCTTCTGAACTCTACTTAGACTTCACCTAATTTTTCACCATCTCTCCTCGTTGCTAAAAAAACTAGGCCTGGTTTTCTAGAATCACTAGTAGTGAAGTACATGATTATTCTTCAGTTAGGCAAGTCATCACCCAATGTGGCAGCTAGTCTGGAGACAAATGCAACTTATGAACTGCAGTTTTGTCTTCCCAGGCTTTAGTTGATGTTGTGGGTGAGCAGCTCTTCAGTCTTGATTTGCCAAACTGTATTAATGCGTCTCTTCTGTTCTGCAGGTACGAGCTTCCATTTGACAGGCACGACTGGATCGTCGACCGGTGTGGCAAAGAAGTCCGTTACGTCATTGACTACTACGACGGTGGGCCAGTGAACGCGGAGTCGAGCCGGTTTGCGCTCCTTGATGTTCGACCGGCTTTCGACTCCTTCGAGAACGTCTGGGACCGCATGAAGGTGGCATGGTGGCGATGGACGGTAGCAAGCAAGCAGGAATCCGGCTCCGAGGTGGTTGCAAGCCAACAAGATGCTGCGGCTAGCCAATAGGACTCACAGTGTAGAATCTTCAGCAATCTTTTGTAGGCACATATGTTGGAGGTAGGCGTGCATGTAGCTGTGGGTGTGCAGTGAAACTTCCACTTCCTAGGATTGCAACGTGTCATAATGAGCACGCCTACTTGAATTATGCGGTTGATATAGACGGCCATCAAGTGGACTTTATTGCACCTCCTATTGGTTTGTGCATCAGAGACTGGCATGGTCTAGTATTCACTGATGCATGCTATCTGGGTGCTGGTTATTCCACGAAAATCATGATCCGTGTCAAAAATTTTCCATGCCTTTTTCTATATTGTTTTTTATATGTCTAGCTGGTCTCCCTGGTTGGAGCACCCAAAGTGAGTCTTGTATTGGAAGCTGACCTTGTGAAATTCACTTTGCTGAAACGTGGAACAGGTGTGGTTGCCAGTTAGGATAATAAACAGGGCAGGATGGGTCAGCCATCTTGATGAAACTTACCGGTGTGAAATACCGGTGTAAATACCGGTGTACTTTCCGGTGAAGTCTGGGCTGCGACGCATCATGATTGAAAGACAAAGGACTGGTGGACAAGTGCTCGGACATAGAAGCAGGCAGGACATTTGCTCGCCTTGTGTGTTGCTCTAGCCGTGAACTGTTCTCCCGATGCTTAGGTTCAATGTTTAGGCTGTTGATGGCCATTTGGCCCGCCCTTTCTTCATGTATGCCTATTTGCTGTAGCACATTCTGCGTTGTTCTTACCAGAAACTTCACATTGCACTTGTATTTTCTTGCTGGCTGAGGTGTGATATGAGAGCTGCCTTGGAAGAATTCAGAGCGCAAGCCATCGCATATCATGTCTGAAACATTCATAAGCAGAAGACTTAGACAAACAAGAATAGGCATCTCCAGCTGGAAGGAGACCTTACACAGTCAGTGGGGCGCATGTGCATCGTACAAATGGACAGATGAATGCCATGTTATGGTCACAACATTAATCCCACAAATGCAAATTCAGTGGCATACGAGGAAACTCGAGTATGGCTGATAGTTTTCACCATACTTCTTGACATGTAATGCTTTCAGGGTCTTCCTTGGTTTTTTTTTTTTTTTTTTTTTTTCGGTATCACTACCTACTACCCACAGTTCTAACAACCCTAAATTGCTGCTCCCACCTGCAGTCACAATCATGCGTCACCAAATGTGCACCGTCAATCTCTTAAATTTTGTTTGCTCGCTTATTTGGTCTCTCATGCAACACGACTGGCTTATGCCACGTCACCAAGAAATTTGATACGCCACTTCTGCCTGATCTGCTTTGATTGGCATTAAACCACGAACTTGCGCTACAAGTTTTGTGAGAATATGAGCAGCTCCTGTCACAACGCTCAGGGCCTTAGAATAATGCGAAGCTGTTGCACCCGAGAGTAGGCGCCTGTGCTGAGTAGCAGCTACTACTGTGTGTTGTGTCGTGGTGCGCTTTCGGCATTGGGGCAGTCCCGAAGCAGGTGAAATGATTTGTGTCGAGGCATAACCAGTTTACTAACCATGAGTTATGTCAAGGCATAGCAGACAAGCAGAAAACTTTGAATAGCACGAATTGAGACGCAACGCAATGTTTGTGGATAGCAGCGACTTTTTCAGCAACACTGCTGCTGGAAAAGACTCTGCTATCTACAAACATTGTGTTGTGTCTTAATTCGTGCTATTCAACGTTTTCTGCTTGTCTGCTATGCCTTGACATAACTCATGGTTAGTAAACTGGTTATGTATCCTATAACAGTTAATCTTCGAGGCAAATTTTTCAAAGATGTGTACTGTACTCCCCTACCATGCTGTGTCCGCATGAGCGTTTTACGAGTATCAGAGTTCACAGGTTAGCAGGCAAGCAAAAGTTTTTTTGAGCATTGTGTTAAAGGAAAGAAAGGAAAATATTATCGCCACAAACACACGCACCTGAGTAGTTAAAAAGGAACATGCTGTAGATACACAATGGAATCTTGATACAATCGTCACGGGAACTGGAAAATAAAGCGTATCATCCGAAAATCGTATTATCCCAAAAAACGTGTTATGCATAATCGTATCAATGAGATTCCACTGTATACGTTTCATGACTACCGATAATTTTTTATCACATGACCCCAACAATTTTTATTCATTCGTTAAAGGTGCAGTGCATGCTTCCCCTTGTGTCTATTTCAACATGATCCGAAATTTCAAGGCTGAGTAGTGAAGCCGCAAAGGACATTTTAGTTCATCTCAACCTCCGTACTCCAAAAATGTTTGCATTTGTGTCTGCTTTAAATGGTGGTGCATTCCAAAGGTGGCATGCCCTACTGCAACGAAGGGTATGAAAAGATCATTGACCAAGAATGAGAGCCCACTTTCTTGTTTCCCCACCGTAAACACCTTTAGTACATCCTGTGAGTTTTACCTGGTGAACCCATTGTGCAAGAGCAATGAAGTGCATTGGCATTGTGCTCTTTGGCTCAAAGATCCCTTGTCTAGGTTCTTTGCGTTAAAGCTCGTTCATTGTTATTCTTTTTTTCTTGTGTGTGTGGTTCGCACCACCACAGCACCTAATCAGAGCCTGTTTAAGGTAGTGGAAATTGATAATTGCGGAAAGTTTGGCAAGATATTGTGTGCCACAACTAATCTCCTTGTGTGGCTTGTACTGAAGTTTACTCGAAATTGACGTCTTCTCAATTTTAACTTAGGAGGGTGTAGACATTTGGTATTGCAGTGATGGCTGCCGTACATGCGAAGCAATTGCACCAGCTTTGCTGTTTTCCTGGCCTCATCACGAAGTAGCTATTTTTTAACGAAGCACATCTCTCCACTTGCCACTTCTCCACCTAGCACCCCTAAATTTATCTATTGGCACCGTGATATTTTGTAATGTAAATTATGTTGCATCTCTTTAGGCTTGTGCTACACTGGTAAATGTTCATAATCTTTAATTCTGATGTGGTTCACTATTCGATAACTACTTCTAGTCAATCAGGAGTGTTCTTGCTCAATTCGGAAGCATTAAAGAAACAGTTGTGTTCACTCAATCCTGCCTCTTGTCTTCATATTGTTCGTATGCTTGTGCTGCTGCTCTCTGTATTTACAATGAAGTCCAACTTTGGTGGCCATGTCAGGAGGGCGTCTTCGGCTGGATATTTATGCTGCAATAGTGCTATGTGTAAAGCAGCAAGTATACCTTATTGCAAACCTAAGCAGCCTCTAACATGAATGTCAGAGCCCTTCCACCCTGTGAAGAGGTAACTCCAGCGAAGCTGGCGCTCTGGTGGGATTTGCTATGTTGGGGTTTAGCTATATTGAATTTGGCTATAAAATGGTAAACCGACCCCTTCGCTACGTACTCGGGAAAGAGGCTTCGGTGCCGGCACCAAGTAACACAGTGGGGTATTTTTTAACACTTAGACGATGGCTATACGATGCCCGGCTCTGAAAAAACTGGCTCGGCATCCACGGATGACAGCGTTCCTAGCGCGTTGTGGGCGATGGGACGTGTCAGCGTCCACGGGCGACGGCGTTCCTCAAGCTTTTCTACGACGTTCACCGACAAGAGTCTTTGACCAAAGCGTATATACAACCAACGCTAACTCCTCTAACACCCCACTCCTCCATTGACCTACTTTTTTCGTACACTGCCATTGGTCGGCGCGCGTCACACTCTCCCCCTCCAACGCGAGTATTGGACGGCGCGACTTACATCAACACCACTCCCTGTTCTTCTTTTCATCTGCACCCTCTTACGGCATTCTCACAGTGTTGAGCTCTTCTTTTCCTCTCCTCTCCTGCTAGGTCACGTGACTTTTTCTACACGTGGACACGATCTTGTGGAACCTAGCCCTTAACAGCTTCCCTGTAAAAAATGAAGCCCGTTCATTGCAGCCAGGGCCCGCACATTCTCGGCTATCTCTGAGTGGCTGTTACGATTTCACAGCATACTCTGTTTAATTGAAAAGACGCATCTGAGCAAAGGAAAGTCGGGCAGTCTCTTTTCGTAATTTAACGCTAGCTTTCCCGCAATACAGTTTGCAAAGCTAATGGTGATGTAATTTCTTTAATCAGTCTGTAGGAGCACAGTCTGCTTGACTTTTGACAAAGAAAATGTATACGCGATTCTCGTGCTGAAACCGTGTGCCAGAGACAAGGCCCAGCATGTGAACTTTGTCTTCATTTGAACCATGGCTGGGGCTGCCATTAGCTGGGCAAATATAAGCGCACTTCTGAATAATGACGTGTCGGCATCTCTCTCTTGAGAAACAATGCCCGGCACATGGACCTTTGAGCGAGACTGTACTCTCCAAGTGGCCTGCGCTGCTGCATTCATTGTGGTACACAAGTTGGAGCCATCATTTCTTTTATACCAACACTCTACAAGCTGCAAGCAGTTTACAAGCTACAAGCTGCAACACTCTACAAGCTGCCAGACAGTTTGGCTACGAAGTCGAAAACAAGCAGTGAGAAAACTATATATGATGTGATATACTGGATATGAAGGCATTCTTTCACACTAGATGCTTGTTTTTGTTTTTCGTAGTATCTGTAACAAGCATAACAATCAGGAGTAGCAAATAATGGTGAACTAATGTTAATGTGTTCCTACCTCACATACAAGTGCTTTCAAATTCAGGCAATAAGAAACTAAGAGAAGTCGAATGCTGCATTACAGAACTTTTTTTAGTGTAGCTGGACCGTTCTGTAGTGACCAGTCGAAGATTCTGCTAGACTGCTGCTGAATTTTTTGCTTGGTCGACAACAGTTCCTGACATACATGATACTGGCATTGGCAGGTGAGCTTGGCAGTCAGCCAGTTTTATTAGTACTTACTGTAGGGGGCCATATTATGTAACAATTATTTCAGTTACCATCGCATGGCATGACACCACTCCTTAGCTCTCGCCAGTATCAGCCACTCGCTGTGACGGTAGAGAAGAAATGAATAGGATTGAAGGAAAGTAATCTTTTGTATAATACAAAATGGAGAAAGTATTTAGTGCCAGCTGCCCAATGGAATGTTGAGAAATAATGGGACTGGTGTCTTAGCATGTTGATGTATGTACGTTTTAGTTTTTTCCTCTACAGCACAAGCCTCGCTATGTGAAGTCTGCAGTTGAGAACCTAACATTTTGCTGGTGTTATGCTAAAGCAGCTTTCAGTTTCATAGGAGGTCTGCAGTGGTTTTACAGTGGACTGTTGTCTTGGCTTCTGTCCTGTTTACTTTCCTTGCCTCGAAACCTGTCGTGCTTCACCTCTTGTAGGCTGCAAGATTCACCTTCTCGCCTTCTTCAAAGGAGTGCAGTGTCGCCCTTGCTTTGCAGTGCCACGTTACGCGAGGCATTCATAACCAAAACTGCAGTGAAAAAAGTTGATTGATACTAGCAGCTGTTGCGTGACTATGATGCCATGCTGCTGAAAGTTGTCTCTCTTCCAAGATTCTTTTCTATTCAGGCTGCTTTTGTAAGAGTTCATTTTAAGAGTTCAAATGCTACTGAATGAAATGAATAGACTGACCGACAGAAAGCTGAGCAAGTTCGTAGGGATTCACAGTATGAAAATGCAAGTGTACTAAATGTGGACTGCAAGAGAGGAGAGAGAGAGAGAGAAGTGACTTTATTTGCACCCGTCAAATAGATGACGGGGTAGAGGCTTCAGCCTAAACCCACACTCATCCTCCCTAACCATCGACCGGGATCCCTTGGGACGCGGCGGCGGTCAGGGCGAGACCGATGACTTGCAGTTGAGCATTTTCTTCTTCGTTGAGTAGCAAGGGCTCCCAGGATTCTCTACATCTATCTGGCTCATCAAAGTTAGGACAGATCCAAACCATGTGGACAAGTCCGCTATACCATCACAATGCCTACACCGAGGGCTATACACCGAGGGATGCCATTTGCTCAACAGTTGTGGGCAAGAAAAATGATAAGTACTGTTGCAATAAATGCGAAGCATTTCTTGGCGAACATTTGCCACTTTGAGAGTATCTATCTAGCCGCCTACGTCTTGGTGCTCTCATGGTCGTTTCGTTAACTTGGTATGTACCAAAATTAGCATCATATGACAAGAGTGTATGACGAACATAAATGATAGGTTATGACATGCGTGTCATGTAGGTCATGAAACAGCCGCCTGCGTCTTGGTGCTCTCATGGTCTTTCGTTAACTTGGTATGTACCAAAATTGGCATAGTATGACGAGTGTATGACGAACATAAATGATAGGTCATGCATGACATGTGGGTCATGTAGGTCATGAAACAGCTGTCTACGTTTTGGTGCTATCATGGTCGTTTTGTTAACTTGGTACACTCCCCGCACACTGCTTTGCATAACATCGATTCCCACAGGGCGTGGGATCTGCCGGCTTTTTTTTTGTGTGTGTGAAAAGCATTTGTGTTGTGCTTTCTGTTCTATATCGAATCCGTGTGCTGTATGCCTGTTTTTTCAAGTCATGAAAAGACCGAAGCACTCTGTTTTGCTTAAATTTTAATTGGAAATGCATAGGAAATCAGATTGGCTCTAGGATTTCCAGCTATCTTTTGACAGGCTCAAATGTGTTTTGCGAAGGTTGGTTCAAACTCCTAAATGACAGGCTCATCACTGTTTCATTTGTTTCTGAATGGATTATGAAAGTACTGGGCTGTAAAAACATTTTTTTTAGGGACGCGATCAATCATTGCATGAGCTTGGCCAATGAAAAACTTGGCAATAGTGCAAGAGCGTATTTTGTACCGACCTTCTGTTGCTGCTCGTTTCATATAGCTTTTCATACACTGTCACCCTAGCCTACGCTGGCGTAAATAGTCAAATTATACGTCATTGTCTTGTCTTCCTTTTGTGCCGTATCAATGGCATTTTCTTTTGCTCGAACATAACTTATTTGTGGCAACCGGCGCAGACACCTGTGCAGAGTAAATGTTCCCACTTCGCAGATTTCTTACAAATCATTTTATTTCGATACAAGAAAGCAACTTTAGTATGCTACGTGACAGCTTGACCAGAGTTGCATAAGTGAATAACATTCCACGAGAGGTGGAAGCGAAGGGGAGACCGCGCCGGCCGGCAAGCTACCGTACGTTGCGGAGAGACCAGTTTCCGCGATGCGTTCTCTTCTTTTTTTCTCCCGGAGCACATAACGGACTGTGCGGAAACGGTCAAACCGTACTAACCGTGCACGGCCGTACGGACTGGGAATCCTCGCTCCGCCGGCTACCGCGCGCGCCGACGTGAGGTTGATCACCTGCCGCCGCCAGCCGCGCTCAGCTAGCGGAGGCGCGACCTGAACGCCAGGGGTCGCCACAGTTTGTTTAGTCACGCATCGCACGCCCGCTGCCGCCGCCTCCTCTCTTGTTTTCACGGCGAGCCGAGAGACAGCCACCGCGCGCGCTCACTTGCGACGTGCCCGATTCGTGGAGTGACAACGCCTGCTTACCGCTTCAAATAATAGGTGTCCGCGCGTGCTGCAAACCGCGTAACGACGTTTCCCGAGGTCCGCACCTCTCGCCGAGCGAGGCCGTCAAAGCGGACAAGCGAGCGGCCGCATCGCGCCCTAGCGACTCCGTCTGTGTGCTTCTCCGTTCAGTGGTGTCCGCCATATTGTGTGACGGGTTGACCGACGACGGCGGCGGAAAAAAAATAAGAGAAGGCATTCTGCTGCGCCCTCCTCTCCCGCGCGCTCCGCAGCAACCACTTGCTGCATGCCATCCGAGTGCGGCAGAAGACGTCGGCTAAAGTTTTAAATGAATTGTGTCGCTATTATGAACGGGTGAGTACAGGTCCAGTTTTTTCACTGCATGGGTCAGTTTTTGGCGCCGCAGCTGGTGTCTCCGTGCGTCGGATAGGTGACCGGGTCCGCCGGTGAGGCAGTTTGCCTGCGCCAGGGGTAGAAAAGGCCTAGCTCACGTCGCGGGTGCTCAACTGTTGATTTGTTCGTTTTCTTTTTCTTTGTGCGTGCACTTCTCGGGTACGGTCAAGGGGCAACAACACTGGCCTCTTGGCGCATGCCTGTCCGCGTCGTAGGCGCTTCACTGGACTTGCGAGCGGCTCTATGAGACGAGCCGAAAACGATTTGCGCAGAAACGGTGTGCGGCAAAAGAACTGCGCGTGCTGTCAGCGGCGCGTGCTGGTGTTAGGAACGCACGCGCAATATCCTCGGGCTGTCGTGTTCGAGGTGCCAGAGTGCGCGGATCTCAATGACGCTTTAACACTCGTCTTTCTTGTCCCAAAGTGCGTGCGGCCAACTTCCAGTTACCCAGGCTGGTTGCTACAGAAAGAAATGTTCTTTTAACTTCGAGCAAAGTGCTTGCGCCAGCGTGTGGAAAACTTGCGATGGCAGCTGGAACGTTTTGGACTCCTCGATTCAAGGCTTATTTTGCTACAACCGTGCATCAAAAAGCGGCCATTCATTCAACTCTGCGCGAACGTGGATTATTTCTGTGGCAGCACTATTTGTTTAATGACGTGGCTGTACCGTACGAATGGATAGTCAAGCTAGCGGCGCAGGAAACTGGCGGCTTGCTGGCAGGCGCGCCGTTGATTCATCGTGTTCTTTTTTTTTTTTTTCTTTTGTCTGCCCAGCTAGCTACATGCGCGGTTTTTTCCTGACCCGGGCGGGCTTTTCTAACGTCGGCATATAACACTTGCTGGCGGGAAAACGGCGCTGCGAAAAGAATTTACGGCGGCGTTGAAATGAGAACGCGACGCGGGCGCCGCGGCTTGTGACACTGCGTTCGGCTTGGCTTTTCGGCCAACAGGTGGTCGCGGCGGTGCTGCGCCTGAAACAAAACAAGTGGCGGAAAGAGATTGGCAGTGGCGTAAAACTGACGTTCGATTCTTATTTTTTTATTTTCTTTAGAGGTCGTGTGCTTTCGCGACAAAAAGAGCGTGGGGTTCCTGCCACGTTATCGTCTTTTTTTTTTTTTTTTGTGTGCTCGGTCGTCTGCTGGCGTCTTCTACGCGTTTGCCTGCTGTCCTACCTTTTTGTCTCGCTTGCGCGTGCTTTCTGAGCAGCGAGGTGCCCGCAAACCTACCACTGCTTTTTTTGTCGGGAACGTCATGGTGGAATGGGTCGAATTAGTCCCTAAGGGGGCACCGCCTTGCGGGATTCTCTACCGGCAGCAATTTTTGTTCGTTTTCCCGTGCGCGCTGTGCGCGTGCCGGCTAGACTCGGCGCCGCGATTGGCTGGCTCGATTGTTTCCGAGCTGTCGTGACGCGTTGTGGAGGTTTTGGCGTGACAGTCGTGCGGCGTTTCGATATTGATCGTGGCGAGCGGACCGTCGATATGTCCAACACGCCAAGTACCACTTTCTGCTGGTGGTGGCAGCGTGTTTGACGACGGGGCAAGCCAGCGACTTAGGCGCGGCGAGTAAGTTTGTCAGGTTGAGTGTCGTGTCTCCGCCTCTCGCCTCCATCGCGTGGCGAGACCAATGCCGCGGTAGCACGGCACCCGCCTTTCGCAATACGACGCCGGGTTGCGTATGCGACCGGAGTTGCAACCAGCGTGGTCAAGATTGGGGACTAAATGTGAAACGGAAAGGGTTAGCATTAGTTTGTGCTAAGCCTCCATTTTCTTTTGTTCTCAATCTCTGTGCCAACAGCAAAGGCTTCTAGTAGCTCAGACAGAAGCATTCTGTTTAGGTGCCGTTGCTGCAGCGCTGATTGTAATAGGTCTTCCTCATCAATTGATGTTCACACAAGCATCCTATTTCACCCAGTGACGACGACAGTGCTATTTTCAGCTAGAACTGGCGTGTTATACTGTTCTCTTTTGCTTGTTTACACTAAGACACTAGAGATCTGTGTAGCTTGCTTACTCTTTAGTGCAAACTCAGGTGCGTGGTCTCCCATGTGAGGATCATTGTAAAGGAGTGGGATCCACTTTTTACTGGCTTCATTCATTTTCACAGGACAAGGTAAAATGCAGTGGTTATATGCCTTGGTCACCTACCTCCTCCTGTACCAACCAAGCCTTAAGTTTTTCTTTTCACAAGCACAGGTCTTGTTGTTCGATCAGGTTGTTTATTCAGTGATTAAGATGGCAAAACAGTTACACATTCTTTTACAGACTTTAAAACCTTGTTGTGTTCTTATGGCACTGTGCTTATCTCTGGCAGCATGGACTGCTTCGATTGGCATTTACATACACACAATTTAGCTTTTGCTACAAAATTGTAAGGGCAGGAAACGGAAAGCTGCACAGACATTCAACTATTAAAATTTTTTGTTACAAATGCGCCATTAACCCTTCGGGATAGGTCGAAATGGCTTGGGCCCTCCCCATATGGGGTAGGCCTCAGCCATTTTGATATATCCCGAAGGTCTAACGGCGGATTTGGAATAAAACAGATTGGGAGTACTTTTACGTTATCCCAGCCTAGAAGCTTGTTGGGGTTCCTGCCACTTTGCTTAGGCCAGCAATTTTGTTGGCTAAATTTTGACGTTCCTGTACTGTTTCATCTGTCTACAATGTCCCATGTTATTTTGCTATTTCACAAATTGGTCTGCATGCAGCTTTAGCGAAGGTGTATTGCATGTGAACATGGATTTGCATGTTTCGATGCTGTTTCATACTTGACAGGCAATGCTGCACAGCACACCCAAGTAGTGTGGGCTTACTCCATGCGTTTCGCAGTGCAGTTTTCAATCAGCGACGCTTTCAGCGGGATTGCTATGTGAACATATATTGCACAGTATATACACACGCATTACACATGCACAAACACACAATATGTGCAAGTAACAAGCATCTAGAATGCCTGGTTCAGGCAACTGTTCCCAAGGAAGACTAATAGTGCCATTGCTGTGCTCAAAACACTTGTAGCACTGAACCAAGGTCCACCAATACGCTGCCGCTCAAATTTAAAGCAGATTTCAGGACTGCTTTTGTGGCTGCAAGGTGCAAGCAAGGTTGGTATAACATAAAACTATTCCAATCTGTTTTCATTCCAAATTAGCCATTAACCCTCTGTGATAGGTCAAAAAGGCTCCAGCTCTACCCATATGGGTGGCTGCCACGCCCATATGGGCAGAGATGGAGCCTTTTTGACCTGTCACGGAGGGCTAATGGCCACTTTGGTATGAAAACAGATTGGAATAGCACACACTACACAGTGCCAATCGTATCAGTTGCAATGTATACAAAAAAAACTAGTTTGTGTAGGTGACATGTAAAAAAATATCGGTGTAGACATGTATGGTCACACCTTGAGAGGCCACTCAGCATATGAAGACAATTTTCATGCAAGGGTTTATTGGGGCTGGTTGCCTGCTCCTAAGTTCACGTCCACACTATTCCTGCATTTGAAAGGATGTTACACATCAGCTGCCATTGTTGTTCGTGACACTGGCTAACACTGTGAGTGCTAGGTCTAATAAGTGTAGATGAGGGGACAGCCATCCCCATCTCAATTGGTAAAAGCATCGCACGTTATGTTGTATTTGTGAGTCAACCACTGTGGTGTTGCACTGCTAAGCTTGAGGTCGTGGGATCAAATCCAGGCTGCAGTGGCTACATTTTAATCGGGACGAAATGCAAAAACGCCTGGGTGCACCATGTATTGGTTGTACTTTACAGCATTCCAGGGGATCAAAATTAATTTAGTGGGCCTCTAATCAGATTGTGCTTTGGCACGTAATATCTCATAGTTTCTTAACTTAATTTTCTTAACTTGCAAGTACAACCCCCATCTACAGCAAGTTTTATTGTATTGCCTGTGGAGTTGTACAGCTGGCCACTTTGTAACGGGAAGCGAGTGAGCCATAACTTGTGTGTGTGCTGTGCAATAACACAAACTTGCTGGTTGTGATGGGGGGAAAACAAATTGTGCAGTTTAGTACTTCAACAAAAGTCTAGCCCAGGGGGTGTTGGTCCAACGCAGGGTTAACTTGCTACATGCATACCTGCCAACTCCCAAAGCTTTCAAAAAGTTTAAGAATTTGAGCCCTTCGTAAGATTTTGTGAATATTATGTCATGTTTTACGAACTATAAACAGCTCTAGTTGGAAGCCCTTCAGTGTGTCTATGGCCACCAATTTACCTTGCCTGCAAGCTCATTGTTTGCAGGAATATCACACTGCAGCTTTGAAGTCAATCGAGCATCCATGTCATGTTATTGTAAATTGGGGAGAGTTGCAGGGAAATTCGTTCACGCATGTGCGCCAAAGGGGGGACCGTAAAGCTGGGCATTTCGACTGGTCCATTTGAATCGACACCTTCCAATACATTTTTGCTTAAACAGTAAGTCGACAGAGTGGTCTTGACATATTCAGAATTGTATATGTGATGGTTTCTGCCACGCTTGTAAGGCCAACAGCAATGAAAACTTGGACCGTGTATAAATGGTATAAATATGATATAAATATTTAGTAGCCTCCCTTCAAAACTTGAAATATGAGTGGATGCATTATGAAAGGCTCACAAAAATGTTTCATAAAACAAAGGATACTGCTCTCCTGAAGTTACGCGAAACAGTTTGCACATGACCTCGGAGATTGGGTGGCACGATGTTTGCATTTTTGCAGCAACCGCCTGTCAGCATGTCATTCATTGCGAAACCGTTCAACACTGCATGCCTCTTTAGCTCACAGTAAACCTGTAAGGCGGGCAGGCAGCTAGACTTTGACCAATCTAGTGCATTTCGGTCTACAGAGGAGTGTAACGTTGATAGGATACTCGATGGACTTTCTGAATGTCGAGCTAAGGTGAAAAATTTACACAATGCCCTTTACACAAGAAGGGAAACCGAGGGGCCTGATTTTTGTTGGCCGCAAACATATCGGGCCAACAGATAACGAAGCCAAGAAAAACATAGGTGGTGTTACGTATCTACCTGGGCCAGCGTATAGCTTGTAAGTTCCCCACAAGGCAGCCCGTTTCATCAGCGTCGCCCAGACGGCGACAGTGGTCGACACCGACAGGAAAAGCTGACAAGCGTCCCGAATCGGGAGGGCGCACCTGGATGTTGCCATGAGGCAGCGTCGCCCAAACGGAGACCGCGCCCGACATCGGCCATGACGAGTTAACGGGATTAAGACGAGAGGCCAACTTCCAGGAATTGCTACCATGGGAGCAACAGCGATCTTGGTTACCTGATACAAACTGAGATGTTGAATGTGCTCCTGATGGAGTGGGCTACCCTACTCGGAGCCAGTGTACATAGTTTAAATCAAACCGTTTTCCTATTTCCTTCTACTGGATATACTCATTGATGGGCTTGGTAGTTTCCTTGCCCAAACGCCACGGAGAGCCGCTACAGTGGGTATTCCCCCATCTAAAAATGCTAAACGCCACCCGTTATAGGGCCAAGTGCCCTTGGTGCGGTGTCATACCTACCCTAATACATGTAACCTGGGAGTGCACTAAGCACCCTCATAGGCCAACTAACAATATCATGGTGCAGTGGGAGGCACAGCTCGCCTGTTCCGATTTGGCAGGACAAAAGTCCTTAATTAGCCAGGTCAGGCAGGCGGCAGAGGCCAGTGGGGCCCTGGACTGAGGGGCTCCGACCACCGCTCCTTAAAATGTGTTCCAGTCAAATAAAGTTTATATATATATATATATTCATTGTTTTTAATTGAAATGTACAAGTGATAAGGTTATGACTTCTACATTTCGATTAAAAACTAGAAATATTTCCCCTTAGCTTTCCTTGGCTTCATGTGGCCGTCATTTACACAACGAGGTACAAAAGATTTCTTGATCTGGTTCATCAGTTTCTGTGGAAGAAAAAATTATAGTGACCAAAGCTTATGACAATACGGGGAAAAGCGATGCTTGCTTACGCTGCCTTTTTCTGTGAACCAATCACTGCCGTTACTTAGTTGACCATTAAAGCACTAATTGCACCGCAATGTGCTGAATATCTCCCAAGGCTGCGCTCTGGGATTTGCATCACATCTGCTCTCCTCCAGGTTTCAGTTTCATATGCTTAGATATTATTTCAAGGCTGTCAATATGAAAATTAAACAATCGCCAGCCCATCAGCTTTGTCACGGTTGCTTCGATAGTTGTGTATTCCACAACTATGCGCTGGTATAAACAGCGCATGCGGAACACAGCAAGAGCAACAGGACATGAATTTGTTCAGTCTCTCCTGGTGTGTCTCGTCTTTGTGCTGCTTACATGCACATAGTAATGCACTAACTGGCCGAAATCGCACCACCCTGATATACTAATTTATAAGCCTTCTAGCCAAGGTGAAATTTAGTTGTAGTTATGCTATGTTCACTCTTCGTCTCGAAGCAGACGGAAGCGGCCTAGGCGGGCGGAAAAATCCGCCCGCCTGGTCCATACCTACCACTGCTGCTTCTTCCGTTGGTCATTGTCTATTTTTAGGAAACAACTATTTCTTCTTCCTCTTCCATGGTAGACTAAAGTTGCAGATGACACAGGAAGTTGTGTGAAATGATCGCTTCTGGTAACGGGGGATGGGTCAGTGAATGAACATACCGCTTGAAATGGTGCGATAAAGAGCGCTACATCGTGAACAAACATACGCAAACTGGATGGATGTGGGCGAAAGCAGTAGCGGCGGTGGTAAAACAAATGTGAACTTGCACTTGCGCAGAAAATATTTTCTGCCCGCTTACCGTTTCCCAAGTGTGAACGTAGCCTTGATCTTAGTGTTTGACTTTAGTTTTTGTTTTGTTTACATGGTTGTTATCCAATTCAGTGCTCCCTAAAAAAAGTGAAGTAATATGTACATTGCTGTTGTGGAATGCTGTACTTCGTTAAGGGGCAAATGGGCCTTCCATTGAATGGAAGGAAAGATAGATATCCTGCCCGATGAGCGACAATGTGATAGAATCCGCACAGTATGGCTCTTAGCCCACATTACTGTTCTGAATGCAGCGAAGGGTGTCTAGAGTGTAAACAAGCCATAATGTGGGGTCAGCATTATTTCCCTAGGATGTCCACTATTGTCTTCTCGTGGCTTGCCTCATTACAAGTGCAGGGCAGCTTCTCTTGCTATGGGCTCTTGTTGCATCCTCATTTCCCGACCTTTGTCTCCGTCATGGTTGGCTGACCCTGTTCATCCAGTCTGTTGATGCGACAGTGCGTACATCCTTTCGGGCCTGCATAGTGATGTGTATCATGTTTTTTTATTTTTACATTCACATGTGATATTTGCAGTTCCTCTTGTTTTGACAATTTGTGCATGGCCAGAGGCCAGTCTCTCATTCCTTAAAAAGCCCCTCTTTAGGTTTGGCTGTTTTAAACAGATAACCGCAGCGTATATATCACGTGCCGACAAGCGTGCCTGATAAGCATTACATGCCCCGCCCTCCCTCTTGAAAAAGCTCCACCCCAAACCTGGTAGTCCAGGTAACACGCACAAATGCCGTGACGTGAAACTCGCGTCATAGCGTCATGTGGCCAAAGCCTGGCCACTGCTGTCCATTTCAGAGGGGGGCAGGAAACACTCGCGTACTGTGCTTTGCCTGTGCTTCCAAGGTATTGCAGGCGGTCAAAATTAATTTGAAACTCCCAAGTATAGCATCCATCGTAGCCAAATTGTGGCTTTGAGACGTAAAGCTTCTTTGGTTGGTTGCCTGGTGGCTTATGTTCTTATTTCTTTACCTCATTTGCCAACTGCATTGAATGTTCATTTGTTCAGGGGACAGAACATTGCTGTTTTTAGCTTTGCTTTCATATTGAGAAAGTATCAGGAAATAAGTTGTCACTTTCTGCTTTTCATGCACACCGTGGGATAGGGATAAAGATTTAGTTTATCGCACACTGGTCTGAAGTTCGGGAATGAAGCCGTAGTGCAAGTAGGTATTGTTACATCTTGTTTCTGCCTCCTGAGAAACTTGGACGTGTTGCAGGGCCCCTTTAAACCTTGCTGATTTGCCACTTCTGGCTCACGAGCACGGCCATGCTGTGTTTTCTTATGTTCATAGTAGACAGTTGTAGTATTGCGTAAGCAAGCAATACGCTATAGTACAGTGTACGCTACGCAGCACACGTTTATTAAACAGTTTTTGTTGGCTAGAAATTTTCCAATCTCAGAGGCCATATGCCGTTGTTGCGCCTATCTCCCGACTTCACCGATATGTGGCACTGACGAAGGTTTCTTTGTTAGGCTTCGACTCGTTCGAAACGAGAAGCGATCTAGAAAACTCCGCAATGTTATCCATAACACTTCGTCGTCGAGCCGGCCCGAGACTAAGCGAAAGGCGTTTAGTCATTTGCTACGAACAAAGTGAATTCTACTAAAGCAACGCCAAATTCAATTTGAAGCAGGCTGTAGAAACGGAGCTATTGGTAATAAAACAAGGGCTTTCGCGGTGCTTCCGCTCCTTCTTCAATCAATGCCTTGCGCTGCTAAGGCTACAACTTCTACATTTCACCGTGGCGCGCAGTTCAAATTTGATTTCGAATGTCAACACAGACGCCACTACTTCTGATTATGACGCCTACGACATGAGCCTCAGTGCACTTAGCCAATGGACTCGTGGTGCCACCCCGCAGCGGCCACGGTATCTACGCTCCGTAGCAAACAGCAGCTACATGCAACTGTAGTGCGTATGCGCAGCGCTTGCTTTATGCATGACAGGGCTTGAGTGCGTGATTGCACTCAAATGCTTCCGTCTGACCATGTTGAGTTGTGCAAACTGGCTTTGTCCTTCGCCAGAGTGACCGACGGATAGTAGCCACATCCAACTTGCGTATTTTTGAAGCGCTATCAAATAGTCTGCCAAGGCGTCTAACCAGGAGTGAGCGAGTGCCCGCAAGCGTGGGCGTGGTCTGACCAACCTACCTTCTTGATTGACGTCAGCTATTGGCCAATAGCAGCCGCTTATGGGAATCTGCTATATGATGAAATAATGCGTCTAGAAGAGAGTAAAGAGCAGGCTTCTGTTGAAAAGAGAGCGTTAGAAAGAAAGGCACCTTCGCCCTCCACTTGCAAGCTCCAAGCGTCGCACACGACTGCAAAGCTTGGCTCCAGCAGCGTACGTTATCCACTGACAATGTTTTTTCACCAAGACCGAGGGGTGGTTCAGGACCCCTTTAAGTGACCAACTTGTCATTACAAAGCTTACTGAGGACAGCAATGACATGAAACACACTGATTTTCCAGCAAGGCAGAGGTGCAGCATTTCTCACTGAGCTGTGGCCTAGGTAGCTCCTGGAGAAGCTGGTTTTGGCTTGCAGGATTTGAGTTGTGCAGCCCCATCTAGCAACTTTGGGCACTAGAGCTTGTGTTGTCTCTACAATGGCTGTTCAGCGATCAATTTCTGCTTGGCCTGGAAATTAAATGACAATCATTGATGTATGGGAAACACTTAACTGTTCTGAATAAAAACGAATACCACGCAACAAAATTTAACCTTAAAAACCAACAAAAGGCAGCCACAGTGTGCTTTCTCACTAAATTCATGTCATATTCTTGAAAAAAAAATATTCGTATACTTCCCAGGATTTCTTCAGCTGCCAAACAATTGTGCCACATTCTATGAAGCAGCTACTACTTTGAGAAATCTATTCTTCTTCCTGCGATTTATTTTATTCTGCCAAGTTTTATGATTATACATCTGACACATCTCAAACGATGCACTAAACACTCGATAGCCACCGAAAATGCAGCTAAGAGCTCCTGAAAGTGAGTGTAGAGCTGAGTCACTGCAACAGCCATTTCTCTGGCCCTAGTGTTAAGCAGTGTCTTCTACCCGACTTTCATCGACGTCGCATTCGTGCATTGTGGCATTCATTGAGCCTCTGACTGACCAGTTTGTAAACACTATCCAAAATATTCTGCGACTAACTAACCTGGCATTTGTGGCCCATAGCTTGGTGGTAAATGCCAGGGTATGCTACCTGTGCAGTACTTACTTCTGCTAAGAATGGCTTGGCATTTTCCAGGCAATGACTGTTTGAAAAGGCTACCCGCATTTTTTTTCTACCACTGAGGTTACGGTTTCGAATGCAAAATAAACTGCTTGTGTACTTAGATTTAGGTGCATGTTAAACCTCAGATGGTCGAAACTAATTCGAACCCTCCCACTACAGCATCCCTATAGCCTGTGTGGCTTTGGGACATTAAACCCTATAATTTGATTTGTGTGGGACCCACCACAGCAGCTTAAAGGCTGTGGTATTTTGCTGCTGAGCTCGAGGTAGCTTTTCGATCTTGGCGATGGCAGCTGCATTTCGATGGAGACAAAATGCAAAAAACACTTGTGTACTTCAGTTTAGGCACACAATAACAAAAAAAAAAAAGATTGGTCAAAGCCACTATCCGATTATGAGGCATGCCTCATAATGGGATAGTGGCTTTGGTGCCTAAAACAACAGATTATTAGTATAGTTACTCTTTCTTCTTATTGTACATTGTGTGGGTAGACTTTTTAATGCCCGTGCCAGACTAAGAACTGAGATATTGCATGCAAGATTGAAAACAACATTGCACATGCTGGCTGGCCATTAACACATAGGCATGGTTCCTGTGCCAAAGCTTCTATGGGCTTACTGCACAGCAAATTTCATTATCTCCCTTTCATTTTGCCCACCTGTGCCATGGTTCAATATCAGAACTCTCATGGCGATAAGCTGTGATAAAGGCTTCATTATCCTACTCTTGCTTCATCCGTTCTTTGGCTAACAAATGCGTTCTCTCATATTGTGCACCTATGCACTACTGATAGCAGGCAGTGGAAATGCGGAAACAGGTGGTCATCTTTAGGTGATCGTAGGTCCTGATATTGCATTTGGGTGGGACAGTGATAAGGCTCACTTTGTGTGCTGATAAGTGCTGCTCTCCGAGTGCTTTTTCATAGCACACTGGCTCGGTTATCTGCACTCTCTGTGGTTTGGAGGTGGATGGCTAATCTGATGGAGTTTGTGTGCATGTCTGCCTGGGGGCTGGTGCAACCGGCTTTAAGAGAATAGTGCGCTCTTGCCCTTCTTAGCTGCTGCCTTCTTGTGGCTATGTAGTGTGGATATTTACTGCATAATGTGCAGAGATAAGGCACTACATTCTTGCGCTAGAGTGAAATGTTCTTGCAACTTAAGGTTGCTTCATAGCACTGCACTCAAAAATTGTGTAATGCACTGAATGATGAACTTGCATGCACAAATGCATTACCGTTCACCTTACACAATGCCGTGGGATTAATGTTGCTTGAGCTGGAAATTTAGTCAATACATGCTCATGAACTACAGCTACATGCATCCCTGACTAAAGCTTTAAGCACAGAAATGAGAAAAAATTCGGGGTGTTCAAAGAATAGAATTTTCAAATTGTATTGAATATGAATATTCGAGAAAACGACCTCCGAATATCGAATACTTCATCATTCCTAAACAAAGTGCAGTATGAAATTTGCATGGAGTTCGTTAGGCAAAGAAAGACCTAGTTATGATACATGCATTCGCCATTTGCAACTCTACATCCAGTCAGCCCATGAGCTCGAAATATGAAATTATTATTGTGTTGTTTACACCATAAAAGCAATGGTAATGAAAGAAAATCAGTATGTGTTGTGTTCATCGAAGGAGAGAAGTACGATACAATAGGCATCGCACATAGCTCTAAAGGGATCCAAACATGGTGAGACTGGCCAGTAATAAAGTGCTTTGTCGAAATCAAAACAGATTCCTCTGTAGGCGGCATAAACGTGAGGCATTCTTATTGAAAGACTGGAAAATATGAAACAGAAGTTACCTGCCTTTGTTCAGTAACTAATTTCTCTGTGCAGCAACTGTGGCTATCCAGATGCAGAATCAATCGAAACAGGCTACACTTGCAAAGGTCTCAGTTGAGGCTCCTATAGGTGTTATTCCTCATATCCGGAAAAAAAAAAGTTTTTGATGATTTCGAAGCGTTAATTTTTGACAATGGCGAATCGAATAGCAAGGACTATTCAAAAATTTGTATTTCACACGCACCTTAAAAGAAATCTTATATTTGGTCGCAGCAAATGCGTTCAACCTGAAATTGAAAGGTGCAGTGGATATTTCCCCATGCAAACCACGTTGGGCACTTAATAATCGGGTTGAGGCAAATTAACCTCGTGCCATTTCCTTGCCCTGTGTATTTATGCTTTCAGCTGCACATGCAAAGGAAGCCGATTTCACTCTGGCCAGCACCTCCCATACAAAGCTGCGGTGTAAACTGAAACACAACACTAAAGATAAACACTAGGACAGTTTAGACTGATAAAGTACTGTCAAAACCCTATTTGCTATAATTTTGCATTAGTAGGTTGATTATTGTATGATAGAATGAAGGCCAAACATCTCTTTTTATACATTTTACTCTTGTTCATTTGACCCTTGCTTGACTGCAAGATTTAGTCAAATTATCGGGAAGGTCGAATTAACAAGTAGCGACAAAATGTCTGAATTAAGCTATTTTTTATTGTTCGAGGTAGTCTACCATCGTTGACAGGCTACTTTGAAATACAATATTACAATAGCTATACATGGTGTTTTCAGTCAGTAGCGCACTGACCTCAACGCTGTAGTCAGTGCTGACTAAATCCTCGACAGACATCTTCCAGGGCAAACCGGGAAGTCATTATCATCCCTGCAGGAAAGGCTGCTGATGTCATCGTTCTCGCCTAGGAAAGCAGTAGCGGGGTCTGCTGAATTGTGTTTTCAACCGTTCTCATATGCACAAACCCTGTGCATATGAGAAGGGCACTGGTGGAAGTCCAATTAACTGAAGTGACATGCTTTCGTGTTTGAACTAAATGAGTTTTTCTTCCATAATGATGTATGGATTCTCGCTGAGACTTTTTTTGCAGTGTGTTCAAATTGAACGAAAAGGTAAATTAACTGAGGCCGATTGAACGGGTGTCATCTGTTTTGCGCTGGAACTCAAGCACTGGGATGCCAGTGTGCCGTATTGCATCTCAAAGCCTTTTTTAAAACGCATTCGGCCCATTGTAGCTTAGTAAAAGTTCTTGAAACTTGACGAAATCAGTCTTGGGCTTTTTCGGAATACAATTCAGTCCATCTTTACCGATGAAAGAAATAACTAGTCCCAAGAAGATGCTGTCAAAGTCCATGACTTCACAGCGAGCTGGTGCTGGAATGTCAGTGTTCTGCTCCCATGTGAACACACTGCATTGTGACGTCACGACACATATATACCTCCTGGGAAGTGAAACTGGTTTGTAGATAAGTTATGATGTTTAATTATTAAGGACACTCTTGAGACTTGCTAGGGCTTTTTTTCAGGGTTTCGAGCTCTAGGACGTTCCAGCTACGCAAAAATAAGACAAAAGTGGGAAATGTCCCGTCAGTACTTACCTCTATGCAACAGCTCCACGTCGGATGGAGAACCAAGTTATGAAGACATTGAAGGAACCCTCCTGCACTTGACCCTCGATAAAACTGCTTTGGGAAGCTCTAGTGGTTATCGCTAGACACTCGCTTATTCGGCAAAGATTTCTTGAACAGCTTGAGCACCCTCTGATCTTTCTTGCTTGTGGGCCATGATTCTGGCAACTCTTGTGCTTTAGTCGCCTGCGAGTCATGACTTCGTGGTGTACCTCTCTGATTCTTTGCCGATTTCTCCTGCGTGACGTAATCCTCTCCTTTTCTGCCCGCACCATCTGTTGCGTTATCCGTCTCTGCACATTTGATTGGCTTTGGCTTGTGCTTGTCCTTGACTAATCTTTTTTTCCTTTTTCTCTCCTTCCTTTGCAGTGAAGTCAGCAAGGACATATTACGAGTGAGTAATTTTTCTCGTTTCTTGCACGTCTGGCAAACTGCAAATTCTGTGTGGCTTGGGGAAAAGGCATCTGCAATACGCTTTCAGTGGAGCTGGCTGCAAAAGTGTTTACGGCGTGTGGGATCTGAGAAGTCTGGTATTCTGTGCTTGGACACTGCAAGTGAAAGTCGCAGAACTAGAAATGGTAGCTTGGAAACTTGATGGATGGGGTTGGTTAAGTTGTATTTGCCGCTGTTTGTGTGCCCTTTGTCTCGCATTTGCGTTGCACCCGAGCATCATGGGTAGGTCGCCAACTAGTCCATTCGTAATTTTAGCTTGTACTGGTTGGCATATGTGAACAACGTTAGTGTTAGTTTCACTGGTTATGGTCCTGAAATTTTGTAGATACCGTGGTCCGCAAACGTTCGACGCCGACAGCAGAAAGATTTTTGCTAGCAATATCTAGGTAATGTTTAAAATAACTGTTCACCTGGCCAAGGGCTGCATTGCCGCGTGCTAGACTAGTGGAGAAACCTTGTGAAGGCCGATTTATATATCAAATGCCGTGGTTCTTGTGGAATAGGCTTCCCTACTTTCTTTCCCTTTTTTTTAAATATATAAAGGCAAAGAAAAAAACACACTAGAAGCACGTAAGAGAACGGGACTGTATTGACGTTTCAGCCGTGGGACTGGCCTTTGTAGGAGCAATACACACATGCGCCGGTGGCAGCTTATATAAGGCATCACAGTGACGTATGTATACAAAAAAAAAACAAATTTATACAAATGTGCATGTAACAGGGCAGGTGATATGTCAAACCACCGCTTTATGTATACACTTTATAAACTGTATGACGTCATCGGGACTGCTATATTGTTGTTCGGCCAACATGGTGAAATGCAGCGCTTTTCAAGGAGTAGTGGATATGACATTGCGCTGCTAAGCTAGAAGTAGTGGGTTCGATTCTGGCTGTGGCGGTCATATTTCGATGAGGGCAAAATGCAAGAATACTCGTGTACTACAATTTAGGTGCAGACTAAAGAACCCCAGGTGGTCAAATGCATTCCGGACTTCTCCACTTATGATCCGATAGCTGATCTGATGGTTGCTTTGACACGTAAAACCCTAGAAATTTAGACTAATTGCCTTACCTGTTTAAAAAACTGAGTGCTGGAAATTAAGAAAAGCGTCAAAATGTCGCACGGGTGTTTGATGAAAATACACAAATCCATGTGCTAAACATCATTCCCATGGATAACGGAACAATCGCAGCGCTAAAGTTGCTTCTAGTCATTTTTGTAGGAAACCGAATGGCTTTTCAGGCGACCCTAATTGTGCCCAATAAACGGTGACCAACTAAAGTGGCGACCTCTAATGACCCCCTTGGGGTTTTGGCCTCTCTGGGCAGGCATATTGCAGATATGCGAAAGGCCGTGTTCCAGTTGTTTCTGGTTGCGACTGTACAGCTGTGACGTTGCAGGGGGATTTCCTCAGTGAATCTCGTGATGCTTTCACTAGGATACCACACGTGTCGCAGTGAAGTGGGGAACAAAAAAATCGCTGAAGTTGAAGAGCAGTGATAATCTCAGCTGATCTGTACTATGTTTAGACAAATTACCTTGCTGTCTTTAGAAAACTGAGTGTTTTAGAAATTAAGAAAGATGAAGTGTCAAATGTCACATGGGCACTCATTGACGCCCATAAAGTAGAGATCAGTCGATAACGTGTGCCTGATACAAGCAACAGTGGTCAACACATCTGAACATTATCGCTACCAGTGCCGCTGCTCCTCTCTGGGACTTCTGGCTAAATGGTGCAGTATTTGTTGCTTGCTGAAACTGATGTGGCGAAAACATGTTATAGCATTATTGCTTATATCTTTGCAACCTAATACCCATGCACCTTACTTCTGTATCGTTGTGCCTGTGTCATGTGCGCAGATGGCACCATTGTCCCGCCATGCATGATGCAATCGAAGCTAAATTTAGCCTCGTGCGCGGCGTTTTTAGACAAGGTATATGTACGCATGGTAGTGAAGCTGCCATAGAAGCCCATACTTCCTGCAATGGCGGCTTGTGGAGGCACGGCAGCGCCATCTACATTTCGCGGGGCCAACTTCTCGCTTGCTGCACCAAGTAGTCTACTGCGCCAGCTCACATTACGTCACTATGACATCGCATATACAGAGCACACAACAGTGCAAATGAAGCGTAGTGAGAACATTTGCCCCAGCATTGCGTCCCATTTTAATCTGAATACACCCATCTATATTTATTGGCCTCATTCTATAACGGCACACATTACACTGGTGAGCCTTGAGGGTTTTTCATAAGTGAAAAGCAATGGGATCACGCAGATTTTGGAGAAAGTGGCATATCCATGTGTCCTTCATACCAACACACATATGTTATTTCAGTGTTTAGATAAAATTATCATTACATTGAAATGATTCACAAAGAACAATTTTTAAGCTAACACTAACACAGCATGCGTGCCACCTGTAGTTTTTCTCTGGTACAGGAAGACATAGCTAGAACATAATATTTAGTGAAAAGGCAGTTCAAACATAGTTACTGATCAAATCTTATAAGGTTACCACTATGTATATAGCCAGTTTCTTTTTATGGCTATGCATAAGAGAGTTTTGATTACATTACAGTGTTAAGTACGGTCATACATTCTCGGCATATCTCCGCACGCATCGCCACAAACTTCAGAAAGCCTGCACAGTTTCGTATTTATAATTCGTGGATGGAAGCAAACAGCCTCCAACTTCACATTTTCCTATTCTAGTTGAATTATCTGTACTTTTTCAAATGTTTCCATTGGAGACGTATTGGATGCTTAATTTTCATCAACTAGCGTTGTGCCCCACGAGATGTAGTCGCGCTTCAATCGCACAACCATAATGGATGCAGCTGCTCGTTGGCTTGGAACCGTATTTCAGCCTCGCCTTCGCGACCATGTGAATTGACCTCGTTTTTATAAGCGTGGCTCGGTACTACTTCTGTACATCCGAGCAGGATTGCTTGCGTTTGAGAGAGCTCACTATGCCATAGTGGCTACGCGCAATACAAACCTGCAATATGATGAAAAAGTTTCAACGCTTGCACCAGTTTCCTATACACACTGTCTGCAGCACGCACAAGACGTTTCACGTACCGCACTGCGGCAGTGTACCTGATAGAGCCGACCCGATATTTTTTTTTTTTTTGCCATTACGACTACCGTCAGCTGTCAAACTCCACCGTGGATAAACTTTTTGTTCTCGATGAGGATACTTGCAGTGTAGCCATCGTGCCGGCGTCATGCGTTTGCCACACTGAGGACAAATGGGAAGTTGCTGTGCTACCTGCTTTGTCCAATGCAAACGTCCTTGTTGCCTTCGGTTGTACCCATGCTCTGCGTGGTTGCTTTTAGGGCGAGTCCATTACAGAACTTAATTGCACGTGCATTTTTCCGCGTCGCCCTACGATCATCGATTGCGTGTCGCGGAGCGTCCGTCTTGGTTGGGGCAGCCCAATTATGGCCGAGGTCATTGTTGCGTCTATTGTCACTCGGCGGCAGCTCTTGCAGCCGGCTTTTATCCTAGCCACGCCTGAAAATGTTTATCATATATGCAAATAGGCTTTGGTCATTGTGGGGTACGCGTGTGTGAAGGAACACAGATTAAGATAGTCGGCGACTACAACTGCGAACGAAGCGGGCGGTAGACGTCGCCTGGTCAAGGAAACGAAACGCTTTTGGTGCTTGCTTTATATTTGTCTCTCAACTGGGGTGAGTTGGACCCACTCAATCGTGCTTTTATTTTTTCCCCTTGCTTCCTAAACCGGTTATTTTTCGTTTACCGTCGTACTTCGCACATTCGGTAGATCAGTGTGGTCCCCAGTTGCGAAGGGGAACACCATTGACGCCTCGTGAAGGAGGCGGGCAGGCTTCGCGGATCGCGGCGTCAACGCCATATCAGTAAATTTCCGAATTTTCCGTAAGATTTGCGACCTTGGGCTTGTTCTGCTGTTTTACGAATGCAGAAATTTAGATTCTTGGTCCCCGACGATATCCCTGGAAGTCTTCCGATTATTGAAGAACACCAGAGTGGAGGGAGGCCTGTTTGGAGCAAGTTTTTATTCAGACAAGTTCCTGAAGCATCAGCAACCAACTCGGCAACAGTAAAGTCGCTGAGTCACATCGATTTTAAAAGAAAAAAAAAAAAAGAGAGAAAAAAGAAAGTGTGTTGTCAGTCAGTGTTGTGGAAAGAACTGCACGCAACGGCCTCTTTCACAGTGAAAGGTGTTAAAAGGCACCTTGCTTTTATGCTCTTCCGACGCCCGCTGCGCGCTCCAAATCGCTGCGGCTGAGATTAACGTGGCCTCCGAATCTCTGAGGCCACAGAGGGACAGGCAACGGAGTCAGAGTTCCGCGTCAAACGAAACCAAGGTTGTGAGGGAAAGCCACACGTCACGTTCGCAGTAGCCGAGCTCATCGCGACGTCGACGATCGTGGTCTGCCTTGGGACTCTCGAGGACCACTTTTATCACAAGCAACACACACGAGCTGTGGTGGTTGGATTTCTTCTGAACGATCGGAAATGTCCAGTCGCCCGTGGCCTCTTGTTGCACACAGCGTGGTGGCACATCTGTCAAAACATGCCAATCGGCAATCCCGAAGGGGCTTTATCATGCCATTTTTGCACTTAAAAGAAAGAAAAAAAATACTAAATACTGTGGTGAAGCGGTGGCGCTGCCATGGCCAACTTTGTCTGTGCCTTAGTGGCGGCTTCTACGCACTGCATGGTTGCTTTGGGAACCACGTGACAGCGCTCGGTGAATGGCGGTGCGTGGAAGCAGTCTACCAGCTGTATTTGTCAACGATACTGGTCCAGGGCGTGTAGGCGAATCCCGGATTCCGTGCAATATTTGTTTATTGGGGCGTCTGCACTCCCCTACCCATTATTTGTTTTTGTTTTTAAGTTTTCCTAAAAAGGGCACCATAGTAGGGCGAAATACATCAAGTAACTACAATGTGTTCTCAGCCGTGTAACCGTTACATAATGCTGGTGCGTGGGCCAATCGCAAAGTCACTGCAATGCCGGACCAACCCGCGGTGACTTTCTTGACTTTGATACGGTGCTTATTAATGTTTTATAGGCCTACTGTCGGTCGTGAACTGTGTCGTGGGGTTTAGGGCTGCACTTTCATCGTCTACGGTTTCTTCGTATATGGGGCGCCGAAACACGTCCCCTTTCGTGTACTGCGTTTCTTTCTGTTGCTTATGCGCGCGCGCCACGATACTGCCGCGAACGTCGCCTACGTTAGCTCCACTTATTAAAAAAAAAAAAAAAAAGAAAACCGCAAATACAAAAAGGATGAAGCGGTAAAGCGAGCTTCACCGGAGCAGGCGCGCAGTGTCGACCGCCAAGAAATTCCGACCCAGTGGCGCGCGGTACGCATAGCAGGTGTATGTTCAGGGGGGACGGGGCCAGTGTCGTTCCCCCCTCCCCCTCCCCTTAGCCGGCTCGATGATGCGTGATGGAGTGCAGGGCCTTTCGCGGCGGGAAAAGTTTATCGCCGAGCCGGTGGCCACAAATAGCCCGGGCCGAGCGCGCGCTGTCGGCGACCGCTGGCGACGGCCTTGCCCGAAAGGGAACTCTTGCCGCAGGGCAGCTGCGGCTTTATCGGGAGCCGCCGCGCGCGTACTACAGCATACCAACAGTTAGCCACTCGGTGTTAACTGGCGCTAGTTGAAAGAGTACCCGTTTAGGGAGAGCGCTGACTCGTAGTGGAGAGTGGCAGGAACTGCAACACAAGTCCCTTCTCTTATCTTTCAGTCCCCATCCCCCTGTGCAGCGCGGTTGAGGTGTCCTCTATTGAGACAGTTATCGCGCTGCACTTTAACCCAATTTTTCACCATTTCCAACTATAATCTCTCTCTCTCTCTCGTGGGAATTGGCAGGAGATGGCGTTACAGTCGAAGCCGGATATATCGAATCTGAGGGGGATCGCAAAAAAAAAAAGTTCGACGTGTAGGTAGTTCGATATATAAAATTAAAAATTTTTATAGCGAAATTTTCCTAAGGGATTTTACAGCTGTTCCATACACACGATAATTCGTTGTATGAGGGTTCGATATATGCAAGCTGGGACTAGTGCGAGGGCTTCTGTAAGTTTGTCCAAGCGAAGATCGGGGGAGAACGCAGACACGAAAGAACTTTAGCGCCCGTACGTCAGCGTGACGTCACGGCTCTTCTTTTCTGGTATTTGGCCCGTTTTAGCAAGTACAAAGTTCTTTTGGTTCACTTTTCTTGGTTCACTTTTAGAGTGCGCTGTAATCCTCCGTTGTCTATGGAGATTTAAAACTAGACAAAAGGAGGGGCTGTCCGAATGCAGGCAGGGGGGCGTCGCCTTTAGTGCTTGCGTTTTCTCAGGCTTAGGAAAAGCAGCTGCTGACACGTGAGTAGTGAGCGTGTTTCGGTATTCTAGACGCCCTGTTTACTGATAAGGCATAATTTTCTTCAGTGAAATTTCAACCGTCAGCATAAAACGTGGCGTAAAGAGACGAGAGCGTGCTGCCACACGTAGTTTTCTAATAGAAACCGCTAGAGGGAACTGTGGCGCTGCGATCGCTCAGTCACCGTGGGAACGATGGCTGGTATAGTACAGTCAACCGCGAAGATTTACGGACCACAGGATCTCGGAAAACGTTGAATTCCCAATCAGCCTATAGCAGTAGCTGCAGTAAAACTATACGACAAGGTTGTTGGTATATTCTATAGCCAAAGCCCGAAATGCAAATATCAGGCTGCGTTGCGAGCCTGCGGAGATATCCAGCTTTTTTTTTTTTTTTTTTTTCAGATCTCGTGGTACGTAATATTTTGTGGTTTGACTGTACGCGGATTTGTCTTGTCTTCGTGCTTATGGCTTCAGAAGTTTTTGTGGTTTTGGTTACTAAGCTTCGCCTGCCTTTGTTAGCCCAAGTTTCGAAGCAATCCCACTTTTCTAAACGCGGAGGGTAATAAGATTCTGAGCACATGTATTAATCATCGCAAATCGTTGCGATTTTATGGCTCGATATATTGTTGAAAACTAAACAATTTAAAACGTTACAAAGCCGTTTGATCAAAGCCGAATGAATGAACTTTAAGCGAATCTATGTATACCAACTACCCGTCATTCCCGGGATGGCCGAACTGCTGTACTTTGCAAACCTCCAGTAGACGATAGCGCCGGAGTACCCCCTGGTGGCTTTTGTAGGAAATCGTCCGCGTTAAAGGGGATGCTTGTGCAATGCCTGCAGCAGTGCACGCACCTAACCAGGCTGTAGACGGAGAGATCTGTCGTTAGATGGCGCCACTTTTTCCTATAAATTGGGGTCACCCAAGTTAGAGATGTCTATACGGGCAACGAGCGCTGAAGCTGCGTCGTCACACGCATCGTATGGCGAAGGGGGCGGGACACAGTTTCAAAGCAAATGGGGTTTCTTTGGCTCTTCGTGGGGTTGGTCCGTGGTCGGACGCGGTAAGGAAAATCGCTCTCTGTCCCACGTTCGTTCGTGGTACTCGCTTATGCTGACGATCATCGTCGATCGTTGTTTCTGCACAATTTCTTTAGCAGGACGTGGTGCGATTTCGCGTCGGCACATTCGCTGCCCCATCTCGAGGCGCACGCGTGTGTTCCGCGTTCTGACCCGACCGGGCAACAGCAGCGTGCTACGGGACGTGGGATGGCCAACGCGCTGGTTTCCTACGGCGCACGTCACGCGGTGGTGCGTGGAAAAGGCACCCTTGGTTGCTCTAGGTTGCTTGCTCCCGCGGGCGACGCCCCCCCCCCCCCCCCCCCCATCCCCCCCTCTCTCTGGAAGCGGCGAGAAACCGGCCGGCCAGCTCCTCTGGACGACGGAGACTTGGGTCGTTGCGTGCCGAGAAAACGCGGATTGCGGCGGAAGGTAGCCGACCCTGGCAACGGCGCTGCGCATGGCTCGGCCGTGCCGCTTCCGTGCGCAAGTCCCGTTCTCTTGAACTTGTCATATTGTGCTCGGTTTCCGCACCCTCTGACGAAATGAGCGCGAAGAAGACGCGTGGGGCCTCCGGCTGGGAAGTTGGACCTCCGAGAGAAACCACCTGAATTCCATAGTCATGGGGAAATACATTGCGTGGCGCGAAATGTCGTACATGTCGCTTGCTTCACTGTTTGCTCTTTTCTGTCCCCTTTCCACGAAATCCGTTTCGCGCCGCAGTCAAGTATATACATAGGAAATCTTAGCACCAACTTTTTCCAAGAAGTTCTTTTGGAAACCACCTGAAGCTGCGATGCGGCACTTAAGGGGTGGTTGTATCGCACGCGCATCTATGGAAAGGTAAGGCGGGAGTGATTAGATGGAAAAAGCTAGATTGGGCGACCGGTCGGCTCCAACAGCGGGCTACACCCAAACCGACTGGTCCAGAAATTGCCCAGTGTCGTGTTTGACTTCGCACGGTACCTCGCACACTGGGCCGAACAACTTGTTTTTATTGGTTTGTTAGGAATTTCGGTAGTTGCGCCTAACAGCGTATTGTAGACGGGGCAAACGTTTGTTTTAAGGTAAACATACCGGTGTTTATATAGGATCCCATGTGTTAACATATGAATTGTATATGGGGGGTTATAAGGAGCATATGTATACGTATCTATTTTTATGGGGTTTTAAATCTACGCAGCGTTAGGATATCACGCGCACAGTAACAATCGTTTGCTGATGAACAATTATCCACAACGCACAGTCACTCCTCATAGTCAGAAGGCCACTTGTGACAGCTGCTGTGCTCGGGGCGCTGCCCTTTCAGTCGTGACTCAAAGGGCACTCCACTGACTACTGTTCCGCAGCCGGACAGGGTCAGCCTGATAACGCGCAGTATCAGGAGGAAATACGCCTATGGCGACTACGTGAGTACGTAGTGAGTGCACTGATTTAGCGCAGGATACGTTACGCATGCTTTGCTAGCACGTTGCAGTGTCTATCCGAAGGTGACATGAGGTCGTGTTCACTAAGACTCTGGCTAACCCTGGGCTTTCGAGATAGTAGTGGAAAGTGGTCATGTAACCGGCGGTACTAGTAGTATTTTTTTTATTCAAATAGATGTATAGAAGGGAAAACAAGATAAGGGAATTACGGCTGACCGCAGTAGATGTCTTGCGCAGTTTGCTGACATTTGGAACAGCGCTCAGCAGGGGAGGGGGAAAAAAGGGGGGGGGGGGTTAATAATCGAGAAGATGGATAGCATACAAGATGAGTAAAAGATAACCATTTACGAAGAACGGTAACATTCATCTGGATGATTTGTGCAGGCAGAACGAAAAGAACGTCACTTATTTTGATATGTACTTATTAATTTCTGAGGATTTGCCGTGGCATAACAAACAAAGTACACGAGCTGCAAGTCGATATTTTAAAAAAGTGCGCATCTCTGCATTGTGCTAGAACTGCAGCAATAATGTCTGCGTAAACTTGTGGCGACGCCCAACTGTTATAGTTGTCAGCTGCATCCTGCGTTAACTTCGATCTTTCGAAGCATCTCGATGTGGTCTAAAAATACCGTAAAATTCGATGGTTTGTTTGCCGAGTGTCCGAAGGGGGCCGAGTTTATATAAAAGCAGCAGGAAGAAGGTTCTCTAGAATAAGAAGTTCGGTGGCGCCATCCACCGCTCCCGTTCTTCGAAGGGGACGCTAATCGAAATCCACCCATACAACCATACACACATTCGTTGTGGGAAGCTTTCTCTAACCGGTGCGCCGGTTGCCACTGAAGTCCCAGATATATTTGCTTTAGAATCTAGGGACTGTAGTCGCCACCATCGCAAACGGCGGTAGCGCAGCTGAGACGGAGACAAAGAGGAAAAGCAGAAACAGGACATCCTTCTGTCTTCGTCTCGGTGGCGTCGCACACGTTCGCCAACTCGCCTACTGAGTATTCTTCCTATTCCCGCGCATGTTGCCTTCGACCTACGCCGCAGAAAACGCGAGCACCGCTACCTGCGCGATACGTGACCGCCTCCCGCGCGTGTATAGCTGCATTCTCGACGCCCCCCCCCTCCCCTTCCTCCTCTCCCCCTCTTCATTCCTCTCCTCCACCAACCTAACGCACGCCGGTGCGGGTTCTCCCACCCTCGAACAACGCGGCGTGCGCGACGCGACGCCTTCGTCGCTCGCTTTTCCGTATTTCGGCGCGCGTTTCCGTGCGCCGGTGGGAGGCTCGCTTGTTTTCGTCGCGTTTGTGTTGTGACGTCACGAGGAAGCGCGTATCGCCTGCGCCGCCTCGCTGACGGTGATCGCCTTCCGCCGCGGGTTTGGGCCCCTCGGCGTTTCTTGTTCTACGCCCTTGACGAGAACTAGTGAGAATCGGTACTGCTGCGCTGATAGTTCGAGAATCGGTGCTGCTGCGCTGATAGTTCGAGCGCGTGAGTAGGGCAGAGATTGTTAGCGAAGCGTACTGCGTTATACAGCCGAACCAGGATATATTGAATCTGAAGGGAATCCCCAAAAGTTCGCTATGTAGGTATTTCGATATGTAAAATAACGATTTGATGCGACAGAGTTTCCAGGGGGAGTTTACTGCTGTTCGTTATACACAATAATTCGTTATATCCGGGTTCTACTGTATTTACGGTTCGAGCTTTGCCTTTCGATACCCATAGTTCTCTGCGTGAGTCGTTTCGCGCCTTGTCATCGCGTTTCTCTTTTTTTTTTGTCGAAGAAAACGGCTTTCGTGGACACGGTGTACGCGCGTACGTGCTGGTGACGTAGTGTAGGAGGCGTCATTCCAAGGAGCCTCGTTTTGCCTCTAGGAAAGCGAAGATTTGACCGGACCAAGGAAATCCCGAGATTGTCATCAGCCGGCGCAGGTAGGACGGGAAGTCTGAAATCAGCGTAGTCTCGGCGCTCGCATGCGGATGGGAAATACACTATAGTCAAAGCCTCGATGAACGAGACAACTCTACTCAACGAATTTATTTTTGTATTTAACCTATACTCCTTTCGAACCCCCCCCCCCCCCCCACACACACACACACACACACGTTTGCAGAGCACAATACGCTGAAAACCTCGCAGCAACGCAGTGAAAACTCAACGTCTCGCCCGATTTAATGGAAGTCTTGAGAGAAATATGTGTAAACAAGGGGATAACACATGTGCATACGCTGGGTATCGGGCTCTCGTTTGTCAAGTGAGATGAGTGCGTACGCATGCAAAAATTACAGCTTTATTTTTTTCCCCTCCTGAATATTTTATCCGCGTGGGTCTTTTGGATGGCGCGATTCTTGCAGTGCGAAGTTCCGAAGTGCGGAAAGGAACTAAAAGAACGAAGGGTTATTGAAAGAAAGGGGCGCTTTCGATTCAGCGAAGTTTTCTATTAGGTACCGTATTTACTCAAATGTAGGCCGATTCTTTTTATAACAATTATGCACGAAATTCGAGGGTCGGCTTGGATTCGAGGATGTGGCTTGACCTTAACTGCCCGATGCATAACGTCACCTATGGGTCACAAGATGCCGGAAACAACTGAACAAACTTTTCAACTCTGCTTTGAAGCGCTCGGGCGTAGCTCGGTTCTCACCGGACCGCGTAACGAGGTCGACACTACGCGGGCGTAAAAAAAAGACGTTACCGATTCTATCTAACGCAAAAAGAAATTAGAATGCCCGTGACGATGGAGATTATACAGGCGAAGGCGAACCAGAGGTCGCGAAAGTTAGAGGCGTCGCTGGTGACAAGTTCAGACGCCGAGTCTTCTTCGGCACGTCGACGAAGCGTCATAAGCATGCCCCCCTTTCGCATTCGAAATGGCGTTACGTTCGGCTTGCAGTCTATGAAAGTTGCTCTTATCTACCGAGCTTCCCAATTGCGTGGGGCAGGGGGGGGGTCGAGATTCGAGTCGATACGGTGAATCATCCTCGGCATAGAGTTTCTCACTACATTACCTAGAGGGAAAACTGGCGCTGCTGTGCTGTGGTATCCATGGGAATGCCGGTATATTGTGACTTCGGATTGGCATCGTTCTCGAAGAGCCAAGAAAGCCTTGAAGACGTGCCCTGGCTAGCACCGTTCCGCCTGTCACAATGATTCAGTTTCCTACTAAAACAGAACGTAAAAAGCTGCTTTAGCTTTATTATTACACAAAAACAAGTTTTATTTTTATTTTTAAGGCTTACTATAGGATGTACAATTATATGAAACGTAAAAAGTATCAGCTGGCTGCTTAAGTTGGAGGGCAGACGAGATTCTCGCTCGCGTTGGAACAACTTGCCGTCTGTTCTTGCTTTTCTTCGCTTGATTCTGCATTGTAGGTGAGTAAACTTTATTGAGAGATGTAATATGGGAGAATGAAAGCATTTTATGTAGATTTTATTTTAAGAACGCGTTTTTTTTTGTGTGTGTAGCCAAATCCGCATTTTAGACGAATCCCCGTACAACACCAGCCTCGCAGATACATATCCCATCATTTCCATGCCGGCACATCGCCCTTTAAGAAACTCGCATAGACGGTGGCGCCAGATTACCCTGTAGGTGTTAAAGTGAGAAACTCTTTAATCCTCGGGTCCCATCGACGTCCTTGGATCGATGTTTAATTGTGCGAGTACAAGTTTTGGAGGAGCCTCTTGTGAGTTTGTGAAGCACGCAGTAACTGAAACGGTAGTGCTTCCTTCCGCCCCTTCAAGTCAGCCCCCCCCCCCCCCCCCCCTCTTTCTCTCGCGCTCTGGTGACCAGACCGAGTGTGCGTGATTGCCAGTGGCGCACGCCATGAGCCATCCGCCACTTCGTCGGGGGCCCTGGCGTTTCGTCATCGGGCGTGCATTGTGTTGGTGTCCCCCCCCCTCCCTGCAACGCAGTCTCGCGTGCTGCTCCTCTTGTGATCGACGCGGCGTGCCCCTGGGATGCAATTGTGAGCGTGCACGCGCGCGCGTGGCCTTGATTGGCAGCGGGCCGTCGCGCCGGCGCCCGCCCCGGGTCGCTTCGGCGTATAGACCGCCGGCCGGGCGATTCTGGGCGGTGTGTTGCGCAAGGCCGTCGACGCGGCCTGCATCACAGCGGACTAGGGCGGCGTATCATCGGTTTCTTTTTTGGTAGCCGAACGTCTGTGTGCTCGTCGCCACTGACTGTGGCCATCTGAAGTTCACGATATCTTCGCGACCATGCTTTATTCGCCGGGATAAGACTTGGAGCCGACGTGCGCCCTATTTTGACGAGAGGATGGATTTCACCATCTCCGGAAGTGATCGACGGAGAGAATACGGTTGCACGGCAGCGACCGGCCGTCCCATTAAAAAAAAATCTAAATAAAATAAAAACGAAATTGCGCTTTCGATTATGGTCGGTGCCCCCTGGCGGCCGGGGGAGGCCGTCTTGATAGTGGTACTGGCCTGACCGGAGCCTCGATTGCCCGGGAGAGTGAACGCGCTTGCAGTGCGCGTCTCGCCGCTTCCTCGCAGTGCATTGCCAAAGGTCTATAGGCAGTCTACGCGAACCGCACAAGTCTCCACGAACCGCCGCTTGCTCGTCCATGGTTCGCCGCTAATCCGCTCGTTCTGCGACTGGGGATTATTACAATGGGACGAGCGACGGACGGGAGGCGAGGTCCTTGTTTCTTTCTCGCAGACGGGCCCAGAAGCCGGTTCTCGTTCCCCATTGGCTGTCGCGACCCTCTGCGCTGCTCGTATGTGGTGCGACTATAAAGGCAGAATGATGGACGGCGGCGGGGTGAGTGTATGAGGCGCGAGCGAGGGTCGTCGCTCGTCGTCACATCTATCCTCGTTAACGGGGCACGACGGCTGCTGTGGTTTGCGGGCACCACGCTGGTCTGTCCACGCGGTGAACTGTTTCAGGCCCATTTCGGCCACTGTGCTTCGTGTGTGTGGGTGTGGGTGTGGGGGGGGGGGGGTGTTATGAACGGCGCCTTTGTGCTTCAGCCTATACGGGGATGGGCGCGCGGACATCCCCGAAGCCTCCGCGACAGAATTAAGAGGCGTTAATATATTTCACGCGACGCGTATATTGGTCGCGGGCATGACTCATCTCATTCGCACTTGGGTAGCGGTGATTAACTCGCCGAGATTCACGGCGCCCGTGCAGAAAATCAGAATGAGCATTCCGACTCGCGAAGAAGGCAGCGTGTGACGTGCGGGGCTGCACGGTTGATTGAGGCATTTGCATTTTATTAGGCGATTTCAGTTGTCCGCATGTGTATGGCACTTGCAGAAAACCGGAGGCTTAGACGTGGTGGCGGAATATAGTGCCTGGAATATCGTGACCTGGGGGGGGGGGGGGGTTATTCTCTAAGAGTCCACCTAGTGGACTGTCCATTTCGGCCGCTGCTGATTGGCTGCGGCTGTAAGAGTGAGGAGGTGACAGGTGCCCCCAGCCGCTCTCCTTCTCGTTCTTACAGCTTCAGCCAATCGGCGACAGCCTAAATGGACAGTCCACTAGGTAGATTCTTACAAAATAACCCCACTGGTGTGGCTATGTTCAACTCTGTTGCTGCTGTAAAGGCGTCGCCAGCAGCGTGATCGTTTCTGTAGTGCCTTTTTTTTTTTCCTTCGACGAGAACGGAATGAGACGAGAAGTGTTTCTTACGCTTTGTGGTTAAACGGTTTGCCACGAGGTGTCGTTACTAGCGCTGCTACTGCCGTCCAAAATGCACAAACTCCTAGCAAGGACCTGGGGCGGACACCGCGAATATCTACAAGGTGTCGCGCAGTACGTTGTGGAGAACACCTCGGTCCTAATGAAACAAAAAGTTCATATAGCTACGAAGCCGTAGCTAGGTTTAGTTTTGCACGAACCCTGTAAACTCGGTCGGGCCGGGCGAAAGTCGAGGCGAGCTGTGTTAAAGACGCCTGCAAGGACGGGGTGGGTTTGCCTCGCCCAACTCGCTTGGCGAGGTGAACGTAAACGCCGTGCGGGGGTCGGGCTGGGTCGGCTCGACTTCCGACTCGACACGCTCCGACTCGACGCACGTAGCCGTACATGCTGCGACCCTTGCTCTTGCCGAGCTACGCTACAGTCACCGACTCTGCGCTTCTACCGCCGCAGCAGTCTCTGGCACAGCCGTGCAAGCAAGCAAGCGGCCGGATGCGCCCGTTGAATTCTGCCGATATCCGTCTTTTGTGTGATGTGAGAAAGCGGCATTCGGTGGCTTCCGCTGAGAATTGGAGGCGGGAGGGGGGGCACCTCTTTTCTTCTTCTTCTTCGTCGTCGTCCATTCCCCGCTGCTCGCTTTGTTCCTCCCATTCTCGACGGCGTGCCGGGGGACGGGAGCCTCTGGCTCGCGCCGGTCTCGAATTGCCTGCTTCTCCGCGTAGTCGTCGTCTCCGTGCCGTGCGTAGTATAGAAGCGCGCGCGTCGGGGGCTCGCACTCACTGCTGCAGAGACGCTCGCCATCGGTCGTGCACGTCGTCGGAAGGCCATGTTCCTGCCGCCGCCCAAGTTCGCCATCACGGGCGCCGTCCTGGCCGTGGTCAGTATACCTCCTTTCCTCTTCCACACGTTTTCTCTCTTTTTCTCCAACAGAGACGCTGTTTCATTGCCCTCGTTAATGCCTTCATGGATGCCCTGATCCTCGTTTTAGACTGGAGCAAATAGAATCTTGATGATGATGATGATGATGATGATGAACCTCTAATCATGGCTCGCACCCACTAAGGAGGGATAGGCCAAGGAATCGGGCGGCAGGGGGTAGCTAAAGGAAATTATATTTGAAAACGAGAAACGCAAAGTCTCGATTGAGTGCTGTTGTGTCCGTCTTCGTCTCTTAATTAAATATGTGGTGCAAAACCAACTTATTTTCCTGAAAAACGTGAATTGATTTTTTTTCATGTTCCTTACTTCGACGGTTCGGCTTTTAACCGCCTCATCCTTCCTCCCTGAATGAGTTGCGCAATTTCGATAAAGATCAAGCAACTAGCCGTCTTCTTTTGGTTCCCTTTGCGTAAACTGCGATCAAGTGTATTGCTATTCTTCCTCACATTTTGTCTTATAGCGAGGAATATCCATCGTACCTTGTTCGGCGCTCTCGGAAGGATTCGGAGAACTCGCGAACTGCGCCGAACGTTCGCATTACTTTTCCTTCCAGGTAAAAAGGTCCGCAGCATATGAGTTCGGAATGCAATAGCGAGTACCATTTCCAAGCAGTACTCGGAAAGAAAACCGTGCGCTGCATTGTACCATTCGTGATAACGGTCGGGAAGCATTCAGTGCGCACGCTCAAGACTGCTGCTGCTTCTGGTGTGGGCGAGTTTCCGAAACTCGCCCGTGGCGTGGTCGACACGAACCCGTTCGATCCATGGCGCCGGTCGCGTTGCTTCTGCCGACCGTGCGTAACGCCACGCCTTGGGGGCAGGGCGGTACTTGTTTATCGTGACGTGTAGAGCTTCTTCGGAGGAGGACCGGTGGAAACGGATAGACATATCCTTGCGCCTTGCGGCTAAGTGCTCTTCGGCTGCTTCCCGTCGGCGACAGTCGGATTACGCCATGCGTTGATTGCCGCGGGGCCTACGTTTGTCGCGAGTGTCCGTCCCGCATAAGTCTTCACTGTTGGGAGAGCGTAAAGCTTGTCCGTAAAAAAAATCGCTGGCGATTACGATACCCCCTAATGCGAAATTTCAGCGCAGCTGTATACATGCTTTCATTTCGCGATATACTGGCTGGCGCGGACAATCTGTCTCGTGCGGCACGTTGCAAACGGAGCGAAGTGGTGGCGCCACGCCTTCGCTTATCGGCAGATCGCGAGAGGCAGCGCGGGGGTGACGCGTGGGCGCGATTCACGGCAGCCGCCGCAGACGGACCTCCGCTCATGCAGCGCTTTGTTTCCATACAGATGACGCGCGCTACTCTGGCGCCATCTCGTAGTCATCGCCGCAAAGCCCCTCGTGCGCGGCACTAAGCTTTTCTTATCACGCTTTCGCCATGCCCTCATCCGCTTTCCGCCTCACGGTTCCGCTGCACCCTCCTGCTCGCGCTCTCGTCGCTTATTTTTTTTTTTTCGCCCTCCGCTGCGTTCCACGTTCGCTCTCATCTTTCACTGTGCTCGTTCGCTCGGCTACGCCGACGCTCGCGCCGCTGGAACTGGCGCTAAAACAGCGCCGTGTCCTCTGTTTGAACTCTGCGCCACCAGGGGCCGCCAATAACTCCGCCGCTCACGCTTACGCATTCGGTAACCTGGTATTCCACAGTTAACTGACAAGCTTAACACTCTATTCGCATAATACTCGCCTCTCGTAAACGTCAACGGCTAACGATGATTACGAGTAACTCCCCTTTGAAACGAGGCGATGGCGTGTGGCACCACAATCCAGCATATCCTATTGATATAATCTCGGCCGGGTGAGGTGGGTCGTCACCGCAAGAATCAGGAGGTGGTGATGAAGGCGGGCATCGTGATGATGAAGAAAAAAATAGAAAAGATTGTATTCACTTAATTGGTACATGGTTTTGACTATAGCCGAGTCTAGAGCGGTTCTCCTAACATGGGGGGCCAGGACGGCCTTAAATAACCCCTCGTGGTCTTGTGGTAGCCGATGCCTCCTTCGGGGAACTTGTGGAAGTGTCAGTCCTCTGTCGGGTTGTCAAGTTGACGACCTCTTCCCCCTCGGGTGCTCTCCTTTGGTTGCTCGCCTTTGCGTCTGCTCAGAGCGTAAGATGGGCGACGCTTTCTCGGGGATGAAAGCGATTATCTCGTCACGGGATAGCGCGCGGGCATGATTTCGACACTTGCGGGAGCCGAGTTTCCAGGAAGACGATAACCGCCTCTCGTTATGGGAACGCGCGCGGCGATGTTTCCCCCACTTGACCTGCCGAATTCCTTGACGATCATAACACTATATTTAAGTTGATGTGCATTTTCATATCGTTTTTAGATGCGTTTTTATTGTAACGCCTTGTTGTCTGTCACAAATGCATGCTTACATCATTCAGTGGATGCATACCAATTTTTTTTTTATTGCCACGCCTGTCCGGTTCTTTCCTACGTAAGCCCTACCAATCTTGAAAACGTATCTTCCTCGTGTGTATTGCGCTAATGTTCACCCGCCTATTACT
The DNA here is from genome assembly GCF_013339745.2 of Dermacentor silvarum. Classification (NCBI taxonomy): domain Eukaryota; kingdom Metazoa; phylum Arthropoda; class Arachnida; order Ixodida; family Ixodidae; genus Dermacentor; species Dermacentor silvarum. The sequence continues at coordinate 63,603,055 of NC_051164.1, forward strand.
TTCTTTAAACCCAAAAGGCGTCGTCGAAACTCGGGATAATTTTATTTACTTTCAGACGTGTATTCTGGCATTCCCGCCAGATGTGTGTAATTGTCTCCGCCGTGTTTTTTGCTTGCTAGGCACAGATCATCTCGCCTAAAACTCATTTTCCAATACCAGCGTGTATATATATATATATATATATATATATATACGCCGAAAAAGGTTAACTGCAATAATGGTGCAGTGATACCTCTGTGCCCCCGCTGCTGGCAAAACGCTGGGCCACAAGGTGGCGCCACCGACCCTGCTACTCACGTTTGTATCCGGTAGTCCGGTATTCCGTGAACGGTTATGCACTCGAACCCGGATATATCGAATCTGAAGAGGGTCAGAAAAAAAGTTCGATGTATGTACTATAGGTAATTTAATATATAAAACAAAAACGTCGTACAAAACAATTTCGAGGGGATTTTGCAGTCGTTCGATATACAGTCGAACCCGGATATATCGAACCCCGCCTATAACGAATTGTGTATAACGAACAGCAGATATACCCCCTGGAAAAAATCTTCGTGTATAATTTTTATATTACACATCGAATTATCTATAGTATATCGAGTTATTTTTTTGCGATGCCCATCAGATTCGATATATTCGGGTTCGACTGTACCTGTACAGACAGGCTCGAAACCCCGCTGCCGTCTCCGTATCGCACATTTCTCACCGAAATCCCCCTTTGTTTCCCGTGAGAATGCGGAGGGGGGCGCCTGGCGACCGAGCTGTGCGTAGTATTACCGGGGGACGAGGGGAAGGGCACATACCAGCCGATCTGTGCACGCGCTTCCCGGCTGGTAATAGTAAACGACCATCCTCGATCCACGGGACCGAGCGGCTGTATCGAATTGCTTTGCGAGGCCCATCCGGTGCCGTCGCCATGGGAGACCGGCGTTCGTTTTTTTTTTTTTTCTCTTTAATGAATGAATGCGTGGCGTTGATTTGAACGGGTTGCTGCATATGGAAACGCAGCTTGTCGCGCTCGAGTGAGGGCGCCTTGCCATCTCCTACTTCGTCTTTTTACAGCTAAAGTGTGTTAAGGGTTCGTTATGTGGATTTAGGGTTTTGGCTCGGGTTGCCCATGGTGGATCATTTGCTCGTTGAGCTGCCTGAAACTCCGTATTGAAATGTGTAGCAGTGCACAGGTGGACGGTGGGTGAAGCGCGAGATACGCGAGTGTACCAAAATTTCTGGCACCTTTAAAAAACGTTTAACACGCCGTGTAGGGCCCGTAATGACATTGCACAGGCGCCGCTAAGTACGATGCTCGTGAAAGAGTCCCTCTGATTAAAATTACATGACTTTCGGCTTTGCACACTGATGTTGTTTTGCACTTTTAATGTTTAATGGGCTGGGGAAGATTTAAGATAAAAGTCATGCGCCGTGAATGTTACGGTTCTAGGACTTTGGTCGCGGGTTGCCATTGTAAAGGTTCTGATGAATAATTTAGTCGAGATCGTCAGACCTGGTTTGAGCAACTTTCACGGTTGAATAGTATATCAATCTACCTTGCATATACGGCATATATAAACACGTAGCATGTATACATATACCTGAATAGAGGGTGTCCCAGGTCAGTGTGTCGAAACGTAATGTTTTTTTTTTTTCTGGTTTTAGTTTCCTTCCACTGAAAAATGTTACGTACCGGAAGGGAAAAAAATCCGTAATGCTATTGGTTCGCATGGAAAAATTTTCAAAGCAAAGTAACGATAAAGACATAGTATTAATTTTTCTCAAAAAGTGAATTCTGAGATCATGCTCAGTAGTGCCTAGAGTCAAGACACTGAGCGTGATTTCAGAAGCCGCACGTCAACGAGTGTACTCGCCGTAATTCGAGACAGCTGTTCCGAAAAAACGAACTTAAACGAGCACAAACGAAGCATAAAATTTCGGTAACAAAGCGTTGTACCCGTAGAAAACGAAACTATAAGCTCTTCGTGCGCAAGCCCTGGGTTTTGCTACGATGCCGATCCGCTAGTGCACTGATCGGCAGGCTTAGATTAGTGGAGCGCTCGACCGGCTATCGCTCGCACTATGCCTGCCTGAGATACGCGCATATGCGGACACCTGATATACACGCTAATCCTGACGATGCCTGATGTCGGTTACGATGCCTGACGTCGTTAGTTTCGGATTGCTGACTTTCTCCTTGAACAGAAAACCGATCAAAAACGCGATAGCAATCAAAGATCCCTGACTGATCTAACGCTTCCCGACAACTGCAGTTTATTCAACCTTAATGGTTACCTGGAAACGCTGGCGCCGAACGCTATGCACGAAGGCGAGCTTTCTGGTAGAAACGCGGCCTCTTGCGTGGGCCGATCCCGGAGATTGTGCACAACCGCGCAAAAAAAAAAAAAAAAAAAAAACATTTTCACGTTTCTCTTGTTTCGCACTTAATGTTTGTCTGAGAGGATTTAGCATAAAAGACATGCGCTGTGCGTGTTTTGTTTCATGACATTTGTTCGTGGGTTGTCATTCTCAAAATTCCGAGGAATAGCTTTGACAAGAATGTAAGACAAGGTATGAGCAACATCAGTGATAGAATGGTGTGGCAAAATAACCCGCATATGCCGCACGTCAAGTAGCAAGGCGTGGCATGTACATATGTACCTAAATAATGTATTCTGATGACCTGCGTTGTTGGGGATGATTTCCGCCGGCGCCGACACCGGATTTTCTGCGACACGGGCCCTTAACGCTGTCGCGTTAAAACATTTCGGTTTTCGTTCCGGTCACAAATATCGTTCGGTTTAGTTTTTCGTTCCGTTCCGACACACTGGTCCCAGCTAATTTTAGCCAAGCTGTTCAACGCAAAAAAAAAAAAAAAATTGAAAAAACCCGGTTCAAGATACAATTATAAGGTCGACGGTACTCGGTCGTCAGAGGTGTGACAACCGACCACCTTATAACTATTAAATTATAATTAGTATAGTGGTATCTGTGCACCATGTTTCCTAAACTTTCGTTTTGTTGATGCGACAGCGTTAAATGGCCCGTTGAGCGATAAAGCCGGCGTCTAAAGTATTGTAGCAGCGAAACGGCATCTCAGTTCCCATTGGCTGCGGCGCCACGTCTCGAGCACGCCTCGACGGAGCAGAGCGGGCGAAATGGAGCAGCTACTGGAGTGCCAGGTGTCGCGTGAGGAGAGAGGGAGTGAATCGCCGCGACGCCACGTCACTCGTTCTCGGAAGCCGGCGCGCGGTGCCCGCCCGAGCCAGCAATCGTAGGCGGCTGCTGCTGCTTGCTGGCTCGGGCGGCACGTACCGCTATGGTACTTTACTCGCAGCGCACAAGTCTAATGACCGCCCACCAGCGTTCAATTGGACATTAACGCTTTCGCATTCACAACTCGTAAGAAGTACTTAGGTGTCTTCGTATTCTTTCTTTCGATCAACAGCTTGGCTGGGACAAAACAAAGGTATAGCAAGTTGACTGACCTTTCCGCAGCCCTGCTGAAAACTATAGCATTTCAAAAGGCGCCGGAGCTGCAGCTCTCGCTCTCATCGCCGCGATTTCGATAACGTCTCCCGAGAAACGAAACGAACCCCAAAGCACGGTAAGAAGTAATGCCAGAGAAAGGCTTGTCAATCGTGCAATTCGTTTGCGGGAGATTCTTCCCCCAGTCAACTGTGAAGGCAGATTCGGGGCTTCTGCGGCGTTCGGTCGTTAGTCGATTTGACGGCTTCCTTCGAGCAGGACGCTTGCGTTGTCGGCCACTCGGACTCGGCTGCGTGGCGGTTGGACCCGGCGTGTCGTGGAAAGCGGGATGGCGGGCCGTTGACATCGCGAGCAGGAGGCCGGCGTATAGCGCAGCTGCGCCGTGTTGCACGTGTGGCGCTCCAATTAGAAGAGGAGCAAGGTCCTCCCCACCCCCGCGTCTTTCTGCGCCGCTCGCCGTTGTCGCGCGCGGTCCTCCTCGCGCCCTGTCATTCGCGGCCTTCGCTCGGTGCGCCGCTCTTATTCATACCGCGCGCCTCGTCGTCACGCTCTGGCTGTCCCGTGCCTCCTCATTCGCTGGCGTCGCGGGACCCCTAATCACAGCTTCATGCGCTGAAGGGGCCGGCGATTGTATAAAGCCGTGTGAATAAAAAAAAAAGACCTGGCATGCCCGTTCGACAGACTCTTTCGATCTCTCGGCTGGCTCCGCGTCAGAACAGCGCGCATTTGCGGGGCTTCTAGTACCACCGTGATTGCAGCTGTGCACGCGCGAACCCACCGCGATGACTATGGCGTCGCGCTGCCGAGCCACGAGGTCGTTGGTTCGATTCCCATCCGCGGTGGGCGGCGTTTTGACGGGGGCGTGTGCCGCGTACGGTGCTTTGGCTGCACGTTAAGAGAACCCCCGGGTTGTCGAATGTAATCCCGACCCCTCCGCCACTGCGTCCCTTCTGATTTACCGCGAGGTTTCGGGACGTAAAACCGCACGATTTACTTGATTCTCAGCTCTGTGCACGCGATATCTTTCTTTGTTCCCCTACCGCGCTGCGCTCGTTTTGTGATCACTTTGTTTCGATCCCTGGGCGAGATCGGACGTTCTAACGAGAGTTGCGACACGTAAATGTGGAACCAGTGTGTCCGAGGAAGGACGTAGATGATTGCACGCAGGAGGGTGTCAGCGCGAGACGGGTGATGATGATTATTAGCGGCTCAGCAGCGAGTGCTCGACGGTGTTTAACCAACTGGTCCACTGTCAAACTCAATGAGAGGTTGACTGTTTGTTCTTGCGCGGCGCCTGTTAACCCCGCCCCGCACCCTTTCGAAGTGCACCTCGCGAACCGGCCCAGGCCTGTGTGTGCACTCTTTTCGCTTTCGATCGCCGGGTCGTCGGCATTCGAGCGTGCGGCGATGTTGTTCAATCTCTCTCTCGCGCTGTGTGTCGACAGCGCGTGCAGTTCAAGGACTGCTTTGTTTAGCTGGCCCTCCCGCAAGGTAGTCCGCTCTTTCGTTGGTTGCTGTGCGCCGACGCGTCCTTCTTTTTTCGCGGCACAGCTGCTGCGCGGGACGCGACACTCTCTGGTTCCCCAGGTATGGAGCGAAGTTGCGCCGGCTTCCCTATTCAAGTTCATTTTCTGGTATGTAGCGCGCGTGGCACGTCGCCCTGTTGTCACTCTTTAAATGCGACAGCATTTATTTTATTTGCTACCTTAGCAAACTTCCTGCCCATTAGTTTTGGAAACTCGGCCTCGCCAGTGGAGCGAGGGAAAATTTGTGCTTTCCATTAGCGCGGCTTCTTTTTTGAAGGCATGGCCTGTGTGGGCCTGTTCGCTAAAAAGAGAGAATGCTGTTAGATGTGATTTAAATGTGTCTATAGCTTAGTGTGTTCAACAAAATTCTACACAACTGCTTTAAATAAAATTCCCTACCGGAAATTTAAATGTATCCTTCCATCTGCTTTTTATGTTAGGTGGACGCTTGTGCTGTTGAAAAAAAAAAACGCCACAATGCTTTATTGTTACTGTAGTTTTATTGTAATGTCTTCTGAAATCCCACCAGAGCAATGACATATTTAAGGCATGTACAGTCGATCGATTCCTTAACAGTACCGCACGAGCGTCGACTGGCCAGCCGGTCAGCGCCTTTTAAGACGAGATCAGCATCGCGCGTTACTGTTAAGGAATCGGTCGACTGTACAGACTTCCCCCGGCTGGCCCGTGTCGAAAAATTAAGCCCGTGCGCATTGCTCTAGTCCCGACTGCGCGTGTCGATACCACGTGGCGCACCGGGTGCGCATTTTTACGTGGCCCGCGCGAGGCTTTAATAGAGTCGGACAAGGGTATAGTCCCGCGCGCCGCACCGCTGCCCACGCCAATCGAATTAGGACCCCGGGCGAGAGCGTCGGAGTGCGGGGGCTGCCTTCGAGGAGACGTGACTGGCGTGTTTGAGGCCGCGGAAGCGCGCGGACACGCCTCTGCGTGTGTATGATAGCCCCCGCTCGATGGTCGCGGGTCTCTTGGGTCCGTTCTCACGCCACGTGCGTGCAAGCCTCGCCTTCTAACTGCGGTCGCCAGGTAGCACCGCGGCGCCCCCCCCCCCCCCCCCCCTCTGTCTCTCTCCCTCTCCTGCTTCTGATTGCTCGCACCCTTTGGGGTTCCTTCGTTGGTCTTTCCGTGCACGTCTATGGGGACGCGAGACGGTGCGCTCGAAAGTGAAGCGGCGTATCCGCTTCACTTCAGTATCCGTCGGGGCGTCATTGGCTATCCGTGGCTCTTCTGTCGGTGCTCAGTGCCAGCTGGCCTCTGCCAGCCCCCCCCCCCCCCTTTTTTTTTGTTTTTTTTTTTTTTTTGCCCGGTTCAGCCTTACTAACTACCGCTGCTTCGCACTCCTCGATGGTCGGCAGCCTTTGGTCCGCACCCTCTACACTGCGCGTGCGCTGCAAGCCCAATTGGTTTTCGCCAATCTTCGTTTGTGCGTTCATTTCTTCCGCGGCCACACACACACACACACACACACACACACACACTTGGGACAACCGCCCCGGTGTTTTCTGTATTCGGCGTATATCTAGCTCTCCCTAAGTGGGGCGAGGGACAGCCTTGTGTACGCCAGCGGTGGCGCCTGTGCCTCGTACTTGTATCCTATGTTGGGAGGGGGGTTTTCTTATAGCTCCGCGGCTCGTCGCGTTCTTACATAGCGTTTCCCTTGAAGAGAGCAGGCGTGCGCCCGCGTGATATGATGCAGCCGACTCGCTCCGTGCCGACGTCGTCCCTTCCCATACTCCTCCTTTGCGTGCCTTTTGGGAGGGGGGGTGCTATTAAGTTCCTCGCCCATTTCCTCGGCGGTGGTTGCGCCACGCTCGCTTGGAAACGTCGACCCCCCCCCCCCCCCCCCCCTGCAAGAGCGCCTCGTCGGCTCGCGTCTGGCCACGTGGCTAGTGTCGGTTGTGGCATGCCGCGGCCCTAGGGACGACACAGCGCACCTTGGCGTTCAACGCGCGGCACACCGTGGATACGCCGAAGTAAACTCGCATCGTGATCGCGAGCTCACTGTCCCGCGGGCAGCACAGTAAGCCCCCCCCCCCCCCCCTTCCCTGAATACCGAGCACGAATAGGGAGGAAATTAAAGAGTCGCCCAGTCGGGAATGTTTATGTTCGATAAAATCGATGGTGAGTGAGCGATCTGGTGCAAGAATCTGCGCGTCGGCGGCGAGCCGATTCGGAATACCGTGCCTAGCAGCACTTAGCATTTCCTTGCAAAACTTAGCCAAGGCTAGTAAAACCTGGAAGAAAAGCTAGGCCGATCACCAGCTCCGCTGTTTACTCCAGCCTTGCACCACTAGTGCAAGCTGCGCCCGCGTTTTGTTTAAAAATGGGATTTAGGGTGCAGATGAAATTTCAGGCGGCTGTGTTTCGGCACCAGAGGCCCTCTCCTGTATAACGTGGCGCCTATGACGTGCTTCCGGTTCTGCGATTTCTTCCGGCTCATGCAGTTAGCAAAAAAAAAAAAGCATAACCTTCGAAATTAGTTTCTGCTTCTTGGAAAGAGCCGTCGCTAGAGTGCGGAATCCCCGCACAAAAGCAAAAAAAGAAAGCTATGCCCCAAACTGCCATATCCAATAATCTTATCTGAAACAAACCCGATCCCATGTAAAAAAAATGCAGCAAATCCAACGAATTGGAATCTATATACAGCGAAGCTTTGTGTGAGTGCATAAAGAGCCGAAACACAAGTTCACACGCACAAAGCATGGGTTCACACAAATACCGAGCCATTTGTTAAGCGCAGTTGCTGACTGCTAGCGAGTACGACGGACGCCTTGAACGCATCGTGGTTTCAGAGGCAGCATGCGCATACGTGCGCAGCGCAATTCGAATCCATTCTATCAGAAAGAAGCGTTTACTTCCTCATGAGCGTGCAGCCGCGGTTACGCCAAGGCGAGCTCTGTTTTGTTTTCTCCCGCACGGCCGGCGCCGCCGATGCGCGGAGGCGAGCGCCATCTGGTGGTGCTGCAAGGAACCCAGTGGCGCGCGTGCTCCGCTGTGATTGGTTTGCCTGTTTGGCAACGGAACGGCCAGGCCGCAACTCCCATGGTCGTGAAATCCGGCGAGGTTCTCAGCGGAAAGCTTCGCAACCCCGTGTTTCCATATGCCATATTACATTATCGAATACAGGAGTTATGGGGCATACGTCTTTTTTTTTTGTTTTTTTTTTTGTTTATTGATGGGGTTTGGGCACCGACTGGTCTAGCAGCCCCTGCATGCGAGATTTCCCGCTGGTTTTAGAGCCTAGAGGGCTCGCTTGGCTTTTACGTCACGGCTTCCGTGTTTGTGCGGCACGGGGCTTCGCTCAAGGGTTTTCTCGGAATTCCCAGTGTTAACGCGTGGTATGCGGAACCAAATTGATACTTGGGCAGGTAGCGTTCGCTGTGCAAAAAAAATGCCTGTATGTCATGACTCGGCAATATGTCTGCTGAGCAGCTTTGTTAGTACGTAAGGGCGGACGTAACGCCGAAAGGCGGCAGGCGACGCCACATCGTAAATCTTGCACCTGTCTTCCATATGACCTCATAATTATGATACCGGCTGTACATATTATGTGTTCGAATATATGTAAAAAGAAGAAAAGAAAAAAGTACTTTCAACGGTCGTGGGCTATTCCGTGCGTGGAGCACCAAGTAATCGAAGACGCCGTGTGCTTAGTGATGTCGCAGTTTTGTCAGCACTCGGTATAGTGTGGTACTCGGTAGGCGTCCTGTCATGACCTTTCTGCCCCCCCCCCCCCCTTTTTTTTTTTTGCCGGTCTCTTAGGCACCTATACATTTTCTTTTCCTCCCGGTTGCCCGTAATACACTTCAAGTTTCATCTTCCTTCGTCTCTCCTAAGTCGGTTTTCGTACACGGCTGTTAGCACTGTAACATGCCCTGTGCACCTATATCTCTCAGTGACACGGCGGACGTCCACGCGGGCTTAATTTTCGAGAAGATTACTTCTGTCGCTTTTGATGCGCCCCCTTATGTTAAAAAAGGATTAACAGGACAGGGCGAGATGACAAGAGTAAAGAAGGGAACTATTTATACATGTATGTGTACCATACGACGGAGCGACTGGGTAAAAGTTATCCGCATAGGGGTGACTTCCTCGAGAGTGTCACCCGGTCCCGCACGCCGGCACTGTTAGGTAAAGGACGTTTTTCTCTCCATAGTAATTAACGAGTGAATGAAAGTAGTTTTTGAAACGCCCTTCTAGGTGAATTACGGTTGCCGTTCAGCGTATACTCTCGGCTAGCCCGCGTAGCGCTCGGCCGGCGCCGTACGCGAGTGGACGAGCCGGCTCGCTTCCGGTCTCTCGCTGTGCGTGTCCCTCTTTCGCGCATTCCGTCTCCATTGTGGAGGCTCTTCCTGGCGGAAGCCGACGGCCTTGTCCCTCCATCCGGAGAGGGCTCTGTGTCATCTCTGCCATCGCGTCGGCGTGTTCCGGGGCTCGCTTTGGCACCGTTAACCCGGGACCACCCCCACCACACCCTGCATGTAGGCCTCGCGGCCGGCCGTTTGATGGCCCGTGTCCGGTCCTTCCTTCCGGTACTCGCCCGGTTCCCTTTCACAAGGCTTGCGCTGAGTGACATTCAGCGTTAGCTGTGTGTGTGTGTGTGTGTGTGTGTGTGTGTGTGTGTGTGTGTGTGTGTGTGTGTGTGTGTGTGTGTGTGTGTGCTACCGGAATGATGATCTCTGGTGCACACCGATCGTCCCCCGGGTCTCTTCTTCCTCCTGTTGTCGCTGATGCTGTCGCGGATAAAAGATCATGGTTGTGTGTCCTGCCCTCCCTTGTTGTGGCACCCCTCCCTCTCGCTTTGGTCCTTTTCATCTATCTCTCTCTCTCTCTCCCGATTCGATGGGAGAACATGGTACTGCGTGCGTCTGTTTGTGCGCGCATCCGCGCTCCGTTGGCAGCGGTTCGCGCGCGCTGTACCTCGACACCGCAGCTGCGCTAAGTACCTGACCCGCTTCGGGGCATCGTACGAAGGGACGCGCGGCAGGTGTGCCGCGCTGGTGTGGTGCCTGTTCGTCGCGTGTACACTTTTTTTTTTTTTTTCCTGTCGTGTTTGTCGCACATTTCGGTCTCTCCGTACGGGGTGCGCCTCTCCGTGTGTATCTGTGCCTGCAGCGTGTGGAGGAGGCATGCTTTACTGTACTGTTGTCCCACCGCATTGTCTAGTATAGACACTGGCTGTTGTCCGGAGTGGTGTAGGGTCTTTGCCGCGAGTGTTAGTGTGTGTCCTCCGCGTCGCGCTGGGAGGTCACGAGGCGTTTCACCGTGGCCGTGTCAAAAAAAGAGACCGAAACCGTCGAACCGGGCGCGATCTAAAGTGGACGAAGAGGCGAGCCAAGGTTCGATCGGCGCTCGTGATTTGAGATGGCGGGAGGTGGACTGGCGGATTTCGTCGTTGCGGTTGGTGCACGTTTTCGCTTCCTTTTTTCTGCCTGTATACAGTGCTGGTGTGTTTATTTAAAGTGAAGCCATCTACACTGCACGACTACGTTCGCACCAGCGGCAAGAACGTGTCGGCGTGGCCACTCTGCCTGGCGCTTCGCCGTTTCGGCCGCGGGACAGCTTCGGCATTTGCGCGCAGTGCATGCTCTGAAAGGGCACTGACTGTAGGCTGAGACGGGGACAGGCAAATGAATTATGGCGGAGTTGACTTGCGTGACTAAATAAGTGCTTTTCGACTGATCTCCTGGCGCTCAGCTACCCTAAGCGCGATGCTACGTTTCCGTATCAGCCGTACATTAAGATGGTACCGTCCCCGTTCTTCCGGACTGCAAAATTTTAGATGCGTAACGTGTCCGTATACATATGCAGTTTACGGAGCACGAGCGAACCGTAGCGTTGTCAGGGGCATCTTGTGGTTTGTTCAACCAGAGAGTATCGGAAACGTTTCGCGTGGCTCTCGTCCAAGGGGTAGAAGGAAAAGAAAAACAGAACTATACATTCGTTACTACGCTGTTGCCGACGCATTTGCAACACCCAGGTGAGCAGCGCATAGCCCGTGATTGTCACAAGTCTACCACCTTCCGTTTGAACTCTGCGTTAACCAGATGGCGCAACCATTGCTGCTACTTGCGTTTGCACTAGAGTGTACTAGAATATAGACCATTGTCTAGTACACTCTAGTTTGCACCAATTCGTACTCGCCAACTCACTCACTCACTCGCATTCACCCTCACTCACTCACTCGCATTCACCCTCACTCACTCACTAGCATTCACCCTCACTCACTCACTAGCATTCACTCGCATTCACTTCTATTCCCACACATCCGCTCACGCTCATATACTGACGGCCTGACCTTACCGGCGATCACGCATGCACGCTCACCCTTCACTCGCACTCACCGACAGTCATTCACGTTAAATCCTCACTTCCACCCGAACTCACCGTCGCCGGCGTTCGTTCGTAGTCTCATTAACCAGTAATGGTTTAACCATTAAGCAGTCCTGCTCGTGCTCACCGGAACTCAACTCCTGTTCGTGCACTCGCGCGTCCACTCGCGCCTTTCGTCACTCGCTAACGCTCTAATAAATTCTGATGCCTGCGAAGTGAGTGTGGGGCGAGTCAGTGTACTCGGTGAATGAGCACGCCTACGGCATGTGTTCCGTGCAACCACCGCGGTAAAGGGCATTCTACGTTTACGGGCAAACTGAACCGTTCGTTTCAGGCGCCGATGGCGATGGAGCTCCTCTAATTGCCCCCTCCGAGTTCGATTCGCAAGCGCGTCAGGCAAATGTTGCCGCACACTTGCTTTTCGCGGCACGCGTTTTCTTTCTTTTTTGTTTTTTTTTTTTCTTTTTGCCTGCCCAGTGTGGACGTGCTATTCCTGACTCACCAGGAAACGGTGGATGTTACCCTTGCGCTTGACAGTGCCGCCGACACGCGCGGTGATTGTCATGCGGTTGTGCGGTCCGTACACATCTGCTGCTGCTGCTGCGGGCGTGGAGTTGTGTGATTTCGCTGCGCACGAGCAACCGCGCAGTTCTTTATGTTTCGCGAGGCCGTCGTGCCCATTGTTAATCACACGCGCTGTTACTGACTCGATATAGCGGTTGGGTTGTTCAAACTGTTCGGTGGTATTGTGGTCCTTTTGTTTTGCTGGCTGGTGCTAATCGTGGTTTGTGATATCTGAACGCCTCGGCATCTATCTTGTGACCTTGCATGTACGTATTTAATAATAGCTTTTTTTTTCTTCCCCCCCCCCCTCCAATTTTGTGTGTAGTCCGTGCGCTGGTTCTCTGCGATGCAACCATACCGACTTCCTAGCTTACCCCCCCCCCCCCCCCCCCCCAGCTTTTTATGTGTCGGCTTCGTCGTAGTGCTCCTTTATCAAGCCCACAAATTATTCGTTCGATGCGCTCTTCAACCGCAATGTGCCAATAATAAGGCAAAGAATGATTCGCATTAAAAAAAAAAGGGCGATATGACTCAAGCCTGGTTTCGTCATTACATGAACTAACTTTTTTTAATGACATTTCATGGTCAGTTCTGTCATGGTCAGTTCCCGATATGCGACCAACTGGTCCGGTTGAAAGGTAACCCGATTATTTGTCGTGCTTCCGGAAAATTGCGGCTCCGTAGCCTGATTGCTGGGTCGACGGCTATCTGTAAAGAAATAAACCACGCAAACTTTTTCTGTGACCACTCCCTTAATTTCTTATATATTAAGCACTCCTTGCCATTGTGGCGTTATATGGGAGTGGTACAGTTGAGGTACATTGTAGCAGATGCAAATCTTGGAGTAAAGATTGATCCGGTCGCTGGCGATGGAGGCCGGGAGGTGATTGCAGTCAGATGACTGTCTTTGGCACAGGTGAATAAGTACAGGTTGATGCGGAAGCTTGGGTTGTGAACTATAAAGCGATGATCAACGCGTGATTAGATGTAGGATGGCGCAGCAAAAAAATGTCACAGTTTCGCCCTAAGGGCGAAGCAATGAATGCGATAGCAACACAGCAATGTCATACGAAGTAAGGTGAGCGGCTTTGGTAGCAATATGAATTGTAGTAAACATGAGCTGATTAAGTAAGCAGGTGTGCTGCGGCGTAAGTAGACCGACATGAAGAGATACTCAATGACCACGAGAAGGCGCGTGTGAAACGGTGGTATTGATGAGAAGCGCTACCCGTGGGCAGCGCGCGTGCGAAGGGACACACCTGTAGCGCTGCACTGCCGATCCGGGCAGCATTGCGTGTGTAGCGTGCGTTGGAAAATGTGGCCCGACTATTACGAACTGAATGAACAAGCGTGGTGTGAGCGCGCACAAACACGAAGAGATCACACTGAATGACAGCAGACAACGACTGTCAAAACGCTGGCAGCAAGCATACGCCGCAGCGGGCGAAGGTACGTGCGGTCTATCGCTTCAACGGAAACTGAATGCGCCGGCGCTTAAAGGTCAGAGCCGCGTGGAGATAAGAGACGGTGCGAGCGAGCGACGAGCGCGGTTGTTGGCAGAGAAGTGCGCCCCCCCCCCCCCCCCCCCCGCCTTGCTCCCTCCGGCGCTGGCTTCCTGCTTCCTTGCTTGCGCGTGGGAGATTGAGTGCACTCGCTCTCCGTGATAGCGCGCGTCCCCGCACGCTTCCTCTCGGGCATACGGCGCGCGGCGAAGATTTTATCTATAGAGAACCTCACGGCGACGGCGACGACCACGGCGACGACGACGGCGACGCCGACGGCAGAAATCCGGTTCAAGTGTCCATATAATTGCTATCGCAAAAAAAGTGCTCGTGAGATCATGGTTAGCGAAAAAGATTTTATGAACACGAGCGGCCGTTCCACACCTGCCTGCTTTGGTTCGCGGCAATATCCGGCGTATATCCGAACTCGTACTCGGCGTCGACGTTTTTTGTTATCGCGGACCGCGTTCCCAAAACAGCAAGCGCCTTGCCCATTCAGCGAAGCCGTCGGCGTTGTTGAAGTCTGCGGATGCCGGTGCGAAATGGGTCGCTTTTTTTTTTTTTTTTTTGGCAGGAAAACCTGATATCCGCCTACATCGGTGGTGGGAAAAACGTTTCTTTCAGGGACGGTGAGAGAAAACCACCTGAACGATTCCGCGCACATCCTGTCGGTCGCCGAGGTAAATTCTGCTTCGCTTTGAGCATTTGCAGTATACGAAGGGGCCTGTGCTTGTTTTTTCTCGCCGTTAGTTTCCGCCGTTAAGTTGCACCGGCGACTGTAAACGCCTGTTCTTTAACAGCGCTTTGTGTTTGTTGTTTGTTTGATGTGACGTGTGCGACTCCGTCGACAACCGGATGTTGCTTTGTGGTAACGCCATTTTGTCTTCGGTGACGAGGTCCCTCCCGCGCAACGTCCCGCCGCACCGTTACTGGCAGTCGTTAAACCTTCGATGTAGCCCTTGAATACAGACGCCAACTTCGAGGCCTCGAAACGAATTCTTGAAAATCCTTTTTTATTTTTGGCCAAGATATTTGGGTTTTGTTTGCACATCTGACCCCCCCCCCCCCCCGGGCCAAGTTTTGTGCAATCCAAAAGTTTAGCCAGTCCAATCTGGCTGCAACTTAGTCACCCGCCGCATCTTAATGAGGGGCCCTTTTTCGTGTACCTTATTGCTTGTATGCAAGAACAACCTTCCGCTCTCTCTCCGTACGACAGTGATTTGTTTTCGACTTCTGAAGCATGCGTTGTCCACCAAAATGCTTTGTTAAGGCCCCTTTAAAGTCTTCAAATATGTTTGTTCTTGCTTGTTTTTTTTTTTTTTGTTTACGTAATCTGCCACGCCGCTTGCTAAAATCGTATATCGGCGCCTCGCGACCGCCAAATGTAGAACAGCGCATTCCATAGACAGAAGTCTTATTCGTGTACGCTGGCTCCGTCGTCGTCGCCGACGTCATCGGCCCCCCCGCCTAATAAACTGGTCGTTGCCTCAGACTCGCCAAGGGCGAGTTCCTCGAAATCCGCTCGAAATCCTACCGCCGGGTGTCTCAGAGGCCGTGAGTCAACGGCCTTTGCCTGTGCGAGCGACGCCTGGGGTGCTTGGTGGCACCATGTCCTCGATGACGTCACCGGCGGCTGGGGAATACCTTTGGCGGGACCCCCCCCCCCCCTGGGAGGGGTGGGCTTGGATTCGCTCGCTGGCCGCCTTTCAGGTGTCTGTATATCGTTATTCGTGCGTACGTGAAACGTAGAGATGGTTTTTATAATTTCGGCATGCGCCGCAGTATGGCAAAATTAGGTTACTATAGCCACTGGTGCAAGTTCAAGAAAGGTCCGTGTAGTAATGGTTTAATGAACCGTCGCCGCATGCTTACTGGGTCTTTCTGAAAACATTAGGGTAGTTTGCAAGTCGAAGTTGAAGGATGATCGAAGAGGTCAGCCTGGATGGAGGCTCGGCATTCCGCTCTAGATATGAGATCATTAGAGCTGGGCAAATATATATATATATTTTTTCGAATACGAACAGTAAGTACCGAATGGTCAGATGCAGACGCCTGTATTTTCAGCATAAACGTTTATTTTGGTATCTTGTAACGTATAATGCTAAGTCCCCCCCCCCCACCCCTTTTTTTGCTGTTTTTATGCAACGCTTATCTGTTCATTTCTTTTTCTTTTTTTAAGATCTGTCTGGTTTTTGTTATACGCAAATTTCTTCGTTTTGTGCCAATGTTTGATTCCTTGTAGTATCGGTACATTTTAACCGATTGCATTGTATTGTAACATACGCCCCCCTCACCCTACGCCTCTTGGTAGGGCCTGTGAGGTCTTTCTAAATAAAATAAAATAAAAAGTAATTAGGCACCATTGACTAGTGCAAATATGACAGCTATCAGAAACAAAGGACCAGTTTTAAACACATTACTAATGGTCCTTAAAATAATGCCGCACGGGTGGCTTCTCAACTTTAGAGCCTGGTTGCAAACAAGCCCTCCAAGAAAAATAAAAAGAATGGCTGTTGTAGACTAGCTTTCCAAAAAGACTAAGTGGCTGGTAAAAAAAAAGGTACGTAGATGTACATATGTAGACATACGCATGTCTACATGCATACGTAGACGCATGTCAAAAGGCACGTTGCAAGAAAGCCATGCTGGTTTTAGCGTAAAAGGCAAAACCTAAACTACACAGCTAGACTTACAAAACGACTAAACGACAAGAGTGCAAGCAAGAAAATCGCAGGTTGTCATGTAGGCCTGCACTGCGAAACTTGTAAACAAAGCTCGTATTGCCCATTTTATATTAACACGAAAGTGTTTTATGCCGGGGTCCACCAAGACTTCACTGACGTATTTCCGTCACGGAAATACGTCATAGAACATAATACAAAGAAAGAAACCAGAAGAAAAAGTTCCACAAACATGCAAATTTTGGAAATCGAACCCACGACCTGTCGGTCCGCGACGATAGATCGCCGAGCGTTTAACCCATTGCGCCACAAACGCATTTGCAGAGAGCTACACAGACGCGCCTTATATATCTAACACTCCTCCGTGTACCCGCGCTCTTGCTCGGGGCGGTGCCGCCGCCTACGAGCAGAAAAGAGAAGTACTGCATTATGACACTAACGCGCACCGACAGTGAACGCTTCGGTGGTCTCAGCACTACGACGCCTCGATGCCAGCATTCGAAGGGACGCTGGCATCAAGAAGCACTACCAACCTAGGTAGCGTTCACCGTACTCAGCACAGCGGAGCGTGGCCTCCGCAATTAGCTCTGAAAATGTTTCTGAAGTTGATCGCGGAGGCTGCAATTACGACGCGCTGTACGCGCTGATTTGACTCGGTGACGATTCAGTTACGTGCTTTGTCTTGCGCGTTATATTAGTGTGTCAGTTACGTGCTTCGTCTTTCGCGTTGTGCTAGCGTGTGCAGCGTAGTGCAGCTTCCATATGCACGACGGTTGCTCATGGTCATCGACGTTGGTAGTCGTGATGGAGGAGACGTGCCACCAGGCGTCAGCGTGGGTGCATCAACGCCTAAGGGCGCTTTAGCCACAAAACACCAATAGACATTATATATCAATGTGCAATAAACATTACACTACTTCTGTGAAGACACGTTTCACTTTCGTGTTCTATACCGATTCCTATATAAGAGGGATCAACCACATTTTTTCTGCATTTCTTCGATTACCTTTGTCGTTGTCACACATATGAGCGATCCTTTGTTTAGCAGATGGAGAGCAGTAACTAGGCCCAAACAGTCTGTTGCGCAATATTTAGTTTTCAGTGTTCGAATATTCCGAATAGTTCGTCTTGGAATACGAATCGAATACTGCCGTACGTCATATTCGGCACTTCGAATATTCTCCCATCCCTAGGTATTAAAGAAAGTGTGTGTGCGCGTGCGTGTTCGGAATTTGACACACTTTTCTTAAAAGTTATCTTCGTTCTTCTTTGCAAGTGTTGGACGTGGTTGGAAGGTGGTTGAAGGAAATGATATGTCACGTGACGTCATGACGCACAATGTGGTCGGGTGGGAGAGGACAACGCGACATTTTTGCAGCTTTCGGCGGTATACTATTTTGGGCCCTCGGTATTTATGAGAGGAGATTAATTTACAATTTTAATGTGCTATCTTACGTGCACGACCGCAACACGTGTTAATTTTTTTCGCGCGTTTACTGCGACGTGGTACGACAGTTTCTTTGGATTTTGGGTTTTCGCGTGTACACACAAGACCAGAGCTGTTGGCATGAAGATTGGACCTGCCTGTGGAGATTTTGCTTACGAACAGTCGCCAATAGTGTCTTAGCACGGCGCAGATGTAAAAGCGTAATAAGCGTGTGCACCGGGAGATATTTTCGGGAACGTGAGCGCGAGTGGCAACTTCTAACGATTCACTTCAAGTACGCAGGACCTTTATCGCAATTATCGATTCATTATCTCTTGGCGTAAACGTGTCATCGGTAACTTTTATCGCGAAGGTATTTTTCGTATCCTTTCCTTTTACCACGATGACAAGTCGAGGCAGAATCTGGCACATTGATTTATTTCAGCGTCACTAGATGTCACCACCATCGCTGCTGTTGGTAAACACGTTTCCGTGCGGTCGGGTACAACAACGTTCCGTGGCCGTGAAGGTAAAGCCACGGGGGGACTAAGCGCTGTACTAAGACTGTACATACGTTTTGCTCGCTTTGCTCTTCCGCGTTTTGGCAAATGCGAAACCGACGCGCAGGCTACGCTGATATCCCTGCCGGACTACTTGGCGCATTAACACGTGTACATAATAAGCTCCGCCCCCTGGGACTCTTTTTTTTTTTTCCTTCGTTACCACAAAGTTGTGCGTAAAGTTACGCGTTTTTCTTTCCATTGTCAGCACGCCACCTCATTTCCGTTCTTTTCTTTTGCACGTGCGACTGCCTTGCGCGCCTTGGTTCGTTCGCCCCTTTGTTTCATTATTATTTCTTTCTCCCCTTTTCCAGAACGACTACAACCACGCGTTAGCGCTCAAGAGAAAGCTGGACGACGTGAGTGACTTTGTTAACTGCACGCTTATTACTTGCAGTTTACGCCTTTTTTTTTTTTTTTTCTATCCTGCATGCGCTGTGCGTTTCTCTTGCGTTCGCCATTTTCCTTCATTTTCAACTGCGCGCAGCTGTTGTCTAAATTAGCCCGTGACGCTGAAGCGGACACAGCTGCAGTGTCTCTTCCCCAGCGGGGTTAGTGACCGCTCTTTATGAAGTAATTGTTACACCCGAAAAGAAAAAAAAATGTGTTATTCATACACATGACATGGACGCGGTGCTCCAACAGTGCCGCAGTGCATCTGTACTTTGACTGCATTTTCTTTGCGCGGTCCGCGTCGTCTCTATGGCTGCTTAGGCCTGGGATCTCGGAGGCGATGTCTACAGGAGGAGCATTGATGCACTGGTAAGATGGTTCGTGCAGGAACAAGTGAACGTCATGGATCGTGACCTTTATCTACACCAACGCTCTGATTGCCCGGCATCGAAGAAATCGTTATTAAAGTTTCGGAAGTTTAAAGAACTGTTAACTACGTGTGTGGGAAGAGAGCGAAACAAGATGTTAGTTGGGGAATAATAATAGGGTGTGCAGCATCAGCTGTGAAAAAAGCAGTGGTTCGAACTTTCTAATCACCGTCGAGGCGGTGGCAACTGTCGTCGTTGGGTTGTGGTGGTTAGGCTCCTAACCGTCCCCGCCAAGTTTTCGGGACACTTCGTCGTAGAAGACGCAGTGGGCAGTGCTCGGGAGTAAATGCCGCTTACTCCTTCCGGTTTTGTTAGTTGTAGCCTTCGTCTGATAAGAGTGTAATTGTCGGGAAGGGTTCTCTTTTTGCTGTTCGTGAACATTTTTCTAGCCTTAGTTTGTACAAGTGCTTAGGCGCACGACTCGGTTGTGAGCGCCGAACACCATAATGATAATGACCGGCCATGGAGGAAGGAGAAAATAGCAACCTGGGGGTTTTTGGTGGTGGGGGCGGCGTGCGTTAGTCTCCCGCTGATGGTGGTCACTCGCTCGCTTGCGAACATTTCCCGCTTCTCTCTCGTGCCGGTGACGCTTACACGCGCGACCTTAGGGAAGTCGCGATGACTGGTATTGAAGTAGCGTACAAGTACACGTCCGAAGGGCATAACATTTTCGCGGAGTGCACATACGTTCGGGGCCTAGTACTTTCAACTATCACTGCGGCGGCCGCTTTCGAATCGGCCCGCTCGTTACGCCCCTACAGTCCCACCGCCTTCCCGACGGTTGTGCCTACAAAAGCGCCCTCTGGCTGTGCCGCGCGGCGTCCGAGATTCGTACGCGCAACACTCGGAGGCTATGTGTGCCGTGACTTGTTTTCCGCTGCTGCCGCTAGATGGAGGCAGGCGTCCTATATAAGCTTTCGCCTGCCTCCGTCATGTGTCGCCAGTGGCGCTCCGGCAGGCACGGTCTGTTGGAGTGATCGGGGACTGTTGTAAACTTGCGCATAAGTTGCACGCCCACCGGTATTGCACAGCTGCTGTTCCTCTCACGCGCTGCGGCAGGGGGAATGTTGGGGTGCTTTTAGTATTGAGCTATCGCTTGCATATCCGGTTCGAAGGCCTTTTTTTTTTTTTTTCTCTCTCTCTCTCTCTCTCTCGCCTCCTAATCTCTATGTGCCGCGGTACGATGGCTGGCTTGGCAGCGGCGACCGGATGTGTGTGTTGCGCGCGGTTCCGCCTCTTTTGTCCGGCCTAATGACTGTTCCACCGCAGCGGCTAGAAAGAACGAACGGCTTTGGCTGTCGGTGGCGTTGCTCGCTCGCTGGCTTGCCCGCCTGTTACCGATTGCAGGTCTCCTAATGAGAGGCCGCCTTCGCGTGCGGCTCGGTCGTTCTCTCGGCGCACTCTACGCGTGTTTGTGTGCGTTTTCAAGGACGAGCGCAAATGCGGGCACAGACGTGGTGACAGCCGCAAAAGTGCTGCTTTGGGAATGATGATTGTTGCCACTTGACCTTGACCGAGATAAACGACATCACGTAAATGTAATTTGTTGTGACAGGCCTGTTTGGTGAGTCTGAGATGCTCACCTTCCTCAAATGTGTGACGTAGTCGTGGCACGGAGGGTTGAGGGGTTGCCTGTCGGAAAAGCCCGTAAGTCCCGTATTCAATGATCCCGCAATAACATGTAGGGGAGAGATCCCATATATGGGGATGTTTATATGGGGTTTCTTGATATGGGGCTTGTGGGTTTTTTTCATAAAGAAGCTAAGCTGATCAGCTGCGACCTTGAGCTTTTTCCCACCCGGTACGTGGCTTGTATGGCGCCAACTCCCAAGTAAAGGCAGCCACCTTGCCGAAGTCCTAAAACAAAAGAATAACAAGTGAATCCCAGTACATACATACGAACTGTAACTTGGAGAATTACGAACAAGCTTTAGGGGTGAACCGTGCAACCAGTCGCGGAAGAATAAATAAGCGTAACGTTACGAGAGGAAACATCACGCATAGCCTCTTACGGCAGCGTGTTTGATACGCTGGACCGAATTTTCATTGCCGGATATTTCAGGTAACCAATTGCTGGTTAATCACCGTGCTGAGGGAGTTCTTACTAGATTTCATTTTTTTTTTTGCGACTCTACTCGCCATAGCCAAAAATGAAGGTGCGCCTGTTCTTTCATTGATTTGTAACTGTGTTTGGTTTTTACGGTGTTCGATAGCAAACGTGCGTACATCTCATTCTAGGATAGATTAAGATAGGCAGAAGTGAGGGGTGGGGCTGGACATGCAACGAGTAGGCCCAGATAAACCGGTAGACATGAGTAATTCAACGGGAGTGCGTGTCATCAGAACGGGGGTAGACGCAGTTGAGGACGGGTAGGTTGATTGGTTATCGTCATGAGATTAGGGAATTTGCGGGCATAGGCTGGAGTCGGCCTGTCGCAATGCCGGGGTAATGTGGAGTACGCCTTCGTCCTGCAGTGGACATAAAATTAGGCCGATGATGGTAGTGGCGTCGGCGATGATAATAGCGATGGCTAATGAAGTGCAGGGTCTTAGCCCGTTATGGTCTAAGGGAGGCACTAGTTAATTGCGCTAGTAATCAGTGTACAGGCGTTTAGCGAGGCGGATGGGCGACTGGAGTGCTGGTGGATGGGTGATGGAAAACGTGGTCTTGTCCACTCAGTTCCTAAGGTGTCCCAATACATAGGGAGGGGGTCGGGAAGTTGGGGCAGAAGAAAGCCTACAGTGGAGCTCGGATTATTGCGCGCGCTCAGCCGCTTGGCTGCGCTATTGAAAGACGCGAGGAAACACTGGTCTCTGTGACAAAACAACCGCCCGTCGCGTGCACGAGAGTTTTTGCCGGCGGAAATCGTGCTTCACGTGGGCACCGTGATCCCCGTGGACGCAGCTACCGAGCTCGGAGGTCGTCGTCGTTGCCGTTTTCTCGAGAGATGGCGCCACCAGTTCCGAAGTAGTGCGGCGGAACGAGAGGTGAAGTTGCAAGAAGCTTTCTGCTGGCGGTCCGCTTTATTACGAGTTAATCTTGTCCAGCAATAGTTTGGCGACAGGTTGTTTTGTTCTGTTTGTGGGGGAGGAAACGCAGCCTTCGGGGGCCACTGATTTGGTGGTCGCTATTGGAGAACTGAATTGCAGCGACGTCGAAAATCGGCGACCTTACTGGATTGGTGGTCGTAATACGAACGTTTTTTTTTCTTTTTTTTTTTTTTTTTGTCGTCGTGGGGGCGTAATTAACTGCCTCGTACCGCGCGTACTGCCTCGTACCGGCTTTTGTCCGTCGCTCTCCGTGACGTCAGCTGGCGTGTGGTATTGGTGTCCGTAGGGGAGGCGCTCCAGCCGCCGGCGGTGGGCGGGCTTTTCCGAGTTGAAGTTAGCTGGGGAGGACTTGTCGGTCGGTGCGAATGCTGGTCGGTGGCGTTGGCGTTTACGCGCCGTGCGATTGTTTTCTCCGCAGGTTCGTTTCGTCATGTCGCGGCAGGTAGTCTCGGCCAGTCGCATCCAGCGCGGGCCCGGGGCATCTGTCATCGGCAGTTTGTCCTTCTCGGGTCGCCGTAGATCAAAGGGAGCTCTGTTGCAGCCAGCGACTGGCAGTTTTCCTCGAGCCTGGGCCGCGATAACGGAACGATTTTATTCCGATTCGGCGTTTTGCGTTAATCGCAAAATTAATAAATGGTGTATCTCCACGTGGGGCTCGAGAAGGAAGTGAACGTAGCTCTTGCTGCGTACAACGAAAACAATTAATTTTTTTTGGTGTTTTATGTAATCGCCGATAGATGTAGCTAGGATAAGAAAGGGTTGGCGAAATGCGCTTTAGCCCTTGCCTCGCCGTTTCTTAATGCAGTCCCTGACGCCATTGTCTCTGGTGTCATTTGGCTGGGCTTTTGATTGAATGCGGTTAAGGCTAACCACTGAGAGAACAAACGCACTCGCAGGTCCCGCGGATAGGTCACCTTGCTACAGAACAGTACGGTAGTCGCACAGGCTGACGCTGATTGCTTCGCGCACGGGGCAGTGTCGCGTACAGTGTAGTTACGACAGAGGAGCGACCGTTTTTGTTACTACCACCACAGCAGCTTGATGAAAACAAACGCACGTGTTTTGCCTGCCATCTTTTTGTGCGCACCGCCAATAGCGTCGTTTAGCTTTCTGTCAGCGGATTCTAAACCTCCCTGATTTAGTCATGCGAAAGCATTATTATGTCACATGAGGCAGAAAAGCCGGCGTTGTCCGTAACGAGTGGCACCAAGAATCAGTGTGACGTCATCAGCGTCTTGTATGACGTCAGTAGAAATAAAGGATATAGTAAATGGTATAACAACGTTAATTAGTAGTAATTATGGCTAAATAATGGGAATTAAGATACAAGTAAACTGAAGGTAAATGAAAGTGGATTAAGGTTGGTACAAATTAGAGCAAGGTGGATTAGTTATAGTTAAGGATACGTGACGTCACGTATGACCGCGAATTATGGACGTAACCAACTAATTAGAGAACTCGTAATGCTTTCGCATTCAAATCACGTAAGGATACTTAAGTGACTCAATTGTTACGCGGGTTATGTACGTATACTGTGCGCAAATATTAAATGGAACGCGTAAATATGTTTAAACGCAGATTTTGTCGAGGGTATACGTGAGAATGCCACTCACTGCTGTTTGCTGTATAGTTGTCATGTTTAATATCCTTTCCTTTATTTTTTTAATTAGTGCTTAGGAGCAACAATAACTACTTACCCCAAACGGAAATTTGTTGTTACTTTTCCTATTAGGTCATTATGAAAGGCCGTGGTTAGGTGCTTCTGTGTGTAATCCTGTGTGTGACAGAAAACAACCAAAACTTTCTGCATCGGTTTTCTTTCAAACCTCTACTACAACCGCACAACTAGTATAGCGAATGAAATTTTTTTTTTTTCTTTCTTTCTTTTTCTTTTTTTGCAAGCGCGGAGCAGCGCTAAGCTAAACGTGCTTCACATGAGGTACCCCAGAGAGATTCACAAGATTTTTGGCTACGGAAATGTTACCCATATATATATATATATATATATATATATATATATATATATATATATATATATATCGAACGGCGATCTCCCCACCGCGCGCGCACACACACACACGCCGTGCGCACTTTCTCAAGTTAGTATTCTGGGTGCGCTGTTTTCAATTTCGCGGCGGCAAGAATCTCTTCTCACGCGTCTCTTCGTGCCGCCATCACGAGCCGTCCGTGCGTGTCTGGCTGCTGCTGCTTCGTTCCTGGCCAAAACCTCTTTCCACACACCTGAGGCGCCCGTGTCGAAACCGCTGGAGACGCGCGTTCGTGTGTGTGTGTGTGCGCGCGTCGACCCTGAAAAGCGCTCACGCTTCACATCGCTCGCTCGCTCGCTTCGACGCGGTAGATAGCTGGGCGCGCGCACTGCGCCGCACTGTTCTCGGCAGTGTTCGCACGACGACGCTGGCTTGTTTCTTTTCTTATCCCCCCCCCCCCCCCCTTCCGCCTCTCTGCTCGGCTTCTTTTGGCATCGTGGCGGAATGTCACGCTTCTCATCCGACGGCCTCGCAGTCGGCGTTGCTCGCGGAGCGTAGGAGACGACGTTGCTGCGTGCAGCGTTCATCATTTCTGGACGGCCAGAGCCAAGCTGGGACCGCCGGTCCGTCCGTCCGAGCGGACAGCGTTGTCCGACCCCCCCTCCCCCTGCTGCCTTGATGGACTCCCACGGGCACGCCGGCCGCTCTCTCCCTCTCTCAGTGTCACGTGCTACGGTGCTT
The DNA here is from genome assembly GCF_013339745.2 of Dermacentor silvarum. Lineage (NCBI taxonomy): Eukaryota > Metazoa > Arthropoda > Arachnida > Ixodida > Ixodidae > Dermacentor > Dermacentor silvarum. The sequence goes on from NC_051164.1 coordinate 63,627,743, forward strand.
GTCTGGCCGTCGCGCAGCGGCAGCTTAAGGTCAATGTCAGGGCGGCCATTGTTCTCCCCCTTCTCGCTGGCTTTCGTCTTTTTTTTTTTTTTTTTTTTTCCTTCCTCCAGGTTCGCTTTTAAATCGCCGCTCCGTCCCGAAGCCCTCCTTTCCTTCTTTGTCTTTCTTTCTTTCTCCTGGTCTCCGCCGTGCGAAGCCCTTCGCTCGTTTCTCGCATCGTTCGCGCCGTCGGCTTTCTTTCTGTTTTCTTTCTGCGCCGTCGCCGGCCTCCGTGCGATGATGGTTCGCGCGTGAGTCTCGCATTGTGCCCCCGTAGCGTCGTCGTCTGGCAAAGCGCGACGGGACTCCGTCGTTTTCCCTTTGTGCGCTGGTACCTCTATAGCGACGCTCGCTTCGCATTGTCTGCCCGCGCTCATTATTACCCCCCTCTCTCTTGTGTTTGTTTCTCTCTCTCTCTACACCCGCTTCTTTCTCTCTTCCTCCCACTCCGTGACATCGTTCCTGGCGTCGTCGTCGACTGCATCTCCGAGGTGCGCTGCCTATTGAGTTGTCGCATGCATTCACGGCGCTGCCCCTACCACTCTCTTCTTTTTAGCTTCACTTGTTCCTTGGTCTATTATTCACTTCACGAGGCGTTTGCACTGTTGTTTTTTTTTTTTTCGCTGGTGCTGTATAGTCTGATATCCAGTGACGTTGTGCATATAAACGTAGCGAATCTAGGACAACGGGTTAACGGAGGTGCGAGGTCATTCTCATTGATAGCAAGATAGGCAGATCGCATCTCTTGGTTTCGCTATAGTTTTGCGCTACAATGCTCGTGCGTCTCATCTCAAAATGAGTTTTAACGCGACAGCGTTAAGGGCTCCGTGTCGCAAAAAATCCGGTGTCGGCGTGCGGCGCCCCACCGTCTTGTGCGCGAAAAATCACTCCTGACCACGCATACCGAACCACGCCGCTTGGCGCAGAGGCGTTAGTGAACTACTTGAATTTCTCCAAATCCGTCAGAAAAATTGTAACGTACGACTTAACCACAACCTACATACATAATGGCGTCGGATTGTAATTTGAATATACAAGAAAACTTGATTCTGTTACGGGGGCGGAAACTGAAATACAAACCCCTTTTCCGGCGTTTCTACCATTCGTAGAGCGGCGCGCCCCGGTCGGGGTTCCTTGCAAAAACACTGTCCAGATGGCGCTCGCCTCCGCGCATCAGCGGCGCGCAGAGCCGTAGGTGGAGCGAATAAAAAAAAGAAAAAGGCTGCAGTTGCCGGGAAGCGTGACACCGGGAAGCGGAAGCAGTCGGGGATCTTTGAATGCTATCGCGGTCCACTCTTAAAGCCAAGCTTAAGCGTCCTCCAAATATTTTGGCTCTCGTCTGGTACTCGATCATTATGTGGCTGCTTTTTGACATCAATATCGGACGCCGATGTGGCTTCACGGAGTAGCAGTTTGTTGAGAAATTTGCGTAAGAAGATATCTTGCTCGAGATCACGCAAAGAGAGAGAGAAAGAAAACGAAACAAACGGGAGAGAACACGCTTTCTTTTTGAACTACGTGTTTGTCGTTCCACTGTCATTGGTAGAACGTAGCCTAAATGGACACTAAAGAGAAACACCGAATCAGGCTGAGATAAGTTACTCTTGAAGAACTCTACTTTCGTTGACTTCGCGGCAATAGATTGATCATCAGAAGGGAAAATGTCGGTCAAAGTGTCGGCTTCGCTTTATAATTGTGTGGCGAGCTCCTTCGTTTAAATAGTAAGCCTGGCATCCGTTATCTAGGCGGTCGCATTTCTAGTCGCGAGAAGCTTGATGTCTTTTGAATGCAGTTTCTGTCAATCGGTGCGGCGCGGAACACGGGAATAAAGTGAGGATGGTCTTACAAGGCATCTGCCGTAAAGATGCTCTCGCGGCTGGAGCGAGGCGAAAAAAAAAAATCGTGGGCGTAGCATCAGTGCAAGAACACATCTTAGAAAAAAGCCAGAGAAGTGCACGTTAGGTTTGCGCTGGCAACAACTCCGAGGGTTAGGTCGCGTCCACTGTTGCGTGACCGGGTATATTCCGGGCGCGATCGCCGGCAGCCGTCAGAACCGAGAAGCGATGCGCGGCCCGGCTGGTCGGAGAAGCTCGCCGGCCTTTGATGCCGACGATTCGGAACGGCCGAGCATCCATTGTCTTCGGCGCTGGCCCCGCGCGGCCTTACGAGACCTTGACCGCGCAGGGACCTGGTGGCCCCCGTCTCGCCACCTCTGAGGGCCTTTGACATGCCGGTACTACCGGTTGCGCTTGGTGTGCTCGCCCGACTTCCCGTGCACCGTTGCTCTTCCATCTCTCTCTCTCTCTCAGTTGTATTGAAATAAGGAAAGGGATTAGGGGGCTTTTGATCTTACTGGTGAGAACTGCAGTTGAGCCGGCAAGTCGATCGTTGAAGCCGGTCGCGTACGGCCATCCCTCCGGTTTGATTCGGCTCGAGCGCGACACGTGAAAATGCAACAGACGTCGCTCGACTCGGCACTGGACGCGTACACGGCCGACAGCGATCCTGGCAACGTGCGAAGATCGCGGACTTGGCGCGAATTCCAGTCGCGCGAATTCGCGAGAAAGCGCGGCCGCATCCCCGAGAGAGTGACCGTTCGAGATTACAGCCTCCGGTGAGCCACGAAGTTGCGGGCTGGACTCCCCGGCCGCGGTGTGTTGCGGCTCCGGAAGTTCCGTTGGTGGCGCAATGCAGGAACGCTCGTGCACGCACCGAGCTCTCGGTGCACGGCATGCTAATCTCTCGCATGCCCACGTGTATGGCCCACGAGTTTCTGCCGTCCACCGAAGGAAGAAGCGACTCTTTGCACTCGACTTTGCTTTCGGATGCTCGACTCGGTTTATTCAACTCATTCAGCGGTTCGGTAACTTGGAAAACGCGAGTGGCGCCCTTGCGTGCGTGCCCCCATGGTTCGAGTTTTTGAAGCCTTTCGCGTTTGTCAGCGGGCCATAAAATACGGCTGGTGGGCTCGGCACGGGGACGAACCCTCCTCGCTCGCAGTAGTGTACGAAAGCGGGCGGTGTGGTGGCGTACGCGCGCGGAAGGTCGCGGAGCAACGCGAGAAGCCGGAACCGTGTTCTCCGAACCGCTGTCGCGGCAGCCCGGCCCGCCGCTGAAAGCATCTGCGCTCGCGTGTGTCGTCGTCGAAACAGGAGGAGGAAGCAGTCTCGCGTTCCTTTTTTTTTTTTTTGTGCAAGCCGGGACCCTCCTCCTCCGCGTGCCGGCGTCACATGGCTGCCACGTGTTGAGCATTCCAGCTCCGTTCCAGTGGCGGGCGGGTGCTGTGACAGGGCCGTGCTCTTTTTCTGTACCGTAGGGTGTGGGCACTCCGGCCTCGGACCCGCGTTTGTTCACTGTGTGCGATGCAGGTTGCCTTAGGGCATCTTCGCCACTTTGGTGCCGAATCGTTCTGGAAAGAGCCACGGGTGCAAATAACCAGCGCATGGAGGTAGGCAGCTGAGCCAGTTCGTTCGTTCTTAGTTTTTTTTTTTTTTTTTTTAGAGTTATGAGCTTCGTACGTACTGATCACAACACGGAAGGGAAAGGGTAAGTCGTCATATAGTCGAACCCGGATATATCGTATCTGAAGGGGATCACAAAATAAGTTCGATATATGGAGTTAATTTGATATATAAAATACAAATTTTGTACAAAAAATTTCAAGGGGATTTTACAGCTGTTCGTTATACGCAATAATTCGTTATATGTGGGTTCGGTATATCCGGGTTCTACTGTTAGCCGGTGCCCCGGCATGCACGCGCCGCTTCGCGCGCCGGGAGACGTTTGCGTAGAGGTCTTTCCAGTTGCATTCCAGTTTCAGGGACGCTATTTTCCCCGCAGCTCTGAGAGTCATCTGGCGGGGGGATGCGACTCGCGAACGGTCGCCAAAAACAATGGGGAAACTGCGGCGGAAGGAGGCGCCGGCGCGAGCCGGCGTACTCTGCGCACGAACGCTTCCGAAGCGTGGTGTTCTGCTGTCGAGCGCGCGCGAATCTTCGTCCGCGTGTGTCTGCACGTACGTGCTCGGAGGCGTTGAAAGCAGCGAAGGCGGCCGGCAACCGTCGCGCTTCTCGGGTCGTGGGATCGGGATCCACTTGCGATGGAATCTCGCGGTATTTTCCCTTTATTTACTGTTTTTTTTTTTTCTGCGCGAGCCGGAACCTATTATTTGAACGCCACGCGTTTGGGGCTGTTTGTAGCGGTCGTTGAACGCGATCGCCGTCGCGGCTACTTATGCGGTCGGCTTGTCTGCCGGACGAGTACCGCATCCACTCGAATCTAGGGCATGCCCGTCAACTCCCGCTTTTGTTTTCTCGTATCCGCCGTGATTGTAGAGGAGGAGATATTAGAATGCCTTTAAATGATGACTCGAGGCCCATTTGGGAGAAGTTAGTGAGGGAGATTATGGCTGACTGTGGAAGCTTTGCACGCGAAATTTGATGGTAAGTTGAGTCTCTAACAAAGTTAGCTCGTGCCCGGGAGAGAGGGGGCCTTGCATCCGAGAATGTGCCGCAGTTTACTTAAGTAAGTAAAGCCTAGCGCAGCATTGACGAGGGCACGGCATAGAAGCGACAGTCAGGCGCTCTGGTTTAGTTGTCGCAGCCCTAGGCGCGGTTTGGCCTCGGGACCGATTAGGCGTCGATAGGCGTTTAACGACCGCTGAGATTTCGTGTGGCTGCTACACAGGACTGGTAGCTAGTTACAGTAGCTCTAAACGCAGGCAGGATGCCGGTCCAGTTTGGTTGGAAAAAAGAAAGAAAAAAAAATTGCCGCATTCTTCGTTGAACAGGTTTAAACGAAGTATCACCGTGCTCGCCGGCTGGGTTTTGTTTTTGTGCCAACCGTAAACGGCAAGCAAGTTCGCCGTTAAAGTGGTGTCCTGGGAAAAAAAAAAAAAAAAAAAAACGTTGGGGCTGTACCTGCAACCAAAAGTTGAACCTGCTGGTTTAATGGCAGCACCCGCACAAGACGATCGACACGGGCAAAACGACACAAACAAAAACTCCGTTGTCTGCAGCTCGCACGGCAGTTCAGCTGTGAATCTATGCCGACCGGCCAAGATTATCTGCCCCGTTGCTCGGTTTGGTGTCATAGGCGTAGGACAGAGAATCACCAGGTTCAAACACGCCTGAATTTCACTCGATGCACCAGTCTGGATGACTCGTGCAAGCCGTTTCGGACGCGTCATTACTGCAGACGCCTCCTCCGTAGCTTCAACTGGCTAAGGGTTCCTAGATAAGTTTCACGGTAGCGCCATTTTGCCTTTCCAGCACCTCTCCTCCTCTCTAACCCTCCTCCTACATGAAGTGACACCCCATGTAGGAGGAGTTCTACCCTGTTCTAAACCTGTCGACAGGCGTGCGAAAATATCTGTAGTTTATGTCCTGCTACATATATTATATACTCGCTTTGAAACCGTATTCTGCGCTCACCATATCTTCATTCCTCCGTATGTTTGCGTACACCATGCTACGTGGAAACACACACACACACACACCGGAACCTTTTCGGGGGCGTTAGTGATGAGTGTGGTGACGTGTGCGCACCACGTGACCGCACCAGGCCGCCAATCAAGCACCGACAGTGGCGGGGAGAGCGCGATGATGCGGAGGACGGCGGCTGGATGAAAGAATGGCGCTCTCTTGACACTTGTTGTTTATCTAGGGACCTTACAACTGGCTTCAATTCTCCGATTGGTTACGGTGGCGCTTTATCCTGCCGCCTCCCCAATTAAAGCAAAATGGGGGGGGGGGGGGGGGGGTAGGTCTCGCGGCGAGCTTTGCGCGGCCGTGGCTTGCCCCGGAGGTTTGGAAACGGGCTTCGGGTGCACCGGCTACCGAGTGCACGAGACTCGTGTTCAGACGAGAACGTTTACTAAGCCTTCCTCGGAGATTCCTGCTGTGCGCGGTTATCTCAAGACTCCTCCGCTTCAGCGCCTTCGAGTGCCCCGTCCCGAAAGCTGCCAACTCGCTAATCGGCCGAGGTGCGTTATCGAAGCGCTGTCCCCCACTCCTGTTGAAGAACGGCCCTCTTACGTTCCACTCGCCAGAGTTGGAACGAGAGTTTCTACTGTCCGAGCCCTGTTTTGTGAATATGAAAGGTGCGTGATCTTTCGAAATTCGTCCGGTTGCGCACTATGTATGGAGGTTGCACTTATGTATGTTAGATTTCATCTACGACGTGTAGATCTGCAATCAGGATGCCGCCGGCCAGTCGTTCCCGGCCCGTTTATATGGCGCGCCGCGTTTTCGGCCGCCTCCTTTCCTCGGCATCGATTACGAGGATGGGGCCCCTCTGTCACGATACACGAAGCGCAGGCGAACAGTATCGCTTTCGGTCGTCGTGGTCGTCTCTCCAGCACGTTCTTATTCTTCCTCTTCTTCACTCGGAGGATGTAGGAAAGGGAGGGGGGGGGGGGGAGTCACGGGCCCTGCGCCGGTTCTTCATCTGGGGCGAAACCGGTTTCCCCCTTTCTGGTCGATGCACGGTGTGGGCGGCCGGCCCGTCTGGCTCGCCTGCCGCCCGAGCGCATCATCGGGCGGACCCCGTGGGGGCCGCGCGGGGTGTGCTCAAAGCCGTCCCATTGTTTTCCTCGACTCGGTCGAGAGAGAAGCGTTGCGGCCGCCGCCGATGGGCGCTGCTCCCAGCACGGCCATATATATATATATAAACACTCACGTGGGCTATGCCCCGGTCGTGTTGTTGCTGGTGTGCCACCCTTGTGCCCAGTCTGCGTCGACATCGAACGCTAGAGCCTGTTTGTGTTGAGAGCTCCCCCCCGCCCCTCCTCTTTTCTCTTTCGCCGTGACGGTATACTGTGGAAGCTCGTTGATACGATTCTGCATAATAATACGCTTTCCTGTTTAATACGTTTCTTTTTCTTTCTCGATGATACGATTTGGTTGGATAATACGATTTTTGGATGCTACGCATTATTTTCCGGTTCCCGTGGAGATCGTATCATCGAGATTCCAGTGTATATACTGTAGGCCGCTGCTGCGGTTTCGGACGTCCCATGTTTCGATCTCCGAACGAATGTGTTTGGTAGTCTGCGAGAAACAAAAAAAAAAAAAGAAAAAGCCAGCGCGTGGCTGCGCGGCAGTCCTCCTCTTTGTGGATGTTGTATGATGGGCGCGACTATTTTCTGAGGCGGCAGGGAAGAAGGGGGTGGGGGGCTTTGCGGGGAACGTCTCGGAGAGGGGGCGCGGGGCGGGGGCGCAGTCCAGTACCGATGTATGCATATTGCGTGATCACGTTTGGGAGCTCGTTTCGCACGCTGGCTCAAGGCACGCCGTCGGAGCATCTTGAGAGACGGGAAACTGCACGTGCGCGTTGGTAGAGTGCTGGGTGAACACCACGCCTCTGTGACGTGGGTCAGTTGTTTATTTTGTTTATTGTTTATTTGATACCCACAGCGCCATAAGGCATTACAGTGGGGGGAATACTACATTTGGAATACTACAAGTTGGAACTTGGAAAGCTCGGCAACAACTGCTCGTGGTACAGTTTATTATTATTATCGTTTCATTCAAAAGACCAGAAGGTGTTAGAAATAGGGGATGTCAAGCGGTTTGTCAACAATTTAATCGGCGCTGCTGCGTTACGCACACAAACCAAACTTTCGTGGATTTGAGTGCGCTTAGTAGTCAGTTTTCGTGCGCATGACTCCTTTTTTACGCGTGTCTATACGAGCGTTCGCTGTCTTTCGGTTCGCTGTCCCTGAAATTTTCGGTTTTCAGTTCTTAAATGCGAAACCTGTTGGGCGTGTGCAGCAAGGTGACTACGTGTTGGCTGTCTCGCTCGTGTCGCCGTGAAGTCTCGCCAGCTTGCAGTCAGCCACCCGAAGTCCGTCGCGCCGCTCGACGACAGTAGCACGCGTTGTCGGCGGCGGACCAGCGAGCAAAGTGACACGGTTCTTAATACTCGCGATTAGTCCCAACTGACGTGCCTCGCAGTAAGGCTCTCGCAGTGGGTGGCAATCGCGAGACCGAATCCTGAGTGGAAGCTGCAGGTGGTGCGCGCCACCTGCCGCATCGACCACGTGTGTCTTCGACAAGAGGCCTCTCCCCGTCCGGTCCTCCACCGCAAACCCCGAGGCCCGGTCCATGTTTTGGGTATCGGTCGTCATTGCTGCGAAGGCTCACTGGCAAAGTCTCGGCTCCCCGACCCACCTCTCCGTCCTGCGTACATGCATTCTTTTGCGCTTTGCTCCGCGCGATGATGCGCCCGTCGATGCATGAGCGGCGTGGCGTTACCCGTACGTAGCTGCCGTGTCAGCGCCGCTCGGGCCCCCGGCGACTGCCTCGCTGTGTGCATCGTTCGACGTTGGCTGCTGCGCGCGGCCGCCGGTAACGAGTCGTGATGTGCGCGTGACAACTCGGGCTGTCTCGGCCGCCGACGGTGAAGCAGTGCGAGGACTCGGGGAGGGAGTCCCGACGCGAGGGAGAGGCTGATGGGAAGGGGAAGGCATGGAGGGCGGCGCGAAAAAATTGCTCTCCCTCCCCCGTCGCGCTCAGCGAGGCTCTTTTCGTTCCCCTGTCTGTTGTGTATGCTACGCTGTGGATTCAGTATTCCACCACCTCCCGGATCAGCGCATCGTTGAGGAAGCAGAGCCTGCTCGAACGGCGGGCTGCGACGCGGCTCTTGCGAGAGTGGCAGGTAGCAGCGGCCCGCGCACCACTACCTGCCCCGGAGGCGGGTCGAAAAGCCGTACTACGCTAGCGCGGCTACCGCGACTCTCTTGAGACTGTCGCTGAATTCGCGAGCGAGTGCTCGTCGACCGCGGGTCTGAGCCGAATGGTCGCCGTGTGCTAAGCTAGAGAGAGGGGCAGGCAGCTTTTTGCAGCGACACGGTAGCGTGCTGTTCCTGGACTGCTCGATAAACTAAAGATTGCTGGTTGCAGTAGGTGGGTGACTAGTGTGTTTGTAGCGCTTTCGTGTCATTCGGTCCGGTAATGCGGCAGAAATCCTTAATCTGCACCGTTTTTTCGGACGGAAGAATGCCGTGAGCATCTCCGTGTGGTTACGACGGTAACCGTTGAAACTCTTGATTGCTGCAGTGCCGGTTCCGTCGGTTATACTAAAAAAAAAATACGGAGTGCTGATGCCGCAACCCACGACGCCGAAGACTTTCACCAAGTTGTCCGAGTGTCCATCGTGTCGCCGGTTATTCCAGCGTTCTTTTGCATCGGGAAGATTGTGGGTAGAAAGAAGATAGTTAAGGGGATCGCCTGTTTCGGGAGGTGCGGAACGTTAAGTGCATTTTGTCGCTCGTGATCTGACGTACGAGGTGCGAGCAAGAACAGAGCCCGTGCTCTCGACCACACACACAACGCAGGGGCTGCCCCGCAGAGGGCGCCACCCGTATGTCCCCGCTCGCGGCAGTGCTATTCTGGCTAGTTTCCATGGCAGCAGCGCGCTCGTCCACGCGTTGTCGTCCAACGAGCCGCGACTTGATTGCTTGCTTGCCTGGTGGAGCGTGTCTCCAGCCTGTCCTCTCGTCTCGAGTAGTTGGCGCCCGTTTTTTTCCCACTGGCCGCCGTAGAGCCAGCAGCGGCCGGCTTCCTCTCTCCATTCCGCGTCGCTCGCAGTCGTCCTCCACGGACGGCCGTTGCGCGGCCAGAGCTCGCGTGTTACGCCGGCCCTTGGTCACCCGCGCCGCGTGTCGTTGAGAACAACCACGGTGACCTAAGTGGGCCAATTTACGTTGCCGTCACTACCTTTCTCGTTCAAACCTTCCAGTAAGGCAAAGCAGGCTCGTGCCTTGTTGTGAAGTTGTGCGACACCCCGGGTGGTTAAAATCTCCGGGGTAACAGCGTCGCGCCCTTGCCGGGCATCTCCAATCCGGTCAGCTTAGGCCAGACTCCTGGGGCGTGCATACGGCGTCGTGACATTCGGATCTCTTATCCCGCACCCACCGCGCGTTTTTGAACCTGCCGGTGCGATGGGAGGGCCAAGACATTCGAGTAGGCGCGGAGAAGGTTGGTGTGAGGGCAGTAGTCTCCTCTAGCCGGCCGCTCTACGCACGAGAAAGGTTTACGCGAGCGAAATGGAGCGCTCGAACGTGATGTTCGCACCAGCAATGATGTGGGGTCGCGTTGGCAGATCGTGACGAACATGTCATGCACGGCTTTCCAATTGCCCGTGGCGACGGAAAAAAGTCTTGAGAGGTTGCGTGTGGGGAGCGCCTGTCACGTGGAACGCTTTTTCTGCGGCGTTTCTCGCAGCTGAGATATAACCGCACTAAGACAAGATTTCGCATTCACATGCGCCGACCTCGTCGGCTGAGATTTTCCTGCCTGGTGGAAGAGCCAATGCCTTGTTCGATCATGTTCGTCGAACGCGCAACAGTATGAGCCACTTTTAGTTGAAAATTTTTTGAGCGAAGGCCGAAAAAGGGTAGACCACGCAGGCAGACCTGTTTGACGAGCCGCGTTTTATCCTCCACCTTCCTGGCGCACGAGCTGTTTCGCAGCGCAGTTGGGACACCTCCGAACGTTGAACCTGAATTGCCTGATGCACACCCCTAATTGTTCTCGACTTCCTTCGCACTTATTTTTCCCCTTCCCAGCTGCAGAGTAGAAGGCTAGGAGGACACGGCTGTGGCCAGGCCGGATTCATTATGTGCCTTCCAGTAATTTCTAATTTATCTCTCTCAATATTTGACACCCCTAGATATTTCAGATATTTGAAATATTTGAGATATCTAGGATGTGCGAACGGTAACTTTCGATACCAATTCGAATAAGAATCGAGAATGCTGTTAGAAGTGAATTGAATACTTTTTGGATATTTTTCGAATAATGAAGGGCCGTTATCACCATTCCTATATAAAACGGAACTTTTCACATCCTGGTGTATTGAAAACGTTTGTTTTATACGCGCAGATTGAGCATTAGTTGCAAATGGAAAATAAAGTGATAAATGAGCAGTTTATTCGCATGCTCAACTTATTGACGAGTGCGAATGATGTCGACGCTCTTTGTGTTGTTGACGCTCTTTTTTGACGTACACAATTGTATACACAGCGTCTTAAAGGGTTACGCGTCATTTCCACCTATATATAGTTCATCGGGAGTGCACGAGCGCGCTGTACCTAGCGTTGGCGCTCTTCATCGATGTGGTTCGTGCGCACAGCGCGACGTGCGTTTACGTGCGGCCGCCCCGCCAGGGTGGAGGAAGACCTTGGCCACGAACGTTCACCCGTATTTCCCACCCCCACGCGGTCACCTCCTTCCCCGCTATCGGGCGCGCGCGCGCTTTGTTTGGCCCGGCCGGTAGCTACGCTGGCGTATCGGACGTTCTTCTCCTGCCTCATCTCCGAATCGCCGAGTCTATTAAAATACACCGCTTCACGCTAATTAATATCTGGCGCTCGCGAGACCTGGCGAGCGGCCCTGACGTGAGGGGACACTCGTGGCGCATCTATCGCGTTCCCTGATACGCCGACGACGAGTGGCCGCCGGCCTTGTCATGCAGAACGCGCGCCGGTTCCATCCAGGAGGGTAGCCAGCTATCAGTCGCGTTCGCCTTGTCAGTTGGTATCCGCCTACTGAAGAGCTGACTGGGCAACAGTGCTTCTTAGCTTCGGTGATCAAGACTGGTTCTTCCAGCCATCTAGTCGCCGACGCGCACTGGTACGAGACGTCTCCGCAGCGACTCGGACAATCACGGTTGCTCAGTGGCTGTCAGTGACAATCACGGCGACTCAGTGGCTCCGGGACGACGAGGGCGGAGAGCGATCGTGTGCTACAGATCTATCGGTGCACGCCAAAGAACCCCGTGTGGTGATTAATCTATAGTCCTCCTCTACGGCCACCATGCCGGTCCTCCCAACTAGTCTCCCAACCAGCCCATGCGCCACGCTGTGGGGGAACGCTGCATTGTTACCAACCCAGGGCGTGCAGTCAGCGGTAGCGCTGTTAATCAAAAGGGCACTCATCATGATCATTATGGCTGTGCAGCCGACGCCCGGTGTGTTCGCCGTTTCTGGAGTGCGCTTTTCGACGTCGTCGTTGCCCAGCGATGGCAAGAACGTTCGACAGCGCATCGCTTTCCAGGCAGCGCCGCCGTTGCGTCACAGTTCTTCAGACAAACAACGAAGTCGTCGCGCGAGTGGAGCTGCCCTTGAAGTTCGGCTCTTCTCGGACAGTGGCCCCACTGTGGGCGGGGAGGCGCCGACGGCTGCGTTCATTGTGCCTTTCGAGGCGAGGCTCTGTCCGGTGGACGCTGGTGGGAGGCTGCTTCGCGCGATGGGCTTTTGATGGTGTGTGCCCACCGGCCGACGGTCGCTGATGGACCGTCGCGAACGCGTGGGAGGTCGCGTTTGGAAAGGGTATGTGTGCGGCTTGGAGCACTCAGATTGCTCGCGAATTGCGCGCGGTAGGTGACGTCGAGAAAAAGCAGAGCTGATGGATTTCGTCCCGTGGGCTTCGTCCGCCGGACCTTCGTGCGTGTGTGTCTCATAAGGCCGTCACAGCGAAGTCCCGCTGTAGAACCAGGGGACCTATTCTGAAGCGATCCACTTCTGCGATACTATCGCCGTCAGGCGCGCGTTGATTGGCTGGTTGAGCAAAATTGGATGACGTCGTGCACATCTAGCCAATCAGCTCATCCAATTTTGCTAAAACAGCCAATCAGCGCGCGCCGTTGGCGGAGGCGTGGCCAGTACGATAGTATCGCCGAAGTGGATCGTTTCAGAATACGGCCCCGGGATTCCCGTCCGAGTCAGTCGTTACGACCGCGACCCGAGGAGGCGAAACGAAAGCTCGCTCGTTACTGGGTGTGTTCTACAGTTATGGCCAGCATTGAAGACAGTTTTTGACGGCTAAGAAGACAGCTTCGAAATTGAACGCATTCGGAAGACTGTCTCTGCGATTTGACCCGACCTCGCGTCGACGAGGAAAGAAAGCTCGGAAAAGCACATATCGCTTCATGTGGGTGTGCGAGCTTACGAAGAAACACAACGCAGCTTACACTGGAGCGCTTAAGCAAGTGTGACTACGTTTCTTTTGAGCAGAGGGAACCTTCCGGTGCAGTATTCGAACATTCTACTCTGCCGCCATCTTGGTTGGCACAGCCAAAGTAGCCTGCATCGTTCTCGGCTGAAGCTGCCTACTTTGCCGTGTTCGTCGGAACTGAAACGAGACTTGAGGTGGCTGATGTTCGCTTAGCTGCATATTTAGCTGTCTACGGCGAGTGTTGGATCACATTCATTGGACGTAGTAATCTCATGCATCTCAATTTGTTAATGAATGGGCCTTAAATATTACGTGCGTACGATGCATTGAGACAATCCAAGCAACTTGCGGGATCGTTAATCTCGCTTGGAGCCGAAACAACAGTAGATTTGAAATGGTTGCTGCTGCGGCTCGTGCAGTGTCTGCTGCTGGTTAGAGCTAACCGGCTGCAGGCTAACCGGAACACGTCACAGAAATGGCCGTGGTGTGCCTTTTAGTTTCTGCGGTGTCTGTTGGTCGGAACGCGCAAGTGTTCCGAGGTAACGGTCCTGCTTTTGTGCCACGAGCATCGTATCCAAGGCCCTGCGGCGTCCGTAGTTAGGTTGGTTGGTTGTTGGTTCGTTAAGGCTCATTCACACTACGCCGACACGACACCGAATTTGGTCTACCGACTGTTGGTCCACAGCGTTTTCCGTCCTGTAAACTGCTGTCGCCGACTGTCGGCAGACCAATACCGGTGTCCTGTCGGCCTATAGTGTGAATGAGGCTTTAGCGGCAGCGTCCCTGAAGTGACGTTAGCGCCCCCTCAAGCGAAGCTTGGAGTGTTCCACCCGATGTTGTACATTTCCGGTGTCAGGAGTGAGGAGGGGAACGCGAACGAGGAGATCGCGATTCTCAAAACGCCGTCTGGGCAAGCCTCCGGTTCTTAGGCGGTTTCGTTCGTGGTCGTCTCTGCCATCTGGGCACGTTTTGGGCGAGCGGGCCATCAAGGAACGCCGTCGTGCCAAGCGAGGAGTCCCGCCCGGGGTTAAAGTAGCTTATACTGCAGCGGGCCCTTGTGTTCGCATAGCTCTCTCCCCGTCGGCGCGCGTTTTTTCCTGTGTTCCGCCGTTATTTCTTTCGGGGATTGTTTACACTGGGTCGTCGGTTGGCCACGGTTCGCGGCGCTCGAGCCCCCCCTGTTATGGCCGCGCCTTGGGTGCTGACGCCGGGCTCTGATCGGGGTATTTCGGGGCTTTCCGAAAGGAGCATGGCCGGGCGTCTGGTAGTAGAAGTGGACCCGGCATGTTTACACTGCCTCTGTGGGGGCTCCCGATCGTTAATATAGCTGCCGGAGGATCGCCCCGCCGGCTAAGCCCAAAAGCGCGTGGTCTGAGGCCTCCTGGCTATCGTCTCGCGAGGCTCCGCCGGTCTGCGCTATGCGAGTTGGGGTTTGGGGGAGGCGGAGAAGGGGGCTTCGCGGGGTTCTTGTCGTGCCCTGCTGGGTCTCTGGGGACGTCGTCGCGTTCACCTCCTTTGAGCACCGAGTCTCGCCCGTTTCTTTTTTTTTTTTTTTTTTTCTTCTCTTGGAATGCCGACACAGTAATCTCGGCGCTGTTGATCGTAGGAGAAGTGGTGTTCGTTGCGAGGCTTCTTGAACTGATTGGTCTGAGCAACTCCTGCCTGTAACGTGGTAACGCGTTTCCGCGCGACTTAGTGCGCTCGAGCGTTTTTTTCCACGTTGGATTCCACGAAACTGAATTGAGCCAACGCTGTTTCTGTTGCTTTATAAACTACGTGCAGCCTTTTTTTTTTTTAACGAATATCTGCGCGCGTACGAGATGAGAGCCACGTGACTGGGTCTTCCGTGGCACTCGTGAAGCGACAGCCGAACTATAGTGAGCTAGACGTTGCCGGGACACGATAGATGCGCCCTACTTGCATGCAGGTGCACCGTCCTCACTCAGTGTGATGAGGAGTCTCCCCCGAAGGGGCTTTCGACGATTGTCTCTTGGGAAACTAAATTCTGAGGCACGACTCTTGTGGAGGGACTCCGGACTAATTTTGACCGCCCGGGATTCCTTAGCGTGCACCCAATGCACGGTACGCTGTCTTTTTTTTAATTTTTATTTATTGTCTTTTTTTCTGCCCTTGACGCCCTGCTCGCCCTCCACTGGCGCGGTAGCCCCGAGAGCTGTTTATTTTGAATACCGCGCGGTGCCTCCCCTCCGGCCGCCGCGTCTTGGTTATGCGCCCGCCGAGGTGTTTTCGCAGTTCGTTTTTCGTTGGCGCTCGCGTGCGCCGCCGACGGCCCGTCATCTGGATCGGGTGCGCGTGTGTGTTTACACGAGAGAGGAGGAGGAGGAGGGGTGGGCCTGTCTAAGGGACTTCAGGTCTGGCGTTCCGCCGCCGTCTTGTGTACGGGGGCGTGCAAACCGGGCTCTGTTCGCTGTTGCGACCGGCCGGAGATGGGTCCCTGTTTGCTTTTCTTTGCCCGGAGCACATCGCAGGGAGCGCGTGCCAGATTGCCTCGCCGATCCTTTTCTTATATATAGTTCTCGATTCGAGACTCGCGGCGCGCGCTACTCTCTTCTCGCGCCGCCAGACGAGCCACTGCGTAGGCTAGGCTTGCGGGAGGGACCCCTGGTTCGTTTTGTTTACGGGCCAGACATGGGGGGGAGGGAGAGGGGGAGGCTGCCCGGGATCGTCCGACCCCCCCCCCCCCCCAACCCTTTGTACTGAGAAAAAGAAGCTTTGCAATAACGGCTAGGGCGTGCTTTCTGTTCAGAACGCGCAACGCTCAAAGACATGCGCAGTGCTCACCGTCGCATGTGTGTCGTATTGAAGGAGACTTTTCTTTCAAGCATACTTGAAAGTGAGGAAAACAAAAAATAGATAAGAAAATGAAACCCTGGCCTCGGTGTCGTAGTGCGGGAGCAGCCTGCCTGAAACGAAGCTTTACGTACTCGACGTGCCGAAACGTTCAGTAATATATATATATATATATATATATTAGTGAATGGTGGACAGCATACTAAATCCTGACACGTGTCGAAAATGTGTCCTACCTTCCCCCCTCCAGGGGAGGAAAAAAAAAATATTGTGGTGAACTGGGAACTCCCAGAAGGTTGCCTCGCCAGGATGTAAGGTGTGAGTGAGTGGTTTAGATTGCCTGAAATAAGTTCTGGAATATTCTTTTTTTATATATATATATCCTCGGTTGAATATGGGAACGCGCGCGAATGGGGTTGGCAGACGACCGGGGACGCATTCGCCTGGCGCTGAGTCTCTTTCATCCGGGAAACGAAACAACCGTCGCCGTGGCGTGTGGGTCGCTGACTCGAGGCTATTCGCGTCGGGGTTCCTTTCCTCGGAAGACGGGCAGATAGTTTGCCGCCGTCTTGTTTCGCCTTTCGAAAGACACTCGGTTGGGCAGGTGCGAGCACTGCGGTGTTTCGTGCCACAGACTCCCCCCCCCCCCCCCCCAAAAAAAAAAAGGGGGGGGGGGGGAACTTTGGTGCTACATACTGTGTACTCCAAGTTCAACCAGCGTGCGAATATATAGTAGACGGATTTCATTTGACTAAACGGTCGTCCTTTTTGCTTGAAAACGGCTTTTGTGACTTTGCCAGTTGATCAGTTTTTGAAGCAGCATTTTGCGTTATAAATGGAACTCAGTCGCTATTATGCATGTGCGCAGAGTCGTATTGCCCATTCACTCGAAAAGAGTAGCCTTGATGTCTTGGAAATTAAGAAATGTGAAGGCCTAGTAAGACACGTATTTATGAATTCTGCGATCGCTTGTCAAGGTCATAGTAGGGGGGGGGGGGGGGTACAACACAGGTCATAATTACAACAAAAAATGGCCATTGAAAACAAAAATGACAGACAGTTTGGCAGCACCAACTTCGGAATATCGTGCGAAAGCACATTTTCTTGGACCAAATTAGCCATTTTCTTGCACCAAGTTAGGCATTGATAGGCCGTCGTTTGACCGGTTGCTAATTAAATCCTTTGAAGTCGCGATGTCGTTGTTAAACTGTTGTTTTATGCGCACATGATACGCATAGTCATGCACGTTAGGTTGCATAATGCGTACATGGTTACTCGGTGGACACAGGAGGAGGATTTCAGACTTGCACAAAGACCGTTTTGCGGTTTCACGCGCCGTACTGATCAGTGTTGTACATCAGCCTTCGCACTTGTATGAATGGTGTGCGAGGGGAAATCGTTCGCTACGCTGTACAGTTGAGCGGAGGGAGATGTGCAGGCTTGGACGGGCATTTATACCAACTGCGCACAGAGTACGAAGGCGCCTCAGTTTGGCCGAGCGAAGACTTACACGTTGTACACACCTTAAGCGAAGAGAATTCTTCAACGTCGGGAGAGGCCAAAGCCAAGGTCGCGTACATCGGGGGCCCGTGACCTCGGTCCAAGTTCTTCTTGTGCCACAGTCTGTCACACAAAGAACAGGCAAAGCCAAACGGGTTGTCGATGAAGCCCCGCTTGAAAATTGCCGTCGCAGCCGTTGCCAAAGAGGCGTTCCTCGGCCTTGCGATGCTGGCATGCAACGTCCGCAGCTAGTCTGGCTTGTCGCTGTGTTCATCCGTTTCAGAGGCGCGGTTGGGCACGCTCGTGCGATCTGTCGTTCTCCAAATCGCTTCTGTCGTTCTTCGGCAGTTGTAGCAGATGTAGATCCTCGTGATGAGCCGACACGTACTTACCCACGGTGCAATCTCGTTGGCACGTTTTTTCAACGCCATGAATTGTCTTCTTTGTCGCTGCAGTCGCAGTCTCTTGGCCCCATCTTCATCGTTGGTCGACTCCCGCTGCCTCTGTCGCCGAGCTCGTTGTTATTCGCTTCGCTTGGCGCGGCGAATCTCTTCAGAGATTTCCGACGACGATCCCGATTCACTTTCCATATTGATTTTACACATACGCGCGCGGGCGTATGCGTGAAAAGGAGAAGCTGTGCGCGCGTTCACACAGACAGAGGCGAAATACAGGTTGGTAATCTAATAGTGCGTTCGCGAAAAAAAAAAAAGGAAGGAGAGAGATAGAAACACATACGACACAAGAATGAAGTTAAATGCTTTTCAAATGATCGTGCGTTAAGACGTCTTTGCTGAGGTTGTTTCAATTTGTAATGGTCCTCGGGAAATGCGACTACTACCCCCATCATACACATGGTAATTGTGAACGATAGCAGCGTCGGAATTCCCTCTGGTGATTTTCTTGCGGGAAACTCTGTGGCATGTACGCGAAGTGGCTGCCGAAATGCCGGCCGTTCTTCGGAGTCCGCCGATCTGTAACAACCAAAGCGGCGGGCCTGTCAAGTCTTCCCTGGTTGCTGTTGGGCGGACCCTTTTCACGTCAGGACCGGCTTCTCGAGACTTGACGGCTCCTTTCGGCTTCGATCGCCGGTCGGAAGAAGGGGGTAATCTAAATTCCGCAGGCGAGGATGTCTGGCCCTCGCGTGGAAAGACGAGACGGTCTGGAATTTTCAGTCGGCATTCTGCTTTTTATTGTGCGATACCTTTTATCTGTTGCGGTAATTCGAGCCGATTGTTTGCGGCGCTTCTTTTGCGTTTTATTCGCTTTTGATCATAGACAAAGTTTGAGAGAAAAAGCAAGGAGCGGTAAAACAGCGAGGTCAGCCAAGCGAGCGCCCGGTTTGCCATCCTACACTGGGTTACGGTAAGGGAATGCGGAATGGAAAGGGAAAAAAATTAGGGAGAGAATTTTGAGAGGACGGTACAGATGATCATTTATCTGACTTAGTGCGGCATTGAGGTATCCGCAGTTATCGGCGCGGGCATGGAACGGCAATAAAACGCGGCTTTACAGTACGGCCCAACCGACCCTTTGGGCTTGACAGTGGTCGTGTCGGCCGTTATCATCCGAGTGAGATAAACGGAATCTTTTTTTGGTGACGTCGTGCCTGTGATTAGAGAAACCTACTGAAGTTCCTGCGCTATGTGGGGTTGTACCCATGTATTTCTTCGCAGTTAGCAGTCTTCGAAATGAATAAAAAGGATATGAAGGATCGGTGACGCTCGGCAAAAGTAAATGAGCCAGAAGGGTGGCACTGCGCTGCAAGTAGTATTCGAGCTTGCCGTTCCAGCGTTCGGCTGGGAGCCTCACTTTTATAAAGTCCTGCTCACTCGGAAAGAGTGTTGCATACAGTATAATTGACAATTTGGTCGACCGAAGCTCGCTGCATTGATATTCCGTCGAAGTGACATTTGAGGCGACTGTAAGTGAAACTATTGTTTGCTGGAATACACGTTCATGTCTGACGGCGTTGTTCGTTGAAGCGATTTCGCTTTTTCTTTAACATTTGCAAGTCTCGGTGATCGATGAGCGCATTTTCCCTCGCCCTCGGACCTTGACCGAAAGCGACTACGGTCGTGCACTGCTTCCGTGACAACCTTTTGTCCCTCGGATCGGTTTTTTATCCATCCATCTGATCAACAGCTGTGAATTGTGTGACCCTTATAACCGTTCACAGATCTTGACAGGTTAACATTATCAGAATCTAGCGTTGCAGGTTGCCGCGAACGTCGGCCAGACGTAAGACGACGTACTGTTTTACTGCTTCGCACTGATCGACATTTTGTCGGAGTCCCCAGCGCCGAGTGACTGACTGCTGCGGTG
The DNA here is from genome assembly GCF_013339745.2 of Dermacentor silvarum. NCBI lineage: Eukaryota > Metazoa > Arthropoda > Arachnida > Ixodida > Ixodidae > Dermacentor > Dermacentor silvarum. The sequence continues at coordinate 63,647,377 of NC_051164.1, forward strand.
CGAACACAGTGCGGCCTACGTTCGTTGAGGAGCTTCAGCTTGACAGCAGTGTGTGACGTCACACGTGGAGCGGCACGCCTGTTCGAAGCGCGTTGCACGCAGCTACAGCGCATAAATAATAATGCTCGCTCTCGAAGATACCGAGCGGTAGCGATGCCTTTTTATGCACAGTGACACGCAAGGTGAAACGCGTATAGCCGGGGCTAGCCGGTTGGTTTTAGTTTACCAGAAGACTAACCTCTCGGGGAAGTCGCGCGAAGGGGGTCTCCGAAGAGAAAGAAATACACCGAACAATGGGAAGAAGACAGCCTTCAAAAATGCGACGTGGGAACGCCTACCAGACGTGGTGGTGAGCGGGAAAGGTGCGCGGGAAAGGGGCAAAGAAACCATAGCTCCTCTGGAAATGGCCCGCGTAATTAGGGCTGCTCCGCGGGAACCTTGACGGGAAGGGCAGGCGGTGGACTTGTCCCTGTCATGCACTCGCAACTGGACGCATCATCGTGACTCCGCGCTGATGGCAGGAAGAATGGACGGCCCTGCGCTTGTGTCGCTTTTCTCGAAGTGACGGAGCAAAGGGAGAGAGTCTTCCCTCTTTGGCGGCAACAAGTGCCATTGGAGAGAGAGACTGCGCGCTCGGCGAAACAGGCTTCTTCTTCTTCTCTGTGCTTCGGCGGGTCGCTCTCTTCGCATTCCTCGACCTGCTGCTCGTTTGGTTTCTTCTTGGCGAGCCAATGGAAGCGGCGGCGCCGTGTGGAGCGGAACGGGACGGGTCTGCCCGAGCCGAGGAAGAAAAACACACCAGCATTGCTGCGGAGCAAAGCAAAAGAAACATGGCAACGTCGAGGGAGGGCGCATCGTTGCCGAGCGAAGCCGTCATTTCGCGGGAGGCTTCCAAGGTTCTTGTGCGCGCTCCTCCGATCCATTGCGGCGGCCCTTGAATGGCGGCGGCGGAGAGGGAGAGGAGCCTCGCCGTCGTGTAACGCTGCCAGAAAGGCGGCAGCGGGGTCCCGCGCAACGATAACGACGCCAAGAAAAAAAGAATCGGGACCCTCGCCGGCAAGAAGTAATCGAGGCTGGCTGGCGTGCGCGCACGTTGCTCCGCGCCGGACGACGCCGCCGCCGCTGCGTCGTGCCGCTCGGTTGTTGCAGCGCGGGTGCGCGCGCCTTTTTGCTTTGCTTTCTTTTTGTCCCATCGCGCGTGTGAGCGAGAGCGCGGACGTTCTTTGCGTCACGTGACGGGCGATGCGCTCTCCGCTCGTCCAATGGCGCGGCCCGACGGAGCGTGTTCCCGCGTGCCCTGCTCTTCCCGTGATGGAGAAAGCGTGACTCTCTTCGAGATGCGAGGAGAGAGAGAGAAGCGAAGCGGTTCCGAGGAAAGGGCCGCGGGGCGCACCTGTCGTCGAGGCTAGTGTGCGCGCCGTTCCCGAGCAGCCTCCATTTTTATTTTTTTCTTCGTCTGCGCGTGCGCGGGGCGTTCAGTGTCTGCGCTACGCGGCGCTCGCGTCGTTTGCCTACCCTCTACACCGGACGCGCTCGGCGCGCGCGCACACTTTCGTCTGCTCGGCTCCGTTCCTCCTAGCCGCGCGCGCCAGCCAAGCACTTTGCTGCTCTGGCCGCTCTTTTTTTTCCCCATCCCCCCCTTCTGTCACACTTGTTTTTCCTAGGCCATCTCACCCACCTTAGTACTAAAGCAACGTCACTCTCGGTCACAAACCCTCCGTCACCTCGGAGCGCACTCCTCTGTTTTCATCCACCTCTTTTCTCTCCGGTCGTCGGTCTTTTTTTCACGCCAACGGCAGTACCCACTTAAACACAGTCGGTCTCGCACGAGACACCTCGTGCGCTAACATCTTGGGCGGGAGCCCCCCTCCCTTTAGCGGTCGTGTTCTTCGCAAGTTGGCCGGCTCAACAAACATCGGCCAAGACATCCGTTCCTGGTGCCTGACGTGAACCCGCCGTTTCGAAGAACGTCGCCGCGCTTTTTCTAAAGCCTTTATCGCCAAGACTGGAACCGCACCTTTCATCTCCCTTTGAAGACTTCGGGACTTATCTACCGTTTGAAGCGTACGAAGCTACAACTCGAGGCTCGGATTATCTACTTCTACTTGGCCTGTAACCCACCGACATATACCTCGGAGCTCCCTTTCGACTCGGTTCCGTCCATTTTCGAGTCGGCGGTGCAACCCCCACACTGCAATAAGTGATACCGGTGTTGTTTTCTGGTGTTTTGCGTGTGAATGCGTGTTTTGTGTTTGTCGTCGTCGTATTTATTGGCATCGCGAGTGTGAGATAGACCGGTCACAAACGTGCGTTCTACTTATCCAGCGTTTGCCGCAACGGGGTTTGTGCGAGAAGTTCGTCAACGGCGTGCTTCGAAAAAGGGAGGTCCCGACGCCCGTCTCGAAGACATACCTACTAGGGGAGGAATTGTGACGGAAGAAAAAGGGTCCCCAACTGCTCGACCTTGAAACGCTGCAGGTGTGCCGAGGCACCTTTCTTGTTTGCTGTTTTTTTTTTTTTTTTTTCTTTGTGTGTGGAGTCCCGCATACCTCGACTCAGGTCCCCGCCGTGCCTCGCGTACTTTCAGCTGAAAACTTTTCACCGAGAAGCGACTGCCGCTAAGCGCCTTTCCAACCGTTGCTCGGGGGGAGGCATACATACTGTACGCTTTTGTTGAGTTTCCGTGCATATTTGCCGCTCAACGGACGCTCTTCGAAAGACCGGCGAGGCGACGCAGCCCATCTAGTTTTTCTTGCCCTGTGTGGGAACCACAGCAAACGACGCCGAACAACCTACCCGAGGAGGATTCGAACGGAGCAGACACCGAACGGTGTGGGTGGTGTTTTTTGAAAAGCCTTCTGGCAAGGCAAGTGCGTTCGCGGTTTTTTTCTCGGAACGGCGGTTCGTTGCCGCGAGACGACCTACGACAGATAGAAATCGCTGTGTGCGCTTTCTTTCCTCTTCTATTTTTTTCGGGAGTGCGCGGGTGTGTGCGTGAGCGGTGCGCCGCCGGCTTGGTGTGATACGTTCAGAGAGGAGGTGGAAGAGGCGAGGGGATTCCCTTTCTGCTCGCTGAGCTTTTTTGACAGTCGACGCTTCTGCGAAGTGTGTGGAGAGAGTAACAACATGGTGAGTTACCTCCCCCCCCTCACTCGTTACTTGTTTTTAATTCCGGTTGTGTGTGTTGTCCCGTCTGGACAGTGTTTTGTCGTTTTGCTTGAGAGACCGCGTGTTGTTGACCGGCTTTGCATGTCCGTTCTCTCTCTCTCATTTACCCTCTGCATCCTCCTCCACCGTCCGCCGCTGTGCTCACCGACGCTGCTCTCTTCCAAAACGACCACCTCCTTTCCCCACTTCCCGAAAGCCGGTCATTGTGCTGTCTGCTATGAGACTCCGGCACCGGCTTTTTCTGGCCATGTTGCGGTTGTCATTTCTCGCCATATCTAAACGGGCCATGTGCGCGCCTTTTTTTTTTAACCTCCTGGCGGCTTTTGTCTCAGCTGTAAATGCGTGACCTTCCTGTGAGATGAAACTTGCGAGACGTCCCAGCAAGCACCCAAGCGTTGCTATGCCTCGTGGTCCCGTTGTCGAGGCAGAGAATGTTCTGCTGCTTGAACTTGCTAACCACGTGCGATTACGCTCGTGCGAACTCGACGTGCGCACGCGTTCGGGTGCCTGGTGCGGCGATTGGCACTGTCGCGACTCGGGACGGTACTTACCGGCTACCCCGGTGTTCTTACGACGGGTCTTTCCTCCAGAAAGGAAAAAGGGAAAAAAATGTTCTGTCGCGCACGCCAATGTTGTCGCGGTATTCTCGTCAGCGATGATGTACTGGCGGCACAGCATGCCGCGATCACGCCGGCCGGTTCGCGATCGGCAGCGCGAGGCTTCCACGGACCGCGTCGTCGCCTGGATGCGATAAGAGGAGGAAAAGAATGTAGCGCGACCTCGCTGGCAAACGTCGCTACGGGTCATTTTAATCGCCGCACGCTCCCGGAGACCTTGTGTCTGCCTTTTTTCCAGCGGCGTTGCGAGAATTCCTCCGCGCTATGTGCCCCGCTTCTGTGCGAGTTCGAGGTTGCGTCGGGCGAAAAATCCGAGCTGTGGCGTTGCTCGCGCGAGCGGTGGCGTTTCGTTGCTTCGGAGCGCGGCATTTTATTTATCCTGGTACAGTTACAAAAAAGTTCGAAAGTGTTCTTGCGAAATATTTGTGGTTGCATGGTCATCCTGACGTGTCCGTGGTGAATTTTCGTTTGTCTAGCATATGAACGAAACAACGACGACCTTTTAGTTCCGTGGCAGCCAGTTACGTGCTTTACACGACTGTCTTCATCAAGAGGACACGAGTCACTTTCTCATTGGATCGCTCTGCCGACGGAACGTTTGCCCGACTGTCGGCCCGCCATGAACAAACACCATTGTGTGGGTGTGGTCGTGATCTTAGTTTCACACTAGGGACGGGGAAGGTCTCGAGTGGTCTATGTATAGGGTATAAAGCCTGTTCTACTCAGCGAAGCTCGTACATGCGAGGCTCATCTATTCGAAACCAAGCACTTTCCGTTCGCTGAAGCGACCATCTTCTGGATATGAGTCGTGGCTCTCAGCTGTACTGTGCCGTGTGGGCGCTTATCGGCTAACCCGGCTCCTACTTCTGAGCGCGCGCCGAGCAACTGTACTTTTACGATGCCCCGACGTCCGGTGATGCTGCATTGCGGATCCGTATGACTCAGCCACCGACGGGACCGTTACAAAGAATTCCTAGGCGTGCACCGGTTGAGGCAACGATCCGGAGTGCGGATGCGTTAGTTGTTCGTGTCGCACATATGCCACCATTGAGTGTTCAGTCTTTTTTCTTATCTGACGGTTTGTCACACGACATATTATGGTTAAATAAATCCGGTGTCCATTCTCACGGCAGCTGCGAAAATTTGTGTCTGCTCTGCCGGGGCACGTGCGGGCAGGTACTGCCCAGCTTGTTGCCCTTAGTGCCCCTAGGTCGAACCGACTTGTTTTGCCCATAGTGTGCCTTGAGGCTATAAGGTCTTATAGTACGCGAAAATAGAAATAATTCCAGCAAACGGAGGCCTCAGCAGTGATATCGAAGCTGGAACCAGGACGGTCCATCGGTTCGGGTCGCCGAGGCCGGAGCTTGTCCGCATACAGGATGGGCTGTCCGCGATAGCAGGCAGCTGTTGTACACCCTGGCACGCGGAGGACTAGGCAAGCCCCCACCAACCCACGGATCAGCCCGGGCTTCAGCTTTGAGAGAGATACTTATTAGAGAAAAGCTGTGAGGTTGTCTAGGAACTAAATTGTGTTTTAGCCAGCTACTCGGCGTTGGGGAAGGAGAAAGCGAAGATGATATGCAAATAAAAGGCACGAATAAAAAAAATTGCCGTAAACATTCATTACAATCATACATCCAGTTACAATGGCCTTCATGGCCTTACAAGGAGTATTGTGGTCATGGACCCAAAAGCAGGTCTTCGTAAAGGGGCCTGCTATCTGTACTTGCCAAACGTCCCTCGATGGATTGTCTTGTCTTTCTCGTAAGTACAGCGGAGGTTCCAACTTTGGTCGGCACGTTACCCCCTTCGGCGTACCGAAGGCACCGCCAAAGTGAACTAAATAATGGCATATTGTTTACACTAGCACTAGCGCAATTAAATCTAGGGAATTCCTGGAAACTGTCGGCAAAATTCTTTTCGAGGCATGTTTTATTCTGCCGACAGTTGCGTGACGACAATATTAGCCTGCAGCCGGCGGCAGGATAGTGCTGTAAAATCCTCTGGACAAGTTGCCACTGCTGCCGTGGGAATCAACGCAGCCTCGAATGAATGCGTGCAATCCTTCTTCGTGCATAGGCCTACAACATAGGCTGCCTGTAGAACTTCCAGGATTACGTGTTAGTAGTCTGTGCTGCTACCGCCCGACCTATCGGTTCTTACTTTTCTTTCCGAGCTATTGTTTCCTGTTAGCGCAACTATGTATTCCTCAAATCTCAACCGACTCGCCTTGAAACAAGTTCTACTCTGACCGCATCCCGGCACCTCTGAGCACTTTCGCTCTTGCGGGCTTCGTCCGGCCTACGGCATCGGGCGGGCCGGCATTGGAGCTCGACCATTGGCCCGAAATCATTGATGGCGCTTCACTTCCAGAAGGAAGTCAGATTACCCGCATACCTCTCTTGCGCCGGTGCACAGTTTAAGGCGTAGTTCACACCAGTGCCAGGTCCGTACAGGTGCACTGAAGAAGTGGAGTGCTCAACTCTGCATCTCTCTGCCTTCGCTGACGGGCCGATCTTACGGTCGCGGGCATGCTTTGAAGTTGCTCTTTGCCGCTTTCCCCCGGCGGTTTGGGGCCTTGCAGTTACGGGTTTGGTCGAATTTTGGTGCAGAGATAGATGGAAGCGACAGCAGGCATCTCGAAAGTGTCGGGACAGGCGCCAACATGCGATTTGATGTAGTAGGCGACGTCGTATGTGGTGTGGGCATGCTGCTTCATCATCGGGTCTCGCATGAGCAGAAAACGTCAGGCGAGCAAGCACGCCAACACTTCACACGGGCGCCGCCCGCCGGCACCTGCCCGATACGATCAACATGCCCTGTTCTTTCTATATAGCACAAAACGTTCAAAGCAGCAGTTATCGGAGCAGCTGTACCTTTGTCCGTCGTCTACGACGTCTGTACTGACGATGGCCAGAATGACAACTATGTTGTCATTCTCTGTTACCGCTTGCTTTGTTTATTCGTCGTTGATCGGGTTCGGCCTGGCTTTGGGTCTGATACGTCGGCTCAGGCTTAGCCGCCTTGTGCTAGCATTGGGCCCGGACCGCACATATTCGCTTTGGGCACTGTGAAGGGTCTTCAGGTGCTGGACCCCAGGACCATGTTACGCAGAAAGGGACTCCCCAACGTAAAGTCTACGGAGAGATTTGTGCTATTGATCACGCGTATTGGTTGTGGGGAAAACTGCTCTATTCGTCATTTATTGCCAGATATTTCCACCCCATTTGTTTTCAAATGGGGTTGGGAGACGGGTTCCGAGGGCCCATGGATATCCAGGTATCCAGTTGGAGGCAGGCAACGCATGGATAAGGCACTTTTACTGTTGCTGCGGTTGTGAATTCACATGAACTGCTCGAAAATATCAGTGTCCACTCTGATGCTACCCTAGATCCAAGTGAAGAGTTATGTGCCTCCTTGGGCTATTGAGGGTGTTTCATCGAGTCTCGGTAGGTCAGACTACCATTGTTTCGCGAGCACACACACACCCTCTGAAAGACGATTATCTTCCGAACATGCGTCCAAGGGACGCTATTGATGAAAGCCTTGCCCGTCTCTCATTACCGTAGTACTTTAAATCCTTCCGTCCGGCAAGATGGATGAGATAAAATGCGGACCATTATCACTTTTTTTCTTTACGGGGCCAAAAGTTTCTCAGAAGTTTTATATTTTAGTGCTGCAGCATTTCCGTGTCATCTGTACGCCGGCACAGTACGGCAGAAACTGTGGTAGTGAGGAAGCGCGCCTGAGCCGGGGCACTTCGTCGACACAGCAACAGCGCGGTACGCGCAAGGGGCGACATGGCTTCGCATTGTCAGTGATTTACGCGCGGTTGCTTGACGCGCGCTGATGTGTGTTCATCGCAGGTTGTGAAGCAGCTGTCGGGGGGCGTTGCGGCCCGTTGACAATGCTGGCGTGTGTGGCAATGCCGTTCGGAAACGCAGGACCGGTGCTTCTGCGAATCTGCGCTTGCTTCACGTGTATCCATTTCTGAAGGGAGAGAACTAAGAGTGAGCGAGTTCGTCGTAATAAGGGGAGGCCAGAGTTTGGCGCACGTTTAACGCTGTGGAATGCCGTTTTTGTAGCCATGCGTGCTACGTTGTCTTAGCTTTCCATTACTCCGTATCACAAGTCGTTTGCAGCCCCGTGAAAGCCGCGGGACTCCTTTAGCCAATGGGAAAGCCGGATCCCCCTCGAGGTGTGTTCATCCGCGTTTGATCGTCTGCTCAGTGGCCGTTAAATTTGCGGCATACGAGGTGAGGTGCATGTGCAAAGGCCCTAACATGTTCTCGTGTCGCTTTAACATACGATGTACCAAGCAATAACAAAACTGTCTTCTACCATTAATCACACAGTTACGCCCGGAACTATATTTCGCCTCGTAAGGACATTGCCTGTGAACGGCTCGTGCCTTCGGCAGCGCTGCAAACTAGCTGCCTGCGCGCACGTGGTCGTTGGAATATCACCGCTGTATCTGACTTTGACGGCGGTCGTCTCGATCACGGCCTGACGAGTCACCATTTGGCCTGGCCATGATGACAACTCCGTATTTGCCTCGAAGCTAACGTTGGCACAGTCGGCTCCCTTCCCTCTTATTTTTTCGCGCAGCTTTTGCCCTTCTCTTGACTCGGCAAAGTCGCGCGACTCTTCGTCGTCTCGTCCCGCTGGCGTCGTCCGCCATCTTGGGACGCTTTCTTTCTCCCTCGCCGGTTTCCGAGAATCGGCCCCGGAGGAGAGCGGCGGGGAAGGGGGGTGGGCTGCCGCTTCGGCGGCGGGGTGTGGAAGCGATTTGTTTTTTACTTTTTCCCCCTCTTCTTTTTCAAGTGCATCGCACCGGCTACGTGTGCGTGGCGGTGAAAGGGGGAGGGCGGGCAGGAGGGGGAGTGGTGGCTGACGTTGAGTGGCCTTGGCCGAGGTTAAAGTGCTTTCCTGTCTGTGTCGAGCCCGCGCCGCCGGAGCGAGGCGCGGCCACGGACCGAGCCGTGCTGCTGCTGCGAGCAGCCAACCGGCACCTCGGCACTCCGGGTCTTCTCTCCCCCCAAGTTTTTTCCCGCCCTGGATGTTTTTCCTTTCCTTGGAAGAGAGACAGAGAGAGGGGGGGATGAGTTCGAGAAGATCGCCTTTGCCGAGTGAAGGTGAAGCGAAGCGGCAGCAACCTGCCGCTGTTGCGCGTGGCTCTTCCCTCGCCCTCCCCGTCTGCGAGTCCCCCCCTCACGTTCCTTTAATTGAGCCCGATTCTAGCCGGCTATTCTTGTCTCTCTGGTCGTCGGCCGCCCTCTCTCGCCTCTACATTATGTATTATTTCTTTTTCCCGCCTACCTCTTCGGGCGTTCCATTCACGAGGCACGGCTGTGTGTCTCGACGGTGTACACTCGGCCGAGAAGCGATACGCTTTTCTTTGCCTTGCCTGTGTGTGTGCTAGGAAGCGCGAGTTGCTTTTTTTTTTTTTTTTTTTTCTCGCGCACCTGCGCTCTGACTCGTATATATCTGCCCACGCCGTGAGGTCCGGGCCCCGGGAACTGCGAAATTCCAAGACGAAGGGTTCGGGGATGGAGCACGGCGTCGTGATGCTGACTCGGGCGAACCGCGTGCAATGTGTCGCAGTAGTCCGTGGTGGGGGTTGTTGGTTATGATAAGAGGACAAGCGACGTACTGTCGCGCTCAATACGAGCTGCAACGCGAGAGTGCGTTGTAGCTACGTAGTGAGCGCGATAGTACGTTACTGCGCCACGAACGACAAGACGATTAAACGGATCACTTTCCTTCTCCTATGCTTCCTTTGGCTTCGTTGTCTATGGCTAGGTGTCGTTGCAACTAACTCCCGTATTCTAGAACGTTCCTCTCACCTCGACTCCAGAAAGTGGACGGTAGCGTCGCCCTTCAACTGAAGTGGTCACTGCGCTTCGTTGATATTCCCGGGCAATTCTTTAGAAGTGTAATGTCTTTTACAGTCGAGGAACGGCGCTGTGCTCAATTCGGCAGAGTGGAGACAGACCTTCGAGTCGAGGGTGGTGTTTCGGTAATACGGGAGTAGAAAGAAGGGCTGGGGAAAGACGGGTCAGAGGGCAGTGATTACCTGGTCCGGATACGTTGTCGGTCGCGGGAAAATAAATGTAGATCCCGCCCGAGGCGCTTGTCGTTCGATCAATCATTACGCGACCTGATGGTGCAGTAGTTTATGCGCTTTTTTGAACAAGCTTTTGCAAAGCAGTTGTAAATGCTCCCAGCCGCCTTTCCAAGAAGTGACATTGAATAGCTGCAGCGAGACGTGGTCACGTGTGTGCTGGGATTGCTGTTTCGTGGCTCGCGCGCGGCGCCACGTGAGAGAAGACGGCGAGCGGCGACAGCTACGCCTGTCGTTGATCGGGCTATGCCGTGCTTGGATGTGTATACAAGTCGGTTTCGCGAGGTGATCAGGCTTGCCCAGAAGCTGGACCTCTTAGCGTCCGTTGCGGAGACCCCAATCCGCCCTTGGTTTCGCGTTCCCCCCTCTGTTTTCCCAGTATGTACACAGCCTCTTTAGGAGCACATGAACAGTTCTACAAAGTTGCTCGCATTTGGATGCACCTGTTGGGCCCGCCGCACCCTGATATGCATTGTCGTTGGCTCATTTTAGATGAGCCACCATTTTCCGAACCACCATCAGATATGGCGGATAGTTCGTGATGCCCAAAGAGCGGGAGATATTGAAACAGATGCTGATTTCAGCGAGAAGCTGGATCGAGGTATTAGCCTGGCGTGCAACTACAGGTGTTGCCACGTACTTCCTTCTCCATTTTCTTCAATTCCACGCTTCAATACTAAAAACAAATTCTATGCTTTCCTGGCGTTGGTTTTGCGAGGTTCCAGGTTCTCCCTGATGGCCCTTGAGCCTGGAATCTCTAGGGTATTTGTGAATTGTGGAAAATTCGGGGAAATAATAGAATCGTCACTTCGGAAATGTGTTCCTAAAGTGGTTACAGTGAAGCTGTACGCCAAGTAGGAAACAAATTTTTCGGCTGAAGCTGCGTAATCCGCAAATAACGACGTCTTTCTTTCGCTGGTTTTGTTAGTGAGCCTGGCCGAATGGTTGGAATGTCGCGAAACTAATGATTCAGTTAAGAATCTGACAGCGCGTCACACCTGAACGACGAAACATCGGTAACTTACACTAATCTCCGAGGGAACTGTCGCACCGGTCCGCCCAGTGTCCGATAACCATCGCCGCGGTACATAGCAAGTTAGTGGCTTCCTCCTGAAGCCATTCACGCGTTGTTGAACTAGTTTTCTGTTAGCGGCCAGGAGCCTGGCCACTTCCATCTGACGGGGAGATAGTGTAAGCGCTGCTTGTGTTCGTGCTTTTCATTTTATATAATCGTGATCATCGACCTCGCTTGCGCCTCTGTCCTACAAATACCACCAATTGATCCCTGCGCCTGAACCTCCGCTGTAATAGACTGCCGGGGAATTTGCATAAGCACTGGAAAAGCCTGGGGGGGGGGGGGGATTGATAATACCGACGTAGTATGCAGACGCTGTGTTAGCTTCATACGTTTTCAGCAACAACTTGAAAGTCGAGCCTCCTCAGTTCCCGGCGATAAATGTGGCGCGCGCGGTGATTACGCAAACGACGCTTGCATCTCCGGACACGTGCATACAGGCGAGGTCGGTAACCTAACGCAGCGGTAGCCACAACGGAGGGCTCTCTCGCGTGTGAAACCGGAAACACCTGTCGTTGCCACTGCTGCTGTTGCGCGGCGGTGGTCCGACGCATCCTTCGTAACTTCGTTGATAGTACGTCGGCTGGCGCTTCGCTCAAAATTCACGGTACTATATACCGGGGTTGGAGGGCACGCATTCGGCGAACAGGAAACAGTTCTCCCGCTTGCGGGCCAATCACGCGCCGTGGTAGCTTGGTGGATATGACGTTGCGCTGGTGAGCTCGGAGAGGTCGCGGGTTCGCTCACGGCCGCTTTTCGACGGGGAACGAAACGCAATAGCGCCCGCGCGTGATGGACCGCTCCGGGACCACCTCAAGTTGCGCTTCGCTCCTCGAAGTGGCAGGACGTGTTGAGTGAGCGCCTGAATAAAACATCGCAATGCGGCGAACGCGGTTTAAGTCACGGACCCGGGAGCTCCAAGAGGTCCGACATTATGCCAACGCATTTATCTCGCGTTTACCGCCAGATCGCCTACTTAACTTTGAAAGATTAAGAACAGCCACTGCACCGTGGCGTGTGGTGTCAATGGCGTCCGACCGACTCGGTGACACGGTTTCTCCTCCGCTCCGGGCTCCCCACTCTCCGAAGCCTGCGGCGGGTTACGTGGGGTGCTAAGGAGGGGAGGGAGGCTCCGTGCATGGTGGGGCAAAAGGTTGCGCTCTGGTGCTCTCTCGCCTTCCCGGTAGTATGTGGGTCGCCCCCAGCCTAAGACCTGCCTCTCGCGCGCTCGAGGAATGCGTCGCGTTTTTGCTTCCTACGATTGCTGGCCGCCTTTCCGAGCGCGTTCTCTCTCTCTCACGCTTAGGGGTCTACGTGACTGAGGTGCTTTCCCGCGCTTAGCTTTATACCCCCTTCTGCAGTAACTTATTCTGCGGCACTTCAAGGCGACAGGCTGTAGTATACTAATAATGATAATAATAGCACCCGAACTCTAGGGTGTGGGCAACAGCACCCTTAGGGTATCCGTCTGGCGACAAACTGATTCACGCCCTTCAGTGTGTTAAAATGTTTAGTGTGTAGGCACGCTGCCCCCTAGTCTGGCACAGCACGCGATTTACGGGGACGCTGAAAGAGAAACGCTGAATCAGTTTTGACGTAATTATATATTTCCGTGAGCAAGGCAGGGCAGGGCGTTCATTACTAGAAAAGAAAAATGTAAGCCAGAGTTCCGTTATTACTTTTTTAAATGTAGTGCAGAAAATCCCAGCGGCTGACGTCACAGCGACGTCACTGATTTTTTTTTTTCATTTAGACAGTTGTGGCTCAATAAATGTTCTTAAAACTTACCGAATTGAGTCAATTCAGAATACAATGTAGTCCATCTTTGCAAATGGCTAAGCAGGCGCTTTCAAAAACCTATGACGTCACGGTGCGATAGGGCAGAAACAAGGCGGTGTTTTTTTTTTTTTTTTTTTTTACACGTCAGTGGATATATTGGTATTGTTAAGTTAATGATGCAGCTAAAGCTACATTTTCAGTGTTCCTTTTACTCCTGTATTGTTTCTCTTTCGCTGCACTCTCCCCACATGTAGGGTAGTCAACTGTTGAATCTAATTAATCTTCCTGGGTATGCCCTCTCGCGCTAAGACATATACGAACGCGCACGAAATTGGGCCGCTATAACGTAACCGTTATATTTCAACACTGTTCCCTCTTCGTCCTTCGTCACTGGTCCGAGCGGCGCTCCGATCACGCTATGACGTAGCGCCGGTCACAGCGGTATTTTATTGCGAAATTACATGGACACTCGAAGCGAATTTTTCTCCAGATGTTAATGGAGAGAGAGGCTGGATGGATTCGTGACGTCCTCTGGCAATTACCGTTGTGACGCTTCGCTCAGCGTTGATGCGTGGACAGCCGCGGCGCTTGTCGGGTGGGGTTATTATCTATGGTCGGTAACCTAGGATCTATGGTCTATGGAAGTATCTCTGATCTTGTGGCGATATGCCGCAAGACCATAGATACTTCCATAGACCATAGATTCTGCCGCCGCATCCACCCGGATGTGGACCTGCCGCAGACCGAGCGGAGGCGGGCATGCGCCAACCATGGAGCGCGCTGGGCCGAGCGGGAGAAGAGAGGTGGCTGTGTAGTATAGGAGCGCGTCTCGTGCACCGTACTCCTCGTATTTGGTCCACTTCGCGGGAGAAGCGTCCCGGAAACGTTGACAGATTAATCGACACCTTGACGATCTTCGGAGGCGTGCGCCAAGATGGGAGCCGCGGTTATAATAACGCGGGTAAACGTCCCGAAACTAGCGCTGTGAGAGGACGCCGTATAGTACGAGGCCCCGGAGTATCAGCAGCAGGTTTTGACGTTGCGTCTTATGCGGTGAAGAAACTGTGGCATGTATAAGGCCGGGATCTGGAGCGCCCCCTGTAGGTGGCAGCCGTTATTGTTTAACAGGGGGCTGTGGGAACTGGCAAACCCGGGGAGAAGAACGCCGCTCAGGCCGATATATCATTCTCGGCCGCTTTCGCGCAAAGTTCGATCAGTCTCGGGGTGAGGGGCGGTCACTCACCATCGCTGATTAAGAGCGCAACCCGAACGTGAAGGCAATCTCCTTTTCGCGAAATCACCGTGTGCGAGCGTCACGACGTCGGGTCGTTTTCACTGGAGCGTCGTTCCCCGATGCGCATTTCGCCCCGCATCCGTTCAAAGCTCCTCTCAGACGCTGTCGCCCGGTGATCCCTGACCCGGCCTCGATCCGGCTAGCTTTTGGTCCGGTGTTAACGGCCTCTTTCTCGGACTGGCTTGCTTTTTTTTTTCCTTTCGGGGTTTCTCTTTCTTTTCTTCACCTCGTCTCGGCGCGAGACGCATTCCTCAGCCGAATCTTCGCCAGCGTTTTTCGTTTTCCTTTTCCTTTTTTTTTTTTTTTTTCTCCTCGAGCCAGAGATTAACGGTACCGCGTTCTGGGTCGCTCGGCGTCGTCCTCGTCCTAGTAATATACGCTGCTTCCGCCGCCGGGACGGCGAAACCACGCTCGGCGGCGTGGAAGTAAGTCTGGCGCCGGACTGCTGCCGAGAGAACCAGTCGGTGGGGCCAGTCGAGCGGGCAACGGAATGATACGGGATGTGTGTTCCGCTGCGCGCGAGCATTTGCTGCCGTTGCGACTTTTCCCGAGTAGTTCTTCCGTATGTTCGCACCGTGTACGCCAGCGCTGATTGCGCCCTCTATACTTGGTCCTCGCGATATCCCAAAACTCTCTCTCTCCAAGACTCGTGGTAGGAGTAACTCGTCCAAATACGGTACCAAGACCTATCTGCGAACGTACTTCGATCATTTGTTTGGTGCTCCGGATGGGCCGCGATAGATGTAATAGATTATACGTATTACCAGTAGTTAATCCTAAGTCCAGAGCCAATGTTTTAACGGTGTGTGACTTGTCCTCGTCATGGCAGTGACAAGTCCCATTGTGTAAACGAGTGTTCAGTACTCCAAAAGTGGTTTAGTAGTTCCTGATGTTAAAAAGTTCTTGTGAGCGCTTCAGCGCTTCGCGCAGTCTTTCACGCCAGGGCCATCGGCAGTCCCCTCTGTTCTCGCTGCCAGGGCTCTATATATCCCTACACCGAACGTGCACTATACACTGTCGCTAAACCGAGCCTACACTATATACGGGACGGTGTTTTCTGTCCTCCCAAATCCGGCTTGCAGTCTCGGAGCGAACGGATCGTACCCCCTTTAAACTTACGGTAATCGTCGAGAGAACCCCCCTTAGTTCGTCCAGTTCATTATACACAGAGCTTATCATCGATGCGGGCGACTCTACCGGTGCGTAGGGTCCGGACCTGTAGCGAACGAGACGCGGCTACACGGGCCCTCTCTGACGGCACGTGTTGCGCATGGCCCCGGTTGCAGGCTGTTCGGAGAGTGGGGCTTTCAATCAACGCGTGCTCCACCTGCGCCGCCGGCGCCTTGTTCGCCTTCCCTCCTTTCGCTGGGACAGCTTTCTGCTGATGACCGCGCCGCGCATGCATTATGAAGAGAGCTCGGGGCGGTTGTTTGCGCGCCGGGGGGTTAGAGGGACATACACACACCGAGTGGACGTGTTTGTTGTTTGTTTGTTTGTGCCTTTCCCGTGGGCCGGCTACAAATGCGGCACGTGGCTGTGCGGCGGTCGGTTTCTGTCCGGTTTCCATGGCGACCCGCCGGTGCGTGGTGTGTACCTCCTTCTCTTCGTGCTCCATCGATTTGTTTTTTCTTCCCGCCAGGGGTCGCTCGCGTATCCGTGTCGATTGGTCGATTGCATTAGAAGCGATATTAATGAGTTCAGTAACTCGGGCCAGGTGATATTAGTGGGAGATATGAACGCGCACATGGACGATTTAGACGGATATACTGATTACAACGGCTCTCTAGTGCTGGATTTGTGTGATGAACAGAACCTTATAGTAGTTAACAGGGAGAATAAGTGTCATGGACAGGTAACGTGGCAATGCGGAAACAGGCAGTCGTGTATCGACTACGCCTTAGTCTCAGAAATGGTCTACGAACAACTGGACCAAATGATAATAGACGAAAATGGAAAAAATAGCCTGGGAAGCGATCATAGACGTTTAGCATTAAAGTTTGGGAGAGATACCAGCGCAGAACATGAACCAATAGCCTCAGAGTTTTTAAAAATGAATGACGAGCAAATAACAGAGATCGCAAACAACATAGAGAAGAAAATTGAGGCTTTTCCTACAGCAGTCTGGGAATATAAGGAACTGGTGGAGGTTATGCAGCATGAAATAAGGCGGACACGGCAATACAATTGTTGGATTGGAAAGAGGAAACCACGTAAGTGGTGGAACAAGGAAATTAAACAAGCTATAGAAGAGCGTAAAGAGGCATCTAGGGTTCATCGAGAAGCCAAAAAGTTGGGATTACAAGAAGAAGAGGTGCTCCTTAGATGGAATACATACCGAGAAAAGAAAAGGGTTGCGAGTGAGCTCGTGCAAGAGAAAATTAAATGCGCAAGTGAACGTTGGGTGCATAACATTCACAAAAGAGACAAAGGCGCCCCAAAAAGATTCTGGAACCATATAAAAGCACTCGGAGCTCCAACTAGAAACTCGCAAACGGCTATAAGGGATGAAGACGGTAACATCTATGAAGGCGATGATGCGCTGCGGTACATCACAGACGTTATCAGGCATAACTTCGGTACGAGAAAAAGCGTAGTTCAGACAACAGATCCAGCAACAACAGAGAGGCCTGAGAGATCGAAATTCAGCATAGAAAGCTTTTATTGGAAAAAGGCAGCAGAAAATGTCCCTAACAACACGGCAGCAGGACCCGATGAAATCCCAATACAGCTAATCAAAAACCTCGGTCCAAAAAGCAAGGCACTGCTGACTAATGCCATAGAGCAAGTGATTAGAACAAAGAATATTCCCGTTGGATGGCGTGAAAGCAAGATGAATCTTATCTACAAAGGCAAAGGAGATAAGGATAAGACGAGCTCGTACAGGCCAGTTACAGTAACGTCGGTGATATATAGAATGGCAATGCAAGCCATAAAATTAGAACTGTCGAAGTGGGTGGAGGAAAACGGTGTATTGGGGGAACTACAGAATGGGTTCAGGCCAGGCAGACGCTTAGAAGACAATATGTTTGTACTAACTCAGTGCATAGAGATTTCAGTAGCTCAGAAAAGACCTTTATGGATAGCATTTCTAGATATTAAAGGAGCTTATGACAACGTAGACAGGGAATTGTTGTGGGATATTCTTCAATACGAAGGCATAGATGACGATTTCGTGGAGCTGCTGAGGGAGATATATCGAGACAACCAAGTACAAGTGGCATGGGAAGGCCGAAAAGGAAATGAAATGGTGGGAATTCACCAAGGATTGAAGCAAGGATGCCCTCTGTCATCATTGTTGTTCACGCTTTACGTCAAGGGCATAGAAAGACGACTGGAAAACAGCGAATTAGGTTTTGATTTATCCTACATGCGTAATGGACAAATGGTGCAACAGAAGATCCCTGGACTGATGTACGCAGACGACATTGTGCTACTAGCGGACAATAAAAAAGATTTACAGATACTTGCGAATATCTGTGGGAACGCAGCGACAAATCTAGGCCTTAAGTTTAGCACAGAGAAATCAGGGATTATGATCTTTAATGAGCACACGAGTAACTTCGTGGTGTCAATTCAACAGCAAGTAATACCCATAGTGAAGCAATATAAGTACCTCGGCGTACACATAAACGAAGGAAATAATTACTCAAGCAACCACCAAGATAATCTGAAAATAAAGGGGAAGCGGAATGCAGCATTAATGAAACACAGAGCACTGTGGGGCCACAATAAGTATGAGGTGGTGCGTGGAATCTGGAAAGGAGTAATGGTGCCAGCGCTAACATTCGCAAATGCCATTATATGCTTAAAATCGGATATATTGGCGGGTTTGGAAGTTAACCAAAGATCAGTAGGCCGGTTGGCTTTGGGAGCACACGGTAATACGACAAATGAGGCAGTGCATGGAGACATGGGTTGGGCCTCTTTTGAAGTCAGAGAAGCACAAAGCAAAATTAGTTTTGAAGAAAGGCTCAGGAACATGGATGAAAATAAATGGGCGGCTAAAGTGCACAAGTATCTCTACATGAAAAGCGTGGACACAGAATGGAGGAAGAGGTCAAGGAAGTTGGCAACCAAGTACAGGATAATCGAAACTGTAAATAGACAACCAGGGGTCATCAGAAAGAAAGTGAGAGAAATAGAGACCGTGAATTGGATGCAAAGAATGGAAACGAAAAGGACAATGGAGATTTACAAGAATGAGAAGAAAGAAATTAGAAGGGAAAATCTGTACGATAACACAAAGGGCAGTGCCTTGCTATTTGAGGCTCGAGCCGGTTGCCTAAGGACGAAAACATATCGGAACAAATATTCGGAATTAGATGAGACATGTGTATGCTGCAGTAAAGATCCAGAGACCACTCAGCACATCCTAATGGAATGCGACGGGATCCACCCAGCGAGAACCGTAGGTAACGTGCAACTCCCAGAAGCGCTTGGGTTTAAAGTGGAAGGAAACATAAACAGATCAGCCGTAGAGATCAGCAAGAGACGATTAGAGTACTGGTGGAAAAAAAGTAGGGAAAAGATGGATGCGACCTCATCTCTTAAAATCATAGGCAGCGGTACAAAGTAAATTTTTGAAAAAGAAAAATAATGATAGGTATACAAAAATGCAAGATAAAGAACATGTATAGTATACCTGATTAAATCAAGCAGGCTAGGTGACTATTTGTCGCCGCCCCGTTTCAAAGGGGATGCCAATAAATCATCATCATCATCATCATCGCGCCAGCGTTGGCGACGTTGTCGTCCACCGCCGCGCCGTCCTCGCGGGCGTGATACCACGTGACGTTCGTACCGTCGGCTGTGTGAATGTCTGAGGCTTAGCATCCGTAAAGCGAACGCTGGAGCTATGGAGGGACGCCGTAGTTCGCGATTCTAATTCATTGTAACCACGTGGTCCTTCTTTTTAGGCGCGCACTCGTGCGTTTCTGCATTGCCCGGACCCTATCGCATCATTAGGGGTTTGGCTCGAGGCCAGCGTGGTCACCCTCGCCCATTTAGACCGAGATGGTTGGCACCGGCGAACACGAAGCAAATTACGGGTCTTGGGGCAGCGCCGTGACTCGAGCTTGCTGTGCTCGGCGACTGTGTCACGGCCCCTTTATGTGAGCACGGGTAACGTAAACGCATAGCCTACGTAGTAGCGGTTTTGTTACGCTGGGGCGAAGTTCCAGTTGTGGACAGTTTAGAAAAACCAATCACCAAATTATTAATTACTATATTAAGTTTGCCTCAAGTAACTTTTTTTTTTTTGTAACTAAGTAATTTTTATTTTCAAGTGTGTACTCTCCATGACTGGAAATGAAAGTGAACAAGTTTGAATTTTGCTTCACGTGGAACTCTATAGGACATCACATGTTCGTTAGTGCCGAAAACGCTTTGCCAGAGTCCCTAAAAGTTCTTGAGAACCCTTGAAATTTTTTGAGCAAGTGGTGCTACGAGCCCAGACTGGAAACTGGCGTTTTCCTCCAGGGCCCGCCGTTTTCAAGGATGCTGCGGGTTTCACTGGCTGGACAGTTCGACCCACATTTCCTTTGGTGTTGGTGGTTCGGCTGGCAATTTTAGTTTTATTTGAGCCGGGGGGAATCGCGGGGCCTAGCCGCAGTTGTCGCGTAGCTCATTTCGCTGAGTGGACGCTGTTCACGCTCGCCTGATTCTCAATTTTCGATCTTTTGCGTTGCGTGCCGCTCGCTCGAGCCCTGTAATGCCCACCGTAACATACAAGCCACTCTGACGTCTCAAAAGGCTGATTTAAGCGCGCGAAACTAAACACAAAGCCCATGAGTGCGTTTTTGATATGCTGCAGTGAAGTATCAGCTGCGGTTAATTCATCAAAACATTTACTAATAACTAACTACTTTACTAATTAAATTATACCTCACATAAAACTTCGTAGATTTTTTTTTTCGGTAAAACTTTTCATTAACTACAGTATATTGAGTTTTTGTTATGCTTTTTCGTTGGAATGCGCTGTACAGCTCGTGCGGAGCATGGTATATTTGTCTACTGCAATGTATTGACGTCTTGTTATGCTTTCTTGCTGTTATTATTTTTTTTCATCTGGACATCGCACTGCCCACTCCTGCGCAAGACCTAAGACTAAGGCCGGCAGTATCCTGTAAATAAATAAATAAATAAATAAATGTACTCTCCATGGCTAGAAATAAAGGTCAAGTAGTTCAAAAAAAAAAAAAAAACTGGAACTGGGCTCGGGCATTATACGGTGTTGAGCTTTTCGTCTGCGGAAGAAGTGGTGCGTGGGTTTTCCCGACGGACTGTCTGCGCGCCGGGTCGCCCCCCTTCGCTTTATTTCCGCTCCGTCAGCGCGGCTAATTGAATCGGCGCCTTTTTAGAGCCCCCCTTTGCCTCGTCTCGCGTGGGGTTTCGCTGACGGCTTCCCAGTGGACGACGCTTCCTCCGCCTCTTGTCATTTACCCAGGTCCTCAAGGAGGTCGGCTTCAAACGGGCTTAAACGGGATGCCGGCAGTTTCGCCCCCCAAAGCTTTGAGTGGGTCAAAAGGGAAGCGGTCTCGCGCGCACACTCTCGTGACACTGCCGAGGGGCTCTGGAAAGCTCGAGTTCCACGAGGAAGTGGTCCGTCGAGCACAGACGGGTGTTATTCAGCCGTGTCGCGAATTCAATTCGCAGGAGGCGAGATTGTCACGTTTCGCCGTCTGCGAAATGACTGTGAATAGAAGTGTTCCTCGCCGATTGGCTCCGAGGAGTCAGCGTTGCGAAATTGACCCACGCACGGCGCGGATTGGCCATCCATTTCATTCCGGCCGCTGGCTCCCACTACTGTCACGTGCCCAAGTAGCGCCCAGACTTCGCGTGCCAACAGCAGCGCCCTAACACACAGCCTAGCGGACGGAAGCGACAGTTTTCAGTAGCACGTGCGGGGATTTCGCGTTGGCTAATTAATTCACCGCCAATCTCGATGTACACGTGTCCGGCGTCCTGTCTTCCGGCGCTCCTCTGAACGCGCGCGGCCATGGACAGGAATCGGTTGGACGCTTCGGGTATAGATAGGGGTACGTCGATCGTCTCTTATTGTTCCAAGTGTCCCATCATTTTCGTGGCGTCCCCCTACCGGACGGCGTCGGCATATTTTAGTTGCGCAGTCAAACTTGCCATTGGCACCCCCTTGCCAGCGCTGGTTCTGCGCAACGAATCGGACGTCAAATGGTGCCACGGTTCTCCCTCATCTTGTGGTTCACCAAAAACTGAACGTCGGCCGGCGCGTGAAACGATGGCTCGTCCGCCTGTTTTTAAAAACCGTATGCCGGGAACGCGATGGCAGATTGCGAGGTTTAACCGGATGCCTTGTTGGTTGAGTTGGTTTGGATGGGGTTCTAACGAACGTTTCGCAGTCCGTCTCTCCTTGTTGTCGGTTTTGCGAAGGCGCTTCTTCGCGGACAGGACGACCGCTACACTGTCGCTGTGGGGCCTCGGTTAACGAGCAGCGCCGGCAGTTCGTGCAGCTACGAAGAGCTGTGCGAGCAATCGACGCTAGACGGAAGGGTTTTGACGAACCCTTCGCGCGGTGACGGCTCTGGCAAAAACATGCCGCTTGTAGGACTTCTTTCTCACCGCCGCGCAGTCATTGTCTGCCTCACAATGAGAAGAAAAAAAATAGAAAGCGCGTTTCCTGCTAGTTAGGCGGTTGTCTCCCGAAGGAAGCCGAAAGAAACGGGAAGCGGGTGCAGACCCCCGTGGTGCATTCCTGGCTGTCTTCGTTCACGTCACTCGTTCGACGAGTTGTGGCACCAGCTGCCTTTTGCTTCCTCCCCGGTTCTGTGACGGCTACCACGCGCCGGCTGTCTTTTGGAGAACACTTCGCAGGCATCTGCGCATCTTCGACTTTTTTGACACGTTGCCGATCACGTTGGATTGAGCGGGCTCGCTGCGAAGTTGGAGACAAAAAAAAAGTTATTTTTTTTTTTTTCCTGCGGAAAACAAAACGCGAACTAAACGCGTGTGCTTGAAGATTGGTCATTACTCCAAAGTTAGAGGCGTCAGGGTTTCCCCACTGTCTGAGGACCATCGCTCGTGCTTGGCGCGTCGGGTCTTCGCAGCTACGTCTGCGTGAACCCCCCCTATAAAGTCGAGTCAAGTCGGCTTTTCGGGTTCAACAAGCGATCGAGGGGTTCACGTAAAGTCTATAACGTATCGGGCCGAACTAGCATCGTGTGGCTCGGTCGGACCCGTCTGCAAGCAGTGGGTCGACTCGCCCAACCCGTTTGGCAAAATGTAGTGTGCAAACGCGGTCGTGTTCGGTTGGGTTGGGTTAGCTCCGCTTCTTAATCGACCCGCTCGCGTCGAGTTCATGCGAAGGAAGCTAGTCATTCTTGCTGGCATATTTAGGGGGTCGTGCAAGTGCTGCGCACATGCGTATTTTAGCGGACGCGGGGCACTCTGTGTCTCGTAAACGTTTGTCGGGTTGCAGCACCTACGCGCAGCGCGCCCCTGCTATAGTGTACTATATTAGTACACTATATATATCCCTGCTCTTGACGCTGCCTCGTTGGCTGCCTCGTTGCCACTTTCGCTGCAGTCGGCTCAGGAAGGATCGTTGAGCGCAGGTTTCCGCGTTACATGATAATGTTTATCATAATGTCGTCATAATGCTTACACGATACGTCGCCTGCGAAAGCCCTGTGCGCCGATTGTAAGCTGTTCTCGACGAAAAGGGATCGGCGCGGTCCGTCGATGACCATCCCAGAATGACGTCATGTAACGCGAGGCCCGCAGGCCTGGAGGCTATCTATGCCAACGTTACTAGAATAAACTCGTTTTATTCTAGTGACGTTGATCTATACTTCGTTTTGTCTCAGTAGTTCAGTGCAGCAGGGTCGAGGCTGCGGACGGGCCTCCAAACGCGGACGCTCGCTGGGGCGACGCGGATGCCTGTAGAAGTGTCTGCCCTCCTCCTGATTGGTCGAGGCGGCCCCCGCCTCCTCGGTGCTGCGCGGAACTGCCGATGAGTGTTGCCGCACATTGAGAAACAGCGTCCTGCGAAGCGCCAGGTGCGCGCGGATGCGAGCCGCGAGTCGTTGCGAACCGTCGACGCCGTGCGTCCTTGGGCGACGAGCGGGCAGGCGCCCGCTGCTGCTGCTGCTGCTTCCGGAAGTCCGCTGCGGCGCGAAGTTCTGTGCGTGAGAAGAGCGTGCAGACGCGCACGTGCTTGCTGGCGACACGATCGCGGTTTCTCTTTGGCCGTATCGCGGCGCGTGCCGAGTATCCCTTTGAATCCCTTTGATCGCGCCGCACTTGCCGAGAGAGATTATCTCTGACGCGCGGGTCGGCGTTAAGTGTCCGGGACCGCGTTGGGGCGTGCCTTGCCAGAGCTTCCTAGCAGCGCTCTTAAGTAATGGCGGCGGTGAAGTCAGCCAGTCCACCCAGAATCGGGGGACGTTTAGGAGTAGCGATAGATGCGAGCGAGAGACTGGGTGAGAGAGCAACGGTCGCGTCAGGAGCGCTCTCAATTGCTCGTTCGTTCCTTCCGCTTGCCTGTGCTTGCAGTTGAAGTTGTAATTGCAGTCTTCCGCCTACCTTTGAACCGGTGCCGGAGCACGCTGAAACGACCGGCAATAGGCCGGAAGTTGTAATAGTGTATCCAAGCAACTCATATAGCGAGCCCAGAGAGTGGGATCAGCGGCGATGCGCATGCGATATATATATATATATATAAATTAGAGGGGATTTTACTGCCGTTCGTTATACACATTAATTCGCTATATGTGGGTTCGATATATCCTGGTTCAACTGTACTTATACCAAACTCGATCGAAGTTTTTTTTGTGCACGGAGGGTCGCCAGCGCGCGCTTTCTGAATCAATAGGTATATATACGCATGACCGTCAAAAAGAGGAATAAAGACAAATGCAGTTCGGGTTCTGAGTATGCCAGTACCGATAATTTTATTCCCTGGATTCGTTAACAATAAACCACTTGAGCCCACTATCTGGAAACGCTCCCAATTGGCAATCGTTTCCTACAAGTTACTAGAGGAAACTGGCGCTGGAAGCGATCGTTCAGTTTCCATGGGAATGATGGTTATGATAGGTATGATGGCATAATGGGTTTTTCTATTGCACGTGGCTTCATTCTTGGGACTTTATTACGCAATTTTTTTTTAAATTCTAAACACTGATAGTTTTCTAAACACCCGCGGACTTGTTCCATTTCTAACGCAATATTTTGTTGAAGATTATAGAGCTTTGCAAAATCTCGGAAGTCGTTTGAAGCCGGAAGGGTGAAGTTTTTGGCAAATCCCTGTACTAACCATCATTCGCGAGCTGGCTAAACCGCCGTACTTGGGAGGTCCCGTGGAAGAACCGAGCGCTGCATTCCGCTCTAGCAATTTTTGCAGGAAAACTATGCTATTGTTGGGCCATGGCGCACGCTTGTGTCCCTTTGGGCCTCTTCGACCTATAAAAAGTCACAGGTCTGCGCGGCACACGCAGCACAGTCACAGCGTAAGCTGGTGGAGCGGCTCGAGTAGCTCCAATTTGGGCACCACGCACACTAGGGTCTTTGCGGCAGTCTGTTCGCCTCGTTTTGTCGGGGATGATCAGAACTGCCCGCCCGACGTTGACGGCGAGCTGAGGCTTGTAATGCTCTCTACACAGCAGTCTGCTGAGCCCGATCAAGCCTCACAACTGCAACTTACATGTCGGACGGCGGCGCCGCGTTTGCAGGCACCTTAAATGGCGCCACCACACTGGTGGAGGCTCGGGAGCACGTTGATTGCTTTCCTCGTCTGAATCGCATATCGTCTTCTGCGCCTGTGGACGCTGCGTTTGCAGGCATCTTGATACCTAGATGGCGCCACCATACTGGCAGAGGCTCGAGTCGTCTACCCCTGCGTGCTTGCATTAAGGGTATTTTCCGCGGCCCCGATAGCAAGCGCTTGCGTGGCTCAGTGGTAAAGTAACCGGCTCCCACGCAGCGGGCGCGGGTTCGATCCCGGCGGAAATCGGGTACTTTTTTCGCGTTTCCGGCAATAGCGGTTACGCGGCGGGAGCCACCGGCGGCGGCATCATCGCGACCCGAAACGGCTATGGGAATGAGCCCATAACAGCTTACGCTGTAAAACGCGGCGCACGTCCTACCCGGGAAGTTAAGCACAGGACGCGGGCCGCAGACATCAGTGGGCCAACGGGGGCAGTCCTGGACTGTCCCAGTCTCTGGGCTCGCTATGTAAGCTGCTTCGATCTGGTCGTCCCGGACGCGCTTATGCCAACACGCGCAGCTCCAGCCAGTGACTGCAGCGCCGACGAAAGCGGCGCACGGTGTTGGTAAAAACGCGTCCCGGACTGTTCAGGACTGCCTGTTGGCCCATTGATGTCTGCGGCCGTGTCCTGTGCTTAACTTGCCGGATAGGACGTGCGCCGCGTTTTTTATAGGCTTGGGAAACTAGTGGGGCAGGAGCAGAACGACCCTCCGGTCCCCGTCCAATGTCTGCACTGCGCGCGTTTTTTCTTTTGCATCGCTATTTTCGCTGACGAAATGAAAGGCGTTTTCCTCGTGAACGCTGCGATTCGCGAGGGGGACTTCAGTTCTTGAGTGCCTCGTGGCACTTGCAAGTGGCCGAACCCCCCTGCCCTCGGGGATTTTTAAGGCGAAAACCTTAGTTCTCTGTTTCAAGATCGCGTTGTGAGGTAAGTCACGTGACCCAAGGAAGGCCAGAAGCGAACCAAAGCATGTCCAGCTGTCTATAAGAGATGATTAATGACTAGCAAAGTAAATGATTGATTAGTGATTGTATTAGGGTGGACTTGGGTCGATTAAGGTGTATTAAGGAGAATTAAGGTGGTAAGCTGGATGAAGGAGGATTAAGGTGAATTACAGTAGGCTTTACAAGGCTTTTCGCCTTCGCGTCTCTTAGGCGATAGCTGAGGACACTTGGGAAATATTTCCCTCGTTATTTCCTTCCCGCGATTAAGCTCTCTTCCAATCTCCCCGAGAAACTTGGCGTTTCATTTCGCTTAATAAACGTTGACAACGTTGCTTTTCGAGCAGTTCCGATTGATCTTCGTACTCTAGAGAGAGCGCCACTGGAGGAAGCGTTCTGCTATGGCGCGGCTCCTCCGCCTCGACCAACGCGTGTAACTATTGCGCGGCACCAGGAGATCATTCCGCGCTTGCAGTTCCTTAGATGGCTTCTCTCGCAAGCGCTGATCGAGTGCTGTCCTCACCTTCGCGGACCTGACGAGAAGGACCTGCGTAATTCAGCCTGACAGGGCTCGTTGCCGGACCGTTAGGAGAGGTAGCAGCTAGGGGCCGTATTCTGAAACGTTCGCCTAGGCGAAATCAGCATGCGCGCTGATTGGCTGGTTGAGCAAATTGAATGACGTCGAGCTCAACCACCCAATCAGCTCATCCAATTTTGCTAAAACAGCCAATCGGCGCACGCCTGAAAGCGAAAAAAGAAATTTCGCCTAGGCGAACGTTTCAGAATACGGCCCTAGGTTGCTCTGGCCGAGGGCTTTCCCTCGTGGACACTCGGACGACGCCACCTCTTTCGACACCTGTCAACGGCGATGGTTGCGAAAGTGACCGCAGCCTCTCGCAACTCGCTTGGTATGTGCCCGCAGGCAGCCGCGACGCCGGATTATCTGGCAGGCCGCGCTTATCCCGCGTGCGTTCGTTCTCTCGCTAATGTCGCGACGCTGGCCCGCCGCATACGTGTGCGACGGCGCGCAGTTGTTACATTTGAAGTAGTCTGTGTTTTTTTTTCGTGTCCCACACCCCACCCTTTCTCCGTCCTGCCGCGCCGTCACCGCTGCTATTTCTGACGCCCGGCTCCGCAGTCGCGCCTCGGTGGCAGCTGTGCGGCGGAGCGCGCGCGATTAACTCTTGCGCAAGCGACAGTCGTACCCACCCCCCTTGCTTCCCTCCTCGGTCCGCGGAAAGAGGCAAGGTCGCGATCGGCGGCCGGCTTCTTGATGCGCGGTGCGTTCCGTTCTGCCAAGCTCCGTTCTGCCATTTTCCTGCCTCCTTTTTTTTTTTTCTATCGCTTTTGTCCTTGCTAATTCTTTTTCTTCGCTTTGTGGCTGTGATAGGCTGCCCTGAAGGGTATGCTTGCTTGTCTGCACTTCGGTTTGTGTGTGTGTGTGTGTGTGTGTGTGTGTGTGTGTGTGTGTGTGTGTGTGTGTGTGTGTGTGTGTGTGTGTGTGAGACGCGCGCCGTTGCGACACGTCACCCAGGTGTCGCTTGCGAGCGTTGACAGGGTAAACATTTTTTTTGGGCGGGCCCGGAGCTGTCCTTCGTGAGACGGATGAGAGTGGTGTTGGACCTGCATTCAGGCTTCGCAGTTAAAACCCTTTCCCACAACTTCCGCACGTGCGAGCGACACGTTTGCTAATTGAAAGCTTGATGCTGCTCCCAAGAGGGGCTATTCAAACCGTGCCCTCTTTAACATACCTAAACTTAATGGTCGGGTCTTTGTTTAAACACCGTGCTCAGAATATTTTAAAGCGGAGCCTTCTTTGTCTCTCCCTTCGACTTTTCTACTGCTGCTGTCTTGCACGCTGCGTTGGAAAGTGGTTGAGAACGTGTATAATGCACACGGCAGAGGCGCGGGAGAGGGGTCTATTAGACTTTTCCAACGAGAATTCCATGGGCGTCGTCACAGTGCCCTGCCTGGCCGTTGCAACAGTTCCCTCTGGAACTCCCTGGCCGTCAACACAATGCCCTCTGGGCAGCGGCAATTACACGTGAGCCCCTTGAAAAAGCAATGCAAAAGCTGCAGTGCTTACCTTTGTACTCACGTGCAACAGCCCAGAGGGGACATAGAATAGTAGACAGGTGACAGAATGGGTGTACACTTGACACCATGAGGAAACGTGTGAATAACAACATTGCCACTCTTTGCTCATGGCAGCTTGCATACATAAGAGGACAGCGGAGTAGGAAAAGGCAACTTCAGAAAGCAGACCTCATATGGGATCTCTTCAATAAAAATAAAGCGCTACTACTAGACATGGCAACAGCAGCGGACAAACTGTGAAAAATTTAATCCGAGGTACAGTAAGGCACGTTTCAACTATTCAGGGGGTTCTGTTTCATACATTTGTTTCAGAAGTTACTCTAGTGGTTAGTTAAGGTGCACACATTGCTGCCCTCTAGTGGGAAGGTAACTCTTCCTTCGTTCCCCATCTCATCACTCTTGGCAGTTTGCCTTCTGTTTGAGTTGTACTTGTCTTTACTGATACTTCCTTATCATGGAGGTTTTGAGCTCTTCACTGGATAGCACTAGACTGATAAGTGCTGTGGGTGCGCGTTTCTACTTCAGACACCACAGCAGGATACGGATATGGGCTCTCTATGGGCTGTGCAGCCTTTCCGATAGTACTTGGTTCTTGGGAAGGACGACTCATTCGAGAATTGAATGGCATTTTGTTTCATCTTCTGTGAACTAAGAGTTGAGACTGGAGGGTGAAACATAGTTGCGCCTGATTGTTAGGCTATGTTTGGACTTCAGTTTGATTGTCTTTGTGGTTATGTCCCATGGTTGCAACCAGGTAGGCTTCTTTTCAAAATGTTTCTGACTAATAAGCAGTCAGAAGATTGCAGAATCTTGTATGGGAGCCTGAATTTTTTGTTGCTTCGAGTAGTTCGGGAGTTTTTCGAATAAATGCCTTGATTTTATCTCCACATATCTTTAGGAGATAGCTGTTGTAAAATGATATATGAAACTGCGAATGGGATTGAGAAGGGAACTGTGTATGCATTTGTTTTCTTGGTTTTCTCAACGCGGCAGAAAATGAAGCAGGGTAGGTAGAAATACGCAACCTTCACCTTTTGTGCACTTGAAAGGAGAATAAAGATTGTTATGCATTTCCATTGGAAATATCTGGGCCACTCCATGTAACCAGAGCTAACTCTGAGGCCTAATAGGGATGCTCTTTCCTTCTGCAGTCCTTTCAGGGCTGGATCTTAGATTCAGTAGACTCCCAGTGCTGCTATCCTTAGCTGTGTGGAGCGCTGGGACTTCTCCCCCTAAATAAACGACCTGCTGCTACTTGTTGTTAATTGTTTCACTTCTAGAAGCTAGAAAAATAAAGCCGTTCTGCTCTGTTGTTGCTTCGGAAAGTTTTAGGTTAGGAAATGCAAGAGGCTTCATTCTGCTTCCGTAGCTAGCCACTTAGCAAAACCCAAGCAAAGCTTGGGTTCTTTCCCCTAATCTAAAACTCTCGTTAGTCGCTGTATGCAAGCTGAAGCTGCCATGTATTCATAGTTGTGCTCTGTTTACTGAATGGTTGACTGTTTTTTTTTTTTCTGCTGATGTCATATTTGTCATTCGAATCCTTCAATGCAAATATGTCTTTCTCTTGAAATAGTACACTCGCTTGACTCTTGCAGGATAATCCTGTTTGGCAAGTGATTTGTATTGCTCTGGTATTCCATGGTTTGTCAGTGCTTGTTTCTCGGGAACACAAGCTCTTTCTGTATGTTAAGCAGCGGTGCTGTAGAAGTAGGGGAAACTGCTTTTATGTGGACACACAGAACTTAACGGTCTTTCCAATTTCTTTCTTGTATCTTTGCAGCGTGGATCAGACGAGCTGCTGACGCAGACCAACGCTGTGAGCAATGGCACCATCATGAGCCCACAGAACAACCACAGTGACAACAACAATGATGCCAAAAAGGTGGGGGGCTCTTATTAAACATTTGCAATCCACCTCAAACCCCCTTTAGACAGGTAAATTTTGTCACCTCGAGAGCACTTTGCCGTTAGTAAGGAGTTTAAGAAATAACGCACCCAATCGTTGTTGCATATAGAAAGCCCTATGTTCTGCTTGCGTTCTTTTTTCCTCCTTTTTGATCCTTTTGTACACCTTTTTGCATTCTTTTGTACTCTTTGTGTTTAGTGTGTACCATATTTTCCTGAGGGCAAGTAGCTGTCTTTCCCGAAAGTTTCGTCGGTGCAGCTTATGTATACATAAAACCATGCACACTGGCATGTCCAAAATGAGTTTTTTCTTCTCATGCACAATATACCCTAGAGTCAATGCCAGCGACCCACCTACGTCGTCTCATACAAGCTGAGGACCGTGACCCAGTGATGTTGCTGGCTTAGGTAGCTTAAATATTTTACTGCGTTAGAGGATGAGGCCTTCGATGGCTTTAGTGAAGTGCAATGAAAATGTTGGTTTTCGATGCCTAAGAGGAAGGAGTGTTGGCTGGATTTTTTTTCTAAAATGTGTGGCTCGTAAAATTAAAAAAAAAAAAAAAAAAAAAACGGAAGTGCCCTGAAATGGGTAAATATGGCATTTTGCTATAAGTGTACAGGCGTACAGCCAAACCGGAAAATCCAAAATGGCAGTGCCCGTTGGTTGCTCGCGTTCGTGGCAATGCTGGCTGCCGCTACCTCGATTCAAGGTGCATGCTGGTTACTAACTGCTCCCGCATTGCTTTCCTGCATGGTTTTATTATAAGGCGTAACATGATCATAGCAATAGGGCGTAAAGAACAATGGTGTGCTGTGGCGGCCACTTTTCGGGAGATTTGAGATTGCGTACGGTACAATCGGGAGATGTGATCAAAATTCGGGAGGCTCCTGGACAATTCGGGAGAGTTGGCAGGTAGGCTTACGGAACTGACTGTGGTTATGTCTGTCGTGTAGCTAGCAATGAGTGCAGTTACCAGTGACGCCGTTTACATGTGGTGCATTAACTCTCCTGAAAGCGTAGAGCCACGTGCGTGAGTCGACTCCTGCCCGTAAATCTACCATCGCCTCGCGCATTAATGCGATGCGCTAGAAATGCCATGCAATGTGCCACTGTCGCATTCATGTAAACGCGGCTACTAACCACATTCTGCTTAATGGTTAAGGCTGTGCATGTGACAGGAGTTGACTCGCAACCTCTTAACTGTGGTGCAACCTGCAGGTGAAGCTGGACACAGGTGGCAAAGTGGTGGTTGGATCGGGCAAGCCCTCAAGGGTGGTGCACATCCGGAACATCCCCAACGATGCAACGGACACTGACATTGTTCACTTGGGTGTGCCCTTTGGCAAAGTGACCAATGTGCTCCAGCTCAAGGGCAAGAACCAGGCATTCCTCGAGATGGCCGACGAGAGCTCAGCCATCGCCATGGTCGACTACTTCGCCAAGGCCTCGCCAACTGTACGCGGGCGGGTGGTCTACGTCCAGTTCTCCAACCACCGTGAGCTCAAGACAGATGGTGTCCACGGTTCCCTGGTGGGTCTTGCTGAAGATC
Source organism: Dermacentor silvarum (assembly GCF_013339745.2). Lineage (NCBI taxonomy): Eukaryota > Metazoa > Arthropoda > Arachnida > Ixodida > Ixodidae > Dermacentor > Dermacentor silvarum. Next base: position 63,678,669 of record NC_051164.1, read on the forward strand.
TCTTGCATTTCACAGGTGGCACGATTGATAGTAATGTTGTGATCTTGGAGGATTTGTCTAGTTTTAGCACCAGGCTAATTGGGTTCGAGTTTATTGTGCCGCCAGTGCTTAGCCACGTCGTACCACCTAATCAAAAACCATTTAAAAGAACACTAAAGGCAAATATCAAGTAAAGTTAAATTGATAGATTGATGCTCGGGAATGTCTTAAGGCGTCATTATTATTGCCAACAAAGTTTTAGCAATCGAGAAATTGAGGTAAATGCAGGACACAATTTGTCCAGTTTCGTGTCACTCAGTCACGTGAAAGTGATTGTATCCCCGAAAGCGATCACTCGAGTACTGCCCCTGGTTTCGGGCAAGTGCGTGTGTTAGTGATTAACACACACACGCTCAGTGTTAGTGATTCAGCTTGCCCTTTGTGCAAGACTGCGCAGGCCAACCAAGGGGGCGAGGGTGGTGGTGCCAACACAGTGCTGCGTGTCGTGGTGGACAACCAGATCTACCCAGTCACGCTGGACCTGCTGCACAGCATCTTCAGCCGAGCAGGAAAGGTCCTCAAGATCGTCACCTTCACCAAGAGCAGTGAGTGGCCTTCTCTTTTACCTGCTCAGGTCCCTCCGACCCAGAGTTGTTTTAAGTTCTTTCTGTCCTTCATGCATCCAGAGAACAAGCTGTGTCCAGTGCTCGGTTATGCGGTGGTGTCTTGCGTGTGGGGCAAGCTGTTACGAATACTGGCATGAGTTTTTGTTGCCACTCATAATAGATAATTCTAGCTTTGCATGACGCGATGTAGAATTAGACTTTTAGAGCATTCTGCATTGCCAGTGGTTCACTATAGCTAATGCTGTGGTGCCATGTGCTAGGTGGAAATCAAACCGCTTTCCCGGCTCGGTGCTGTCTCTGTTGGCCTAGCAGCGTCAAAACAAAAAGCTGGTCTAATTGATAATTACTTCACGTCATGATGGCCAAATGGCTGCACGGGTGGCTCAGGGCCACCCGTGCTAGAATTAGCAGAAAGCAGCGTTCTGCTTTCGGTTGAAATGGAAGGGTTGTTTCATCAATCAACTGTATTGTGTTGTCAGCTCTTCTGTCTCTCTTTTTTTTTTTTTCTTGTGTTCACTTTGCTGAAGCTGCCTCCCCCCCCTCTCTCTCTCTCTCTATCAGATTCATTCCAAGCCCTCATTCAGTTCAGTGATGTCATGGGTGCCCAGGCGGCAAAACTGGTGAGTGCCGTTGTCTACTTGTGGTGGCAGGCAGCTATTTTTGTCCTGTTGCAAGAAAACTTTTGTGCGCATTAGATTTGGGTGCACCCAATTTCCGAACTTCAAACCCATAAAAATTTTGATTTTGCTTGTGGAGGTCACCTTGGCGTCAAAGATTTTTTTAGGAAGAAAAACATTAGCATGCCTCTGATTCTGGCAAAAAGAAAAGCAAACGACACGTGAACTTACCTTGACATGATTTTTTACTTAATGTCCATGATCATCTCTCGGACAGCTCTTTATCGCTGCTTGTGAAGAATCACATGTCGTGCTCAGTGCCGTCGAATCCATAGCATGTTTGATATTCTGCATTTATCAAACAACTCCGCAATAATCTCAAACAGGTTGGTGGCCCAAGCCTAGACTGACCACTGGTTCATCCTGCGACGCATGCAATTTCCCTCAAAGCCGAGAACATGTGATGCGACTTGTTGCTGCTAGCTTAACATATGAAATAATGTATCGTTTGAATGGGCTCTCGGCGTGGTAACACAAGCCTCTTCTGGTAAAAGTGGCTTTTTTGGTATTGCAGAAGGCTAATTTACTAGTGCAACTCAAGTATTTTCCTCATTAGTGTGCGTTTACACCTGTGACAGATTAGGTATATGTAAATATGGTAATTTGTGTAATCGTTCCCTGTTCTATGCCGGCTTAATTGTGCTCGTGCCATGGACTAGCATTGTTACACTTTTGTGGCGGAGCTGTTGAGCTGCCATTGTGTCACATTGCAACTTGTATTTCTTTCTGCACTGTAGGCCCTGGATGGCCAGAGCATCTACAACGCATGCTGCACGTTACGCATCGAGTACTCCAAACTGACCAACCTCAATGTGAAGTACAACAACGACAAGAGCCGCGACTTCACAAACCCCACCCTGCCCACAGGGGACCCCACCCTTGACATCGGGCTTGCTGGTGAGAGCAACCATCTTTGCCACATCGTTCTTCCCTTCATGTAGTACTTCTGGCTGGTTCCAAGCTGCTGCTCCAAAATGACATTACGACTACGGAAAGGCTGATGGTTCTATTTCTGCTTAAATCTATTTAAAATCCGGCATCGTCAAATCGTGTAGTGTGAAACATTTATACAGTCAACGACCAACTTCATTGACATGCCTTATAAGATGGACGCCTTCGCGGCACCGCCACAAGAAAGGGAAAAAGGCAAGAAATTATAGCTAAAAGCTGGCCGTGCCTGGTTTCCAGGTCGTTTGCGTCTGTGCGACTCAGACGGCACACGAAAGGGCTGGCGGCTTCGAGAACAAATGCCACTGACAGGCCTGTTTCATGCCAAATTTCGATAATGTTATCATTTCCAGCTTCAGTACTAGACACCATGACCGCCACTGCGCAGTTACTTGCAAGCTGGAACAGGAGGCACACATGCACTATACAGGCTGTTCATGCACCAAGCTCGTGCACGCCTAATAAGTGTCCTGGCAGGCCTTCAGAGCTATTTCAGACGTGCTGTGGTGATTTGAGCTTTAGGGGTAGGGAAGGGCTTGCATTAATTTTTTAGGACTGCACAATTTTTCAGGCGTCTTCGCGGCACCTAGGGAATCTGAAAATTGGACGTTGACTGTACTAGTATGTGAAAAGCTTTCATTCGTGATAGCAGCTGACGCAGTGAAACGTGTTTGCTTGATTCTCTTTGCTCTAGGATGCATGCATTAATGAGCATTAACTGTGTGCTTTTAATTGTAGGCCAAATTTGAGTTCCGTGCATTTCATTAACTTCATTGTTCTGTACTTTTCCCTTTCTCATAATTGTAGGCACACTTTACACTAATCACACGAGAAGTTGGTCACTGGTGAAGCAAATGTGTAGCCTTTTCTGAGCATTTATGTGATAGTGAATTGCAGGTTGCAATGTTACAACCTTTAGTGCTATGCCTAAGACCAGCTGCTTCGCTATATTCCTGCAATGTCACATTGTGCTGCCTTTGTTTTGATTTGTTTGGCTTCCTTCGTGTTTGTTTTTGCTTGCAGTTATACTACTGTCCTGTTTTATTTTGGTATGTTCAATGCACATCAAGTGAGTAGGACAAAGTTCTAAGCCTGACTGGTCCATGGTGTACATGCATAGACCGCTTATAGCGTAAGTCGCCAGAGTTGTGAATATCTGCGCGGTAAGCGGTACTGCACTATAACCAAAACATTTTTCAATGGCTGCACACGTGCAAAACGGGAAGCTCGCCCTTGATAGGTTTGTACCCATAGACTATTAGGCATGCTATCATGCACGCGGTCTGAACTGACAGCAGCGCGTGTGAGGGGGAATTTGGTTTCTTGGGCGATCGGTCGTGATAACTACTGCGAATGCCTACCAAGTTTGTATGTGCGCGTAGGAATGGTGGAAGCTAGCATGGGACCAGCAGCGTTCCTAGCACTCTGCAGTGTAGAACAATCGGTGTGTCCAATGCTGAAGGTTTGGTGCAGAAGACTTGCACCTTTATTTTATCATCCATTAATCAACCTCTTACCACGAAGTTAGCTAATAGTTTATAAAAATATCGTTTTGAAAGAATTGTTTAGCAGTCTAAAGCAATTTAGGGCTTCTCTTTATAGTGTCCTTTTTTAGCTTTTCCTACCCAGTTTCTGCCTTGATGAATCAGTGTTATTCTATTGATTTAAGTCTTGTAGAAGAACTAGCTTTGTCCTACTCGCTTGTACATGCTGTGCTATTTTGTTGAGTATGTACATGTCCTTTGTCCCTTTGTTTGAGCACTGTGTGGTGGTACCCCAACTGATGTCATGGTTGAAGGGATGTGGGCTGTGGGAGTGGGTGGTGAAGTATGGCAGGAACCTCCGACGCTGCACTTCGTGCATTTGCTCGCACTTTGTGCATCTTGTTGATGGCCGAAACGAGATAGGTAATGTTGGGGAACGCTTTGACCGGCATAGTTTGGTTTTCCTCTAAACCACTTGTTTCGAGTTTTGAGGTTCGTCTTGGTAGATAATGCTCTTTCGTGCTCTTTTAAATGGGCTGCCAGCATATGTGGTTGTTGTAGGCAGGCACTAGCTGTTAGATTTAAAGAGCCTGCGAAATTCCTGTAAGGTTTGCCATATAGTTAGGTGCCTTAATGTGCACGGTAGGCCTGTAAGGTAGTGAAACTGAAGATGCATTTGTAGGGTGCTGTAGCATTTCGCTTTGACAGCAGTGCCAAACACCCGATCAAGTGGTGAAAAGCAAAATGGAAGGGATGTGGTGCAACGCCTCCAGTTGCTAATCACTATTCGAGAGTGTCCGAGATCTGAAAATGTCGGAAGTACACATTCTCCGCATGACACGGCACGTTTGCAGTTGAGACCAGAAGCGCAAACATTGCTAAGCTTCAGTTTGGCAAAGCTCAGTGTATGACAAAAATTATGTCGAAATCTACAGTAACATGGGAGTCTTGAAGTGATCATCAGGCAAGCGATGAAATACAGGTCTTTGTCATTTGGAATGTCGTTACGTTTTCCTTGCATCTCAAGTGACCGGTGTCGGCGACACTTAGTTGATAAATGAAATCATCATAGCACCTACTGAGCAGTGCAACATGCCTATAACAGCTAGAGGGGAACAATTTACTGCTAAAGCAAACAGTGCTAGAATTCCAGAATTTTGGGCAGATTGGTTGTGTCCATGAAAATAGTAGCTGCACAGGGTCGGAAGCGTATTTGTACAAGTGCAGCAGTTTTCTGGTCTATGCAGAGTCCACGGCACAAGCTATAAATAAAAGGAACTCTGCGGCGGCACTAGCGAGTTGGAACATGCACCCCTTTGTCTCGGTTCCCAACATTCTGGCCAAGAGTTCAGAGACCGTAATGCAAGGGATAGTTTTCGCTATATTCACTGCAGAATCGGTCCGATGGATGTGTGGTTCCATCTTTGCGACGGTCAAAAGTGCAAGGCGCAGGCCTTGTACTGGATTAGTCTAGTCCATCTACAGAGCAGAATCGTTGAGATGAAAAGTTGACTTTAGAGCTGAATTCAAAACTATTTACCTATGGAAAAAGAATAACCAGTGTCGGGCAGATTGGTTTGGTCTGACCTTGCAGGCTGTAGCCTTCAAGTTGTGAAGACTGACCCAATTTGTCCATCCCACTGGCTTGCTGTGCTTCCACCGAGCTTCTTAACAAGAGCAGTCCAAGGTTCCGAGAATACAAAGGCCTTCGAACCGGCTTTTTTTGTTTGTTTGTTTGGTTGGACACCAGCCCCTCCCACACCCCCTCTCCGCTCCACCGCCAGCACTATGGAATGAGGCAGTGCATGACACCATGTTGCAGTGCCCTCTCTTAGAGACTCAAGAGAGATATAGATAGATGCCATGGCCTCTCCTCACTGCCCCTTGCCCCCCTTCCTCTCTCCTCTTTTTGGAAATTGGCACGGGAACAAAAGGTTCGTTGGGTATACTGGCGTCCCCGTTTGCTGCCGCCGGCCCGGGCCTGACCTCCCCACTAACCGCTGCCTATGCCGCCAGCGCCACAGCAGGTAGGAGCTCTCCCCCAAACCTCCTCGCCTGCCTTGCTTCCCTCTCTTAGCACTGTCCCCTGTTTTGTTCTGTTTTGTTTTCTCTCTCTTCGTTCTGCTGCTTCTGCTGCTGCTCATTCTGCCAGGCTTTATTCAATCTCCACGTAATACGAGCACCACGCAGAACTCGTGGGTCGTGGCCGCAGATGGAGCTTACCACTTTCACAACTTTCATCTGGCCTGCATTTTTTCTATTGTTCCTCTAGACTGGGCTCAAAAGCGTGCGTGCTTTCATTGTGTGTGTGTGTTTAGGTTTCAGCCGGCACTGAACTTTGTAGTTCCTTGGGAAAGAAGCGAAACACATAGGCTGGTGCTCGACATGATGTGCTGCTTGTTCGGGAGCAGAAGCCAGTGACTTCGTTTTCTTTCCAGTCATGACCATGTGCCCTTCACGGCTGCTAGGTCAGAATGGATGGGATTCCCATCTTCTGGTGTGGCCGGCATGTGATGTTCTGTTGGTCGAAATCCACAGAAAGATTGGAGTTATCAGCCGTGGCCAAACCAGGGATGCCTCTTGCTGGAGCCAACATTCCGACAAGCTGACGTGTTGACGAAGAAGTCCTTGCCAAAGGCAAGACTTGTCCTGGTGATGGTTGTCGGAAGGCAGGCCCAGCTTGAGACATCCCTTGTTCAACTGTCATTAGCATGGTGCCATTTGTTATTCAGGGTGTCTACCAACCGGGAAAACAGGGAATATTCAGGAAATACTAAGGGAAAACTCGGGGAATTTGTGCCTCTATCAGGGAAAATTACTTAAAATAGCTGTAATTTTTATTGAAAGGAATTGAAAGTTGGGGTAATGGAGGGAGGGAGGGGAGGCGACGTGACGTTTAGCTGCGGCACCAAATGTGTATTTGTATAAAACTGTTGTGAGGCGAGAAGGTGGTAAAGACTTCGGACGCTGCTCGACAAGTGTCCCGTTCTGATCTCGTTGAAAACCTCCGAGCCGCCCCCAGAGGCACCGGCAAGAGTCGCCATCGCCGTGGAACGCGGGCAAAACGCCAACGGCGTCGACAAAAGTTCTGCGCGTTGCTGATCCTGCTGCATGTCCAAGTTTATACAGCTGATAAAACTACTATCCTTACTGCGTATATCTCTATACTAATTTGCTATTGCAATTGATGCTTTGCCTTTCGGGTGAAACTGCGACATTTTATTTAACATGCTTACTAAATGTGACAGCATCAGGCAACATGGTGTCAGCCCATCTTGATGTAAAAGAAAGTTCCGTTTCACTCAGGGAATTTAGCAAAATCACACGGGGAGAACCTGGAAAACTCAAGGAATCTGAAAATGTCAACTTGGTAGACACCCTGTTATTGTACAATAGTGTTAATTGGCAAAGTGCTGCTCCGCTCCGTAAGGAAAGCTTGACAAAAGCAGCAGTGAGCTTGTTCACAGAGCAGCCGGTGCTTTGATGTACTACCTGGTCAGTAGGTGCCAGTGTGCAGGGAATGAAACATGCCTTTGGGTAAAACTGTGTCATCTCCATGTCATGTGGGATGGACTTCCTCGGGAGAAATACTGTCGCATCACACTTCCTTAGAGAAGAAAGCCTTCTGGAATGTTGGGTACAAACTGTTGAACAGGCGCACAATGTTGCCAACTGTTTTAGGGAACGTTAAAACCGTTTCGCGCACATTCCAGAATAAGTTCCATGTGTTCACCATCTCAACTCTCACTGCTTCCTGCTTTTTGTTCAGTGCAGTTTTCTTTATCTCTTACCATTTTTATTGAGAATGATCAGTGTGCTCAAAGAAACAAACTTCTATGCATGAATGAGCGAAGGGCATTGCATAACTTATATTCCGTTTCATACTTGGCAAGCAATGCTGTGGAAGTTGAAGTAATGTGGTCATGGGGAGGTCACTTCGTGCATTCCACTGTGCAGTCATCTTTTTTTTTTTTCTTTATCTGCAACGTTTTTTATGAAATGGAAGCCGGGGTCTAGTTGTTTAATCATTTTTTTTTTTCTGAAATGAGTTTGTATGTTATAACTACAGTAGTCTCTCGATAAATGGAACTTCAAGGACCGAAAAAGTTAGTTCCATTTAACAGGAGTTCCATTTACTGAGAGAGATGTGCAAAAGTGCAGATTTATGTGCGTACACTCTTAATACCATTTTATGGAATTCTAAGCACTAGAAGGTGAATGTACCTGATAGTTTTTCAGAAAGCAAGAAAACTGCAAGAGGTTTTGGCACAGCACAACAATTCAATTTGACAACAATTTGTCACTGTGCACTAAAAAATGCACCAATTTTGCTTTGTTTGAGTCCTTGGAACTGCATCTTTAGGATCGTTTTTTCCATGACACTTAATCTTTGGACAAACATGTCAGATCCTGGTTCCTTCTGAAAAATTTTTTTGAGATACTGCACAGCTGATTCTGCTCCTTGAGGTGTGGTAGGCTCCACGGTAGCTATCCCTTCAGATTCCTCTTCCGGCTCACTTTCCTCTTCATCACACACCTCAGCAACAATGCTCTCCACCGTGTTCTCGGGGCAAGTCACAACATCACTGTTGATGTGTACGTACTCATCAAAGTCCAGATGGATTTCCTTCAAAACACACTGCTCTACCACCTCCTGCCTCTCAAGGGCATCTTCACTGTCACATTCAGGCAAATCGTGCAAATCGGATGTCTGGTCACGTGAAAAAAATCCTGCATTGCTAAAGCAATTTGCTGTAGTACTATTAGCAGTCAGCTGCCTCCAGGCATCGGCAATAAGGTGAATGGCGCCAAGAATGTCCACCTTATATTCCTTATTCTGGTTCATACACACCAGCATCCTCTGCAGGAGACCCTTGCGGAAGCGGGCTTTCAGGGCTTGAATAATTCCCTGATCCATGGGCTGCAACAGTGCCGTGGTGTTGGCCGGGAGAAACTCCAACTGAATAGACTTCAGTCCTGTTACAGTCCCATGTCCAGGGCAGTTAACAAGGAAAAGTACTTTCCTCTCCTGCCGCGAAAATTGTGCATCCTTGGTGTGCAGCCATTTGCTGAAGAGGGCTTGCTTCATCCACGCTTTTGAGTTCGACTTGTAAGTCACGGGCATATTAGTTATGCCCTTAAAACAGCGAGGATTTTTGGATTTGTCAATCACAAGCAGCTTCATCTTTCTTTACTCAGTTTTCCACCTGTGCATTTCTCACTTTTGGAGGTGCTAGATTTTGTTGGCAGGAGCTTTAAAACAAGCACTGTTTCATCTACGCTGTAGACGTCATCGTCCTTGAATTGACGCATGATCTCCGGAAGGCGCCCTGCACGCCAGTCGCGACACGCTGTCGCATCAGCTGCTGCGGCTTCTCCTGCAATGGTGGGGAAAACGAGGCCGTTTCTGTCTTTAAACCTTGTCAGCCAGCCCTCACTGCACAAGAAGTCTGTTATCCCGAGTTGAAGGACAAACTCTTCTGCCTTGGTACGGATTAGTGGTCCGTTGATGGGAATGTTCTGGCTCCGGGCTCTCCTAAGCCACAACATTTAACACTTCTCCAGTCCTTTGTGGTCGCCTTGTCGCAGACGCTTCCTCTGGGGCCCGAATCGCGAACTTTCGAAGGCATCCTGTAGCTTCTCCTTGTCGTGCAGGATCCTCGTTAAGCTGCTTTTCGGGACGCCGTGCTTCGTAGTGAGCACCGACTTCGTGTAAGAGCCGCTTTCGAAGTCGAGAATAATTTCCATCTTCTAACGCGCATGGTGTGCACGCTTCTGTGCCGCCATTGAAACAACAGATGCCAGGCCTCAACTTCGCGAGCGCTTGCAAGCCAACAATGTTGGAAGATGCCAACGCGGCAATGAAGCACGAATGGCACCATGACGACACGAACGAGGCGGCGGGGGCCGAGCCCTGTAACCTCGATGACTTGAACCAAGACCGAATGACTAGAACAAGAACTGCGCATTCGTTGTGCTAACACGGCTGACTATCAACGAGGTGAGGCTTACGACTAAAAACAAGAAACAGCCGGAACCAGGAAAAAAACTGATGCTCATGGCAATGGGTCTGCCAGGAAGTTTAATTTTCGGTTCCGGTTTACACGGTGACGCGGAAATGTTAGTTCCGATTACCGAAAGTTTTTTTTACATTATTTGAGTAAAAAACCAACCAAATTAAAGGCGACTGTTCCGTTTAAGTGGCAATTCCGTTTAAGCGATTTCCATTTATCGAGATTCTACTGTACATACATAACTTGCAGACACAAGGTTGTGTCAAATTGCACATTATTTGTGCACCTTTGTGCTTCTAGCACATGACATACTATGCTCCGGTTGTGAGCACAAGTGATGTGCTGTGGTCGCTGGTTGTGGAAATGGGTCACTCCGCATGTTCACCGGCACGTAGGTTCAGATCTGCGATGCCTTCCATGTAATGATTGTCACACATTGGGACTTCACATAACTTCGAATTCCATGATTGATGTATACCTTTATCTTTCTTTGATAAGTGATGCACTATTTATGCACGCACACACGAAGAGGGAAACGCTCTCTGATGTGCGTCCGCTGATGTGTGTCACAACACAAACGAGCGGGCAACACGTTTCGTTTCCCTTTTCTTGTTTCCGTGTCTGCAAGCCCAACTTACTTCTAACATGATTCGTAGTGTTGCCTGCTGTGTATGAAATGGAATATAGTTCACTGTGTATTTTAACGCAAAGTAGATGCGGGTGTTGTTTCAAGGTGCCGGGTATTCATGGCAGTGTCTTGTCTGCCGTTTATGTGTGCTTCTGTGGCAGTAGCAGCTGCTCACTTTGGACGATGTGGCGCCGTGGCTCGTGAAGTTGTTCCTCTGGCTCACGCTCTGTCATGTGTTCTTCTTCCTCCTCTCCTCTTCTCTTCCTGCCTGCTTCCTCAACCATTTTAATGCTGCCTTTTAAACATTGCCACAGGAGATCAGTTTGACAAGAAGCAGGGTAGGTGGCTCTGCTGTCTCTTATAGTTCCTCGTAGAAAGCGCACTTTCTTGTGTGTCACGCTCGCCTCGTGTCACTCATCGGAGCCCGGATTGCTTTTCTGGAAGTGACTTGATGTCTTAGCATCTTTTCGTGGTTGCTGTTGCGCTTAGTATCGGTACCTGTATTTCTGATGTAGGAAAGTTGGCACTTTTAACCAGATGCATATTTATTGCAGGGATAAAGTAAGCAGAATTCTTCGGTGCCTCTTTATGCAGTTGTTCAAAAACATAACTCCTAACAAATTGAACCCGTTTTACTTTTTTTGCTTTCACATCTGGGCTTGGTTGTGAGGGTGACGTGCTTGGATAGTGCAATGTGCTGCCGTACATATTTGCAATAAATGACTTTGGATACAATTAGTTTATTTAGTTGATGCATTTCTGGTTGAGATTTCCTTTAAAGGTGAAGTTAGGTTCGGTGTACTGCTCAGCCTCAACTCAACTGTTGAGGTCACATTCACAATTACCTCAGAAATAAAAAAAAGCAGTCTTTCAGAAGAGGTTATATGTTTTGAAAATGTTATGAAGGAAGAAATGGCAAGCTGTGGTGCAGGCATTCCATTCTCATTTTTGGAATGTAAACTGTGGCAACACAGGTAAAGAGAAAAGTAAGTTAGGCTTTGAGGATGAAACATTTTCTTCACTGTTCTCGCCCGTCTCATTTCTTGACTGCTGCTTTGTAAGATGTCCTGCTCCAGCATTTTCAGTGTTAATGTCTTGTCATTTTTGTGTGTGTGAATTGGTGGTTGCTAAGAATTTGTCATTTGCGAGTATTGTCAGCTATTATGGAATCCTTGTGGAGTCGTGGTGCGCCCACCTGCTTAACATGGTGTAGCTTAGCTAAATTGGCAGGGACTATTTTGTCAATTGCATGTTGAACGTTTTCGAGCTTGTTGTTTTGTTCAAGCCTTGCTGCCTCCTCTGAAACCTCCTGGTTAAATATTAAATATCTGGCTGAACAATGGACCGTACCATAATGCACCTTACATTGTGCGGTTTGACTTGCTGCCAGGCCACACTTTGTCACATTTTATTTGAGTAAAACAAGACTTCCAAATGTGAAAACAAGCAGAACCTTGCATGGACATTGCATGTGCCTTTGTAGCCAGTAGTAAAGAAGAGAGTGCAGCGTCATTGTCGCAGCAATAGGAATAAATGCACCTTGCATAGTGCTGGACTTCCATTGCAATCGTGTTTAATTAATGATTAGAATTGTGGCCTTTCTGCAATGAAATCATTGCATTACTAGGTGCACTGCTTGTTGTGAAATTGCAGCCTTTGAGTGTGCCTCACTGCTGCGTAATGGTGCATCTTTTGGCCGAGGACACATGCAAGATTTACGAAGAGCAAAGTAGCCCCTTGTTCCAGCCGCTGGCAGCTTTTTTTCCTCGCACGTCTTTTGCGCAACTGCTGGACAGTCAACTAGGGATTCGTAGTTGACGTGTGTGGTGTTTGACGGCTGTGCAGGGCTGCCCCTGGGTGGCTTTGCCCTGTCACCGTCATCCCCGGCTGCGGCCACAGCTCTCGGCATGGCCGGCATCCGGCTCCCAGGACAGCCCACCACCAGCTGCGTGCTTTTGGTGTCCAACCTCAATGAACAGGTACGCCTCTCGCTTTTCACATCTCGAAGTGATGTTCCTCTTTGGCTAGCATCTTTTTTTTTTTTTTTCTCGGTGTGGCAGTGGGCATTCTGCCGTTCTGCTTGGGCTGTCCTCACCTCCCCCTGCATGCTGCATTGCTTTCGCTTTTCTTTTCTTTGTCTGTTGCCTCTTCAGCTACGGTTGGGATAAAGTGCAGTAGTTGCCTGTTGCCAAACGCGTGCAGTTGTGTACTGTTCGTGCTGTTCAGGAGTTGCCCCCACAATGGGAAAGAAAACATTCTTGTGTGATGAAGAGTTGTAATTTTGATCAGTGATTCGGCCAGAGCATGAACAGAGCCAAGCATGCTATTGCGGTGATCAGTGAAAAGCCTCGGAATGGTCATCTGGTAATAAAGGAAAAGAAGGCAGAGCGTGGTGACTGTGAAGGTGTGGATGCCAAGTTGTCATTGTACTGCAGTGATTGTAGACAAGTGTTCTATGCTGTGTTCTTTTGTGTATGACGTTTCTGTAGTTAGTGTTAGGTGCGAAGATCTACGTCTACAAGAGCATGATCTACCATCAGCATATCAAACAATAAAAATCTTACTGGAACACCTGTTGTAACCTCGTGGAACAGGTTCTTAAACATGGTGTGGATGCAAATGCACATTGTAAAGCATGAACTTCAGTCTTTGATATAAACGCAGGTGAAGCTGGAAGCACGATGATGCAACCTAGCCACTTTCAGTTTGTTCGCACTTGAGTTTATGCCTTTGTGTCACACATTTAACAGAACAGTCCGTCTCTACGTGCTACCCAGCAAATTGAACAACTCTCTCCAGCCGTTCTGATGTCAGCCATATTATGCCTGTCTGTCCTCTTGGTTGCCTTAACCTTGCAGGTCTTGTCAACTGTAGCTGTTAGTCGCGTCAGCACAAGCAAACAGGACAATTTTACAGGGACTAGACAGCAAGTATCGTTCTTGATTGGAAGGGTGGCCATGATTGGAATTAGTTGCACATTAAGCTGTTATGCCGCCGCGTGTCATTAATAAACTCCGGCACACCTCACCTGCATAAATGAAAAGCATTCTCACCGTCTTGCCTTCACTTGTAAGTGTTCTCCTGAGCGCACACGCACACACATTTCCCACAGATTCTGTACTTCACCGATATCCAAGACTGAAGAGTACTTGTTTCTCAAGTGCAACTTTCAGCCTCCTGGTGTTTGTTCCTTATTTTAAGTTTTCTTGTGCACATTTTTTTTCTTTCTCATTTTGCTGTTTTAACTTTTAACTCATGAGCCAACTTAGCTGTTTCTCTTTGCCTATCGCGGTTTCGTACTTCCCTGCTTTTCTGCTGTTTCATATTTCTTTTCCATTTCAGAGAGCACCTTCATTTAATTTTTTTTTTCTTGCACTTTTGTTGTGACTTCAGCTGCACCCACCCCTGCTTTATTTGTTGTCTGTCTGGTTTTTCTTGTTACTTTTTTTTCTTACAAGTTTTCCAGTCTCAAAGGGTTTCTTTTGGCCTTTTGTCGCATTCAAAATGGAAATACCTGTTATATCCAATATTTGTTATTGGAGTTCATGCCAGTGCTAGAGAAAGAAGAGATGATGATCATATTATTTAACAGAAATGAAAGTATGACTCCTCTTTTGTGCTAGCAAAGCATCTTGTGCACTGTTTAGTTAATGAGGGTACATATTCGGAGAAAGACAACACAAGCCATTCTTGTTTGTCCTCTCCTGTGCATGTGCGTCAATTTGCACATCCCTCTTCTAATAGCTGTTTCGCCAGCTGACCCAACAAAAAATATACCCCTCCGTTTATATGCAACCACGCGATTGGCTTGAGATGTGGGTTTGCATTCTGATGTGTGCATTCCTGCATACTAATAAGTGAGTGTGTAAAACTCCGACTCTGTTAATGCGCAGTTAGTAAAAGTCATCAAAGCCTTGCTGTCTGCTTTAGAATGCGTTGTGCAGGTCTTTTAGGTATGCCTGAAATTTGCAGTAGTGAAAAGCAAGCTAATTTTGTAAATGTTCACAAAACGTAGGTGTTTGAAAGGCTAGGATTGTTCTGCATATGAAGGCTATTGGGAAATGTATGCATAAAATATATACAACACGCTTCAGTTCCTGCATATGTGCAGTCTTATAAACTACAAAGTAAAGCACCATATTGCTCTTCGCACCTTCTTTAAGGTATAGTTTCTGTGTGTGAATAAGTAGTGTAAGTATAGTTAAGCAGAGGCTTTTCACTACTTTAGCTCACTTTTGTCAGTCATTGTGGACGGCTAGAGAGCATGTAGCTGTGTTGAATGTCTGGGCTTACCGCACCAAGGTGACTGGCGCACAGGTTACCCTGCACCATGGAGGAAGATGCACAGGATCGCTGACCTATATATCTTGCATTGCATTTGGCGAGGGGACATAAATGTCTTGGCGATGGATGCTGCCTAACTGTCCTTGGCACTTTCTCCCATGTGCCTTTGTGATTGTGATTCTCTCGCCTCTCCGTCTCGTGACATGTCAGTGCTGAAATTTCGTGCAGATGAGGCAGGCAGTAAAGAGTAAGCCTTGTTGGGTCATGCCAGCATGGTGAAAAATGAGCTCATGCTGTTGTGCACTTTGACCATTACAACTTTAATTGTACAAAGCTCAGGTCAGGCACAAAGCTGGCAGTAGGTGGAGACTCTGACGGTCTGCCAAAGCCTTGTGTTATCCGAGGTCTGAGTAAGGTGTTAAGAGCATGTTTGTGCGCTTGAAAGAACACAGTGGTGGAGAGCACCCTGCTGCATGGCGGCAGTTTGATGGCACTGGCATGTTTCACCACCTCCAGTATGTTGAGCCAGGAACCTAGGGTTAACATAGTATTACTGCTTGTTGCTGGGCAAGTTGGTTATGGTGTAAAAGATGTCAAAGAGAAGGGACTGTACAGGAAATAGCACCAGTCAGTTATCCTTCACAATGTTTCACGTCTTTTACACCATAACAAACATAGGGCCAAAGTGATGCAAAGGTTCCTTTTGCTAGATTCTGTTCTCTTCTTATCACTCACCGTTCACAGCTGGCCACTTCCGGGAGTTAATGTGGGCGAAGCGCTGCTTAGACCACTGCCAAAGCGAGAAAGGAAATAGCATTGGAGTTGTAGAATCGTTGCATTATCCTGGCCTAGCATTGCCCAGCATCTAGGGGAAGTCGGCACTCATGATTGCGTGAGTATGAAGCGACACCTACGCGAGAACCCGCAGTGCCTAATGATGGGCCTAATTAATCGAATTGTCTATTTTACTGAGTCGGCGCTCCTGTCTATCTTGCTCTGTGCCCTCTGATCTCCCCGAGGTGCTTGCCCTAGCATTGTGAAGCGCCCCTCACTCCTAGCTGTCCTAGCTCTTCTGCTGCACGATGTGCCGCCTAGTTGCACTTTTTTTGGCCGCATGCTTTCAATTCACTGCAGCTCGTGCTATCTGCCACTGCCCACTCGCTGCTGCTGTTGTTTGTCGTTAATTGTTTGCCTCAGTTCAGTTTTTCTCCTTTTTCTTTTGTGCTGAGCGTTTGTTTGGTTTATATGCCTTTTTCCAGTTTTTGACCTGTTGTTTTGTTTCTTTTTTTTTTCTCTCCAACCTTTCTTTTGGCTCTCGCTTCTTTCTCTAATACTGTCTCTCTGCTGTCTCTCTCTCACTGTATCTCTCTCTCTCTTTCTCTGTCTCTTGACCCCGTCCCCTTCTCCCTTTACACCATCCACTATCTTCTGTCCGCACCCTGCCCTTCCCTC
Source organism: Dermacentor silvarum (assembly GCF_013339745.2). NCBI lineage: Eukaryota > Metazoa > Arthropoda > Arachnida > Ixodida > Ixodidae > Dermacentor > Dermacentor silvarum. Next base: position 63,694,761 of record NC_051164.1, read on the forward strand.
TCGTCCCTCCCTTCCTACACGATTAACAAAACAATGATTAATACAAACTCAACTGCCTTCATGTATTTCTAACCCCCCCCCCCCTTTTGTGTGCTGACCCTTCCACTAACGCTTTTGCGACATACTTGCCAATTCTCAACATCTGTGTACCTGTGATCTGTTTTTCATTTTAATTTCTCTCGTGCATCCTGTCATCATATTTGGCTGTGTTCCTCTGGCATTACTTTTCTCTTTAAATTTTTTTTGCTTATTTCTTGCATATTATGGACATTTCTTTGCTATTTCTACTATTCTCTTCCTTTGCTTGTTTAAAATTTTGTTTTATAACTGCTCTTTAATCCTGCACCTCGTTTTTTTTTTTTTTTCTCCTTACCTCCCCCCCCCCCCCTCTTTCGTAACATACCTCTTTGCTGCTTCCTTATCTGCTTTTGCACATTTGTTGTGCTGGAAACATTTGTTTATTTTCATTTTTTTTTTGTTCTTCCTTTTAAATCACTGTTATTGTCCCTCGTACCTTGCACTTGTGTCCATACCTCCCACCCTTTACCTGGTGTCCAAACCCACCTCGTACTAAAACTAAATCCCTGCCTGTACTGTTCACATCACTAACCTCTTCATCGCATGCACGTCATTTCCTCATTCCCGCTCTCTCTTCTTTCTCTCTCTCTTTCTCCATCTACCCCCTTTCTCTCTCTGTCCTGTTTAAAAAAAAAAAAAAAAACAAACTGCCATACAAACTGAAAACCACGGCTGCTGCCGCCGCCGCCTCCTGTGGCTGTCATGCGGATGCGCGCTTCTCTTGTGGTGGGACACTGGCCCGACCCACCGACCACCAACCAACCAACCACCAACCCTCCCTTCGTCCGTGGGTGCCCTCTGGCCGCACACACCCTCTTCTGCTGGGGCCTGCCTCTTCTCATCCTCCTCCTCCTCGTTTTTTAGATGGTCACGCCCGACGCTCTCTTTACCCTTTTTGGTACGTTCTCATTTTTTAATTTCCTTCTCGTTAAGCCTTTGTTTATTTTCTCAGCAGCCCACAGATGCTCTTACTTTTTTTTTTTTTTCTTTGTTCTGTGCTCACTGCCTCCCACTGTTCTTATTATTTAAATTTTATTTTTCTCTGATTTTAATTTCTCATACGCTTTTTTTTCTCCCCTCTGTGCAATTTTACAATGCCATTGAGTGTTCTAGCCAATGTGTGTGCATTCTAGCGTTCTGTTTTAGAGGAGTAACGGGACGGAAACACGAACCGAGCCAGAGGTCGCTAATTTGATGTCCAGCCATGGTGGCTGCTTTGTGACCGAAGTGGAATGCATAACCGCCAGTGTACAGTACTTTGCAGACGTATTAAAGGACATCAAATGGTCAAAACTAATGCCGATAGCTCCGCTACAATGTCCCCCCTCAGCCCGGTTACGCACCTATGGTACGTTCAAATCTACACGTTAAATTTTAAAAACTTTAACGCAAATAGCTGCACTTGCTCTAGTGTTTCGTGACGGCATGCTCCAAGTGTACCAGAACAATCTCCTATCACGTCGCACCTCTCGGCGGTGAAAAGTACAGCATTCGCAGGCCCGTGTCACAGTGCGAAGGCTTCTAACCAACATATCAGAGCCACAAAAAGCCTCGTTGAGTGCCCCGTCGCAAGATGTCCCCACCGCCTCTGTCCGCTGCTCCGTCTCGATATTCCGCTGAAACAGTAAATGCTAAAACATGCTAGAACTCTCTGGTGTCTGTGCTGGACTGACTTCACACACACTTTGCACGCACACACATGTGCCTGTGGCTGGTTTGCATAGGTTTTGTTCTGGGTTGTGACCGTTTCTTTATCTCACGAGTTGCTTATCTTGTCTTGTAATGTTCCTTATCCTGTTTTCTTTACAAGTTAAAGGGGCCCTGCAACGCTTCAAGTCCACCATTCTTGCTCTACACCTTTTTGCATGTGAAACAGCTAAGAGCAAGAGAAATAATAATTGATAATGCACTCATGCTCTATTTATCAGTCACAGAAACTTCAGATTCTGAGCAAAATTGCAGCTACCCTCAACTCGAGTTTTTGTGGCTCTGGATACCGCATTTCACTCTCCCACGACATAGAGCTGCAGCTGCTCCGTAGCAGCAGGGCACTGAAGTCAAGTTTTAGAATTCGGCATGCCATGATTGCCAAGTTTGCTCGGCTGGACGGCGTTACTGTGACATTCGAGATTGGGCTGTGCACGGTTTAATCTCGTAAGCCATGGCGTCACTTTGGTTACAACAGCTACCATGAGGTGAACTTTGGCGTATCAAGTGCCTGGCATGTTGATTGCTACAGCCTATGCATAAATTAAAATTGCTGTTACAACGTAACGCCGTAGTTATTTCGCAGTGATTGTGATCTTGGGGGAATATCAAATTGTGCATTGTCTTTAACCAATGAACACAGTGCTGCACAAGATTGTCACGTCCTGCACACGAAGTGCACGATGTCACCGCATCATGATGAATGCTGTCGGTGCCGCCTGACAGGTCTTCTCGGGAGCGTTGCAGGGCCCTTTAGCTGTCTTATTTTCAAGACTTTGTTCTCAGTGCTGTGTGTGTGTGCTCTCTTGTGTGTGCTGTCACCTGACTTGTGTTACAGTTTCTGCTACTGGTTGCAGACGGAAGCTCTTTTCTTTTCTTCTGTTTCATGCAGTTGCATCTTTGTTTACTTTTTCTGCAGGTGGCATGTTTCTCGGTGCATACAGGCTGCTTTTTTTTTTTTTTTTTTTGGCCAGTAGATTCCTGTGCCATCTTAGACATCTTAGCCAACCACCACAAACATAGCTGTCTGCTGAAGCCTTTGTGTGTATTGCAAGTAGTAGCGACAGGAGCAATAGTTTATGTAGTGCCTGATGTACCATTACAAAAAGACTGGGCCTGTTGTGAGGATCTTGTAATAAACATTTTGTGTGATGGCACACAGCGCAACAAAGAGAACTGCATGTTTAACTCCGATTCAAAAACATTTATTCAGGGAAAGATGCATGTGTAGTCTTTTATTGGGTTAGCCTCTGGTAAGGGCTATTGCCAGATGATAGTGATGTAGTTGTTACCAACCTCATCATGATGTGGGGGCCGACTGTGCATGCATTGCCTTTCTGTGGAACTAGTAGATGTGCTGCGATAGCAGTGTAATATACTTTCATCACGTATCACTCTTAAGCAGCGAGTAAGTTCAGGATGCAGTAAAGAATTAGGGCATTTTAGAGCACTCCACATCGCCAGCACCTGATCAACACTAAATGCGCTTTTTGTGCCTCAGTGGCATGTTTTCCAAAGCCTAACAGCATCGAAACAAACAGGCATTCGCAATAATGACAGAACATTGCTAATACATTTTTGTCAGCATGAGACGAGGCTAGACAAAGGCTGATACCATTTATTTCCTGTATGTAATGGTGGAAAGCAAGTAGCAAGAGTGAATTTGGATTGTAGTGGGTAGCCTGCAGGCTGCCACCTTGTTAACGCAATTCTGTGGTCATCTTAACAGGTGGTAGCTGCCACATTAGTCCGCAGCATAAGGTACACATGCACACAGGGTATCTCACAGTAAAGTACCACAGTAGGATATCATGTACAACACAGTGTTAAAACTGTCGAAAAGAAAAATTAAGTTGCATGCACCGATTTCTGAACTCCACTGCTTATGTCTGTAGAAAGTGCTTTCTTAAGTGTGACTCATTGGTACTGAATTCAAAAGAAAAAACGGCATACAGTGGTTATTGTATTTGGGTCACAGTATGCAACAAGGTTACTAACAGTTGCGAGATCTACCCACTCAAGTGAAAGGTAGTCAAGGCAAAACTGACGAGGTTAGTTCTCTGTGAACAACTGGCTGCATAAGGCAGATGGTGCTGATAGTTTACAGCGGATATCTTCATACCCGTTTCCAGCTTCAGTGGTTTTCTGGCCTCCATCAGAGCCTGTAACACTGTCTGAGGCACCTTTGCAGTTCTTCTATACTTCTCATTATCTGTGTACATCCCTCCTTCCCCAGGAAAAGTTGTCACCATGTACCACGCAGTTAAGGAAGTAACTTGCACAGTAAATAAATTTCTAATTTTCTGGACTGTCCAGTTGTGTCTATGGCACTTCGCAATGTACTAGGTCTGGTTATGTAACTCATGGTCCCTTCACTGCTTTTTTTTTTTTTTTTTTTTCTGCCAAGTTATGCAGGATAGAGTAGTTGTAACAACCTCGTGTCTTCTGTCTGTAAACACATGTCGCTTAGTGATGCTCTTTTCAGCTGCTCATTTGGTTTGGCTTGCACTTTCCACTAACAAATTGCTGCAAACTGCAGAAAATGCTGGTGAAATGGCACATTTATAAACGGGTGAAATCATTAGTAACCCCAGGGTGGCAATCTCAAGCGCTCACTTTTGCAAGATCTTGCACGACTCGGCACCGAACTTATTTGTAGTATATGCAGGGTGCACAGCCGAAGGCATTTTTGGCACTGCAGCAGAAACGCCGTTAGCCACATACGTACGCTGTTGCATCCAGAGCAGAGTCGGACATAATCTCGCGAAAGTGATCGTCCGAGAATAAACCACCCCTGGCTGTAAAGAATTGGCGTCAGTTTTCCTTCACCGCCAGCTACTGTCAATGTAGATCCGCAACTGGAGTGCGGCTTGAAAACGTTGCGCACACACTTTAAAAGCACTGCACATTCTGGCAGCAGTAAAAGCAGAACTACTCAAGCTAGCAGTGACAACCAGTCAATAGTTTACTTAATTTCTAAATGTTTTAATGACAGCATTGCACAGATGCTAGGGTTATAAATCTTGCCCGATAACTGGCTCCCTTGGTCGCAAAGCAAGCTTTTGTTGCAGTTATAGTACCATTCTGTGGCTGCCTTTTCAGCAAGTGTGAACAACTTGGTGGCCTCCTGAAAAACTGTGCATGGTGACACCCTCATCTTTCCGAGCTCTTGCATTGACCATCGCAGCTCTCACCTGGGACAAGTGTGTGTTAGGCCATATTCAATAGCGATTGTGAGCTTGTCTGGTAGTATAGTATCGCATGAGTGTGCCTCTGTCAATCATGATAGTCAAAAAATCGTGAACATATATGTTCTTCATATGCTAGCTAGCGTATGCAGCACCCTCGTCGGGTGTTGTAAATTTGTTGAAGTTGTTGGTCCGCGACACCATCAACTTTACGTAGGGCAAGTGCAAACACGTATGAGTGCTGTATGAAAAAAGTTCCCAGCTCGTGAAAATAGCATATTTGGCTGATGAAACAGCAGACACCTCCGTCATCTGCTCTTCCAGTCACTCTTTTGGTGCTAGGTTAAAGGAATGCCATTATGGTGGTGCAAGTATAAAGTACTCCAGCTTTGTATTTTTGTGTCAATTAAGCCTTTCAATTGCAAATGAAGCACCCCGTTGGTGGTGTTTGCAGCATTATTTGGTGGTGTTACAAGGGGAGATAGAGAACCCTATTTTTGCTCATAATTTTTGCTCCTGTAAGGGGTCTCTCCAAGATGGGGATTGTAATTGGGGCTCATAATTGCATGCTACAATATTCAAATCGTTACAAAAGCAATTCGGCGCCATTATTGGCAGAAAGTGAAATATGGCTCTACAGCAATGCACTGTGGTGCAGTTAAGCTGCATCTGATGTTAGAATTTCCGTATAACCTGCGCTGTCACTTGATACCCGATTTCTCGGTGCAGGTTGTATGCACGAGAATATTGTGAAACTCCACAGTCATTGTATTATAAATTTGGGTGCAATCTTTCTGCCTTTTGCTCCGCCTTCAGCTGCTTCTGTTCCTGGTGTTGCAGTAAGGGAAGGTTCCCGAGTCTTGCAGAGTGGCCATTTCTTTTTTTTTTTTTTTTTTTCGTAGTAAGCATTCAGAGATGCATAAAGGCTGTAGCACTGCACTTTTCAGTGCGTGCTTGATGACGTGTGCCTGCCAATTTTTTTTCTCCCCTTTTCTCCGAACCTTTGAATAGGTGTGTATGGCGACGTGATCAGGGTGAAGATCCTCTTCAACAAGAAGGATAGCGCGCTCATTCAGATGGCCGAACCACAGCAAGCACAGCTGGGTGAGAACGTTTTTCTAACTTTTTTTTTTTTCCCTCACGTCCAGTGCTTCATTATCTTGTTGCCACTGTGGCCTCTGGTTTTGCTCTTGTATCGTTTGCATAAATTGACATTTGTGCTGTAACAGACATCTTTTACATGTCATTACAGTCAACGACTGATTTTCGTGGAACCGCCACATACCCCAATTTGGGGCATGAAGCGGTTCGGACACTATTTCAGAGCTATTTCGGACGTGCCTGCAGCGATTTGAGCTTTTGGTGCAGTAAAGTAAAGGGCATGCACTCATTTTTGGGATGTTTTTGTAGCCCCTAGAGAGTCTGAAAAGTTGGATGTTGACTGTACATGGAAGTGCGACATGTAAACACCCAGTAGCTTGTTTCTAAGCATGAAGTAATGCCATGTGTACGTTTCCAAGTCTGAATTAAGCCACTGTTACCAATGTTCTCAGTTGCACGTTAACCGGAAACGAAATAACGCGTTGGAGCAGTCTTGAACTGGTTTGCGTGTGAATTTATGCTGATAGTGCCTTCATGACATTATTTCCTGTGTAGAGTTAAACCACCTCATTAGCCCATACCAAGAAAGATAATGATAAAGTATGTGGCTAGATGGTAGGTAAACAAGTTGGGGCTAACAGAACGTATTCTTTCCTATCTGTTCTTGCCAATACGTAATGCCGGCATAATTTTGGCTTCAAGCTTAGTGTGAGCCCTATGCCATCTTTGGCAACCGGATAAGTAGCAGCATGGAATCATGCTAGCGAGTTAATACTTGAGAAACGTGTTCTACTTTCTGATTTTTTATTCACATTTTGTTTGTCCGTGACAGTACATCTGCTTACATAGAAAGGTGTAGCAGTAATTACAATATGGAGATAAAGTGCCGGCCAAAGCTTCGATTTCATGGAATGTGAAGAAATCCTGCTACTTTTGCCTGCTACCGCGAAGGCACTCTAGGCACATTGTTTAGCTGGGCTTGGATTGGTCTTTAGTGGTGCGACTCAACTGGATTCGTCAGACACGGCGTGGCTGTGACCTGCGGCTCTTCCTGACCTGTGACATGCTTAGCAGTGGGCTAACTGTGCTTTTGAGAAGTTTCTTTTTTGAGCGTGGCTCATGACTTTTCTTCGCTAATTGCTTTTTCTCTCCGGTGGCAGCCATGAGCCACCTGGACAAGCTCAAGGTGTACGGGAAGCCCATCCGGGTGACGCCATCCAAACATCACATAGTGCAACTGCCCAAGGATGGGCAGCCAGACGCTGGCCTCACCAAGGACTACATCAACTCGCCCCTGCACCGTTTCAAGAAGCCTGGCTCCAAGAACTACCAGAACATCTACCCACCCTCGGCCACCCTCCACCTCTCCAACATCCCGTAAGCCCATTGATTCACTTGAATGGGGACACCAAGCTTATTGCACCACTTGCATTGGTGCTGTGGGGCACCTTCTTGTCTATATATTGAGTGAATGTGTAGCTGTATTACATTTTGAAGTAGTCCCAAGTTTGGCAAATCGGTTCTGTGGAAGCTTGCAAGGGGGAGGAAGGTTCATGAAAGAAAAGGTTTTAGCTTCCTTTTTAGCTTCGTTCTAGTGAAGTGAATGACAGTTTCCCCTTTCACAGTCTCAAGTTAGTTTCTATACGGCCACCCTATTCTGCTTTATTGATGACATGTAATGTTCGAGGACCAGCATAGCATCATGGCTCTCCCTCGTTTTGCTTTGCAGGCCAACGGTCTCTGAAGAGCAGATACGGGAGGCATTCACGCAAACCGGCGGCACAGTGGTGGCATTCAAGTTCTTCCCGTAAGTTGTCTCCACCTACTCTTTATCCTTCTTTCTCTCAATCTTTTTTTATGAGAAAGTGTCCCAGAGTTCACTTGTTCTTGCGGGCTGGATTATCCCTGTAGAACTGCTGTGACACTGACACTTGCGTGTGTGTGTGTGTTCTTTATTTTTTTTATTTTTTTTCACGTGTCGCTCTCTTTTTTGTGGCTGGGATTTAGTATTTAGTAGCCCCAACAGGTGTGCACACCTGCTAAAGGAGAAGGTGCATAGCCAGTGTCTGGCTACTCGGCGTAGCATGTTAAAGGGGGACGATGCATAGAACTTATTTAGCTACCACGTAATGGTTGTTCTCTTATCGGCTGGATGCATCTTGAGTTAACCTCTGTGGTCTTCTCAGTTGCACCGTTTGAAATCACTTTCACCTTGTGTGTCACTTTCACCTTGTGTGGTTCAGAAATCAAAAAGCTCCTTTTTTTTTGCCATTTCATGCTGTGCTGGATGTTAAGCGCTTTCTTTTTGTTGCTTGTGGTGTTGTTGCTAACAAATATCCTACTGCGATTTGTTTAGTGACCACAGTGCAGCTTGTTTAATTGCACTATTAGAGCTATACTTGAAATAGAGGTGTTTGATTTTTTTTTTTTTTTTTTTTTTACAGGAAAGACAGAAAGATGGCACTTATCCAGATGGGCTCTGTCGAAGAGGCTGTCACGGCACTCATCGTAAGTTTACTTTACTGCTTTTTATGTTGTGACCAGCGTATTATGTTAACGTTTGATATGTTGCCATTCTGTAATGTTCTCACATCTTACGTTGCGCTTGAATCAATGTGGTTCTGCTGTACATTGAGATCCATGATGTCACACTGATGCACTAGCACTAGGATTTCAGCATGGAATTGAAAACAATGGAACTTTTGAACTGGAATGGAAAAAATAGAATCAACCTATTATTGCGAAAATAGTGTTCAAAGAGTACTTTGTCTGAACAGATTTCGTGTTTCTTTTTTGTGTTCTTTAGCGGGTTTGAGCACTCTACTTGGCTGTTCCGCAGTGTTCGTGCATTTCACGTTTGCTCATTTCTAACTTGCCTCTTGCCTTCCAGAAAATGCACAACTACCAGCTGAGCGATTCCAATCACCTGCGGGTCTCCTTCTCCAAGTCGACAATCTGAGTAGGCCCTGTCCAAGCCTCTCCTCCTTTAGCGCCTTCTCGGAGCTTACACAACTGGTGGAAGAGGGTGGACGGGTCTTGTGACGGAAGAGGCCGAGACTGCTGAGAGAGCAGCAACAGCAAAGTGGGACCCAAAAAAAGAAGAAAAGAAAAAATGTGCGACAGAAGGCACAGCAAACATTGCCATGGCACGTGGAGCAAGGCATCGTCCCGTTTCAAAAGGACCACAGTGCACGCGCGCGATGCTGCGAGGCACGCATCTGTTGTGACATCCTGCGCAGGATGTCAAAACGCGGCAGGGTAATCTGCACAGGGAGGGGGTCAAATTTTACGTTTAAACTTTTTTTCTTTTTGTCTTTTCAATTTGAGAAGTGGTGGCTGCACCTCATCTGTATGTCAAAAAGGCTGAGCCTGACTTTTTCAAAAGAAGTGTTGCGTGTGCCGAAGATGAGGCATTTTTTGTGTTTCCTGTGGAACGGTGCTGCACCTCCACTGCCTTTAGTTTTGCCCCTCTTTTTTTTTTAACTCTTATTGAGACGTGTGCATTGTTATTAAGAGTAGTCTGCGGCGGGTCTGCAGGCTGCCTCCCCCCCATCCCGCTTTTTTTTTTTTCCTTCGTTTTCCTGCGTTTGGATTGAAATCACAAGCAGCAACATGAGTGATGAGTCCTCTCGGCATCCATCCTTCCTACACCCCTTTTCATTGCCTTTCTCAACATGTTGAGAGGTCATCTAGAAAACCATGCACCTAAATATCAGCCTGGCTGAGTCTCTTATCCCTGCTCCACTTGGTGGTTTTGAGTTATCTTTTTTGTGGCTCCACGCCAGTTTCAGCGCGTTTTACAGTTGCAACGCCCGTGTGTAGAAGGAGTGTGCAGTTCACCGATTTGTTTGTAAGTCGGTGTGTGCAGTGTGCAAGACGGACACCTCTGGAAGGGTACCAATTGCGCCTTGTGGTTTGACATCTTAAAAAGGAATAACAGGGTCTGCCAGTGGGACAATGGAAATGGCAAATGCCTGTCGGTGTATTCGTCCCATGTTGCCTGCACTGTTGTTCCATTTCTGAGGTCATAAACAGAGCAGGGACATAGCAGGGTCATTTTTATTTGGGCCCCATGCAGATCAGCGTCTTTATTGTGGCTAGCGAAGTGTGTGTCGAGCTTGCAGAAGTCTTTTACCAAAATAGACTGGCAGTACCGTGACTTGTGGAAAGGTGGCGCTTGCATCACATGTGGCTGTGTTTTTTCATCGTAGCAGATTGGCGTGTTAGCAGCAGTAGACGCATAAATGATTGCACGCCTGTTAATGGAGCTGGACTGATTGAAGAGACACTTTGAATGTCTCTCCTGGACCGACCTGCACACTGCGCACACATGGTGTGCAAATGCTAAGCCTTTGTTTTGCTTGTCATCTGGGTTTCCAGTGCTGTGGGAGGGTGGGGGTACCTTAGTATCAACTGTTCTCATCGACAAACCTGCTGTCACTCATGTGCTTTTTCGAAACCTGAGGGCTCTAGCTGGGTCTAGACGGTGGTGTAGCTTTAAGCTGTAATACAAACATCAGATAGTGCAGAGAGCCAAGCTCTTGGCATGCACCTATTTTTATACCGTGCCTTTGTTCATCATCCTCGAGAACACTGCTGAGCAATGTGCTGGCAAGATAACCCCTTTGGGAAGTTTTGCCTATAGCGAGAGCTCGTCCCCCCCCACCCCTCATTTTGTTTGCCATCGCCCACCCCAGCAGCACTGAAAACGGGGGACCAATGTTAGCCCGACATTGGGACACCTCATGACCGGTCCACCATGGGGTTATGCTGGCTCGCCGTTACGAAATGCACTGGGTTGTCCAATATTGGAATTGCAATGGCAGCCTCACTTCTGGCTCAACTCGAGCACTGGTGCTGGTGTCACATGTGCGAACTGGCAATGCGTGCTCTTAACACTTTTTTTTTTCTTACCCTAAAACGGGACATTTCCACCTCCCTGCTTTCTCGTTTATCCTACCCATTAAATGCACTGTTTTTAGTTTAACACCTTTGTTTTCATTTTTATTTTTATGTTTGTGTAGTGCAGGGAAAAAGCCGTTGCTGTTGCTGTGTGGTCTTGCGCAGAGTCTTTGCCATGTTGCCGAGCTTTGTCACTGTTTACTACATTACCTTAGCACATAATTCTCTCTCTCTGTAGTGTATTATCTATGTTTAGCCAAGATAAGGGACCTGTAAAGGCCTTGCCATCGTCCCGGCTTGCTCGGTTTCGTTATTACTCTACATCTACCGAGCTCTTTATTTTCTGTTTTCCTGCAATGTGCAGTTTCACAGCCTATGTACGAGAAGAGCTTGGTTGCAGGTTTACTAGCCTCTCGCTTTGTCTGCAACTGATTTGTGGTCTGTGGTTCATTGTTTTTTTTTCCCCTCTATCTTATGCCTTTGATATGTTGCACCTTTTCTTTGCCACTGGGCTTTAAACTTTGGGTGCCTTCTGACTATCTTCTGTTCAGTATTTTGACTATTTTATTGTTTCCTCTGCTGTGTACGCTGTGGCTTAACTTTTTCCTTTGCCTGGGGACCAACCCATAGGTCGCATGGCTTTCACTTTTGCCTGTGCTTTATGTTCCTTTCTTTTTTTTCTAATGTAATAAAGCTCCACTCCTCCATGCTCGCCCTGTTTTCTTGCACCCCAAAGCCCTCTGTATACCACACACATTTCAACCTAGTTCTAAATGTTTCCACAAGCTCTGCTGCCCGTTCTCCCTGTCATTTTTCAGGCGTTACAGTGCTTCTGTGGCCCAGCTGTGTAGTCCGGTCCAACATATCAGCGTTAATTGAAATGTTAAGGTGCTCGTGGGTGGTCCAGCCTAATGAGGCATGGCCTTTGAGAACCTAAATGGAAAGGCTGTGTGTGTAGCTTTCGGTCAATGAATCAAGTTATACAATTGGCCCAGGGCACGATTTTTGGCTCTGTTGTGAGGAGTAACCATTATGTCGGCCGTTCTCATTGCGTTCAAGAAAGCCCGCCACGTTTTGTCTGGCCTGTTCTTTCAGTTCGAAGCACGCAAGAGCAACGGCTTTACTCCAAATGGCAGGAGTTTTCTAGCATTCCAAGTTTTCCCGTTTTATCCCCGCTGTGCGTTTTTTTTTCTACCACTTTTTGGAGGGTTTGGAATTGGTTCCTCCTCTAGGTTGACCCCCACCTAGCACATATTTTTGTGAACATCTCTTTCATATGTAGCTTGCTTCCTGAAGTGTTTACAATTTTTTATTCCCTCTTTTTAGTGTCTTTGGTGGTTGTGTTACCATAATAATCTGCCTCTGTTACTGTTTCACACTCGCTACAACACTCTCCCCCTCCCTAAAGCCACTGTGGCCCAGGCAGATCTGACTTGAACAAAGTAACATCCCCCCCACACACACATAATTTTTTTTTTATATTGTATCATCATGTTTTTGGCCATTCAGCATCATGCCCTCCTGTTGGAGAGTACTGGGAGGATTCATGTGTTTATTTTTTATAGAAGTGAAAAAGCGAGTATTTTGGTGAATAAACATGTTGATTTCTTCTTTTTATGAGGTACAGCAAAATCTTCCTATTCTTTTTTGAAAAACCTGCACTTTACTCTTATTTGATCTTTCCCCCTTTATGCCGTGGAGCTTCGGCAATCGTGCACTTTGGTGAAGAGCTTACAGTTTGCTCCAGGGATGAGAGCATGTGTTGGGAACTGCTATAACTGCACGAGCATTGTTGCACATTGAAATTTTTATCAATGGAGGAACCTTTGCAGAGTTATTTCTGAGGCACCCACATGTATTGTCGGTGCGCCGAAATTCGCTGGGTAGTTTAAGGACATAGCACTGAGCAAAAATTGATGCACTAATTACAACTTCACGCAAATTGTGCCCAGTCAGTGACCGCAGTCTCGGGCTCTCACGGGTGCATGCATTTATACAACACATTATTGACCATACTAGAGTGAGCTGCAGAAATCATTTGGATTTTTGCAAACGTGTTCCAATTGTTCGTTAAAGCGTACGGTTTTCACCAATGCCTTTGACTGAAAGGACAGTGTGGTTGCCGTAGACAGAAGCAGTGTAAGGGCTCAGTGAATTTGATGGGTCTGCATTGTAAAAGCTTGCTGTGCACATGTGCATAGCGTACTTCTTGATAGCTTAGTCGGTGTGCAACATCGTAGTCTTTCCCCGTAAAGCATGCATACACTGCATGCTTCACGTATAATGGAATACCTTACGTCACTTGCTCAGCTGTGTGCACTTTCTTTTGTTGTCTGTACCTTTGAGAATTCTGTGGGAACCTTTTTGTACAAATTGCTAGTTTCTTCAATAGATGAGCCATAAAAGGAGCAGTCTAAGAGATTGGAAGATTCACAGCCCTCTTATTTAATTAAGCTGTTTTAAAATGTGTCGTGCTTAATGCAATATTACTCTGTGAGCTGTTATGATTCTTGAAGTACTAGTTTCTGTTCTGCTGGACAATGCACGCAGTCTTTTGGAGACTTTAGTGCGCACAGTCTGTCTTATTCTCTGTTCTTGCATCTTATTTGCAGTAGAGTTTCCCACATAAGCCTACTGTGGGGCTGTGATGAAGCAGTTGATTTAAAATTTGCTCCAGCAAGCTTTTCTGCTTAGTACCTCATTGCTATGGCAGCAGTCATGCGAAGACGTTTGACTTATAAGGAAGACAAGCTGTTAATTATGTATCTGCTGCAAGACGTATGATCTCACTCATAGCAGTGATTCAGAGGAGTGTTCAAAGAGGTGGTGGCATATTAGCATTGAGGGTAGTGGAAGCAGACTTGATGCATAAGTTAGTGTTACTGCTGTTGTTGGAGTCAAGATTTATATTGCTCTGCAGCTGCTGCTATGCAAGTTGGGACAGAAGTGTCATTGGGGACTTGTGGGTAACGTTTAGGGGATCAGACAATGTAAAATTACTGTTGTGGCACTGGTTTTTATATATATAATTTTTTTTTCAGTCGTAACTTTCTGTCGTTTGAGACTTGCCTCTTTGCAGAGGCAATGCAAATGTTTGTGTGGAAGGGCGTGGGGTACTGTCATTGAGTCATGATTTGGAGAAATGCAAGTTACAGGTTTCGTACATGCCGAGCGAATCTATTTTCAGTCTCTCCAGCAGAGTCGTAGTTGTCTATTACAGAGTAGTCAAATCCTTTTAGTTGATTTATGAGGACTAGTGATAATCGGCGCAACCTATTTGTGCCCAGTGACACTTGCTGCCTCGTTGCCGTAGCAGCAGTTAACGAGCATGACACGAGCTTGTGACAAGCGCACATCAAGATGTGTGATATAAGTAGTGTAGATTCTGTAAAAGCCACGAACAAGATCATATAATCGCAAAGACGCCCCCTTCCTGATGACACTTTCATCTATTTACGTGTACTTGCACAGAGAACCGTTTCTGGCCATTCCATCACCACGAGTTATATGCGTACTTGGCTTTTCAAGGAAAATCTCTTCTCGTCTACAGAAGCCACTACACAGGGTTATTTAGGACCGTCTTTGCTATGCGATGCCACTCTTGCACGGAACAATCGTGTGTGTCAGTCCTGCCTGGACAAACGAGCTAAGATGTAAAAGGCAAGGTAGCGCTTGTACAACCGGAAACATGGTAAAATGGATGTTTCTTCAACGCAGGCATTGGGGGACATTACCGATTAGTTGGAACATCTTGTGCGCATCAGTTTTGAGTGTTCCAGCAGCTGCACAGTTCAGTATGCTGTAATGTCTGTGGTCGAGAACTCTGTGCATTGCAGTTTAGCTGTGCCTTTTGAACTTGTTCCTTCGTTAGCACCCAAAACCCCTGACCCAAATGCAACACCTGTCAGACTCCTCCGCGTCAAATTCGGCGTGTGGTCCTGTGGGCAAGCAGTTGTTACTCTGTACCACCTTGTTCTATGCGGCGTGTCTGGGTGAATGTTTTGCACTACATATCATGGCACACGAGAAACGAACAACTCCCCTAGACCTATGCCCCAGCCCACATTCACATGGCTCAGTGCCATCAGTGAACACTGTTATACAGTCACTTATATCACCAACTTATACTATATACACCTGCGCGCAAGACGCACGTCTATTTTCTATCCACGGTTTTCGTAGCATCTATAGGTGTGAGGCAAGTAAAACTTGTTGCAAACTTTGATCATCGTAGCTTAGCTTTCCACAGATTCTTGCAGAGCTTGATCGTAAAGCGATTTTCAGTTTTTTTTTATTTTGTTTCCTCGGGGCCGCTGTAACTCCACTGGGTTTGAGATGGTTTTGGGGTTTCTGCCAGTTGGTAACTAGAGGGTACTTCAACGTATCCTTGAGGGACAGCTGTTATTGGTTTACGCCCAATTCTTGTGGAATACAGATATACTTTTTTTTTCAGTTACTCTATGGCCTCTCCTGCTAAGTGTAATGTTCACTTCACATTACTCAATGATCTGTGCAAGTTGGGATTATTGAGTCGAAGTCGCTTCGCGTTGCAGTCCTAACAACCCTTGACTGAACATTGCTCGTTTAAGCTCACTCTAGTGCACTTTTCGAGTGTTTGCCATGGTGAGTTCATATTTGCCTTGCCTGTCCTGAGCAGGTGGTGCTTTGACGGGAAGTGAAGAAAGGGGTGCTTGAGTGTCCGACTGCTTTGTGAACAGGGAAATGAATGTTAAAGATAGGTACCCTGTGCTGGCTCCGCTTTGCCGCTGCGTTGATCGCACTACAAAAAAAAAAAAAAAAAGACGCAGTCATCGGGGTGTTTGCACGCCGCTAGAAAAGAAGCTGGGCCAACAACATGGGAATGTTGGTGCAGACTTTTGTTTCAAATGCCATTGAAACATTTTTAAACCACAGGTCTAGACTACAGAATTAGCGCACCGCTGTTAGTGGTCTGGGGTTGTGTATCACTGTGGGGGCAAGACAGAGCCCTCTACATTTCTTTCCAGGACCGTGGTTCTCTCCTGGCGTTTACGTGAAAAATCAAAGTATGTGCAGAGTCCTTAGTATACGCTGCCGCCTTGGAGACATTTTCTCGCCTTCTGCTAAGTCTCTTCTGCTGGTTTTTTTTTTTCTTCGCATATTTTTCCTTGTAAAAAAAAGAAAAAAAAACTGCCTCTTTCAAAGGCTGCCAAACGGCATTTCTTTCTTGGGCAAATCTTGCTGTGCTGTGTACTTTTTTTCATCATTTCGAACGATGCTTTCTGGGGATCTTGTTCTATCTTAGAACTGTCTGGCCCGCCGAGTGGCGCGAAACTGGGCTTTCCCTTTTGGTCCGAGACCGCCTTCTCCCAGCGAATGTTCTTTAATGGCGTCAGAGTTCAGTGAATGTGCGTTTCTCGACAAACTTTACCCATTGGAATTGTTTCGAGTCCTTTAACATCGCATGAGCCGACAGTTGCAGAACGAGCAACCTCTAAACACGTGTTTTCTGAAAAGTAATCTCCTATGTTATGTTTTTGTGGATGAGCTCGTGCACAGCTCAAACAGTTCAGCGACGTAGTAATCTTTCGATTGCTTAAGCCCTGGGTTGTAGGGTGCAAAAGGTTGTATAGGCTATCTGTTGGCATGAATTTGGTTTCGTTTTGCGTGTGTATGAGGAAAAGTAAGAATTCCCCCCTTCGTGTAGCTATAAATAATGCCCCTGATGACATGATGCCCAAGTTTCGCGTTGCTCGTTGTGGCATACTTTTGTTTTTTTCTGCACCTTTCTAACTATACTGTTTTTTTTTCTCCACTGCGTTCTTCCTGCGCAATTTGCAAACTACATTTGTCTTGTGCGTTTCGCTACTTCCACTATACTATTACTACTTCTACTATTACTGAGGTGTTAAACGAGTCTATATATGTGTACATATATACATCTTTCCTGCACTGTATTGCTCCTTTTTGCTATGTATCTGTCCTTATTTCTGTGGTGGGTTTCATTAAACGAAAAGTCTTGTATTCTCGGAACTCTTTCATCTCCCTCTCTCTCTTTTTTTTTTCTCGTACGCTTTGCGCACAACTGGGGTTGAACTTTTTCCCCGATACTCTTGCTGGCTCGCTCGCACGGGGGGGGGGGGGGGGGGGCTTCTTTAAGGGGCGGCACTTCGTTGGCCTGCAGTAGGAATAGGGGTTACATGCGCATACAAGCTGTACAGTGCTCGGTGATTGAAACGCGATGCTGATGGTTGCTTTTTTCTCTTGCGAATATTGTAAGACGTAGCCACTGCTTCGAGCATTGCGTTTCAAGGAGCAGTGGCCAGAAGTCTTACAATATTTGCAAGAAAAAAAAGCAAACATCAGCAGGGACCGAATTCTGAAACGATCCACTTCGGCTATACTATCGCCTTGGCCAATGGTGCGCGCTGATTGGCTGTTTTAGCAAAATTTGATGAGCTGATTGGCTGGTTGAAGACGTCATTCAATTTTGCTCAACCAGCCAATTGGCGCACACCTGATGGTCATATTCAAGTACACTCTAGCGATAGTATCGCCGAAGTGGATAGTTTCAGAATATGGCCCCAGGTGCTTGCAACCTTGTTGAATTGCAAACCAATTTCCAGTGAAGCTGTTTCTTTCTAGCACTTGAAATAAATGTTTGTTTCCTGTAAATACACTTTAAAATGTTGCCCGTGCATAATGGTTCCGTATAAAATATTGCCCGCATGTAATGCTTTCGCGCACTTATTGTTAGGAATTTGCCAGAACGTTATCCATAGCCCCCCCCCTTCCCCTTATGGTTGCTAGGTTTGAACTTGGTTTCCTTACGAGTTCTCCCAAAAGAGCGAGTTAAATTCTGCTGTCTTCATAAAATACATTTATAAAGCTCAGGATCGCTTGCATGTGTAATTTACTGCAAATGTAATTTGCCCCTCACTTTGAACTTGGCCCACACTTTAGCTATAGCGCGCCCTTTAGTTTCACCAAATATACCCATGTAGCCTTGATTTAATTCACCGAGGATTTCGGAGAAACCAACTATGGACATCTTGTAATGCATGAAAATAGGGAGAGAAAAAACGAGGATTCAGTAATTATTTGCAACGCTTCCAACTGGACCAGGAATGTAGAGCTTTTGTCAGACATCTCACCATGACCACCCCTCCCATTTTCAACAAATATAAACGTGTAACCTACAGCTATGTCGGGACAGTGGCTGGTAGTGGCCGTATCACACGTTCTAAAACTTGATAAAGACAGTTTTTTCTTTACAAAGGCTGTGTTTGATCCAATTCATTTACCTTTGCACTGAGATTTGTTATAGCGTTCCACCCATTTGCGCTAAATTTGATCTCTGTGGCATTTGTAGTGCTGCTAAGGCAACGGCCTAAGTTCTGCTCCGTTCATTAGGCACACTCATAATGCGCTTCCTCAGCCTTACTGTCGCCAAACACAAAGAAGCTGCCTCGTTTAGTTCACTGAGGACACCAGGCGAACCAAATATACGTATCAGGCATAAATCATAAAACGAGTGTCCAGTGATTAGTAACGCTTTAAATAAACCAGAAACATTAAAACTTAGCGACACATTGCACTTAAGCTGCACCTAGTCCTTACATAAGTATAAATAATTTTGTGATATGTAGAGTTCTCTTGAAAATTTGGGAAACTTAGCTGATAACGGCTGCTTGAAACCTTCGAATGCTTGCTTAAGATTAAAAAAAAGAATTGTTTGCATAAGCTGTATTTGATTAACACGGATTTAACATCGCGCACAAACTTGGCACAGCGTTCCCTCCATATTTGCAAAATTTGATCTCAGTTGTAATTGTAATTATGCCAGGGCAGTGGTTCTTACGTAGGTCGTAAACACTGATAATGCTCTGGACCATTTGCATATCTGATATATTGTTAAAAGTTGCATTTAACCCTCCTATCTGAAACGTTGCCTACACGTTACCCATATTGTACCCCTAATTTCCCCTAAATGAACAAGGTACCTTGTTTAGTTGATGGAAGACACCGGAGAAACAAACTGCGAGCCTTGTATGACGAACAAACGTAAGGGGGAAAACGAAGGTTCAGTAAAATTGCGTTACATTTTAAGCAAGTACGTGAAAAATTCGCAACGCATTACACTAAAATTTCTCCCTATGTTCAAGGAACTTGAAGTTTGTACCTCGTGCAGTTGTTTGGGAGGGGGGAAACATTTTGAATGGCAGTATTACACCTTGGAATGCTTGAGTAAGTAACTTTCTACAAAGGCTGAAATAAACCCACACAGATTAAACATTTATCGCTCGTCACTCGGAACACGGTTCCTACTTCAACGAAGTATAAACACCGTACCTGACAGTTTACTGAGGAAACCGTGAAAAGCAACGAAATGCCATGTTAATGTATAAAATTTGGAAAAAAGCAGGTATTTAGTAAACAAATTTTAAAGCACATAAGTAACCTGCGCAGTTTAAAGTTTCGGTTGATACCACCCAAGAAGTGGCCCCCATTTCCTCAAATATAAGATCTCTACATCTAAATGTGTGCTAGTGTAACTCTGTTGAAAAAGCCTAAAAATAAAATGGGTAGACGTCAGAAGTGACATGTCGATGGAAAAGTCAAAGGCAGCGTTATGGTATTGTAATGGCCTTTGCACAGTCGAGTTTTTTTTCTTTCTTTTTGACTTATGATCAAGTTCACAGCGCAAAGCTGAACCTATAGTGCTGCATTTCAGTCGGTTGACGATGTGTGAGGTGGAGTCGCAGCAGAATATTCAGTATACTGAAAACAACCCAATTTTAGTGCAACATACAAACTCGCAGCAAAAATTCGCAGGGCCCTTTGAAACGCGATAGCATTCAAAGATTCTCCCTGACTTCTCACGCTTCCGGGCAACTGCATATGTAACCATAATGTTTACCGGTAAACGCTGGCGGCGAACGCTATATGCACGAAGGCGAGCTTTCTGCTAGAAACGCGGCCTCTTGCGTGGGCCGACCCTGGAGGTAGTGGACAGCCGCGCCAAAAAACATTACACATCATTTTCAGGTTTCTGTCATTGTTTTGTACTTTTAATATTTCAGTCTGAGAAGATTTAACATAAAAGGCATGCACTGTCGGTGTTTTATGACATTTGTTTGTGGGCTGTCATTGTCAAAGTTCCGAGGAATCACTTTGTCAAGAGTGTAAGACAAGGTATGAGCAAATTTAGTGATAGAATGGCGTTGCAATATAACCCGCATATACCGCATGTCGTATAACAAGGCGGGTCATATACCTTATATATACGGACATTTTCGCTCACGGAAACTCCGCCGACGGCGGCACCGCATTTTCTGCGACGCGGGGCCCTTAACGCTGTAGCGTTAAAGCTTTGATCAGCCGGCCGGAAGGATTATTAAAAAATACAGCATTAGGGGATGCTTTGATACGAGCATTGGGAAAGGTGCGTTACCTCGCAAACAACGCTGTCCTTTGTCGGAACAAAGTTCTTTCGGCCAATGTTGTGCAGCCACTGCTTCTTGCGCAAGCCGTCACGCTTTCCTTGTGGTATCATAAAAAACTGCATAACCATCTTCAGGAATCTTACTGCAGTTAAATGCGCTAGAGCAAGGCATAGTACTAGTGCAACACCGCAGGAAACAGTGTGCAACTTTCGCTGCGCCGAGCCAGCCGAGCGAAGGAGGAAAATGGCGCCAACGAAAAAGAAAAACAAGCCAAACGCAAGATCCCCGTGTTTCCAAGGGCAACGGCAGCGAGGACCAATCTTCGTGCAGAAAAGCGGGCGAAAACCGGTTCCTGCTGAGGAGACGCACGAGGGGCGAGGAGGTCGCGCGGCGGCGGCGGCGGCAGAGTTCAGAGTGGCGGTACTTTCAAATTATCGAGGGACTTTAGCAGGGCTAGGTCGAAGTGGCGACGGTAGGCGTACGTAGCGCTCCAGCACGCCCTGCGTTGTACTGTTTTTTTCTTGGCTGGTGTTGGCTTGTGTTCGCCATATCCCTGCAAAGTGGATTTACACATAATACCCGAGCGCCATTGCATGTTTTCCACCTCACGGACTCGCGTTCGTACCATCCGAGACGTGCGGCCTTCGGACGCACCGTTGTCAATTTCGCCGAAGAAACCGAACTTTCTGCACAATTGGTGTACTCGATTAGACCATTGAGCCCGAATACCTTTGGGGAGAGGTAGCGAAAATTGTTCATTCTGCGCTTGTGTAGTTCAAGTCCAGCGCTGATGCAGCTACACTAAGGTGAAACCTGGGGAAGTGCGAAGCAGTGAATGCGCCAGTGTTTCGCTTGTGTTCATCATCTTTTATCCTGTGTTTATCTTGTGTTTAGCAATCCGTTCCGACACCTGTGCTAAGGCACAACTGGTGGGAAACCGCCAGGCACATGGAGCCAAAGCCTTTGCTGATGATAGAAGTGATATTAACGAATTTCTGTTAATTGATGCGCTTAATGCTTGATTATTCTTGTCTTTTAAATAATTCTGCATCATGAATGTTAGTTTATTTTGAACCGGTTTTGATGAAATCTGCACTTGTTTTGACCCTGTTTTGAGCACTTGTTTTTAAGCGTGATCACGACAGATCACACGCGACGGACGCCGACGACAGCCCGGGCCCCTAAAGTGCTTCGCACTTAATTGGCGCCTGGCCCATCGCAAGTCGCTCAAGCGTCGGAGGCGAGCCTCAAATATCATCTTTCTGTACGCTTCTCGGTCCTCAAACCACGACGAGCCAATGTCGCCTTGCACTGCCTGCGTGGCCACTCTCCCATGACATCCGAGGGCCATTCGGCCCACCCCTCGCTGCCACTCACGGGTTCTGGTCGTCAGGCACACACAGGGCTGGGCAAAGATACTTTGCAGTTGTATCATGATTCGATACAAGATAATCGGGCAACATTTATTCGAGATATAGATACAAGATACTACCGCATTTATTGTATCCGATACGATAGTTTCCATTTGTATCTTACGATACTTCGATACGTTCGCAAATTTCTTATTATAGATCTACATAATGTAGCAGCAAGCGCGTATGCACAAAAATGTTTGCTTGGAAATTTCCTTCCTCCGACCAACCTTGTTTCATTTGAATGAAATGTCTGTTAGTATCTCCAAAATGTTTTGTCTTTCTTGCTCAAGGTATATTTTCATTCCAAAATAATTTATTGCGGTTGATTTAGCTGCTTAACATACAGCTGCTCTGTCAGCGGTTTTTGCTCGTCGCTTTCGACGCTGCTTTGCTTGTCGACATGGTCGCCATCTAATTACAAGAACGTCAATAAGCAGCCTCTGCACGATGGCGCAAATGCCGCTGTGGAGTTATACCTTGTCAGTAAAAACAAACAAACCAAAAAATCAAGAAAATGAAAGGTCGGCTGCGCGCAGACGTTTGTGTGCTTGTTTTTATCGAGACGGCGCGAGCGCCACCACGTGAATCTGCTCCGCCAAGATGGACGCGCAAGCCTTATCCCCTGCCCTCGTGGAGGGCTCTGGCGGAAAGATAAAAAGAACAGGTGCCTTCAGTTTCATTCAGGTGGCTTAGTGGCATCAGTATCAATTGAGAAGCGGAGTTCAGCCAACGTTTATAGTTTCGCACAATGATGTTGCGATAGCGGTATCTTGCACCTTAAGATACACGGTACGTTACTTCGTGTATCGGAAATACAGATACTGATACGTCTTGCCAGACCTATTATGATACAGGTATAAGATACCCAAAGAGTAGCTAAGATAGTATCTAAGATACATGTACCTTCGATACTGCCCAGCACTGGGCACACAACATAGCGAAAGTCAGGCCCGGAACATGTACTGCTTTCCACAGTTCGCGTATACTATAACTTAGCGATTGAAGCCCCACAGGCAACACAAGGTAAATTGGGCAACATTTCCGCAGGATGCCATTCGTTTGCTGTGACGACTGCCTCACTTTGGCCTAGTGGGTTGCGTAGCACTATCCTTCGGCACTGAGAGTCACTCCGAGATAGCGGTACTCAGCGCTGCGTGGCATGAACTCGCCGTTCAGTAGTAGAGAATCGCAGCACCGCCGACTTCGCGTTGAAGAAGGCGCCCTCTCGGGGGTAGCCGGATGCGCGCACCGCATTAATTTAGTTTAGTGTGTTTACTGTCTCTGGGAGCTGTAGCGGGGACAATGACACATGATATGTTTCCTCGCTGTCGCTTGTGAAGACGCTGGCGCGCCTCGACGACGGGCCGCTTTCTGAGCAGGCGATCTTCGGCTGACGTGGTCTTCACACCAGAAGGCGATGAGGGCGCTGATGAGGTTCCTCCGGACAAGCGGCCTGCTTGAACGACTGTGACACTCCCGAGTTCCTTTGTGTGTGTGTGTGTGTGTGTGTGTGTGTGTGTGTATGTGTGTGTTTTCTGATCTCTCTTTCTATGTGTGTGCATTTTCTTTATCTTTCTGTCTTCCCTTACCTTTCCTCAGTGCAGGGTAGCAAACTGGATATCTACCTTCCGGTTAACCTCCCTGCCTTTCCCATCTCATTTCTCTCTCTCTCTCTCTTTGCGTGTTTACCGTAGTAGCGGGCTTAGCGCAATAGCGGGATCGAAATGCGCATAACACTAAATGACCCATATCGTTTAGCCATAGCGTACGCACGCTATTTCTCAGGTTTAACGTTACCGTCTTTGCGTGGTTTACGTAAAAGATGTCGGCTGTCCTAGCCGCTTGCTTCGAATTGAATTTGGCGTTGTTTTTGTAGAATTCACTTCGTTCGTATAGCAAATGACTGTGTAAGCGGCTTTCGCTTAGTCTCATGTCGCTTCGACGACAGAGTATTATGGATAAACCTGAGGAGTTTTCGAGATCGCTTCTCGTTTCGCGCACACCTAAGCCTAACGATATATATATATATATATATATATATATATATATATATATTGCCCTGCCCGGCCGGCTGGCACCACGGCGCCGCTCTGTGATTGGTAGAAACGCGGCACGCGTCGCGCTGGGATTGCTGGCGAGTTTTGAACAAACAGAACCAGAACGCTCGCCTTCGTGCATAGCGTTCGCCGCCATCGTTTCCCGGTAAACATTAGGGCTACATAAGCTGCAGTAGCCGAGAGGTGTGAGTAGCAGGCTGGGATCTTTGAATGCTGTCGCGTTCTATAGTCTTCAAGGCGAAGCTTAAGCGTCTCCCAATTTTTGATACTCTGTGGCGGAAACAGCGATTTTATTCCCCACCGACCTGTAGTAAAAGAAGTTGCAGTGGCTTAGCTCGGCTATGCCAGGATATACGTAGCGTTAGCAAAGGTTCAGCTGATTATTCTTAGCTTTCCTGGTTGTCTAGATTGTCAAGGATTAGCTTGATTGTCATGCTTACTGCTGCTCCAATGACACACACGCGGTATACGTATTATGTGGCACATGTATATAGCCTTCTTCTGTTCATTCCTCCTATGCTCAACCGCTAAGTGCCAGGCAACTACTTCGGGATCCGATGAGTCAAGCTTCTCCGTTCTTCTGCGCTGTTGAGCAGCATTTGCGCTCTCCTTCTCCATGGCTATACCACACTGGCAAACGCCAGTCAGAAGCGCAGCGGCTCCAGCGCAGTGTCAGACGACGACTGCACAGCGAACGCGCGCCGGCGCCAGTGCGTCTACCACGGCTACGACGTCACTCCTCTGGAATGCGCAGACCGGCGGCGGTGAGTCGCGCGCGGCGGCGGCGGAGTGCGCGAGAGGTGCCGGCTCCGGTGCGCAAGCCGTGTGACATCACTGATCCTTGCGCATGCGCAACACGGCTCTTGATGTGCCGCGCGAAACGGGCTTGGCTAGGCCAGTGTAGCTAACGCTACAAAATTAATAGAGGTTCCTTAAATGCTACAAGTAAGACGACTTGAAGGCGAAAGCCTGAGCGCCGCTAACTCAATGATTGACCAAACTCGAACCGTGACTCATCATTTGTTATTGCGATATCAAGTATATGAACTCTCCGAGCGGATTTCTGCCGTTGGCGTCGCCGTCAGGTTCCGTATAAAGTCCAACGGCGATACAATCGTCGCTGCGCGCTCTATGTGCGAGTGAAAGCCCGCGACGGACGCGCGCTTTCACGGAGAACGAACGCACGGCGGAGAGCAAACGCGACGCGTCTTCCGTCGTGCGAAGTGCCGTGGGGGGTTGGGAGGAAGGAAGGAGAGGCGACGTTTGGCTGCAGCACCAAATGCGTATCTTGCGACTGGGTGCAAGAGGAACTGGCGACTCATCTCCCACGTGAAAAGAGGAAAGTGGGAAGGCAGCGCGGGAGGGAGGGGGTGCGGCTTCTACTCTCTTCTACTCGATCACCAGCTCCGCTATTTACTCCAGCCTTGTACCACTAGTGCAAGCTGCCCAAATTTTTTAAAGCGAGAAGCATAGATATTTTTCTTGCTTCGAACCTCTCCTAAGACACCGCTCCGAACCGCACCGTCCTGGTGTGCCCTATTGGGATAATTGCACGAGCCCATCTTTCCGGCTAAGGGCCATGCTCCGCGGGTTTCGCACCTTAACTAACTTGATTTACAAGCCACAAAACGCACGAGAGAGCAGGTGCCTGCACACTGACACGAATGGCGCTACTTAGTTTTTCCCAGGGGTTTTAACGACAGCTACTCAGCCCGTGAGCTCGCCTCAGCCAATGGGAGCTGCCGAAACAGCCGGCGCTTCAGGATAACGCGACGGCAGCGCCGCCGCAATTTCAGCGTTTGAACAGTCTTAATGCGAGAGCGTTAAGGGCCCCGTGTCGCAGAAAATCCGGTGTCGGCGGCGTTGATCCGTCAGCAAAACCAGCCCGAACAATGCAGGCCCTCCGCGTGGCGCATAGGCGTTACTGAACTAATTGAAGTAAAATGCGTTAGAAAATTCGTAATGTACAACTTACACACAATCCATACAGGCATGATAGCGTCGGATTAATTGTAATTTGAATATACGAGAAAACGTAATTTTGTTACGCTGCAACTCGAACACAAAACCCTTTTCGAGCTGCCGTTTGAGGTCTGTCTTATAGTTGCCGCTAGGGCATAAAGCGCCGGAGCGCTTGCTTGCTCTTTAGACGCGTGGGATAGATTCAGGTCAATGACGCTATCGCGTTCCACTCTTAAAGGCGAAGCTTAATAAGCCTCCTCCATTTCCTTTTTTTCTTTCTTTTTTTGCGTCCCCCTCGGCGCTTGGACCTACTCCCCCATTCTAGTACACTATACCCATGCTGGCTGAATCGACCCACTTGCAGCTTCCGTAGACACTATAGCCGGAGTTCCCTCTAGTAATTATTGTATGAAACTCTATGTTTGGAGGGACTGCGGGTCGCGCATTCAGCAAGTATACGTATATCCTGAACGATACGCGTCTCGCTCGTTCGCCTGTCTCCACAGTCCCCAGAAAAAAAAATGGCTGCTATCTGCAAGCGCCGAAAAAGGCGCTGGCGCAGTTAGTGGCCTCGACACGTTTAGGAGAAATTGCGTCTACGACCGGTACAACCGGGCCGTTTAAAGAAACTACAACGCACTGAGAGCATGATGTCGTGTTTGAGAGAATAAAACGAGTAGTACAACCGAAATAAAAATATACACATATATCTGCACGTTGAATCTTGTTACTTCTTGTGACGTGGCAGAAGCCCACTGAAGCGTACGCCATAACGCCTCATTTCCCGCAGCTGCATCTGCCGGTGCAATCCTAGAGGGCATGGTGGAATCGCCTGAGTCATCGTCGACGACTGTTCATCTTCGCTTTGGGGAGGAGGCGCAAGTGGCACTGGCGTTGCGGAAGTGCTGGGTGAGGACATCTTGTTAATGGGCACCCCGCCGTCGACCATGGTGGAATTTAGGGGTCCATATCCTGGCGAACCGTATTGTGGTGCCACGAATACCCGAGGAGGAGAGTCGGGCACGAAGGAGCCCGCCGTGGCTGCCACACTGGAGCTGCCTTTGAATGACGTACGCAGAGCATCGCACGGTCTCTATGTCCTCTTCATCACTGGACGACGGATGGAGGACCGAATCATCGATGTAGTTCAAAGAGATGAGTCCAGGCTCCTCGACGCTGGACAGCGATATTGGCACCGTGTCTGCTGTCTCGGTAGACGCCGTTGGAGCGTCCGCACGAGGGTAGCGACGACGCGCACCTGGAGTCCCGAGAGGAAGCTGCCGGTTCACGCCTGCCTCGTAGTTGGCTTGTTCCATTTACACGACTCCGCTTTTGAGCTCTAGAAGCTGACAGACCGGGGTAAGAACGCTTCGGTGGCATGGCTGCCAAACCAGACTGGTGGTGATGTGGAAGCAGCTCGCGTGCACATGCTGATGATGATCCCAGACAGTGGCACGTGACCACATCTGGGGATTTGCCAACAACGAAGTGGTAGAACAATAAGAGGCTCGGGAGTTTTTCTTTTTAAAATGTGCATTTATAGTTTCTTTTTTCGTACTTGTTCTACGTAGTTTTTTTTTTACTTGTTCTTGGCCCACCTTTCAAAGTCGTGTGTTCGCCATTTTGTAAGGACATTATCATCATCGTCGTCATTCAGCTTATTGAGTTAGCGCGGCAAAAATCTATCCATTGGCACGATACGCCGTGTGCATAATATAGCGTACTAGAATATTGTATAGTCTATATCTCAAGACCATTCTCTGAGTCAAAGATACTCGGACCGTGGCTACACCCGTCACTGGCACAAAAAGCGTTGCGTGCATTAGTTCTGTATTTGAAGTGCACCGGTTTAGGAGACCGCCTATAGTGTCCCTGTACATCGTCCCACGTGTACTCAGTGCTGATTCTCTGCCTATTTTTCTCTTTCTATCTCCCCTTTCCCTTACCCCTAGTGCAGGGTAGCAAACCGGATGCTCTTCTGGTTGACCTCCCTGCCTTTCCTCTCCTTGCTCTCTCTCTCTCTATCTCAGTAGTTCCTTGAATTATTTTGGAAGCTACAGGACATCGCTAATTAACGTTTTAATGACTTATTTTACGGCACATCTATCTACGAATTATAGCCGCCGAGTTCGCAAGGCGTATTCACTTGGAACGAATTCTCAGGACTAAACCAGTTTCGAGATTATAATTTTCAAAGTGTCCGGCGAAATGCATGGGCGTTCGAGTTAACTTTTCGAGGAAAACGCTGTTTTATGCATTGGAGCACAAAATTAACTGGAACGCCCAGCATTTCGTTGGACACTTTGGACTGCGGTGCGTCTTACATAGGCCACACAGGAAGGTGCCGGAATGAGAGATTGAAAGAACATAAGTACAACACAACAAAGACAATATCGGGACATCTAGGTATTCATTGTAGGGACTGCGGCTGCGCTGCATTAATGGAAAATACTAGCATCATGTTCAAATCGGCAGACAGACTAACAAGGGAGATTGTTGAAGCCCTGGAGATAAAAAAGCTGGATGAATCTTGTGTTAGCATGCCCTCCGTCATACTCTCGGATAAGAATGTCAAATTCCTTACAAGAACCGCATTTCGCGCGCGGTAGGCTTGGCCATGTGATGCAAGTGACAGTTTCCTTTTTGTGTTTATTCATGTTCAGCCGGTATATACATATTCTGCGCTTTTTGTGAATAAACCTTCAGTTGTTAGTGCGCCCTGTGTCTGTCCTGTTACTCGTCGTTTGGTCCTGTGCATATTCTGGCGCTGTTTCTTACTTGATGATGATGAACCAACTAGCCCAAAAATACGCCCTTTCTATCATCCCGAACCACCCCGACCGGGCAGGCCCTTCGCATGGGGCAGGGCGTTAGTGAACAAGAATTGAATTTCTCAAACTAAAATCCGTCAGAAAAATCGTAAAGTACGAGTTAACCACAACCTACAGGCGTGATAGCGTCGGACTGTGATTTGAATATACGAGAAAAAAAAAAAAACCTGATAAGCAGCCAGAGATGTTTGAATGCTATCGCGTTCCACTCTTAAAAGCGAAGCGTCCTTCATTTTCTTTTTTTTTTTTTCTTTTTTTGCAGAGTTCGGAGGGGGCTAAAATTAAATGCTATGTTCGTTCCTTGCAACTTCGTTGCTTACTTGTTGCAGATAAGACAAAATGCGCTCTTCTACACCATCATTGCCACTCTCGCTGAACGCGTCAGAAATGCCCGGGAATGTTCCTGTAAACAAAGTAAATCAATGACTTATGAAAAGAAAATTTGCTAAATTTCGGTCTGGGTAGGAATCGAACCCGGGCCTTCGGGGTGCGAGACGATTGAGAACGCTTCCCCGACGCCAGGGCGGTCCACGATTATGGCTGACTAAAGGTGTGCATAGTGTGTGCGTCATTGCACTCGTCACGTCGCAGCCATCTGGCTGACTAAAGGTGTGTCCTAGTGCGTGCGTCATTGGGCACGTGACGGCGCAGCCAGTGGGGAGGAGGTGGCGCCACGTCATGAGTGTATAAAATAAGCATTATTTGAACGTCGCCGAGCGTTCCTTCGAATTATGAACACCTCGCGGGCAAGCTAGCGCGTTGACATTGAGGCGCGCTTGGCGCGTTTTAACAGCGAAGCTGCTTAAGCCAGCCGTAATTTGTTGTCTGTGGTTCGTGTCATGAAATAAAAGAAAAACTTTCTTGCCGAGGCGGGATTCGAGCCCACGTACCTCTCGGTCCCAAGGCGAGCGTCGTAACCACTTGGCTAGACAGCCACTTTTTTTTTCTTCTTTATTACATGGGAGCAGAATCTTCAGCAACACAAGAAACAACAAGGCGCTGCAGACACATATTCAAAAGTCAGGCAAGCATGTGCACGCGTCCAATAAACGCATCCAGTCAGGCGCTGTTTCTTGAGCAGCGTACACACTACGAACGTAGGCAGCAGATTCCCGAAAAGACGACCGAGTGCTTCGCGGTGGTTCAGCGCGCCTGTCACACATTCTACTGCGCCAAAGGCCAAGTACCATGAACATGTCATATGGTGGGTCACAGGGATCTTTAAAAGTTAAGAAATGAATTGTGTATGGTGTGTATGGTGTGATGTCTAAATCTTTTTTAAGTGTTCTTTGGAGAATGTCCCACAAGAACACGGCATCCCTACAATCGACAAAACAGTGATCAATCGTTTCAGCATGTGGACACAAACGGCATGCAGTTTGTAGTAGGGAGCCTACATGCAAGCGCCGTTTAAAACAGCGCTTGCATGTAGGCTCCCTAGTTTGTAGACCACGGCACGAAACAGCCCCTTTCTTCTAACCAGGTTTTGACAGGAAGGGTTGCCGAATGTAAGTTAAAGAAAAAAGTTTTGATCCCTGGAGGAATGATCATTCGACGGACACGCTTAAGTATACATCTAAGTAGTAACATTCCAAATGAGGCGCACGATAATGGGGAACAGGAAACAATGTGTCTATCAGTGCAGCAAAAATTGCTTTAGGGGATGCAGTGAAAATATAATCCATGGTAAAGCGAGCTTTAAGAAAGTGAAATCCTTCAACAACCTCTTTCAAGAAGCCCCGAGAAACGGGTGGTGCATCTCTGACAGATGACGACACAACTATTTCTGGAAGGTAATTGAATAATCGTAGTTGTAACATCTCTCTTAGAAATGGACTGTTTACATCACGAAAGAAGAATAACCGGGAGACAAGTTGCCTAACAAAAAAGTGAACTAGGCCAAGACTACCACATTCAAGAGGAAGAAAAATGTTATCACGCCCCATGGCCTCAACACAAAATGTTATCACGCCCCATGGCCTCAACACGTGAGCTCTATATATAGGTAGCAAACACACGATTGAAACCTTGCAACCCAAGTCGCGAGCAGTGTAATACCTGCAGGACATACATAAGTCGAGCTGCTAGAAACAGATTGCAAGCTTCAACTCGGCTAAATATGGACAACTGCCGGCCCTGCCAGTTGCTAACCTTACGTTGTACTTCTGCAACCTCCGCTCTCAATATCGCAACAGTAATCCACACTTGGCTATACAGCCACGCTTGCAGAACATGCATTTATGCGAACCATACGATTGCGTTCGGGCGTCGTCCACAGCTGACGCGCGCGCTCGCACGCTCGTGCTCTGCGAGGTGAAGAAGAGGTTCTGCGCGCATGGAGATTGTTGTGGAAAGGGGTGAAAAGTTGGGTAAAGTGCAACGCGATAACTGTCTCTCAATAGAGGACACCTCAACCGCGTTGCACAGGGGGGGATGGTGGTTGAGAGTTAGAATAGAAGAGAGAGAGAGATCGCAAGCGCAGCAGCAGCAGTACCCGGCGCGCCGGAGGCGAGCAAAAGGGGCACGCTATGGTCGGGAGAGAGATAAAGAAAATGAGAGAGAGAGGCGCATTCACGGAGCAGGTCTGCTGGAACGCGTTGTAGGCATCGCAACGCGGTGTCGGTGTTACAAGCTGCGCTATGCAACGCGCAGTGATGGCCGTAAGTCCGAGACGCGCGAAAAGAAACTATCATCATCATGAGTAATAAGATGGAAAGTTCGCGCGCACTACCGTAAAATGTTGGGCCACGATCGCCCAGCTTCGCTGTTTCAAGCGTTGCGCGGCCGAGTGCAAAGTTAAGCGTTTTGTAGCGATAGCTACATTACGCCAGGTTTTCGCCCCTTCGTCGTCGTCGCACTGTGACGTCACACCACGGCCCTCAATTCTCCAGCAACTCGGCTCGTCGCGGTCGCCGCGCGGCCACCGTTTAGGCCGTTGGTGGCTCGCCGCGCCCTCTGTGTGACGTCACACCACGGGCCTCGATTCTGCGGTGACTCGGCTCGTCGCGGTCGCCGCGCGGCCACCGCTCCTACAGGCGCGCGTCCGCTGTTGTCTGGCAACCGCCACAGCTGGCGCGCTCGCCACCGCTCTGTATGACGTCACACTCCGTGCTCCGCAGCTATGATAACCGGGAGAGCTTCACGATTGCCATGACAACCCGTGTTAAGCGGAAGTCACATGACCCGCAGTGCCACGCCCCCGCTGTGCCTACTAGCATTTGTAAATACGCAACCGGGAGTATTGAAGGGGAGAGCTCGCGTTGCGGCAGACATAGTTGAGGCCGCACAAGCGAAGCCTAAGCGCAGCCGGGGGTGTGTAGCTATCGCTACTCGACTAGGTTTAACCAGAGCTAAACCACATCCAATTTTTTGGTTTGGCCTTACCGAGGCGCAGTTAGAACGCAAGCTGGAGCTTGCACAGACAAGGAACGCGCGGAAAAGCACATTTCGCCAACAGGACTATAATTCTCTCGCATTCCCACAAGTCTTAAGCGTCGCTGCAAATTTCGTTTCTTTTTCTTTTTTTTTGCAGAGTTCAGAGGGCTAAAATTTAGTGCTCTGTTCACTCCTTGTAACTTCGTTAGTTACAAGTTACAGCTAAGACAAAATATGCTCTTCTACACGGTCATTGCCAATCTCGCTCTCCGACACCGGAATAAAAAATAGGAAGGGCTTCGGCGTCAAGTGCTATCTTACAATATTGTTACGAAGCAGTCACCCATGCGGAAAGAAGGCGACACTTTTTCAGTCTAGCGGTCGAAACGAAATGGCCGACACATTTGGGCGTACATCTTTTGATGAACCAGTCATGTGTATTCTGCCGATTTCTGCTTATAATATACAACAGCAGCTAGCCTTAGAACGAACAAATCCGCTACAAAATCGCGAAAGAAATACAATTGAAATAACAGACTTAATTTAACTATACGCCTTTTCTCTGAAACAATAAAATGTATCCCGAGCGTAAATAGGAGACCTCCCTCACAAAATTACACTGCCGCATTCCGCCATCAAATCTTTATCTACACAGGTCTGGCCTGGCGCCGTCATCTCTATGCGATATCTCCAAATAAATTGAAAACCATTGGTAATTTGTTATTGCCCTGCTGTCAATTGACAAGTCACAGAAAAACAAAGTATTAAAATTTCATGCCCAAAAGTTAGGCATTGCTGTAAAAAGTAAAAAAAAAAAAATCCCATCATTTCACCCTACGGGCAACCATGGTGGGATGCGAAAGCATCGCGGGGGGTGTGCATCGAGTTTCCGTTTCGTTTCACTTGGCAACACAACCCAATGAAAGTTAGAGTGAGAGAATGTATTGAGAAGAGAGGAGACGTTTGTACGGGGTTGTTTTCGTTTGATGTGTACGTCGATCGCCGCGAACGTTCCTGGGTAGGCATTGCACGAGTTCCTGCACTTCGATAGG
Organism: Dermacentor silvarum; assembly: GCF_013339745.2. NCBI lineage: Eukaryota > Metazoa > Arthropoda > Arachnida > Ixodida > Ixodidae > Dermacentor > Dermacentor silvarum. Next base: position 63,727,854 of record NC_051164.1, read on the forward strand.
AACGTTCACGACTTGCCCCGACGCTGACGTTCGTTCTGGACGCTCCCGACCTTGCTCAGGTTGTTGTCGAACCAAAGCCGGTCGCACTCGTTGCAGCTGTGCCCGAAGCTCCGAACGCGACAACCCCGGCTTCCCGAGCCTTCCTCTGCTCCGCGGCGGTGGCGCTGCCGCTGCAACTAGCGCCGACGTTGACGTTGTTCATTGCGTTTCGCATATCGTTGCACTGAGAGAGAATGACTGAAGCACAGCGAACGCGCGCTTTATACTGCGCCGCGACACTTGCGCCGCCTACCGGCGTACCCTTAGAGAGAGAGGGGGAGAGAGAGTTATATGCAACGATTTGCTGCGCCGCACCTGTGGCGGAGAGGGGGAGAGGGGAGGAGGAGAGCGCACACCTGCTTAGGAGAGGAGAATGAGGGAGAGTTGCGCTAGCGCAGTATGGGTGCACTGCCCCGAGCATAAATATGATGCTCTCGCATCTAAAAAATATATTCTCTCCTTTGGGGTGTCTACGCCGACATCACCATCTGGGCGTACCGACGCAGTGATGGTCAAGTGGAGTCAGTTCTCCAAACGGCGATTGACACGGTTGAAGCCTATCTCCAAGGAACCGGACCACGCTGTTCGCCGGCTAAATCGGAGCTTCTTCACTACAAGCCCATTCAGCGGGGACGCCCTCCCAAACACCAATCTGATCACCGACCCTGTGACGCTATCACCCTACGCCTTCAAGATGGCAGTCCTATACCACACGTCCTATCCGGGTCCTTGGTCTCGTCATCTCTACCAACGGCTCCAATGCCTTGGCTCTCAACAAGATGTGCGCCTAATCTCAAAACACCCTACGCCTTCTTAAACGAATCTCCAACCGACGAGGGAACTCAAAAGAAGAAAGCCTTCTCCGCCTCGTGCAGTCCTCTGTGATATGCCACATTACCTACGTTGCTGCGTACCTCAACTGTTACCGGGCTGAGCAAAACAAGCTCGACACCCTCATACGAGGGGTTTACAAGCAAGCACTTGGCCTCCCGCATTACACCAGCTCTGAACTCTTCAACCAACTAGGAGTTCACAACACCCTTGCCGAACTCATTGAAGCACAACAACGCTCTCAGCTTGAACGGCTCACCCTTACTGCAACGGGACGCTTTAGTCTATCCACGTTTGGCTTCACTTACCATTAGCAACAGGGCCCCAAACAATCAATCCCGACTGACATCCGTAGCTGGATCCACACAGACCCTGTCCCTAGAAACATGCACCCTGAATATAACAGGGCCCGGCGCCAAGCTCGGGCCGGAGCTATCATAAAAGCCCTTGCTCATGTACCTGGAGTCACATTTGTTGATGCAGCCCAATATTCCCATGGCACACGATTTGTGGCCGTCGTCACACGCGATGGAGTCATACACCACGCCTCCAGCATCACCACCCCCACTGCCGAGACGGCTGAAGAAGTGGCCATCACCCTGGCCACTCTAGATCCCACCTATCACATCATCGTGTGTGACTCTCGCTCAGCCGTCGCTAACTTCAGCAAAGGCCGTATTTCTCCTCAAGCTCTTCGTATCCTCCGCCAGGCACCACACTCTAAAGACAGCATGATCTCCCTGACATGGATCTTGGCCCATGCGGGCCCTGTCCACCCTCCCCAACCTCAACGAGGTCACCCACACCATTGCGCGATGCCTAGTCAACCGCGCCGGAGACACTGGAGACGACTTGGACACCAGGGGCAATCTGACCACTTATAACGATCTCGTAAAGGCATTTTACCTCAGTCGCCGAGCCTTCGCCCCACCTCACTCCAAGTTCAGCCGTGCGCAGGCTACCACCCTGCGTCTGCTACAAACAAATACGTACCCTTAATCCGCCCGCCTCCACCTTATATTCCCTGAAGTTTATAGTACCCCCCACTACCGGTGCTGTGGCACTCAGCCGGATACGCTTCCGCATATGCTGTGGGAGTGCCCAGCACAGTACACACACACATTAACACCACGACCCTCTCGTCGAGGTTGCGTGAGGCTCTGCGGAGCTCCGCCCTCGACGACCAAACCTGGGCGACCCAGCACGCCCGTGAGGCGACGGTGAGGCAAGCCCTCGACGCGCCCTCAAGGGAGGCTTAGGCCCGGCCCTCAAAAAGTGCTGGTTCTACAATAAAAGTTTATTTCTCCTCCTTTGGGTTGTCTACTTTTGCTGGAAAGGGAAGCACATCGCTTATGTCTGGGGCTGCCAAAGTTTGTAGCAAACGCCGTGCTCTACAGGGAATCACGACTTCCTTCCCTAGAAATGAGATTTAAAATACTCACTGTTCAAACATTCATAAGGCTCTATGAATCACCAATAAGAAGATCCCAGTCGATATTTATTAGTCAACCAGCTTTATTTTTTGCAGTCTCGTGACCTCGGTTTCACACGCCACATGTGAATAAAACAGAATCGTTAAGTCCGTTAAATGTACGTTTAAATGATATAATCACGGTAAGCAGTATCCAAAATTCATTGGTTATTACTTATGATAACATATACCCCAACCATGCGAAGCAACTTCCCTGGCATATTCTTAACGGCTTACTCCAAGATCACTTGGACAAGCTCCAAACAAACGTATAATATAGCTACGGATGCTTCGCACAGTGAGGAAAAGGCCGGGGTTGGAATTTTTTCATCTGCATTAGATTGGTCTTTTTCTGTTCGGCTACCCGACTACACTCCGATATTCCTAGCGGAATTCCTAGCTGTTGTCTTAGCTTTGCGTAAGCTACAGCCTCCCACAACAACCGCTGGTAGTATTAACAGTCTCTCTATCCTTGTGCACCTCACTTACTGCTCCTGGCGAGTCGAATATAGTAAAAAATTTGCACTCATTGGTTCCAAGTCATTTGCGGAATTTGCGATTAGTATGGGTACCCGGTCACAAAGGCATATTTATGAATGAAGCGGTAGATAGCCTGGCAAAGGCTTCTATTACAGGCCCTGTGTGTTCGCTTCTTCCAACGACGGGTTTCATAACGTCTGCCAGGTTTAGAAGATAAACCCTTATGGCATCAAAATCAGATCTAGCATCATCCACCGAACTGCACCACTTACAATTCCCTTGGAGCAGGAACTTTTGCAAATCCAAACAAACAGAAGTGGCATTAACAAGACTGCGATTTCGAGTCCCCCGCCTAAATTTCTATGTGCACCGATTTCGGTCTGGCGATTTCCCCTTTGTGACATTGCTGTAACGCATTCGAAACGATCGACCATTACTTAATGGACTGCCGGCGTTTCTCCTCCCTAAGAAAAAGAACATTGCAAATTGCAATGCGACAGCTCGGCCTGCCATTGAACACTCCGGAACTACCGTCTTTCGGAGTTTCTGTGCTTGGACACTCACACAGGAATGTATGCATCGCCATAGAGAAATTCATTCTTGAATCAAACCGGTTCCATTGTTAATCATATTATTCCATTTATCATTACCTTATTGCCTCTTGTACTAGTATGGCTACTTTTTATCTATTTATTGTCCACTGAATCGTATTAGAATTTATTCGCTTTAGTATATTTACCAAAATTAGTCATTTGCTAAATTTATTCACGTATATAAAATCTGCCCGGCTCTTGGCCGATCCCCGTGAGTGGGTATGCGCCAAAAAGATAAGGTCATCATCATCATCGTCTAAATTAGGTTTTAGCCACAGGAACATATGAATCACCATCTGCGAATTCATTTGTGGCACAAGGAGAATACCTGGTTAAATTACTGGCTCAATAATTGGTATTTCACAAAATTGCAAATCAAGATTGAATTCAATTCAATTACCTTAAAATTTGGTAGCCTTTCGTAAAGAACACGTTTTTGTCTGAAAGAAAAAGAAAAGTATCTCTGAAATTAGTTTGTCTACTTTAATATTTGTGCAACATAGATATTTTTTTTCCGGACATTTACTTTCTCGCAAGTTTTATCCCCCATCCTCCGTTGGTTCCTGGCATTATGTCTTCGAATACACATTTCAAAAAATTGCGTTACATGACGGTCCTAGACATCTTAACACCTGAAAAATAGAGAGAGATCATTTATTTGAAGGAAGGCAGAGAGGTCGGCCTGAGCTAGCATGCTCTAGCCTGCTACTCTGCACCAGGGGAGAGGGGAACGGGGACATGAAAAAATACTGTCTAGCTTCAGAGCGCCTAAATAATTTAGTATAATTGCTTTTGTACAGCTAATTTCAGGTTTCGTCTCTACTGTATTGTGACGTCATGACACAGTATGTGGCTAGGTGGAAGTAGGACATTTAGACGTTTTGACACTGGCTCCGGCTCTCTTGGTCGCCTCGTATGCTGCTACATGGCATCACAATACAGTAAGAGACGAAAATAAAACTCGCTGTAGAAAGCCTCTCATGTCAAATTACTTAAGGCGAGGCTTTGCAGCATTTTTTTCGGTAGTTTGGAGGTACCGGGCCTTCATAAAAAGAAAAAAAGGAAGGGTAAAAAATCAATACCACTATAACCACACTTGAACCGCAGAAGTTTTCGCAATCCAGAAACAGAAATATCTCATCTCTTGTGGCCTTGGCACGCGGCACAGGTTCACTTCATTAGCTTCGCACACGAATGCGAAATGGACCTTCGAGTTCAGGGTTTGTACTTTTAGTGGGACAAAACGGCACGTGACGAAGGAATTTTCGACAAGATATCCGCTCTCTTATTTTTTGTCTGCTTCATATTCCGTCTTATACTCGCCCGACTTTTAATAATATGTCGTAGCTTACATGTTTGAAGTGCGAAATAAGCAAGCAAAGATTGGAACTTTTTTCATCCGAGTATCCAAAAACCGTAGTGGGCACATATCCCTTGCGGCTTTTCGCCAGAATGCAGTACAGCTAAAACGTTTCGTCACTGGCGTATAAGCCTTTTTTAGAGCGAAAGCTCTACTACGCCTTGTCTCGCAAGGTCATTCATCGTGACGCAATGGCCTTGAGCCGCTGGAGCGCAAATGTGGCAGGTGTGACGTCACGCCACGTGATCCACTGCGGAGAGGCGTCAGCTGCGCTCGCTCGGAGCCTCGCCGCTGCGGTACCGCGTGCCTATTGAGCCTTTTCCCGGCGCTCCCGTGGGTGCTGCCATGTTTGATCACGTGGTGACGCGTCCATTGCTTGCCTCGGCTGCCGCCGTTGCCTCCGTGTTTACAATGCCAGCGCGTGACGCCGGTGCGGCGCAGCAAACCTCCGTTTCGACGCATATCGTAGATGGTGACGGTGTGGACGACACAAAGCTTTGGCCACAGCTTTAGAGGACATGTAAGTGCTTTCATAGCTCATTACGCCTTGTCCAAACGGCGCGAGCAGCGTATACGGTGCTTGTACTAAAAGCGAGGCTAGAAATGTATTCCAAGCTGTCCAATTAAACCTCCCGCTTATGAATGAAATCAGGATCACTGTTCTCGTTCTTTCTTTGGCAAACATTTCGAAGCAGCGGCTTGTCATGTTTCTGACTCTAATACTAAGTTCCTCGGTTCCACGGTGAGTCTACTATCTGATCGTTTATTTTCAGCCTAATCGCGCTCGCGGCTGTGCTCTGCTGCGATAGATTTGTTCTTGCGGCGCACAAAGCTTGGAATGTAAATGTTCTGTACTTTGTGGTAGCTTGTAGCAAAGACGTATTATCGCTAGTCTGTCGCTTACTCTGTGGACCGTCACGAAACGTACAGCTTGCAACATTCGTGTCTTGGTGTAGTCGCCGTCACTCACGCTCCAGCACATTGATTCAAGTGTGCGCACATTCACTAATTATTGATACGTTGGCGATAGGGTGCGTGTAAGTTTGCGTGCGAGTAGGAGTAGATGTGTGTAAATAACGTGCGAGAAACTTACTATGCCAGTAAGTGGCGTTACTTCCTTTTGTAACGAGCGGTGCTCACTCTTAAGTACCGACGTTGCGGAGTTGAAGTCCTTTCTTTGGAGGTTAGATGTACAGCGCTGGCGGATGAATTATCCTTTTTTATCCTCAAGGAAAGCCGTGCATCGCGAAGGGCCGACAACACAGGCAGTCCTTGTGTAGCAGCGGCGACACAGGTTGATTCCGTTCCTTAATATGTGAATCACTATTTTTGCAGCTAACTACCACACACGTATTCCCTTCATCACACATTTTGCTGCATGAATTGGGCACAGTGCATTAGCTAACACCTACTTCAGCTGATCGCATAGTAGCAGGGCAGAAGCAATAGTGATTTCGTATTCGTGCGCATTCACTGAGGCAACGTATGGCGCGCCGCCGAAAGCGCCATCTCGTTCCTCTAGAGCAAACTGCTCCGCGAAAAGGGTCAATAGGCTAAGGTTTAACGGCTGCTTCGCCGGCGCTTGGTCGCTCCTCGCCGTGGATGGCGTGCCAGCTGGGCCGTCTGTGCATGCCCTTCAGCGCAAGCGACAGGCTCAATCCAATCATCCAGTAGATATAGCTAGACGGCAGGCTTCGAAATCTCAAGCAAAAGGAGGCCAGATTAGCACGTTATAGAGAAGCTTACCAAGCGCAGAAGCTTGCAATAATGAAACACTGTCTGCGTAGTCTTCGCAAAACCAAGCCACACAGACCTTTCGTTCGTGATAACTAGGTTTACAAGAGTTCAGAAAATTTTGTTATGCCTATTTTGCCTCTTGATCGAGAAAGCGGTTCACTTTCGATTGTCGGCTTGCTATTTGCAGGTAGCGCAGATTCACGACGCGTGCCAACACATACGGCCAGCTGTAGGTAGTAGGAATTGCAAAAAAGGCAGGAGAAAACGTAATTACACGACTATATACTGCGGTCCACGAAACATGTTTGGTGAAGACTTGAGCGGCGCCTCAACTACTTGCTACTGCAAAATGTACGGTGCGTACCACGACTGACTTTGCGCGCCCTAAGCGCGGGCCACTGTTTATCGCGCATGCAGTTTACAGGTAGCGTAAGTGCCATGAACATCACCATCACCCCTGAGTAGTTTACCCAGAGTGCCGTAGTAGTAATTGCGCATGAGCGCGTAGCGGGAAAGGTGGCCACCGCACTGGTCGGCGTAGATGTCTCCGTCCAAGTCGAGGAGGAGGATACAGGCGTGCGGAGGGTCGCCAGGTGCCGACGCCAACTGCGTCACGTTGATCTCTGTAAAGTCGAGGCGCTTCTGGAGAGTGCTGACGTCATCGATCAGGAACATGTGGCCGAGATAGGGGTGCGACGGACCTTTCACCAAGAATAAATTGTAGTGGCATGAAGAACCGGGTTCCGTGTACTCGCACATGCCGTCTTTGTTGCATTCTGGGTATAAGGGCACGCGTGTCAAGGTCTTCGAGGCGTACTTGAGGCTGAGATTTTGTTGGAGGGCGACATTTACGCGGAAGGGCATTAGGCTGTCGGTGAGACACACCTGGGACCTCCGGAGTTTTGTCGCAGCTAGAGCGCTCACGAACCGCCGGTATGCGTCGTGCATAACGGCGGTGCCAGATTCGCAGAATTGATTGATGTGGAGCCGGCTCGATCTACGCTCGTTCTGCGTTGCCAGAAAGAAGTGGTCGACGATGTCTGCAGTTTCTCGAGCAACGAACTGGCTGGGCGCGTTCAGTTCGAGCATCACGGTCACCAGGGCCCCGCCGGACGGCTTCCTTGCATTCAACGTTTCGCGAAGACTGCGCAGAAGTCTGTTCAGCACACGAGCATCATCGGGCCCGTGGCAACCGGCGCGAGCCTCGATCCAGTGCACGGTGATGCCATTGAGGCCGAACCTCTCTAGGGAGTCGGCAAGGTTGTTCATCAACCGGACCATCGTAGCATGGTCCCGGCCCAGCCTCGAGAAGTGGGGCGCGTCGTCGGGGTATCCGCCCAGCGCCAGCAGGAGTTTGACGGTGGTGAAGTTTAACGCGTCGGCTATCGCCCTCAGACGGTGCAGGCCGTACTGCTCGTCGAAGCTGGGTTGCCGGCTCTTCAGATTTCCGTTTTCGATGCCCACCGACCAGTAGACGACGTACGGGCACAAGGCGAAGGGCAGGGCCGTGATTACGTAGTTCCACCGAGTACTACTTTCGGGACCGCCGTAGACACGCGTGTTGTTGAAGAGGCAAAATATCGGCCTCGAGCTTTCGTTTGACGGCCCGAACGAGTACGGGGCGCTTACATTGAGACGTGGTGGCAGCGCTGACAACATCACAGGCGCAAGGCACTGGGAAGGAACGTCCTGCCACGGGGAAGTGCTGGTCGCTGGGATGGCCGTAGTCGACAAGAACTCTGATGACACAGAGAGAGGCGGTGGTGAAACAAGCGTGGTCCAGTTGGCGTGTACCAGGTAGGGAACCAAGACGAGCCACGCGGACAGCACCAGGGGGAACGTGAGGGAGGCGCCCACGACCCATAGCATGATACATAAGCGCTCGTCCTGTGGCTGCGTGTGGCGCGCGCCATCTGGATAGCGGTGGTCTCGCTGGTCGCGGCTAGGCCTCGCTGGATCCCTCTGCGATGGCAGCGCTCCGAGCACATGGACCCTCACCGGTGGCGGTGAAGGGCTGAGCGTTTCTGGCGATGGACCGTCTATCGGAGAGTGAGGTGTCGGGGCGCCACTGCGGCCAGCTTGCCCGTGTGGCCTCGTGTCACGTTGGGCTAGGATCTTCGGATCAGGTGTCGCCATAGATTGAACGGGAACCGTGCTTCTGTGCAGGCGTCGCGTGGGACTTGCTCGTTTGCTTGCTTGCTCCATATAACATGGCGTGCACCCACTACGGGAGGCCGGGAGGGGGGGGGGGGGCGGTATTGGCTAATGGGCGGAGATAAAAATTTGGGAGAATAAAATTCGGCGTAACCCATCTCACGATGACTTTCGGTGGCAATGCATTTAGCATTGAATTCATTTAGTGACACAATGTGTTGCCACCATCGACACGAGTTTTGTATGAAGCGTGTACTGCGGCGGGACTGAGGTCTGAGGTCTGTCTGCGGCTGCTGCTGCGACTCTCGCCCACGCGTCATCCGCGCGCTGCCTCTGGCGATCTCCCGATTAGCGAAGCTGTCGCACCACACTTTGTTTGCAACGTGCAGCACGAGACAGATTGTCCTCGCCAGCCAATATATCGAGAAATGAAAACACGTATATATCTGCGCGCAACTGTAGTATGAAGAAGTGTCGTAATCGTCGGTGAATTTTTATTTTTGGTGAACAACAAAGTAGAAAAGGTGAAGTACACAGATGCAGCGACGTAAAGAGAGAGACAGAGAGAGAGAGGCAAAGCTTTATTTTGATTAGGCACGAAGATGAGTGGATCCCCGTGGTGGGTGGAGCCTTCAGGGCAGGACATCAAGGCGGTAGCAGCACTTTCGGCTCAGGCGATCAGCTTTCGCTGATCCTCCAGTGCCGAGCTGGTCAGCAGCACCATCTCCCATTGCTCGTGCTTTGTGTTTCGGTTGGTGGAGTTATTAGAGATTTTTGGCATGTCCATGTGGTATGGTAGAGGGTAGCTCGCTCTGTGCAGGAAGGACCGAGGGGTTGATAAAGGGTGGGGTATACATTGCGTGAAGCATCGTGAAATGAGGATAGTTGTTGGTCTGGAGTTGCCTCCAGGCCGTGGCTTTAGCTTTGGTGAAGGATGGGTATGGTGGCGGCATTGTTCTTCTCGAAAAGCGGTTGTGCAGAACAAATGAACAATTTGCAATTAGCGCGGTCGATGAGAAGGGTGAGGAACTGACAGCCACGTCCATACGTGCGAAGGACGCGAGCAGAGAGGAAGAGCTGGGTAAAGCCTTGGCCATCGCAACATGCAAGAAGAGCATTATGAAACATCGTTACAGCGCACAAATGAAAACGCGAACGAGCAGAGAAAGACAACAAGAACTGTTACATTCACTCTTAACTACCTGAAGAGCAGTCATCTTTCCATTTTAGTAGGGGACAAAGAGAGCGGCTTTGTAGTGATGCCAAAAGCTCTGTTCCGACAGAAGGCCAACTACGGCTATCACAAGAAACGTTGTCCCTGTGAATGTGTCGTTAGCTAAGGTGAGGAAGTAAGCTATTGCTTTATGGGAAGAACTCAACCTAGACAAATTAAAAAAGAGCATCAACGCTGTTGGCGAAGTTTCATTGAGTGTTTACAGTAAAACCCCACAAGGAATCAGTGCCGTTCAGGGCTATTGTTACTGAGAAGGTCTCCTGGCAGGGCACTTTGTCGAAGTACTGGCAGAAGCATCTTAGTTCCATTCCGTTAGAAGACCCTTCTCGGGTTAAATATTCTACCGAGGTTATTGAATATTTTTCTGTCTGTGAAGTCTCGTGTCAGTCGAGGTTCACGTTTTCTAATGATGTGAAAGACTTATTCTACTCAAGGCCTCATGCTGAGCAATTCCGCGCGGTTAGAAAACGAAGGTGACTATCACCGCACTGCGTTTTTCTTTCTTTTTGCGCGAGTCATTTCTCTGCTCTTATTAAGACTCTCGGCCCACGAAGTGCCACGGGTGCATTTTCCGTCCCGTCACTACGTTGGCGAACGTTAGTGTACTGAGAAGCCTCTACGACATTGTGCAAGTGAAAATCGAGGCCCTCAAAGAACCCGGAGTTGAACTACGCCGCGGTGCTGTGCGAGGTGCTGACGAAATCGATTCGACAAGACCTAATGTTGGAATATATTACCGACGGCGTCGACTTCAGGCGTCCAGTGAAAATGGCGAGCCGAGCTCGGAACAATAACTTCAGCATCTGATCAAGCATACCTTCGCATCGAAGTGGAGTGTAGGAAGCAGACGACGTATCAGCAACCTGTCTCGTACGGCGGTCAACAGCAGCCTTCCGGCAGCCGTAAGAGTCATGCAATGGCATCAGATGCAGTCCTCAATAACAACGCTATGGCGAAGGAGGAGGCGTGCGTCTTCTGTCTGAAGTCACATTCAACGCAGGATTGCGACGCACTGAGTGATAACGTGGAGAAAAGAAACGGGCAAGCTTGCACTCGGTCGTGCAAAGCTTAGGCACAGCGAAACTGTCGATCCTCAAGTCTTACTGGCTGCTACTGCTAGGTATTAACTTGGTTGCTGCATAGTGTTAACTTGGTTTAACTTAACTACGCGTGTAGGGAAGGTATTCTCGAGCGATCATTTTCGAAGGTACCTTCCCTTTCGCGACATTTCGCGGGACTAGAGCGCTGGACGCCTCGGCGCTTACGAGCAACCGCGTTCCTGGCATGCCACAAACGCAGGCAGGCTAACCAAAGTTGCCACAGTGCCAAGAACGCTGTTGCTTGCCGACGCCGAACGCGTTAGAGGCTACCCGCTCGATATCAATTGGCCAGCTTCCCTGTGTCTTCAGCTTTGCGCGGCCTAGTGCAAGCTTTTCTTTTTTTTTTCTCCTGGCTCAGCGCGCCGCGGAGAGAAGAGAGACGGGGGTTGGGAAGGGAGAGAGCTGGCGAGGAGGAGACCACGTGCGCATGCGCCGCGCCGCTCTCCGCCCTCCTGGTTGCCATGGTTATGGCGCGGCAGTTTCTTGATACGAACCACAAATTACGGCTGGCTTGAACAGCTTCGCTGTTAAAAGCGCCTTCTGTCGACGGCTAGCTGCTGCTTCAGGTGTACAACCAAAGGACACCGTGCAAGGGACTGTCGACGTAAGGTGACCTGCTCGAAATGTCAGAGAAGACACGCTTCTTCGGTGTGTTCAAGAATGGGCACTAAACGTACTCACGTAACGAGGTCACCGGGACACATAAGGAGCTGTTCTTCCATGTATGTTGTGTCAGACAGAACTGAGCGAAGTGACATAGACACCATACTTCTTCAATCGTTTAGAGCTTGGATAAAGGGCGCCAAGAATTCATGGTACATAGGAGGTATTCTAGATAACGGTAGCCAGCTCACTTTAAGTAAGGAAGATGGCTAAGGAAAATCAGTCTGAAGGACTTAGGAGAGATTAACCTTAACGTCAACGTTTTAGGGAAAAACGTGGAGGTCGACGTACTCGTCGAAGGCTAGTGGAAGTATCCTTACAAAGGCGGTTCGACGGGGTTCATCATGTGATCGAAGCAATAGAAATAGCACACATCTGTGAAGTCCTTCTTCAAGTGCCAAAAGACCACGAATTCATCAATGGCCAACAGAATCGCGGCCATCGATTGGCTGATGCCCTTTTCTTATCGAACGTTCGCCAAGAAGAAGGCATTAGCTTATTGATTGGGTCAGACCAGTTGTGGAACGTACTCAGAAAGGGCGTCACTTGGTATGATAAACACAAAGGTCTCCTTTCAATTGAAACTGTACTGGGCTGTACATTCCAAGGACCTGTAAACAGCCATTATCCCGTTCACCCGCCCACACAAGCAAATGTTTGTGTACTATCGTGAGCAATATCAGCTCGAACACGGGAGCGTGTGGAAAATAGCCTCAAAACCTAGATAGCGTCATACGTGGATGGCGCTGCCGAAACCGGAGGGGAAAGGAGGGGCGCTCTTCCGCTAACTGTTGGCACTCCCGCTTCGCTAGCGTACAAAAAAAAAAAAAAAAAAGATAAAAGTGGCGTATCCGAACATTCAGCCAACACCGCCTAGATTTAATACAAGCATGACCTGTGCATTATGACAGTCTACGTCACAGCCGATATCTCAGCAGCTACATAGCCTGATAGGTCATTTGATGTAGATGTGCGCGTTGATGTGAATTGATATCACCACTAGCGGCCAGTGACATGCTACAAGCTACCGTTTTGCAGCAATGATATCGAGGCGGGAGTGTGAACAGCCAGCGGAAGCGCGGCGCCCTTTCCAATTTGTTTCCAAAAGCGGCCGCTACAAATCGGCCGATGTAGGGTTCGAGGCTATTTTCCACGCACTCGCGTGTTCGAGCTCATATTGCTCACGATAGTACTTCGGACGAATTGCTGCATGAACGACGGAGGTGTATCCTTTGAACTGCAAAAGTTTTGGCAGCTCGAAAGCTTAGGGATCACACATGCTATTGAATCACCCTCCCATGATAAGCAATTTTGAAAGCTTTCAACGAAACCATTGCGCTGCGCGATAACAGATATGAAGTTCGTCTGCCTTGGAAGCAGAAGAACTTTATATCTGTTATCACGCAGCCCAAGCACAAGCAGACCTGCGTGATAACGGTGTGGTAGCTATCAAACGGCTTCGATGCCTCCTTCATCGGATATCTCAGAACAAAGACGTTCTGCTTAGCTATGATGCAGCAGTCAGACAGTATCTTAAGGATGGCCATGCCGAACGACTTCCCGTCATCGATAATGCGGCTGCCACGAAGTGTTATATGCCACATCGGCATGTAATCGGGGAATCGTCCACCACGACTAAACTCAGGGTCGTCTTCGATGCATCGTCCTATGGCACCGGAATGACTGAACGACCACCTGGAAAAAGGCCCGAACCTCAGAAAACGGTATGTCGATGTTGCTGCACTTTCTCCAGCACCAGTTCGGAGTCGCGGCTGACGCCCAGAAAGCCTTCTTGCACTTTGGATTTGAGCCATGCGACAGGGACGCCCTGAGATTACTTTGGTTTGAAACAGACATGCATCAGGTTCGCGATTACCGCATGACCCGCGTGGCCTTTGGAACTACGGCAAGCCCCTTTTTACTGAGTGCGACATTGCAGTATCACTTTCAGCGCGTATCCGAAAAACACCGTCGACCAGCTGAGAAGTTGGCGAGTTGCTTTTATGTGGATGACATGGTCGCCAGCGTTCCTAGAGCCGAAACATTCTGTGCTTTGTGCACGTGTTAATCTTCTCTCATTGGACGACTTAGTGTACGACAACTCGCTGTCCCTTCACGGGATGTTTTAATGCGATATTTTATTACGGATCATTCAAGGGCTCTCGGCGTTTGTGGGTTATGTGGCAACCATCTGTGATATTAGGAAAGCCAAAGAAGGAGAAATAGGTCACCCGATATCTTGAAGGCACATCATCATTCTCATCATGACGTCCAATATGTCAAGGGGTGACAAAACAACACTACCTAGATAGCACAAGGCTCCGGTCCATGACGTCATGCTACCGAAGTATATAATTTGAGGAAAGGTGGGGATTTCCTATAGTGCAATGCCTTTAGTGGCCCAAGCTATCGGGCAACTTGGGCCACTGAGTCGCCGTAGAAGGCGTGGCGACGAACGACGACATGACGAGATGCATATAACGAAGCTGGAATGACGGTGATCGAACGACCACGACGTCATCACGACCAGGAGCACATACGTATACAGTGGCCCTAGCTGGTAGACAACTTCGGTCACTGAGTCGGCGTAAGCAGATAGATAGATAGATAGATAGATAGATAGATAGATAGATAGATAGATAGATAGATAGATAGATAGATAGATAGATAGATAGACAGGCTAAAAGGCTGAAGTAGGCGAAGAATGCTAATCGCATTAAAAATCATTCTTAAAAAAAAGGGAAACCGTACTATACACGGCTGCAAATACGCTGTTTTAGATTATGTTGCTTGTCGTTGTTTATCTTTCAATGCAGCTCGTCGCCGCAGCCTCACGTGCGTACATGCTCGCGCGGCGCTTCGCTGTTGGCGCGAACAAGGAGGTTTTGGTCGCGCAGTGAAGCACAGCATAAACTTTTATGAAACATTACATCCAGGTCCAGTGGGTGGGTCCCTCAGTCCAGGCATAGACTGGACAATAGATACACGTTCAGTGGCAACGCGGAAAACGTGGCGGGAAATTTTTTGCATCAGTATATTTTCAATCTGTAGTCGTCATCGCGTGTAAGAAATCGTGCGCTGGAAACAGTGTTAATTAGGTGTGCGCGATGGCGATTGCACGCCGACAATGGTGGCGAGCGGACAAGTGGCGGCCGCTCTAGCTGTAGCAAATTAATAGGTAGCTTATGAAGCCGATGCTCATGCGATGGCATGTTGTATTTCACAGGGAGACCAGAGTACTCGAGGTATTTATTCTCAACATCGCGCGCGCACAAAAGCACTCGTGTACGTCGCCATGTAACGAGGAAAGCCACGGCTCGCCATTGTTGCGCAGTTCCACTGGTGATGACGATAACGATGATTTATTGGCATCCCCTTTGAAACGGGGCGGCGATAAATACTCACCTATAGCCCGCTTAAGTTAATAAGGTATGCTATAGTCGGGTACAACTTAAGAGGACAGGAGAGGCGCCGCCCAGATGACCGAAGCGCAGCAGCCGATTGCCTCCGCGACTAAAGAAATAGTCCCGCTGACGCGACTCGGCCCAGCTTGAAGCGCGGGCTGCCATGTTTTTCGTCGGCGGGGACACCGTCCGTCCGGCTCCATGACGTCAGTCTAGAGTGCGCGCCCATTGGTGGAGGCTCGTATGCATCCGCCTTTGAGGGGGCAAATGCCACTGCCTTCTAAAGTTGTACCCGACTATAGACGTGCTTTTCATTCTATAGCATTTGCGTATGCATCTCCTTAATATTTTTTTTCTCTTCCTCAAAACTAAACTATCTACCTTGTATCGCTACTTATGCCTGGGACAGTTCCGGTCGTATCGATCTCTTCCCTTTCTTTTTTTCTCACCGATACTCTAAACGTATTTCGTTTATCTCGGCTGCTGACCGGTTGATGCTTCCGTCCACTTTAAATCCTAGCGCTTCTGGAAGGTGTACGTTACCTACGGGTCTCATTAGGTGAATCCCTTCGCATTCCATTAGGATCTGCCAAATTGTCACCGGATTTTTGCAGCAGCGTACACATGCCTGGTCGCCGAGATGGCAGCGCCGCTTGTGAGTGTGAATGTTTTTTAGATCGTAATAAGGCATAGAGCAAAGAGCGCAAACGCGCACATAATCTAAATTGTGTGATTTTAAACATTAGATATCGTGCGGTTAATAACAGCCGACTTACGTATACTACAGTAATCTGTGGTTACGTGGTCAGCAACCGGCTCTATATAGAGTAGAATCGCTCGATACGATCTTCTCGGAAACCGGAAAATAAAACGTATCATCCGAAAATCGTATTATCCAACCAAATCGTATTATCGGGAAAGGGAGAAACGTATTATCTTGAAATAACGCATTATTAAGAATTGTAGCAACGAGATTTCACTGTGGTAACAAGGTATCCCCGTAAAGAGGCGCGACATACCGTTTTTCGCGACTTTCAGTGCCATATAAAATTATATTTCCTGCTCTTAAACCGCGAATAGCAGGCTCGATTTTGTCGTTATAAATCGCGGTCTTTTCATTTCACACCAAAATCTAGTGACACGTTGTGGGCGCTTGTCGGTCCATTTAATAGGAAATTTCAGCGACAGACGACGGTGGCGGGCCCTCGGGTCTCCCGGAGGAAACGGTGTCAAGACCACACGAGAGGCGGGTACTTCGTAACAATCGTTGTTTTAATTGGCGACGTTTCAACATTATACGGCGTAACAATTCAGGGGAGGGCCCCAGTTTTTACGGAGCCCATTGTTGTGTCCCCCCCCCCCCCCCCCCCTGCGTGTGTCATCTTTACACACACCCCTCCCACTCCTCCTCCCCCAAAAGCCCGGGAGCCTCGTCCCGAAGGTTGGCGAGGTCGTGTATGGCACGGCCGACGACTACTCTTGGTTGACTGTCTCCTCTCCTTTTCCTCCTCCGTCGCGGATGATGGCAGGCGAGGAGACGCGCCGGCGCGCCTTGCCTCAAGGGCTCGAGGAGCCGACCTCGAACTCGCAGCTGCCTCCGGTGAACAGGGTCTTGGCGACGCTGGGCTGCAGGAAGGTGCCTTCGCCGCAGAACACGAACCTGCGGCGGGGACGCGCGCAAAGACACGTGACTAAGGCGAGACCGCTTTCAAGTTATGAAATTGGCGGGGTTTAGGATCCCGGAGCTGGCACAGTCGTTTATCAGGGACACCCGCCGTGGTTGCTTAGTGGCTTTGCGCTGCCAAGCACGAGGTCGCGGGATCGCATCTCGGCCGCGGCGGCCGGCCGCATTTCGATGGGGGCCTAAATGCAAAACCGCCCGTGCGCCGTGCATTGTGTGCACAGTTAAAGAACGCGGAGTAGGTAAAAATTAATCGGAGTCCCCCACTACGGCATGTCCTCAGAATCAGATCGTGGTCTTGGCCCTTAAAACCCCAGAATTAATTATTTAATTTTTAGGTTTCTGAGTGACGCCGTACGTAGGCACAGGTCGGCATACGCACTCACGACTATACGCTGACTCATGCTCGTTTCGCACTCATTTCGCGGGTGTGATATTGAGCCTTAGTGAGTGACCAAAGGGGTCACGTGAGTGGACGCGAGTGTCAACGAGGGTGAGTGCGGGTTTAACGTGAGTGTGCGCGAAAGTTAGTGTCGATGAGTTTGAGCATCATCGTATATGTATATAGTATCAACATGGGCATCTGTAAGTGGACGGGTGTACGTATGTGTGATTGCCGACGACTGGGAGTATAGAACGCCAGCGTGAGCGTGAGTGACGGTTGCAGGCGACTGTGAACGCGAGTGAGTGTTCGTGAGTGTAAACGGGGCGCGAGTAGGGGACGTGAGTACCGACGAGAGGTGAATGCACGTGAGATGCGAGTGCGTATATGCATAGCCTGCAAAAATATTGGTAAGGGAGCATCCACTTATTCTGCCGACCTGTGTGCGCCTTGTATAGTAAAAGGCTGTAGATTAATTTTGACCAGTGCACCTATAACCTAAGTACGTACGAGCCCATCATCAAAATTTTGCCCCCATCAAAATGCTGCCGCCGCTGCCGGGATCGAAACCACGACCTCGGGCTCAGCGGCGAAACGCCATATAGTGACTGCGCTACCGCGACGGGACGGCGAGACCGTTTCTATCGGCTCGAGTCTCCAATGGCGACAAAGGGCGTCACCCTCCCATGACAGCGCACGAGCCCGCACATAACGAACCTGACAATTCCGAATTGTTGACAGCATCGATAAGCAGGAACGACAGTTTGAAAGCTTTAACACTGCGCGGTCAATGAAACGGACCATATAAAGACCAGCGTCCAGTAGTCGGTTACCATTGTCGTTTTGGTTTGTAAATAGGCTCTATGTTTGGTAAGCAAACAGGCATAGTGCAGGCAAAACGAGTAGACTGCCCTGACACTTTAATTCTTCGCTTTTCTCCACTTCTAACAACAATCTTACCAAAGTAATTGCATTTGAAAACTTGGTCACGTACGTTAATTTTGCCTGTCAAGAACATTCACGCCAATAGAGTTCACACGCTATACTTTCCATAGACAGCGCAATGAACTTCAAAAAAAGAAAAAGAAACTTTAGTGTGCTTAGCCATTTCTGGTTAAATGATTCCAGTAAGAATCGTATTGTTTTGCAGAAAATAGCCGACGTGGATGAAAACAACAATTCTGGAATGCGCGTGCCAGCAGTGCTGTAATTACATACTTTGTGGATTTGTGCCGCAGATAAACACGGTATCTCACGAATGTCCGTGCGACGCATCACGCTGAGGTTGTACACCTCTGCGCTCTATTTCTGGCCGTATGCCGCCCAATAGCAAATCACGCGCCGTGGCTGGCACAAAACTGGTCTTCAAATATTCTGTGGCCATGTTTTTTTTTTTCTCACACCATTACGATAGTGAAAGAAGAAGTCTGAAGAACCACAATGCTGGAAGACCTTGAGT
This sequence comes from Dermacentor silvarum, assembly GCF_013339745.2. Taxonomy (NCBI): domain Eukaryota; kingdom Metazoa; phylum Arthropoda; class Arachnida; order Ixodida; family Ixodidae; genus Dermacentor; species Dermacentor silvarum. The sequence goes on from NC_051164.1 coordinate 63,746,442, forward strand.
TGTCGGCAATTCACGACAAAAACTTTCGATCAATCGCTAAGAACACCATCGGAATTTTTTTCTTTGTTCTTCCCCACCTTTTGTCGCTAAGATGCACGTAATTTGCAATTTTCACTTCATTAAAAAATTCGAACCAGCGAAGGTTAATTTCCCTTTCGCCGATTGGCTGTTTTAAAAAAATCCCGCGTCCCTTAATTCAATCGGTTCCACGCTTACTTCTCTCCGGTGGCGAGGTTGCGAACTTGGACGTAGTCGACCCAGAGCCGGGGCGACTCGAATGCCGGTGTGGCGGCGCCGGGTTGCTGCTGCTGATTGTAGACCTGGTTCTGGTCGGGGTAGAACACCTGGTCCGGCCTCCACTCCAGGTCCAGCCGGATGATGCGGCCCAGGTCTCCGGCGGTCACCAGGAACTCGGACTTCTTGCCCGAGCTGAAGTCGTCGTACTTCCTGCAAATCCGTCCCGAGAGTGGTTCGTCGTCATACGGGATTGCGATTAGACTGGAAGCACACATGTTAATCGTTCGCAAATCTCACTGGCTTGGGCCGAAGCAAAGCGTGAATCCACTTCGTGGCCACGGAGGTTAAAACTCTCGAAAGTAGAATAAAATATGAGAGAAGCAGTTACTCCCGCTATATAGAAGTGGCCAGAATTCTTTTGTTCTCAAGTGTATATATGAGTTTTGCATACATACTATCGGCTACAGGTAGGACTGGGAAATGCAGTAGGCTGGAAAAATTAGTAATGCAAGAAGAGCACGAAGTGAAACCAAGAACAGATGCTAAGGCGCGGGATAATCCCCCTTAGTGGGTAGGTCCCACTTCCATTAGGTTAATCATCATCGTAATCATCATTACTGATGGCGTCACGTTTGACGTTGTACATTGGCGTGCGTGCGTGCGTGCACGTGTGTGTGTGTATGTGCGCGTGCATGCGTTAATTCAACCAAAACGCCACCTTTACTGAACCTTAGTGTGATGTGCTCGGAAAATAACCGCCCCTTCAAATCCGTGAAGATGGTCGAACAGCGAAGCTGTGAACGGTGCTACTTGCGGGGGATGGGACGCGTCGACGTCCACGGGTGACGGCATTCCTAGCGCGTTGCGGGGGATGGGACGCGTCGGCGTTCACGGGCGACGCCGTTCCTAGCGCTTTTCTCACGCTTTTCTCCGACGTTCTCAGACAAGAGTCCTTGACCAAAACTCTGTATATACAACCAACGCTAAGGTGAACTCCTCTCACACCCCTCTCCTCCGTTGACCTGCTTTTTTCATACACCACCACTGGTTCGCGCGCCTCACGCTCTCCCCTTCCAACGCGAGTATTGGACGGCGCGACTTACGTCAACCCCGCTCCCCGTTCTCCTTTTCATCTGCACCCTCTCACGGCATTCTCACAGGGTTGAGCTCTTCTTTTCCTCTCCTCTCCCTCTAGGTCACGTGGGTTTTAGCGAACCGACGATGGCACAGGGTCCGCAGAAACAGCTACGCTGTAAAATTCGTGGGGCCGCAACATTACCATGGGGACGGATTACCAGCGAAGCTGTTAGACTGCATACATGGGTTGCCTACATTATGAAATCGTACATTTTTTCATACGCCACCACACTACACCGACGCAAGCGCCACCGCGGCCACCGCACCTCCCATGCATCTGCTGCAACCGCTGCTGTAACCGCGCCGGCACAACTTCAGAAACATCAAGCTGTTACTGCATACATAGGTTGAAACATCGTAGTGCTGAGACCACCGAAGCGTTCGCTGTCGGTGCGCGTTAGTGTCATAATGCGGTACTTCTCTTTTCTGCTTAGGGCGGCGGCACCGCCCCGAGCAAGAGCGCGGGTCGGAGTGTTAGATATATACTGTGTAGCTCTCTGCAAATGCGTTTGTGGCGCAATGGGTTAAACGCTCGGCGATCTATCGTCGCGGACCGAGAGGTCGTGGGTTCGATTTCCAGATTTTGCATGTTTGTGGAACTTTTTCTTCGTTTCCTTTGTATTATGTTCGTGTACATTGTAAGCTGACGTATTTCCGTGACGGAAATACGTCAGTGAAGTCTTGGTGGACCCCGGCATAAAACACTTTCGTGTTAAAAAACTGCTTTAGCTTTATTATTACACAAAAACACGTTTTGTTTAATTTTGAGGACTTACTACTGGATGCACAATTATATGAAACGTAAAAAGTACCAGCGACAGGATTACCAGACTGCAGGTAATAGGTGCCACATTATGAAATCAGTACATTTTTTTCATACGCCACCACACTACACCGACGCAAGCGCCACCGCGGCCACCGCACCTCCCATGCATCTGCTGCAACCGCTGCTGTAACCGCGCCGGCACCTCCGACGCACGTGACGTTATAACCACAGATGCGCAGGCCACGTGCACAGGCGCCGTCGCCATGCTCTTACTTCCTCTCCCCCTACCCGTCTCCATTGCTGCAGCTCTGTCTCTGTTATGGTGGCTAGAGGGCATCATAGCGCTGTCGCTACACTCTCCGTCTGCATTCCTGTCCACGCGACGTGTCCCCGATAGGGACGTAAGCCGCCCAGGGCACAACCCCCCCCCCCTAGGAACGCAGGCGGGGGATGCATACGGGGGCTAAAGGAAAACAGCTTCGCTGGAAAAAAAGAAATGGGTGCTTGTGCACGGAGAAACTATACGGGGCTGGAACTTCTAGGCTACGAAAGTTGAGAAGAAACTGAGTACAGCTTAATGAATAGTGGGACGGAAAACGTATAGGGCTGATATTTATTAGTCAGCGGATGTAGCTGATATTCACGCTGATATTTAAAAAAAAAAGGAGTGGAATTGGGCAGGTGATGTAACGTATGCATCGGATAGCTGGTGATATATTAGAATAACATAATGAGGTTCCAAGGGAAGAGAATCGCCGTCGAGGACGGCAGAGGGACAAGATTGTGCGATGGGATTAGAAAATTCGCAGGCATAGCACAGAGTCAGCGGAAGCGAGAGAATGGCAAATGGAGACCGCTGGAAGATGCCCTCCTCCTGCAGTGGACATAAAAGTGATGGTGGCTAAGAGCAGCCAACCCAAGTAGCCAACCCGAAAATTGTCCCGCCACGAGCCTTCAAAAGTAGCCAGTTTGGCTTAACGTAGCCAAACCTGGCAACCCTGGCTATGACAAGTTGCACGTGAGCTTATCCTTGACTGCGGTGTTCGCGATTGTAGTGGCGTGTGTTGTGACTCGTGAGGAAGCAGTGTGGGCAGCGTGTTGGCACCTGATGACGACGTTGGCGAGCGACGCCTCTGGTCTGGATCCCTGCAGGTGGACGTACAGGTTGCCCCGGTTGCCGTGCTGCTTGCGGGTCTCCTCCGTGCTGGCTACGCCGATCTGCACGTGGTACTGGTTGCCTGCAGAGAGGAAGTGGAGCACAGTGCTTTGTGTAAGTCCATTTACGTATGCACTCGATCGTTTATCTTGTTCTTTCTGTCTCGTGCTTTGTTACTTTTATGTGTAAAACTGCTTATCAGTTTGAGAATCAGCTTACTAGTTCGAGAAAAGTAGCTATACTGGACTCCTTGAAACTTAAATTACTGACGATAAGTTCGTTGAACGCTGCCACATCAACCTATTACACAATATCAGAAATAATTTTCATAAATTGATACATAGACAAAAATAACAAATCTACGTGCTTTTGCACGACGTACGTATACATATTTTTGTCTGTTTATTAGCTTAGCTGTTCGTATTTTGCAGACGATTTTACACGCACGTCTTTCCACGCTGAATATCGAGTCCTCGAGTCTACTAGGGTGGCCAGCAGCGTTAAATCATGCCCCCGATCAGGTGATCTCTTGGTTTCCGTTGATGACGTGAGCATCGGGGGTTTAGGAATGGCTCCCGTAGCTCCACGCATAAGGACAGAAGGCGACAACGTTGACATATCGGCCCATACCTTTGCGGGCAAAACTTAAGTGTATTGTTAAAAGAAGGACCATATACGCCCTCGCTGAGAAAACCTTGTGGAACTCTGCCTTGTTTCGGAGTTGTTTCTGGCAGGCACCTACGGGCTCTATTGAAATGAGTTATAGAGAGAATATGCAGGAGGCTTCTGCAGAAAGCTACTAGACTCTAAAACGAGGATTATGCAGTGCGGGAGGACACGACACAAGAAGAACCACACTCAGCGCTGCCTTGATACGAGAACTCTGCACATTTAATTTAGCTCGCCGGGCTGGTTGGTGATAGTGCGTCATTAAATAGAGCGAGTAGACACCGACACAAGAAGGATCGTTCCTTCTTGTATCGTGTATTCTCGTGCCGTTTGTATTCATCCCGAACAAGCCTGATATAGCCAACATGCTAAGATGCACTTATGTGTCCTTAGGTTTCAACATGCACGTCACATGACATTGTCGCATTGTCAGCAATTGGTCATGTGACCTTGCAACTTAAGGTTAATTCTTACTTGGTCACGTGACTATGTCACATGGCGGGCTCGAATTGGGCAAATTCAATTTTGAGGGGGGGGGCAACCAAATTTTGGGGGTGGGCCAAGTCAATTGTGGGCGTGGGCTAGGTCGGTTTGGAACGCGGATGAACTCAATTTTGGAATTAGGCAAAGTATAATGTTTTGGGAGGGGTGGGCCTGGTCGGTTTTCACTGACATTGAAACGTGACGTCATCACTTGGTCACGTGGGTTTTGGTACCGTCGGATGTTAACGCCGGACACCGGATTTTCCGCTTCATGGGGCATACAACGCATTCGCATTAAAAATCGGATGCCGAGGAAGGACTCACGGCAGTAGGGCGTGGTGCTGGACGTCGTGAGGAACATGCGGACACTGCGGCTCTCGTCAGCGAAGCGGCGCCAGTCGACGGCCCGGTAGCCCATGGGCGCGCACTGCATGCCGTCAGAGCCACAGCCGGATCCGCAGGCGCCCACGGTGAAGTTCTCGTAGCTGTCGCAGGCGAACCCGTAGAAGGGGCAGTCGCTGTTCACCGACTCGGTGAAGTACTGTTGCGAGCGCTGGTCGTTGCAGGTCACGTAGCGTCTCACGCCTGCCGGTTACAGGGGTGGGCGAGGATGGTGTTTGGGAGGGCGGGAAAAAGTGGTTGGTTTCAAAGAAAGTGGGTGGGCAGTGCAATGGTGGTACAGCCGGGGCACACGGTATAGGACACACGGGTAGGCAACACCAGTGCGTAGGCGGATGTGGGGGTTTTGTGGGCGTGGCGTGGTACGCAGTGGCCGAACATGAAGCAGGGAAAGAAGGAAGTGAGGGAAGCAGGAGGAGAGGACAGGGGGGGGGGGGGGAAATGAGGAACGATGGACAAGAAAGTAGGGAGTACAGACAAGGGGCACGTAGATTGGTTGTGAAGCGATCCAAGTGTTGATTGGGAAACCAATCAGCAGTGGACGGGGAGGGGTACGCATAGTGCGTCGAAAAGAATGATTAAGGTAGTCAACGTAAGAAGGTTCGGAAGTGTGAGAAGAGTGTTCCGAGAGAGTCGGGTTACAATTGTAAGAACAGTGTAAAAGAGAGGAATGGAGGTTGGAAACGAGGTGAAAGCGCCAGAGGGGACGCAGTCAACAGAAGAGGTGGCAAACAAGTAGACGAACAAGAGAAACGCGGTTTGTGAAGGGGGCAAATTTTGAAGGAAATTCGAGAAGAAAAGGGCGTCAAGGACGCACGAAAATGTTGTGGACGAAGCAGGAAGGGGTGAAGGTGTTTAAAGACATGTGGCAGGGGCACGAAGATTGCGTGGGTGGCAATGCATGCATGCAGGAAATAAAACATGGCACAGGGTGTGAGAGAGAGCGTGCACAATGATTCAGGGCAGTGCGGCGTGCAACAAAAGATTAGGAGTAGGGAAAAACAGGGAGTGAGGGAGACATGGGAAGAGTAGGGAAGATGAGAGTGAGATACAACAAAGGGTGCTGCAGAATGTATGGCTTCGCTGTGTGCTTGTGACAGTGTTAAGCATCGAGTGAACAATAATGGATGAACTTCTCACGGTATATATACATGGACGCTTCCCGCTGTGGATTCACGTGGTGCAAATCGTCGTTGACGTTCAGAAACTTGCGTCATGGGCGAACAAAAATATTGCGTGTAAACCAGTTATATTACTTGGTATTACAACCGGGCTCTCATTTAGAGGGATAAATGATTCCTCCAGACATGTGCTGACAGCTACGCGACAACGCGACATGCGCTGATCCTGGTTTCATATTACGCGAAGTAAAGCTTTCAGATCTTGTGACTTATGTTGGACACCATGCAATTTTACCTACGGACTCCTGTCTTGCTTACGGCAAGCATTTACAGTGGGCCGCAATCTCTCAACGAACTACTTATAACTGACTCTTTTAAAGGCGCAGACCATCCTACTTTAAGATCTCGGGAGAAAGATATGAGCTCCAAAGCTGGAAAGGATGCTTCTGCATCATGGGTGAGACCCTTATATTTGTGGGTATCGCTGGACATGAAAGAAATTTCATGCGCACCGCATTCCTGATATCACCGCCCTTCCACTGTTGACAGACCTGCATGGTTAACTCATGACGACTCCAAATAACCACACTTCGCCATTCCTGGGAGTTTTAAAAGAAACGGCAATTCAGGGAAGAAGGAATGCTGGATAATGTACCACAAACATTTAAAGTGGATCATCTTTCACGAGATGAATGAGCACTTCGTTTTCTCCCGTGTGGTTTCATTTTCCCGTGTGGCTACGGAGGTCGTCCCGGCATTTCAAAATTAATTTGCGTCCCTCCTTGATGTTCCAAACGTCACACTTCGCGTCATATTTAGCTCAGAGTACACCCCGTCCGTGCATTCTACCAAACACGAGTTATCAACTTTGATTGCCGGCAAACCGTTTTGTTAAAAAAATATACACGAACAAAAAGAAAACCGTGGCTTCAGCTGGCAACCAAAGTCAACGGTTGTATATGACCGGCACAGATGGAATCGGCGAACCGTCGATCCCTCCGTGATTAGCTTACACAGACGTGAGGAGCGTGCATTCTGAGCGTGAGTGTGAGAGTGAGTACAGAGCGCAGGCAGAAGCAGCAGCAGTGGCAGCCTACCGTAGACCCAACCGTCCTGCCTGAGGAACTCCTGACCTGGTTCTTGGCAGTCCAGGGGCAGGCCACCGTTAGGGTAGAAGTCCACGTGGCCGTAGTCCTGCACCGTCGGCCGGTCTGCGATAAAGAAAAGGACAACAGAAGCGCTTTAATGCACATACGAGGTGATCGTTACTTGCATTGCAGGCGATCAAAAAAAAAAAAAAAAAAGACGGCGCATCCATCCTTCGGAAATGTTCGACGACGTTAATATGCTATTAGCAATCTCTCTTATGATGTGTATGTAACTGCTGATATTATGTTTTGTACGTTATAATGACTATTATGATAATTACAGTATCCTCATGCCGTCCGTGAATCACGAAACCTTACGGGCGCATCGGCAGACACACCAAGTGGTCATCTCACTGCCATCCACAATGCAGAATGATGCCACGAGGCAGCACATCTTGCTGTAATCACAGCACTGCCAATTGAAACGCCGCGGCAAACCCCAGCACGCTCTCTCTTTACTTTCCTATCACTTTACCTCCCCTCTCTCCCCAGCGTAGGGTAGCAAACCGGGTCTTCCCCTCTGGTTAACTACCCTGCCTTTCCCCTTTCTTCTGTCTCTCTCTATGCTCGTCGCAAGTGCTATCCATTAAGCGGCCGCACGCGACGTGGAGTGAAACGCTTCAGACGGCGTTTATCGAGGGCGCACTCAGCCGTGTACGCGAGTCCTTGAGTGGTTTTGGCGGTTCCAAGAGGAGGAATGAGCATCAAACTGCAATTCTCATTTCGGTCGACCTTCAACCAGTCGTAGCGGCGAGATTGTCGAAAGGGTTCGAAAAAAAAAAAACAAAAAAAAAAAAAAAAAAAAAAAACGAGAGTCGTCGGTACACAATTGACAAGATTTCGGAAGCTGCTGGCGTGAGTTAGAACTTTTTAAAGTGGATTCTGAGTGCGTAATGAGGCATGAGATACGTTGCCTCGTAGTTTCATCACGCCTGCTCACACGAAAAAAAATAAAAAAAAGAACACTTGTTTGATTGTTTGCCAGTATTTGAAAAATCACATCGATCGTGACCTAGACCTCCTTTCGAAGTTTATCATGGGTGACGGTATCACGGTCTATCGGTATCACCCCCGAAACCAAGGAATTACGATGCCATATCGCCTAGACCGAAAATAAAAAAAAGATAGACAAATGCGCTCGTGGGAAGACGACTATCATCGCTGCTTTTCTGTTTCTTTTTATTCTTAAGCGTTTGTGAAATTCTCCAGCGGGAACTTGTTCCTCCTGAACAGACTTCCAATTAGCTATGTTAGCGGGAGGTATTAAGGCGACTGAGAAAAAAAATGTGCGAGGAAAACGCCCAAAATTGTGGAGTGCGGGTAATCGATTTCTCTATCGCGACAGCGCCGTAGCTGACACTACTATAACTATCACGTGTTTTTATTGCAATAGCAATTATATGGACACTCCAGGCGCATTTCTGCCGTCGCCGTCACCGTGAGGTTCCGTATAAAGTCGAAGGGCGATAAAATCGTCCCCGCGCGCCGTATGCGCTGTATATGCGAGAAAGGGAGGGGGGGGGGGGGGGGGGGGAGGTTCTATTTCGGGCCGGGCAGCCCGGACCGCTGTATCTTGAAAGTTATCTGCGGCGGGGACAGAGTCCGCCCTGCGCTGTGTTTTCGCGGTTTAGCTCGCGTTGACGCGAGCAGCAACACGAAGGTCAATTCGCTCGCTGCTGCTGCCGCCCTTCCTCACTCCAGCGTTTTGACAGCAAGTTTGCGCGGTCATCAAGTGAGATGTGTTCATGTTTGCTTGTGCGCGCGCGTGACACCATGCTTATTAATTTAGTTAGTATTCCTATGTTTACCCGTTTATACGGCCGATAGAACTACTATCCTTAATTCGTATATAGCTGTCCACTAATTTGCTATCGCAATCGATGCTTCGCCTTTCGGGCGAAACTGCGATATTTTTTTTAAGACTCTGAGACACGAGCCAGCGCTCCCCACGCATCCAGGTAAAGCCAACTTCGCAGGGGCCACTCAGCAGCATTAGGATTGAGGAGATCCAGAATTCCTTCGAACAGTGGGAGACCAAAAAAAAATGTGGTTGATCCCTCTTATATAGGAATCGGTATAGAACACGAAAGTGAAACGTGTCTTCACAGAAGTAGTGTAATGTTTATTGCACATTGATATATAATGTCTATTGGTGTTTTGTGGCTAAAGCGCCCTTAGGCGTTGATGCACCCACGCTGACGCCTGGTGGCACGTCTCCTCCATCACGACTACCAACGTCGATGACCATGAGCAACCGTCGTGCATATGGAAGCTGCACTACGCTGCACACGCTAGCACAACGCGAAAGACGAAGCACGTAACTGACACACTAATACAACGCGCAAGACAAAGCACGTAACTGAATCGTCACCGAGTCAAATCAGCGCGTACAGCGCGTCGTAATTGCAGCCTCCGCGATCAACTTCAGAAACATTTTCAGAGCTAATTGCGGAGGCCACGCTCCGCTGTGCTGAGTACGGTGAACGCCACCTAAGTGGCGTTGGTAGTGCTTCTTGATGCCAGCGTCCCTTCGAATGCTGGCATCGAGGCGTCGTAGTGCTGAGACCACCGAAGCGTTCACTGTCGGTGCGCGTTAGTGTCATAATGCAGTACTTCTCTTTTCTGCTCGTATGGATGGATGGAGAAAACTTTATTTCGTCAAAAAGCATGTGCGGACGATTCCGTGTTAGATGGCCATCAACCCATGGTTGACGGCGACCTGGGTGGCCCACTCCACGACGCTGGTCTGTACGACCGGGTCTGAGCTGGCCAACACGGCCTCCCACTGCTCGAGAGAAGGATCAGGCATAATATCCACCGGTGGCGACAATATGCTACATTCCCATATGATGTGGTCATAGGTTGCCAGTTCCTGGCACCATCTGCATTCCGGCTTAATCTCCTCCGGGTATATTTTGCTCAACACGTATGGATTGGGAAAAGACCTAGTCTGCAACCTTCTCCATATGCATTCCTGCGCCTTAGTCATCTTCTTGTCTGGGGGTGGGTAAATCCTCTGCTCGTAGGCGGCGGCACCGCCCCGAGCAAGAGCGCGGGTACACGGAGGAGTGTTAGATATATAAGGCGCGTCTGTGTAGCTCTCTGCAAATGCGTTTGTGGCGCAATGGGTTAAACGCTCGGCGATCTATCGTCGCGGACCGAGAGGTCGTGGGTTCGATTTCCAAATTTTGCATGTTTGTGGAACTTTTTCTTCTGGTTTCTTTCTTTGTATTATGTTCTTGGTGGACCCCGGCATAAAACACTTTCGTGTTAAAATATAATTTGAGCTGTATTAGTGAATTGTCTTTCTGCAATAAGAAAAAAAAAGAAAAAGAGAACGGTTTTATCGGGATAACAAGAGGCACACACGCAAAACGGGTGGCGTTGCCGCGTTGGAGTTCCGGCACCAGCACGCCGTGACGTCATTAATTTGGAACGGCGTCACGCTCGTGGCAAGTTAATTTTTTATTGGGAAAGTTAGATCTCATTGTATTCTAAGGCAGCTGAAAACTGAACTTAACAACCTTCAGGAACTGTTACTGAACCATAACGGCGCAAACACAGTAATAACCAAGGGCGGAAAAAAGCTTCGGGGCAGGAAAGAGCGACAGTAATATATATTGAGAAATCACGTGACAGTGACGTACCAGCGGGGACATTTTGGCACGAAGTTAAAAAAAGCGAAGAAAAATGGGCACTTTGACATTCCCCCCCCCCCCTTTTTTTTGTTGTTGTCTATAGTAAACAATCATTTACCGATAAATTAACGACGAGAAACTTTTGAAAGAATAGTTGATCAGTCTAAATTGGTTTATTGCTTTAGCTTTAGTGTGCCTCTAAGTACAACCAAAACAACACCATCTGGCGCTGTAGCGAGAACGGCATGAGCCACGAACGGCGACAATGATAACGTGCCGACGATGACGCCGCGATGGCTGACACGCCGCTGATCATGATTGGGCAGCATGATAACGGTAATTGTGACAAGGGGAACGAGAGTTGAGGAAGTATATGCCCTTGACGGATGTAGCTGTAAAAACGCAGGCGCATAAATCCGCCATTGATAATCTAGGGCAGAAAAGTGGCCGCGAGGTTCTAATTTCGCCTCGCTCAGGAAACCGGACACTGTCGTTACCGCAACTAATTAGGACTGCAAACTCATTCGCGCATCGATCACGACCGCAACACATCATCGTGATGTCACGTTAGCGTCATGTATGCGTTTCGAACGGTATGTGCAGA